>NC_140707.1:34602500-35234464 GCF_050655825.1 Lonchura striata | reverse complement strand
GCAGGATCCAGAGCAGAAGACCTCCTAGAATTCAGATCCTTCTTGTGAAGCATACTGTAGTACCCAGACAGCCCCAGAAGGTTTTTCAGAATTTTCTCCAGCCCTTTTCCAACATCTAAAAGCCAAAAGCATGAGATCTCACATCAGATAACCATACAGCAGTTTAGGACATGCAGTCCGCTAAATGCCTGGGAGCTGGTAGGCTCTGAGAAAGAGAGAACTGGAGTTAGCACATAAGACACAAATTAAGGCTCTTCATATAAGGATATACATTTCACTTTCCAATAGTGCAGCTGCATGAGATGCTTCCCTATGTACTCAAAAATGATCCCTAAGGATCTGTCATTAAACAGAAAGTCCATATGTATCATAGAGATATAGTTGTTAAAATGGGTAAAGTGTTTGTTAAAAACATTTAATAGTTTTTAACAATAAAAGAGCATTTCAACAGATTTAACTCAGTTTAAAAACTGAACCTGAGAGTGCATGAGAAGATGCAAGTGGTACACTCCATATAGCAAATAATAAGATAAGAAAAATTACATACCTAGATTTTGAAAAACAAAAATTCTAGCCAAAGATTTAAAACCTAAAGAATCATACATGGCAGCAGAAGCATTTACTTACTGCCAGGCTCTAAAGAGCTAACTCTTACCATTTCTTCCAAGTATTTAATTATGTTTTCTGCAACTCCACTATACCTGAACACTTGCTGTGTAATAAAAATTAACTTTCCTAGATAAGAGAGACATGTGATGGAGAACAGCACACTCCACTAAAGGAGAGAACTCAGACCATTAAAATACAATTTTCACAAAAATTCTGAACTGAAGACTCCTTATATAAGATCCAGAATTTACCCAGGGAAGACCATTCACATTACACCCAGGAAATCTTGGTAGCTGCTGTTCATGAAAACTATTTTTTTCTGCAATTTCAGTTCCACTACTTTTCTATCACTTATTTCTAAGTTACACCTACTTGGTAGTTTCCTTTTCCTGTTTTTCTTCCAGATGTACTATTAGTTCAGGAGCGAATTACACTTCAAAACATGTACATGCATATACTACCACACCCTGGAGATATACATACAATAAAGAATTACAGAAACAAAGTGGCCTCTTCTTCCATGCAAGATGAATAAGCAATGGTCATCTGCAACACAGTCCTGGTTCCAGGATTATTTTTCTGACTCTGCTGCCATCCACGCCTCCCCCCAGTTTCAGCTTATTTGCACAGATGTTTCTTTTTCTGTACACATCAATCAAGGCCTGCACTTTGCTATAGCGTCAAAAACAAGCATGTTGAAAGGAAAGAGAGCAGTTACTGAGCAGCAGACCTTCAGAGTACTCAAGTGCATGAATGAGGTCCAGAACCAAGACTCACTCACAAAGCCCACCCCTTATCTTCCCTCACATCAAGACTGATGATACCACCAAGAGCATCACTACCCTGGCACTACCCTGAAAGAACACAAACGTCAAGGGCCAGACCTCATCCTGGTTCATCATGACTAGTAAACTCAGCTCAGATACACTATTGCTCAGGAAAGCCCTTCGGTCCTTCATATTCCAACAGCTTTTTAACTGAGCAGCCTTCCTTCCTCAGTCATCTTAATCCGTTTACTGAAGGCTACCTCTGTGCCCGTTGGGAATCCAACCTAGCGAGAAGTCAACCTCCCCTTAACGGGTCTCTCTGCAGGGTCTGAGAGCAAAAGTGCTGAACTCTCCAAGTGTTCTTTCCGCAGCTGCTGCACAAAGTACAGAATCTGCTCTCAGTGCCGTGCAGGATCCACCCAGGACTCACATGTGAGGAAGGCAGTGGGGCACACACAGCCCTGCGCGGGCTGCAGCCCTCCTACTCCTTCCCCTACTCCTCCTCACCACGATACATCTGTTCTCTCCCGTTCCCTTCGACTCATCTCCTGGGAGACCCCTTAGCGAGCCTCAGGATTGCTTACGAGGCTCAGGGATTTGCTGTTTACACTGTTAAAACAAACATCCCCTAGTACACGCCTGAAGCCAGGACAAGTACCAGCCCCTGCTGCTGGGCACCGGGGTTAATGGCAGCCGGCCTCCGCGCCCGCCCCGCGCAGGGGCTGCCCTGCCGCGGCCGGGGGCAGCCAGCAGCCGGCGGAACCCGCGCCGCCTGCCCCGATCGGCGGCGACCAGGACTCCAAGGGCTGCCGGCCCTGCTCTCCCCGCTCCGGTGCCCGCGGCGCTTCACCAGCCGCGCTCTCCCCGCCAGGCGCGCACCGCGGACGAACCGAGCCGCTCCTTCACTCAGGGCGAGCCGGCACCACCCAGGCGGAGCGCTCGGGGCTCTGGGCCCAGCCCCGGCCCGCTCGGCCCCAGCCCAGCCGCCGGGCCTCTCCCCGGCCGCAGCAGCACCAGGACAGGCAGCGGGGCCCCGCTGCTGCAGGCAGGGCCCCGCTGCTGCAGGCGGGGCCCGGCCGCGCTCCGCGGTGCCCCGCGCCGCCCCGCCGGTGGCGGTACCTGCCGCTGCCGCCGCCGCCCGTCACAGCCGCCCGCCGGAAGCGCGGCCTCGCCGCCGGGGAGCCCGCCCCGTCCCGCCCCGCCCCGCCCGCTGCCGGCCGCCGTCCGGGCGCGCCCGCCGCTCTCTCGCAGCGTTCCGCCGGCACGGAGCGCCCCAGGCCAAGGGGCGGCTGCGGAGGCGCCGGGGGCCCGGGCCATCCCTGCGAGCAGAACCCCTCGCAGGTGCCTGCCGAGGCCCCGAGCGGGTGGGATGAGCGGCCCGGCCTTCCCGAGCGCCGGGTTTGCGCCTCCAGCTGTCCCCGGCCTGTGCGCGCCCTGCAGCCCCTGCGGGACGTCGGTCCGCGCCGCGCGCCGCTTTAGGAGCTGCCAGCCGAGAAAAGAGCACGGCGCCCTGTTTTATGCCGGTCGTGACAATATGTCCTCGAAATACTGCTTCTGAAACAATAGCAGTGCTGCACGGGTACTTTCTCTGGTGAGAAATTCGTCCCTCTTCCCCAGTTTAAAAGGGAAAAAGATCATAGAAGTAATGGTTCTCATGGCAGAGCCCCAGGACTACTGCATAGCAGAGCATCCACCTCCAGCATTCATCTTCCTCTTATCCAGCAGCAACCATGTCACATAACAGCTAGCCTTAATTCACCCATCATGCCTTTGTGAAACCACAGTCCTCAATGACCCTGTTAGCAGGCTGTGCACCAAATATTTCCACAGACTGCAAGAAGCTTCCAAACATGAGCCATAACAAGCCAACGTGCTGGGGACTGAGAATCAGCATGCTGAGCCCATTTCAACCATTAAGACCAATGGCAGGTGCAAAGAAAAATTGGATAAGGGTGTGGACCCCAGCAGAAGAAAGTGGAAATGGGACAGCAGGTAGCAAGTCCTGAAGACCTGGATCTGTTGTCTCTCTCGAGTAGGGTTTTATTCAATGCTCCCTTGGTTGGCAAGCCATGCAAGGTACATGCTCTAGCCCGCCCACTCCAGAAGTGCCTGAAGGAATCTGATGGCAGAACAATTGGGCAGGAACCCCAGAAGCCCAGTCAGTCCTACAGAAGGAGACATTGTACAGATTTGTGAGGAGAGCAAAGCTTCCAAAACCTTCAAACTGGCTTTCCCAGAGCATCAGGGGAAGGACTCACTGGAGGGGCCCAAGTGGCAGAAGGAACATACACAGCTGGTGGAGGATTATTCTGGCAGCCCAGGCCCCCATCTAAAAATCTCTGTTCCAAAAGGGGATGATCAAGCACAAGTTGTGCTCCAGGGAGTATGATAAAGCCTTCCTGTGGCTCTGCCACCCCAAGAAGCAACACTTTGTCCTCCCTGGCCACAAGCCCCTCCTGCACACAGAGTGTGGCAAGAGCTGTAGTTCAGAAAAGAGCTTCAAGACTCACGTGTTGGCCCACAGAGCTGTGTGGCCATTCCAGTGCACCAGTGTAACCAGGTTTGCTGCCCCAAGTGAGACTTGCAGGACACCGGGTTCTGTGCAGCAGCCAGCACCCCCTGTCCTGTCAGCAGTGTGCCAGCAGCCTTTGCATGCTGGTTCTGTCTCTGCATGCACAGGAAGATCCATTTGGCTGCTGGGACTGGCCCAGCTGGTCCCAAGAGGTGCCAGTGTGCCTTATGTGGGTGTCATCTGGCCAACTCCAGCTCCTTGTGCAACCACATGTGCCTGCACATGGGGTAGTGCACTTTCACCTGCAAGCAGTGCAGCAACTCCTACACCCTGGCCACTAAGCTGTGGTGCCATCAGAAATCTCACCTGGCTGGCAAGACCTGCAGATGCTATGTCCTTCCCCAGAGCCTTGTGCACCATGTCCTTGCCCGCAAGGTGGTAAAAGGAACTCGCCACTACAGTGGCCTTACTTGCTGTGGGCTTACCTCAGCAGCAAGAAAGAAGCCACAGAGGAAAGGCCAGCAGCGGGGGCTCGTGGCAGAGCTCACTCTGCTCATGGTGGTGGGGGTGCTGAAGCCAGTGAGTGAGGCTGAGCTGCTGATCACAGCCAGCACTCACTGCATTGCTACTTACCAGTCTAAAGGCAGATTCCAGATCCTGGGGCACACGGAACAAAGGCTATGTGTCCATCAGCAAAGGATATAATCAAAATCATCCTCTTCAAGTATGACGACAAATGCATTATGATGCAGGATGAGGCCTCACTGCGTGATGTGGTCATCATCCAGGAGGGGATGGGCTTCAGGAGCTGTGGCAGAAGTGGTAGAGGTCAAGACTGATACCTAGCTGTCCCAGCATGACCTGGCTTATCTTCTGTACTTATTGAAATGAGGTAAAAAATCAAAATAAAACCTAGCTCTCTCATCTCTCTGTTAGCAACAAGGCCCTGTGGCTCAGCCCCAGGAAGAATTACCAGTCTTGGAGGTAACTGCCTGTATAAACGTCTTTGCAGTAGCTGCTCATTGAAGCTATGAGCCTACACATGCCACATGCTGGGCCTGGCACAGGGAAGGCATTAGCTGTTGATGGGAATAACTTCTTAGAGAAGACACAGCATTAATGAGCAGTGCTTCTGTTCTGCCTGTGTTACATTGTCAGTCAGTGACAGTGACTGCAGAGAAGGCAGGAAAAGTCTCAAAGCAGTGAGACTTTGAACAGTGCCTTCCTTTCAAGTTTTTTAATTACTTGTTGCTATTCAAGCACTTTCCTGGGCTTTTACTCTTGGACCTAAGCAACACTTCTGATAATTTGAAGCTCATGCTGGTGCCAGACATTACTGGTAAGCAGCTTTCCAAGTGTTTACAAGGTAACTTGTAATATAAAGAGTATTTTACACAATTAGCAGAAGCAAAGTTTTGCCTTGGAGCTAGGGCTCAATGTTCCTTCTCTGATGTTACCTGGTTTGCTTGCTGTCAATTTTCTTTGCTTATGGTGACTGGACAGTCTGTCTGAGGACATGAAAAGGATAGTTTTGTGTCTCACTGTGCAATTTTCAGTGTCCCCAGCTGAAAGGCTCCTCATCTCTCCACATAAAGGTTGACTAGTTCATCCTCGCTCAGAAGATCGTCCAAGAAGATTTCCTCTCCACGTTCAAGCTGGGTTCAATAACTTTTTCCCTTGTTCCTGTTCACAGATTCTTGCTTCCTTTCTTCCCCATATTTCCAACCCCTGCACCAAAACACTAAAAGACAGCACTGCCTCAACTACATCTCAATATCCCCTGTGCTCCATCTTCTTCAGTGCCCATTTGCCAGCTGAGGCATGCTGATGTAAATTAGTCATGTTGCAGGAATGAAGTGCACAGCTATGTGAATTTTACTTCCTCGGAAGAGCTGACAATATCAGACCTAACAGGTCTTTCAGACTTGCCTGCTCTGCACTCTCTTCACATGTTGCAGGAACACCAATTTCATTTGCTGAATCCTCAGTTTTAGCCATTATTGTTCTCTGTCCTATGCCTCTCAAACATCTGCAATTCCTCAAGTTTTTTTGTTTAGTCTTGCTTAGTGGCTTTAAATTCTCTGGGCTTCTTATGCCCACTGCAAAAGGCAGCAGGGAATCAGAAGTAGCACAGTTGCCTTTTGGGGTGCTATGAATACAGTTATGTGACACTCTAAAAACTGCTCTTTGCGGTTTCTACCTTAATTTTTTTTTTCATGAACTTTTATGACTTATTTGCAGACAAGGTGCTAGAGTGAGATCCATGACACTTTGATGTGATGTAAAGATGGAAGGTGAATTCATCTGAGAAACTTTTGAGTATCCTAATTTTTAATTATTTTTCTCTGTAGAGGCATGTGAGCTAAGTCTTCCCTGAGTGCTTGGAGCACAGGCATGTGAGGGGGCTTGTATCTGAAGGTGCAGTGCTTCCTACTGCTCTCTCTTTGGTGCCTATCCAAACTCAAATATTGACACAGCTGCGGAATGTTCTCACTGGAGCTGAGCTCATGTGCTGTGTTTGAAGCGAGTGCCCTCTGTCACAGCAGAACTGGGAGAGAAGGGGGAGCAAGGGGGGGAAGGGGCAGGGAGACCCAGACCCCTACTCCCTAAGCTGATCTGCTTCTTTATTCCAAGGTAACAGGAGAGAAGTAGAAGGAGCAATTATGAATTAGGAGGTCTTCACAGAAACATTGTTCACCTGACAGTAGATCTGAGTAGGTGGGAGCATGTCTGTGCCATGCTGCACGTATCACTTGGCTGCAAGATAAGCTTAGCTGGCTAATTCTGAGGAGCCCATAGGTGATTCCCATGGGCCCCTGATGGTGATGCCACCACCATGTCTTTGTCTTAGAAACAGCATGTTCTCATGTGAACAACCTTTTTCTTGACAGCAAAATGTTGCATAAAGTTGTTTACTCCTAGGAAATTCCTATAAAAGCCCCAAAGAACCTCAGCAGGGATGGGATTTGTACAGGGTGCCATGGCTATGTCCAGTAAATGGTATTTTAATGACTACATTGTGGGCTCTGAGTGCCTTTTTTATTGGGATCCATAACAAGCCCTCATGCCAGTGCATTACATTTGGTGCAGTTGTCAGGATCCTGGTGAGAAGGGAAGAAGGATAACAAGGAAAAGGATATGTGCCTGCCTGGTGCCATATGCTGGCATGGGGAGCAGCTACACAGCCTGCTTTGTGTACCCATAATAGGTTCAAGCAGCAAGCACAGAGCTCTCCTGGGTAATGAAGTCCACCATGCTGGCAGGCTTCACCAAATCTTTGGGGTGCTGCTGCAACACTCCTGGGTGACAAATGCCAAGGTCTTTTGGATGATTGGGGTCCTTTGTGCTGGCAGGGTGACACCAGGTGTCAGGCATGCATACAAGTGTTACATTTAAACCTCACACCACAATCAGGGTTCAGTTCCTGGCCAAGTTGTAAACTGGCTTAAACCTGACCAAGGTGTTTGAATGAAAAGGAACAGGCTGCACAGGGAGGAGACAATTCTCTGGGTCCTGGCCCTCGGGGACAGGGGAACTCCCATGTGAAGGGATAAAGGTTTCATGTTTCTGATTGTATCCAAGATGTTGCTTTGATCAAACTGTATAACTCACTTTAGGAACAGATTAATAAACGCTTCAACTATTGAACCAGCAAACTATCCATAACAGAGCAGACAAAGGTCCAAGAAAATGGGCCAAGGCCAAATCCCCTATATTCTGCTCCCTGGAAGTTGAAAAGTTACACAGGAAAAAAAAAAAAAAAAAGAAAAAAAAAAAAAAGAAAAAAAAAAAAAGCCAAATTTCTTTACTTAAAAAGAAGAATTAACACATAGGACGAAAGAGATCAAAATTCCCAACTGTGTTACAAGCAGTAACTCTGGATGGAAAAGGTATCTTAACTCTCTTGTCCTAAGAAAGAAAATAGCATCCATCATTCATAGGTGAGTGAAGGCAGAAAGAAAATGAAATTATAAAAAATTGGTTTGAATGGAAGAGGTAAATGTTGGAGGGGTGGAAGTCATCCCTGGAGAGGTGGTGATAGCTGATGCATACTGTGCTGCTGCAGAGGCTAACCACAGGAATGGGAGAAACAGAAAGGAGCCCTAGAAGCACATTACGGAAGGAGAAAGGCCACAATGTGAAGAGTCAGCATTTTTAATTACTAACATTGCTGTGAGACACCAGAAAGAGCTGGAAAGGGTCCCAGGATGTAGTGAAAATTTCCAATTACAAAGCAAAATGTAAAGAAATAGAAGACATCTAAGTGATAGATGTATCCTTGAGCAATCTAGAGATAAGAAGTTTCAGCAGTTACAGTTAACAACTTAGTTGCCCTGATAGGTGGGTTTGTCTTGTATCGCTCGGGAAAGAGCAGCAGCAGCAGAAAGCAGCTGGGCAAGAAACAGCCAGACATAGTGACAGAATCATCAGTTTCAGTAAGGGTTTTTCAAACAAATGCTTAAGCAACAAAATAAATGTAGGAACCAGAACAGAAGTAATGTTTAAGGAAGATGGCATAAGTGGGTATTAGAAGATACTCATACCTGTCTGATAACCAAGGTTAACTGCATTGCTTAAAGCTGGCCTTATATACTGCATGATCCCATGGAAGGTGGTAAGACCTTTCCTTTAAAGAAAAGACAAGGAGAGGGTAAAAATCTATGCGTAACAACGTTGACTTAAGCTGCCTGGTTGTTACAAAGAAGAGACAGAGATGCAGAAAAGAAAGTGATTGAGGAGACTGAAAGCTGCTCCTCCTCCAGTGAGGAGTGGAGGTGGCTGTGTGGGACACAGCAGCAGCCTGACCTCACCATTCTTGTTTGTGCTTTTCCCTGTCCCTGCCTGCGCTCTCTACCTAAATGCTGCTTCCCCTGCTGAGTAACATGGGGATTTCCAGGGTTGTGTCTAATCCCATTCACACACTCTCCACCCAGGTCATTTCCACCCAGGGAATCCCAGACATTTCTAAAGGTGTATTTTCAAAATCCATAGTGAGGAGTAGAGATGTGTGTGGATGAGAACAGGAGATACTCTTATGTGAGGAAGGAAGACTCTGCAACTGCTCTTTGTACCAGTGTCCAGAGTCATTCTTCAGCCACCCTAATGCTAATATTTGCACTTCTTCTATGGAGATAAACATTACAGATGTATCAGCTGCACAGAGGCACAGGACAAAATATGCTCCCTGCTGGCAGGAAGCACTTTTGCTCCATGTGGCAGATTCCTGAGACTACCCCCATGCTGCCCTGCTTTCTGCTGTTTTTCCACTCTTGCCAATAGTCTGCTTGCTGTAGCAACCATTAGAGCCTTCCCAGCTCTGGTAGTCCACTTCTTGACTTAACAGCTGATGTCATTACATCCAGACCATTCCTCTCTCCCCATTCCTGGAAGCCCTTGTTTTTCTGGCTGGTTTGGGGTGTGCTAGCTCCCTGCTTGTCAGAGTTTCTGTTTCCTTTTAGATGGACTTTAGTACATTCCACTAAGGGGGGAAGAAAAGGGGGAGCCTAGCCTTCATGCTATTTCATCCTCCTCCACTCAGCTGGGAATTAAAGGCATTGCGAAGAATGCACTGCCAATGGCACTGGTAACTAACCTAACTGGGAGGAAAATCTAAATCCCAAATGGGCTGTCAAAGGCACCCTTTCTGCTCATTGTCATGGGCAAGGGAGAAGGGAGAACACTGAAACTGTGTTGTGGTGCCAAAATAGCTGAGGCTGAGCTTACTGATAACTGCAGGAAGGAAAGACAACTGAGCACTAGGGACACTCAGGGGGGCTTGCAGCTAAAAAGAGGACTGGGAATGGCTAAGGAGGTCTCAAAGTCCTTCTGTGTTTGAGGTAGCTAGAGTACAACCTTTGAGAACAGTCAGTATTAAGGACCTGAACCAGCATGGTGGGGAGGCAGTGATGGTGCCAGGGGCTGCACAGGAGCAAAGCCAGGGAAAAGGAGCAAGCTCTCTGGCTGGGATGGCTGTGAGCTGGCAGAGGTATCTCTCTCCAGCCCAAATTTTCCCTGTACCCTAGGACAAACTTGCCCTCTTGCTACTCATGCATCATCCTAGATATGAAATAGGAAGTTAAGTAAGGAAACAAAGATGCTCTGACAGGAGGGAGAGATGCCAAAAGAGGAGGGATAAGAGTCCCACTGTCCCTGACACACCATGACCTGGAGTCCTGTTTCTTCATTCTGGTTCAATATTAACCCAGCAGGGCTGTGAATCTGCTTATTCTGCTTCCTTTGCAATTCCCCTGCAGCCAGGGCTGTACAGCATGGCGCAGAACAAAACCAACATACTGAGGGGCCTGCTCTTCTCCAGCCTTCTGCACCTCACCTTGAGCCATGCTGGAGGTAAGACTCAAGGGCAGAAGTACCAGTAGATGACAGGGGGAAGACAGAGATAGTTCTTTCCAGGGGTAACACAGGTGGCAAGTTTTCTTCCTCAAGTCAGGAGGACAGGCTAAAAGCTTGAAGCTGGGAGCAAAAGGGTGCTGAGAATGGAGTGAACATAGGAGGATGCAGCTGCATCTGCCAGCTGGTGATAGCAGCTCAGTGCATTTTATGGGTCACCTGGGAAATGGCAGGGAGGGGACTGTGGTCCAGGATCAAGTCTAACAATAACCATGGGGCTTTTGGGAATAGAGTTTCTCAGCTGACCTAGATGACTTCAATTCTCTATTGCTTGTCCTGCTGTGCCTTATCAAAACCTTAGGTCATACAAAATATTCCACCTGCCTGCTCACTGCTCCCTAAGGAGCTTCTGTCTTTTCTTAACATGAGGTTAAGTACTCTTCAACCCACTACTGAGCAGGAGAAGACCTGTCTCCACATCTCAAATCAGGGGCTCTGAACATGAACTGGAACCAAGTTGTGTTTAGCACAGTGGTCTGAGACTTATAAGACAGAAATACAGTGGCTGGGGATAGGGACAGCAGCAGGCTCAAAGCAAACAAGCCTCTATCTAACTGCAAATGAGCAGAGCAGCTTTGCCGAGGAAGCAGTGTTCCTGTCGCTTCTGTTCCTTAAGTGATGGGAGCTGTGATGGGATGAATTCCAGTGAGCCTGCTCTGATCATCAAGCGTAGACATGACAGGGCTCCTCCTCTCTGTATGGTGTGCTGGGGGAGGCTGGGCTGTGGGATCACCACATCAGCTGCATGTGGTTTTTGGAAACTGCAAGGGGAGACAAAGGTGCCCTCTGGCTGTGAGCAGCCCTTTGACTGGCAGTGTTCTGACCTGATAGTTTTCCTGGAAAAGGGGCAGGCATTGTCACTGCTCAAGCGCCACCGACGTGCCAACAAGGGATTTCTAGAAGAGATGCTTAAGGGAAACCTGGAGCGAGAGTGCTTGGAGGAGACATGCAGTTATGAGGAGGCTTTCGAAGCCCTTGAATCCACTGATCAGACGGTACGTACCGGGAAACATTCCCCCAGCCAGCCTCTGTGGGGAGACACCAGCAGGTTGCCCACACAGCCAGGGGCCAGGGTTGTAATACTCAATTCTGTGAGCTAAAGATGAGGCTGATGAGTGCATGCCCCACGGCAAGCTCAGGCTTCCTTAGGGAGTTTCCCTTCTTGAGACCTGCAGGGAATACACTTGAAAGCTCAGGTTCTTTTCTCTCCCTCTCTATGCATGAAGTGACAAGGTGCTATTGGTCCCGAAAAGCACCTTCCACCAGCTCAGCATGGTACCATACATGCGAACTGCTATCCCAGACACCCACAGAAGCACTGGCATAGTAGTCAAAACACTAAGTGCAGGTTGCTCAGACTCCCTTGAGCTTTTGCTTTTGCACACCCTGTCTATTTTTCTGCCTTCCAGACTCACTCACTCTGTCAAAGTTGTCCGATACTGCATCCTTTTGGGATTTGTTCCTAGACCCAAGGCTGGTGTCCCTGCAGAATTTCACACCCAAAAAACCCATAAACAAACAGTTAGGAGCCTAAGCCAGCAAGACACTAGCTCTTTGGAGTACTTCAAAAACAATCAGCCTCCAGCTGCATGGCAGAGATGAGCAATACCTACATGTGATCTATGGCCTTAGAAATTCCAGGTTCAGCTGCTTGGACTTCTGCACTGTAGCATACTGCATTACTTGCACTGCTTGCTTTGCAGGTTGATGAAGGTTGTAAACATCTTTGGTCTTTTTAGAAACAACAGTACTGTCTTGATTGCCAAGTCTGATGTGTGGGAATGTGGTTTTGCATCACATTTTTGCTTTGACTCCATAGTAATTGGTATAAACAGAACTAGATTAGTCTTTCCTTTTGTTGTTATGGAACATTCTCTTACTGGTTTCAATAGCGGTAGCCCAGAAAGGTTTGATGTTTGATGTTCTGTGTCCTTAAATTATTTTTTCTTTTTTCTTTTTTTTTTTACAGGATATATTTTGGTCAAAATACCAAGGTAAGTTGAAGTTGTTTTGAGTCTTGCAGGTATTGTTATTCCTTAGAATGCACTGTCTCATCCTGGAGAGATGGCTCCCTCTTTTAAGAGCTCACTTTCCAGGGCTAAGCACTTGTGTTTTGTCTCTAGATGGTAACCTGGTTCAAATGACGATGCTTATTTGGATTGCATTCATACAATGTGTTTCTTTCTTCTTATTTTGCTAGTATGTCAGGGCCTGGGAAAGTCCAGGACAATTCTGGATGCTTGTCTAGAAGGTATGAACTTCATGCTGACCTCAATCTCCTAGATACAGTGAGTGCCAGGAACTTGCTTCCTGCAGAGATTGTACAGAAAAGAAATTTAACTGATGTTAGAGAAGCCATCTAATTTTAAAGAAAAATACAAGGGGAGGAATTTGAAATTATTTCTTACTCTTTATTTCCCCAGTAATCATTTCAACAGACAATCTGGCTTGTGCACTGAAATAGCAGCCTCTGAGAAAGGCTCTGAGCCAAAGCAAAGCACAGAGCCCTCACAGACAGCTCCCTCTGATGAAGTAGAGAAAGCTTAGGCTTCTCACAGGAAGAGGATGCCTCTGCTATTGCAGGCTCATGCACCCAGCAAAAGTTAAAGGGATATGTGGGGATGGTACTTCTGACCTTGCAAAATGCAACATCCAGTTCCACTGACTGGCTTGCACTGTTGGGATTTTGACAGGTAACTGTGCTCTTGGGCTGGGCCAGAACTATCAGGGAACAATTAGCCAAACCAAGTCTGGGATTGAATGTCAAGTGTGGACAAGCAAGTATCCACATATACCTAAGTAAGTTCATCTCCCACATACCCCTTAAGAGTTCTCTGGGGTATCCTTCCTTCCTAGCCTAACCAGCTTTGTCTCTCATAGATTTAATGCCACCATTTATCCCAACCTCATTGAGAACTACTGCAGGAACCCAGACAACAACTCAGAAGGCCCGTGGTGCTATACCCGAAACCCAACAGTAGAACGGGAGGCGTGTCCTATCCCCGTGTGTGGTATGCCCCAGCACTCCAGAGAGCCCTTCACTCACAGCAAAACACTGCACTGAGACTGACACTAAAGCAGTCAAGGAGAGGGTTAAGGAGGGGGAATGCTTACATGAACAGAGGTCAATAGAAGTAGAGAAGTTGCATCTTAAAGGGTAAAGGAGATGAGGAAGAAAAGTCACTGAGTTGCCCATACATAATGAGCTATTTTCTCTAGATTACACTAATGTAGATCTAAATTAAAACCAGTATCAGCAGTACCCTGGAATGGACTACAGTATTTTCTAGTCAGTCACCCCAGAATCCTGGCCCAGCTGTCTCTAATTTGTGACAGCCAAGAGTCATAATGCTTTTTGGTCTGAATGCCTACCTTTAGAACAAAATAACTAGTTTATGCTTGACTGCCTGCCTTAACGTTCTCTCCTGTGAAGGTGTGCAGTTTAATACTCACAATTTCAAGTAAAGAGAAGATACCCTTCTCTCATCATTAAGCTGAACATAGAGGATCATCTCCCTACACTTACACATTCCCGTTTCTCCCTAGTACAAAGCCATCTCCTCTGGGGCTTGGCCTCTGTCTCAGAAGAACTGGTAAAGGAGAGAGCCTTCTCACACAGCAGAAGTTTCTCTTCCAAAAATAGAGACTAGAAGCAACAACTCATAAGTAAAATTAGAGGTCAGCAACCATTTTGACATGGGGTATTTTGAAATTTCAAAAGCCATTACCATTGCTCTGGTCTGCAGAAACTAACTGAGAAGAAATACTGCTCTGCTTTGAAGCCATCAGGCATCTATGCTACCTTTGTTCACCAGTAAATTTCTGACCTGCAGTTATCTTACAGTTACACTTCCATGTGCATGGATATAGCAGGATTAGAAAAACCTTGAATTTGTGCACAGTTCTTTTATAATCATGTTGACATGAGTCAAAAACAGAAGCAATCCCACCGATAAAGGTGAATGCTACTTGCCCAGTGGCTGTTGTGCACCAAAGTGAATAGTCGAATGGGGTTTCTCTTCACATAGGGTCTCCCCCTGTGCATGAGGAAAAGGCATCTTGAGGCCAAGCAAAAATAGATTATTGGGTACCCACTCCTTCAGGAAACACTACTTAAAACTTGCAGTCATTAGGACACTTGCAAGAAAAAGTGTGAAAAGTCTTGCACAAAAATTTTTCATGTATCATTAGATTTAGAAATATTGGCAAAAATTAAATTTGTCATTTTAGTAGAATACCACAGTAAAAGGCTCCCCCATGTATGGTCTAGTTATGCATTTTAGAATAAGGTGTTGAAGGAGTTAATACAGCAGAATTATGACGCCTGAGACACCTACCTATCCAATGAACTGGGTCTCAAAGATGCCCCAGAAGGGAACACAATATTGTTTCTCATATCTTAGTGACAAAGAGAAGTGTGATGAATAGTGCCAGCCTCACTTCACATACTGCTGAACTATTTCTGACACTGCAGTATTTTAGAGGGCCACCACATGCATGGAAACACGGTGGGAGCTCCCAAACATAATGGGAGGCCCCATAGAACTCTAGGCTTTAGTAAAGGGTCTCTTGTGCTATTTGCAATTAGTACTTCTGAGTGCACAGCTATGGCTTAAATCACAGCTCTCTGTCTTTCCAGGTGAAGATAGAACAACAGTTCCATTTATTCCACCGGCTGTAGAACCTGCATCAATGGGGCCTTGTGAACCAGAGAAAGGCACGCTTTACACAGGGACTCTCTCAGTCACTGTGTCTGGAGCTAAATGTCTGCCATGGAACTCTGAGAAAGCTAAAGAGGTGCTCCATGGAAAACAAATTGACCCAGAAGTGGAGCTGCAGGAGAATTACTGTCGGAATCCAGACAGAGATGATGAGGGTGCCTGGTGTGTCACAGATGAATCACCCTACTTTGACTACTGTGATCTGCACTACTGTGGTGAGAAGTCTGCATAGGTTTGGGTAGGCACATATTTGAAGCAGTGGCAAATAACAGGAGTAGAATGAAGCGCTTGGCCTGGGAGGAATAGACAAGGATGTACATGCACTATGCACATAGGAATCTTATTTGTCCATATATCACATGTACTAACCTGCCTTAGGTACACAGCACTGTTACCTCTCTCAGGTGTTCTTCCTGAAAACTCATACTGGTGGACAATTAAAAAGAGAACTGGTGTTTTTAAACATCATTCCTTCCTCAGACCCACTGTGTGGGGAAAGGAACATTTACATTGCTGATCATTATGGCAACTACACTTAAGCTTTTTACCTTTTTTGTCTTTCCATCTCTCAGACAGCTCGCTAGAGGATGAGAACCAAGAGTTTGAGGGAATATCAGGACGTTCTACTACTCATAAAGAGTTCAAAACCTTCTTTGATGAAAAAACCTTTGGTTCAGGTGAAGCAGGTGAGCAAAATCTCTAGGTACAGCGTGTTTGCAGAAGGGCTGTAGCTACTTCTTATTTACTGTTCCTCAGAAACATCAGCTAGCCAAAAGCCGTTAAAAGCAGTGGAAGATACTTAAATTCAGTGAAGAACTCTCAGAAGTCAATATCCAGTTCCAATCATGGAGCTAGTAAGCACTTCCTTTACCAGGATCTTCCAGCTTCACATGCTGACTGCAGACAACAGTCCTCTGCTGTGAATCAGGTAGAGTAGCAAAGCCAGATTGCTTGTTTTTTCAGATTGTGGCACTCGTCCTTTATTTGAGAAGAAAAAGATAACAGACAAAAGTGAGAGGGAGCTGTTGGATTCCTACACAGGAAGAGTTGTTGGTGGGGATGATGCAGAAGTTGGCAGCTCCCCCTGGTAAGTATTGCCTTTGCAGAGTCTTTGGTGATTGTGTCTTCCTTCTCTTTAGCTCGAGCAGGTAGAAATAAAAAGGCTTTCCTAACATAGGCAGTGTCCATAAATTACAGATTCTAATCAAAGCTTCCCCAACTGGTTGACAGAGCAGTACTAAAATAGTTGGAAAGAAACTCACCTCTTGAATCAAGTATGCAACCACTGGAGAAAGCAAGGGTGTTGGTATGTTTCATCTTCATGTCTTCCTCTTTCCAGCTTTGCTGGAACGAAAAGGATGAGAAACTTCTTCAGGTAAAAGAAATGGGGTAAATGGCCTACTACATATGATCTACATGTCCAGGGAACACTTTTGCTACAGAGCTATTTATTCAGTTTTGTCAGTATAGAGCAATGCTGTTTCCTGCTCACAGCCAAACCTGCACTTTCTACAAGACACCAGGACCCATTTACTCCTGCTAAGGGCTTCCTTCCTCCTCATCTCTCAGGCAGGTGATGCTCTACAAAAAGTCTCCTCAGGAGCTGCTGTGTGGTGCCAGCCTTATCAGTGACAGCTGGATCCTGACTGCTGCTCATTGTCTTTTTTATCCACCCTGGGACAAGAACTTGAGTACAAGTGACATATTGGTGCGGATTGGCAAGCACGTAAGAGCAAAGTAAGAGTCTGAATGAAGTGAGAAGGAACTAGACTTCCTCTTGAAGTAATGAGATACTTTGAAGTTGGGCTGTCATTCAGTATCCATGGAGTATTATAACTGTTACATGCCTCTTAATAACAGGATCTAGTGGGGCTGTCATTTGCTGCTCTTGCTGATCCTGAAGGTTGAAGTAAAAGGAGCAAGGAAGCCTGGGAAATCTAAAGGGTGCTCCTATGTAAAGACAGCATTGTCTCAGATGGTACAAAGCTGAGAGTATCATAAACTCCAGAGGACTCTCAGCTGCTACTGTACAGCAAGTTCTTTCCTTCATAACTATTTCAGATATGAAAAGAATAAAGAGAAGATTGCTCTGTTGGATAAAATCATCATCCATCCCAAATACAACTGGAAAGAGAACATGGACCGAGATATTGCACTCATGCACTTAAAGAGACCTATCAGCTTCAGTGACTACATCCATCCTGTCTGCCTGCCTACCAAAGAGGTTGTGCAGAGGTGAGGAGAAGAGAGAGAAAAATATGACTTCTCAAGGCTATTTCCAATAAGAGTGCTAGGCAGAAAAAAGCTGTTTCAATAAATTTGATTATACTTCTGCTTCCTTCCACAGGCTGATGCTGGCAGGTTACAAAGGGAGGGTAACTGGTTGGGGAAACCTGAAAGAAACGTGGGCCACTAGCCCCTCCAACTTGCCCACAGTTCTGCAACAAGTCAATCTGCCCATTGTAGATCAAAGTACCTGCAAGGCATCCACCAGAGTCAAAGTCACTGACAACATGTTCTGTGCAGGTAAGTAACACTGGAGACAGCAGTCAAGGGCTCTGAGCTCCTGGTCTGACTCATGCAACAAGACTACTTTCTGATAAATTTGTAAATGCCCTCCACAAAGAATAATTCTCCCATGTTAAGAGATTTCTCAGCTCTCAGAAAACATGAAAGCTGGAGAACTTAAAGCTAGGAGTAAGGTTTGCAACACCAACTCTATCAGGCACTAGTCTAATGGTACTATGTAGCAGCAGCAGCTGTGGGAGAACTAAGCACAAGTAAAATTATCTTTTCACCAGTACACAGAGCAGTTCAGCGACTTCCTAAATTAAAGGCTGCACACCTATTATCCTATCTACTAGCTTGTCTCAATCTTTTGGAGCCCATTCATACTTACAGCCACAAATTCTGAAGGCTCCTACCTTCCTAGATCTCTTCTGGCATTGTTCCCTTTTTGAGTGAGTAGGGAAGTGGACACACAATTCAAGTTATCAAGAGACTATGGATTTATGTACCAATTTAAGTTTCTGCTATACTCTTCATTTGTGCAGACTTTATCAGTTCCTACAAGCAAGCCCGTAATTTTTGACTAAATTTGTGCTGCTTGCATCTAAATGCATGTAATTGCTTGAGTTAGGATGAGAGCCAATTACATGAGTATGCTGAAAATACAGAGCTCTTATGGATTCTCTTTCTGGACAACATCCTATGAAATAGCTGAGATGCAGACATACAGAAAAAAAATGGAGACAGTGGTGATGGGAACATGTAGAGATACTATCCAATTCATCAGGAATGAATGAAATCCTCTTCCCCTTCATAGTGATACTTCAGGAAGACAGCTGGGGAGAGGAAAAGCAGAACTTCCCGTGACAGAAAAGTGAAAGTGGGTATAACAGTGAATCTCTATAGTAAATTGAAGAGGGAAGATGGATTATTACAAATAAGCTTCTAGACAAGAAAAGCACACTAGCTCAAGTAGCTCAACCTACAGCTGTTGTACAGTGTCAGTGCAACTGACACTAACAGCAATTCTGATGAAAAAACAGGAATGAGAGCACAGAGGATAGATTCAAGAATGCTGGAAAGACAGCTGCAATGTTAGAATTTTTACATGTATGAAAAACAGAAGTCCAAGTTGACTGAATCAGCAAACAATATAATGGGTCCCAAAACATTTATGCCATTTATCCCAAAACCTTAAAGAAAACATGGCCAACACCAGCCACTTCCCGTACAGTCAAATGTCCATTTTTCTTGCCTGTAGGTTACAGTCCTGATGCACTAAAGAGAGGAGATGCCTGTGAAGGGGACAGTGGGGGACCTTTTGTAATGAAGGTATGTTCAACAAATTCAAGCTTATAATATATACAAAGATAGGTTTGTTCTGTGTTGAACTTCATAGTCTAAAAAAAGCAGCAGAGTTGTGCCACTGCTGAGTGGCTGAAGCAAACGCAGTTCATGCCCAAGGTGAGCAATGGAGACCAATCCTGCAGTCATCAAGCCCCATTTCTATACTGAGCTCTCAGCATATCACAGATCTCAGATCACCTGCAGGACACATGAGAGATGGCCAATTCTTAATTAGAGATTTAAGAGTAGAGACAAAATTACTCCAACAAACTCTGCTGGAGATGCCAATCTGAAGCCCAAAGTAGCATCCATCATTAAACAGGAGGGCAACCAAGCTGCTAAACAACCCAGAGTACAAGTCTTATGAGGTGGCTGAAGGAGTTGGGCTTGTTTAGTCTGGAGAAAAAGAAGCTCAGGGGAGACTTCCTGAAAGGAGGTTGTAGCTAGGTGGCACTAGGCCTTTTCTTCCTGTCAAGCAAAGGACAAGAGAAAATGGCCTCGAGCTGTGCCAAGGGAGGTTCAATTTGGACATCAGGAGGAATTTCTTCACTGAAAGAGTGCATTTAGTGCTGCGATTTAGTTAACATGGGGGTGTTTGGTCAAAGGTTGGACTTCATCTTGGAAGTCTTTTCCAATCTTAATGATTCTCTGATTGCATCAAGATATTTTACTCCTCGTACCAATCCCATTTTTCCTTTACTTTAGAACCCAGATGACAACCGTTGGTATCAAGTGGGAATAGTTTCATGGGGAGAAGGCTGTGACCGAGATGGCAAATATGGATTTTACACACACGTATTTCGCCTGAAAAAGTGGATACGAAAAGTCATCGAAAATCAGGGGCGATAGACGAAGCATTTACATTGCCTGGTCTCAGTTTTGCTACAATGCTCCACTTTAAAACATAAGCACAGAAGATCCTGAAGTAAAACAAGTTATATCCTTACAACTTGACAAAGGAAAGTCTTATCCCTTGAGAATAAAAGCTCTGAAATCCATCTTCTTCCTTTTATTCATGCTGAGTTTAGTTGCAGTTTGTGTCTACGTGATGACAGTAGCCAGGAGTACCACTAGCTATACTGCTAATTACCTGTTGTACTTCAAACAAATTCCCCTCCCTTCCACCAGCTATAATCAACAGGTTTTGGACCCCTCACAATGGCCTTGTTAGTCACAGCAAGCAAGATTATGCCTTCATGCACTCTTTCCTCCCTTCAAGACAACTAAGATTCTATTCTAGTTTTTGGCCCATGTATGTTCCAGAGGTAACCACCCTACAGTACCTGTAGCATTTCAAAAAACACCAATGTCAAAAGTAAAGCAATTAGAAGCTGTTTTGATCAGGCAAACATTGTTCTCAGCTACAACAGCTGGCAATAAATACCAGCACCACTGTGTGCAATTCATCCTACAAAGGAATAGTGGCTTAAATACATTAAACGGTACTTCCATTAAGTTCCTACACAGCAGGTGGGCCTGGGTCCTCACTGTGTATTTTCCACCTGCAAAGCAAGATTCTGAAGGAAGCAATTCGTGTAGTCATTGTCAAAGCCTGCAATCAAAACATCCTGCACTATTCCTGTTTGCTTGTTTTATAAAGGCTGGTGAGGGATCTCTCCAAAAACAAGCTTCAGTCTTTCATAAACTCCTCTTTAGCACGAATTTGCGGACCTCCAAGGATCCAGAAGCACAGCAGTAAACACAAATTTATGACCACCCACACTTTGTTCCACTCTATTTTCTACTAAGACAATTGTGAGATTTTTGCCCAAACAAAGCAGAAAAACCAACCTCTCAAAGAAATCTGAAGGAAAAGACCTCAACAGCTCAAGTTTTATGACTGTTTAAAGTCATTGATAACCACATACACTGAACACTGAAAACGTTTAGCCCTTCTAATGTTTATATTTTAAGCCTCACTGCTTCACTACTATCAAATAATCTGTGACAAAAGAGGGGAACCAGGACCATACAGTTTCTGGAGAAAGTCACTGTTCATATTGACTTGTTACAAACAATACAGAAGAATAATTTTTAAAACTCAGTTTAATGTTATTTAAATATTGTCTGGGCTAAAGATTAGGCTTTATTAATTTATGTGCACAAGTTTTAGTTCAGAACTCCCAGGATTATTGAGTCCAACCAAACACTACAAAGACACAGGGCAAAAACTCATTCATAAAAACAACTATATCTTCTGCTACTCAATTATTCCTGTATTTCACTTCTGATTCAGCTTCAAATTTAAAATAGTTTATGCAGGTGTGCAGGCATTACTCTTTTAACATCCTGAGCTAATTAACAAATACTTCTTCAGAATGTCTGCTGAATATGGTAAATAAATATATGGATTAATTTAAATGTCACTAAATTTCAGAGAGCAGCTAGTAATTGAGAGGTAGTGGCAGTAACTGTAATTTAACTCTAGCCAACACAAACTATTCACAAACTGCCCCAGTTTAAGGGCACAAAACCACAGCACTTACCAATAAGGGCCAAACCTCCACTTGTAACAGAGCTCTGTTCCACAAGTGCATGCTCATTTCAGGTTTTGAAAGGAGACTCTGACTACTAAGTTGAGGCAGTGGAGCAATGAATGGGATTACATCAGTTAACACAGGATGGAGAATGCTTGTGGTCACCTGCTATCACAGTGTGCAAACTCACCATAAGCACCAAGCAGCATTATGCCAACTGCAACCCCAGTATAGGGGTCCTGTGAAAGGAAGATTTCAGACATTTGCAGAAGCTCTGGCATAGATCTGTTGTACAAGTACTAATTTAAAGTCATGCTTTTAGTGTAATCAGGCAAGACAGTTTCAGCAATGGCTCTTATGCTGGTCCACATAGCAAACAACAAAAGCAGCAGTTACATGGAACAGATCAAAAATCTGGCATAGATGTGTGTTATTTTAAGCCTGCCTGTCCAACCTTTCAATAACTCTGTTCAAGCTATGGAACAGATTGCAATTTGTGCTTCACAACCAGTTTTCACATGGAAGTGCAGCAGTAAGGTGAAAATACATGACCTCCCTAGAAATGAAAGGGCTAGAAAGGATATGCAGTGTCTGTCTTAAATCTTCATTATTTGGAAAAGGCTCTTCACTCATAAAAAAAAGAAGTGGCTACAACTTTTGCAGACTAGTTCTATTAGGCATCTTAGTTACAAAATGGTAACATCTGTTGTTTAAGAGCAAAAAGAATGTAGTGAATGAAGTTTACCTGCATGAGGAACACTGCTTAACCAGATGAGTTCAGGATAAATGAGTCCACTGACCATACACCACTGCTACTCTATTCCATATCAACAGCAGCAGGCTTCCTCAAAGAATGCTCCCTCAGATGGGACAATGCAATCTGGGTAAAGGCATCACAAGGACTAGATAATTCAAAATAAACATTGCATCAAACTAAATATTTTCAAGTTACAAAAACATTCCAGAACAAAAAAAAAGCAACTATATAAAAATGTACTACTGCTTATAGAAGAGTGCAAAGTCTCAGGACTGCACTCACAGTGTATTTCCACTCATCTTCCTTACAGTGTATCCAAATCCCAAGGTTCATGTCAGCTTAGTTCAGTTTCTAGATGCCCAGTCACTAACATTCAGAAATAGAGTGACCTCTAACCAGCAGTTGCTGCTGTTCCTATAGAGGCTGGTATAGTTAATGCAAACTTTATTTACAAAAGACACTTAAAGTAGTTACTTCATGCCATGTGTCCATACAGAATCAACAGTTCAAGGATTACATGGAGAAGAATTCACATAACTAAAAGCGAAATCACTAAAGGTCTTCTAAGAGTTAAGAACTAGGAAGAGATTTTAAAGACAACTTTACAAATAAAAACCCCAAGTCATGAGAAACTAGTCTGAGCGAGAAGATGGTTGTTTACAGGTCTGTACACTAAAACTAATACACAGACAGCCTTCTATTGTCAAAGAGATGCTCACTGAGAAGCAGATTATGTACAAATACTTGTGCCACAATGACTCAACCCCCCAAAATCCACTGTATTATACACAAACCAGTTTGTATACATTAGGCCTAAATGAGGCCATTTAACTATGAAGACTTCTAGTTTAGTAAACTAAAGCTGAAGACAGCCCCAAGCAACAGCGACACCGTCTCTTTGCATCTCTATTTGCGACTGCTTTTTATTCTCTCCAATCTTTTTTTCAAGTCATCAATATTGGCTGCTGCAGAAGATGGTGAAGCCAGGGTAGTTCCAATTCCAGAGGAATGAGTCTGATTGGAGTCCAGGTCCAGGTGTTGGTATTGCTCCCGGGACTCACGCAGTTGGGAGAGCTTACTGTGAAGCATATCTGTAGAGGATGCAACTGTAGGGAGTGTTGGTTTAGAGAGCAGAGACGTCAGAGGGGGTCTGTCTTCCTGCTATGAGGGAGAAAAGTCAAGTGTTAAGACATATAGTGATAAAGGCCATATAAAATGCACAAATCATAATCAATGGCTTTTCATCTCTACAAGCACTAAAAACAGAGGAAAGAGAAAGAGCACTACAACACAAGAGGATCTGGAGCAATACAGTCAGTTGCTGTCCAAGTCAGAACCATGCAAAGCTAATTACAATGCTCAGTCATCTGAGTAGTTACTGTTTAAATTCATGTCAACAGGGACACAAACTAGTCTTTCAAGACCAAAAAATTCCCTGCAGACCACAAGAGTTTTACTGAGCTAAACTGCTAGAGTTTTGAACAGCCTAAATTCTAACACAAGAGAAAAATCCCTCCCTATGTGTAACATCAGCAGACAATGAATTTTCTGGAAAAATGAGAAGAGGAAACTTTAACTAACTGGCAAGACTGAATATGTCAAAGACTTAAAGCATCAATTCCACCAATTGATATTTCCATCTGAGTGAGTTACCTTGTTACTATGATCTGGGAAACATTTCCCCTTCTCAGAGCTCTAAGCTGATATTCAAATTTGTGTCAAAGGTTAAAACAGTGAGGCATCTGAATGACTATTCCTAGAATGAACATCACTTCTCATGGCCAAATTAAAATTTCAGGAATTGTCACTAGATTCCAAACGCACAGATCATTGAACTGTAAGAAATTTTGGTCCACAGGTTTCCAGTACTAAGCTCATTCATCATTCTTGCACCTCAGTATCCATACACCCGAAATATATAAAACTTCAAAGCTCTAATTCAGCTTTCATGGTTGTTTTAGAGCAGAAAGTCTAGAAGTTCCACATCCTTCATGCCTGAGGTGCTAACTATTAGAGAAAAGTTGTTGTTTGAACATTTCTGAGACTCAACTTCTTAGCAAGGAAAGATAATCAGCTACAGGCCTGTGGAAACAACCTGCACATAACACCAGTGATGCAGACAGAGTGGATTGAAATGCAAGCCTACTTGGCCAAGTAATGAGTTTAAAGCCATTTATATTAGGCATAGCGACATGCAGTGAGTAGCTAGGACATGCATTATACATCAAAGATCATAAATTCTGATTGGAATCTACCTTCTGGCATTTGAATTATTAAAAAAAAAAAAGAGCAAATCAAGTTCCTCCCCAGGGGATTTGCAAGTGTTGTCAAGCACAATACCTTTGCGTTGTCAAGGCCACAACGCTGCCTGAGGATTTTTAATCTTTCCAAGTAAACTGAAGGCCCCACTTCCTCCCCATTCGTGTTTCCTATAGATGAAGATACAGTGTGGGTAGACGCAGGAACACATGTTCCTTCCATCTGTGGAGAAATTCCTGGAGGATGAGGGGAAGGAAGGAGGAAAGTTAAAAAAATCTGAAACATCAGAAAAGCGTAAACCTCTTGGTCAGTTCCTTGAAATAAGATGCAATGGATGAAGAATTAACCAACCTATTATTTGCATTTGCTAGTATAGATACATCTGGCCTTTCATTTCCTTGCAAAAGTGACAACTGAAAACCAAGAAAAGAAATAGAGAAATTTAAGGAGTGACTGCAGAGCAGCTCTAGAAATGCTGAAGCCAACAGCTGAAGAAAATAGTGTAGGGAGAGGAGGATGCTGATGTGCATCAGCAGTGACCATAATGTCCAGTGGGAGAACTGACCAATTAACAAGGTGGGAAATACTTGGAGATGTCTGTCTTTTTCTAGTTTAGTCATACCTTTGGGCTTACCACTGATTCTAAGCCCTCTTTATCTCTCATCTGTGCAACTTGAAGATTTTTATTCCAACTGAGTCTCAAAGAGTGATTTCTGGAATGCACGTAACAAGGTTTTTAAAGCTTCTCTACCAAGAGACTAGAAAAGGAATTTACATGACCAAAATAAATTTTTCCATTATTAAAAGAATTGCAAATTCTAAGACTTAGAATGGACAAGGATTTGTTCTCACTAATTAACTACAAGGGTGTTTAAAATAGTTAAAAGGAGAATTAAGGTTGAGCAATTATACCTTACTCTAAATAAAGTACTGTTGTAATATGGAACAGCATGATTTATTATATCAGACTTAAAGTTAGGGAAGGGAAAAAAAAGACAACTGTGGCACATAAGTTTTGAAAACTGCTGAATATTTCTCAGTTGTACAGACTTTCTTTCTAAAGGAATCTACAATACAGGGATATGAAAAGGAACTGTAGTAGAAAAAAGGCTCAAGTTTCACAGGAGTAAGAAATAAAGATTAGAGGTAGTTTTGCTAGAGTGTATATCAGCTTTTACTGACAGCTAAAAATTTGTCACAATCCTTCCCTAATATTTAATTAAACACTCCTTTGTATTTATCTGCAATAAAAACTCAGCAACAGTTCTACAGTAATTCATCCAATTAATCACAAATTCTGCAGAAATAGTTCATATTATTTAAAAATAAACTTTCCAATTCCACAGAAAATAATACTATTAAAAGCATCCTATATGTTTTTTAGTAAAAAGGTAAAAGGAGAATCTGCCAGCTGCTGCTGCTGTTTTAAACCAGCTTTATACCTTGCAGAACCAATTCTTGATACCAGACACATGAAACACAAGCTAATGCCCAACCCACAGTACAGGATATGGATTAGAACCACAAGTTTGCCAAGCCTTTCAGATGTTTTCTACATTTAGTGTGGTTATAACTTCTGGTTTTGTAAACAAAGAATGCATACTCCCTACAAATGCTGCCTCGTGAAGCAACTCAAGCAGCAAGAAAATACATGGCTTGCTTCAGAAATCCATAAGTGTATGCAAATATTAATTTCTACCAGGAGACCTGTAACTGTTCTATCTCTGCTTCTCACAAACCAATCAGTTTTGCTATAGCATGTACCTGTAGAAGTAGCAATGCGTCCTTTCCCTTCCCGTTCTGTTTCTATCAGTCGGAGGCCTCTTTCCACATAGCTTTGGAAGAACTGTGAGGAATTTTTCAGGAAGGGCTCAATGTCTGCATCAGAATATTTCTTTTTGTATTCATACAGTTCTGCCAGACCCTGGGAGGGAAGAGTTACCATTTATTACTACAACTGCTCCATATACTATTCTAGTGTACCATGCTCTCTTTCTTGCAGGAAGGGGGCACTCACCTCCTTGGTGTTCTCCTTTGAGCCAATCTTCTTAAATATTTCTGCCAAAATATCATTGACTTTGGCTTTTGAAGCCTTTTCCTCCTAAATAAATAAACAAAAGGAGACTTTTAAAACAAAGTATAAAATCAAAAAGAAATCAGACAAACCCATGACACCCTCAGATCTGCTATCTGGATACAGAGTTTCCAAGATGAAGAAAGCCTTGAAGTGATCAGGGTTCTACGTAGCCAATTTATACATATAATGTGAGCAAGGACATAATGAAGCTGTAGGACTCCTTCTGAGAGTGTTTAAAACATGTTTTGGATATGGCTAACTTTTAGTGGATCAGATGCAGTACCATGCAGCATAAAACTTCTGCTGCACATTTGAATTTCCTGCAGGGTACTTGTCGTGGTTTGACATGGAAAAGAATTTTCTCAGGAAGAAGAGGGTCAAACCAATCAGTGATTGGGTTTGGATATTGACATTTGGACTGACCACTAAAGGCTGGACACACCTCTGAGAACACAGAGGGGTTAAAAGCAGGACTCCCAGGGGAACTGGCTCTCTTTGGTTCTGGTCATCAGAGTGCAGACTCTCCCTAGGCTGACGTAGGCTGAAAGGTGGACGGGCTGGAACTGGCTCCAGCTCCTGCAGATGGAAGGGTAGAGGAAATCTAGGATGTTTCCATGTTCCCTGCCTCCCCGCACCTCCCCCCCACCCCCCCCACCCAAGAGGGGGGAACAGTGTGGCCACTGGAGCCCAGGCCATCCAGGGAGTTGGGACTTTTAACCCTTTCTTGGGAAATGAGGGCTTTGTGAAATATTACTCCTCCTCGGTTTGAAAGAGAAGAGAGTCAGCCTGGGACCTGAGATGTTAGGAAAAGAAGGTTGGGGGAGAAGATAATGGAGTGGCTTTTGGCTGGACTTTTCCTTGTTAGCCATAGACTGAATCGATTTCTCCTCCAAGAGAGACTGTATATTAGGAGGATGCCGGTGAGCCAAGAGACCTGCTTCAGCAGCTGAGAAAGACAGGAGTGGAGCGAACAGAGAAAAGCTGAGGAGGGTTGTGGTAATACCTGCCCCCTGTCTTCAGAGAAGAAGAGAAGATCTCTATTCTTGAGACCCTCAGCCCCAGGGGAAAATGTGGGGGACTGTGATCCCAAAAATGAAAAACAGAAAATAACAGTTCAATTTTTTTTCTCTTGGCAAAGCACTCTTGAAAAGGAATCCTAGGAGCAGTCTGTCCATGTACAGTGGTAAGAGCACTGTGCATGGAAAGGAGAGTGCTACACTGGCAGATTTTCTCCGGGCAGTGACATGTGTGACATGGAAACACAAGAAGTGGCAATTGTGTTTCTTGGGGGGGTCTCTGGCAGAAGCGGGACTCTTCTCTCCCTTGATGGACTGAGTGTTGATTATCTGAAGGGTGAGAACTTGATTGGGGGTCCAAGTTGTGTCTCACTGTGGTTTGTTGGAATTGGTGGGGGAGGAGGAATGTTTTGGAAGGTTTTCATTTTGGATTTTGTGTGTGTTTTTTCTTTCCTTTTTTTTCCCCTTTTATAGGAGTAGTAGTTTAACAAAGTTTCTCCTTTGTTATTAAGCTTGGGCTTGCTCTGCTCTGTTCCATATCATATTTCACAGCAATCATTTGGGGGGGTTGCATTTTCATGGGGGCATTGGCATTGTGCCAGTGACAAACCATGACAGTACTTCATCCTGGAATATGCACAAAACACTCAGGTAAACACACACAACAAATACCTGAAACAGCTGTAAATGAAAATTCCACTTTACAAGAGTATCTCCAACATTAGTTGCCTGTTGAAAAGGGAATTACTACTTACACAAAATGTAGTTTGTTTCTTAAATATATTGCTTTACACTCCCCTTGCCAACACATCTTTACTTACTATGCGAGAAGCTCCTTTTTCTGTATCCTTATCAGATTTTCCACTCTGGTCCATAGTGTGTTTCATTAGTCTACAAAGGTGAGCTTCTAGCTCAGACTCATTTTTGTTGTCTATCATTGTTAAATGATCTAAGATCTAAAATGAGAAAAAAAGTGGAATTAAAAGAAAAAGAAAAAAAAAAAAAAAACGACTAAAGACTGCATGAACATCCAATTTAAAAATACATGACTAGTGATTGCTCTGACCTTGGGCCCTTTCAGCTTGCACAGGGTGTGAAGCAGCGTCTTCAATGTCCTAATAGGGAACTCACTCTTACATTGCTTCAGCTTTTCTTTGGGAAAGACCTTCATGAAAATGTGGATATCCAGCAGAATCCGATCCAGATTGATGCTATTAATGGTTTCCGGAAGAAGACGCACCATTCTCCACAGACACTGGAATGAGAGGCTGACTTAAAGCAAGACAACTCAAGAAAGAAGCACTTGATTATATAAGAAGTTACACAACACTATCACTGAGCCACTTCACTCTGCTAGCACATCATGCAGGCATGCACTGTGTCTACTGCTCAAGCTATATTTGCACTGGTACATACTTGCTCTTTGTAACTGGCTATACAGTATCCAGATCTTTCTTTAGAGCTGATGCATAAGTAAGGTACTGATTTCCCTGCAGGTAACTGGAGACTTAATGCTTTGTGTGAAGAAATTTCAGCAGATAATATATACATATGTGCTATGTACACCTACATACAGCTCAAGTTCTTTAGGTTTAACCTCATTAAGAATGCCTGAGCTGTCTTCAAATCATACCAATTACAAAAGGGTGTTGTATGGTAAGAAAACATCTTGCTCATACTTTAAATGCAGACGTTTGCCTGTTTACTCTGCCTGTCAATAGAGATGACAGGATACAAGTCAGCTCCAGCCTGGCACTGTTTGAATCCATAGTACAGTGCAGTGCTCAAGCAAACAAGCCCAGCAGGTGACTGTACACCTCTGTATGGAGCTTGTATTAGTGTACACAAGTTTCTGCAAACTATTAACAGGTGTTAAGTTCCCGCCTAAAGTCCTTGTATGTGACATCTAGTAAGATCAGAATTATGGAAGTTATAAGAAATATTTCAAGTTATGGACACTAATTCTTTTAACTCTATCTGTTCTTTCAGGCAAGATGATTCAGAGAAACCACATAAGTTCAAAATGCCTACTACAGGCTCACCTTCATGACAAGTTCTGAAAACTTAGGAGAACTGGCTGTTGCTAGAAGACTATCTTGGAGCAAGACAAGCAGAGCACTAGAAGGAATAAATTTATAAAGGTTACACAGAAAAAGTGCTATACACAAGAAAAGAAAAAGTTATAAACTCACCACAGAATACCACACCAGAGACTGGGGTTAGTCCAGCAGATGTGCAAAAGCTTTTTCGTTCTTCCTTTTTAGTATGTTACAAAAATTTAAGAGACAGTCTGCTGAACTTCAAAGCACAAAGAACCATACTAAGTTGGCTTGTTCAGCCTGCCTCCAGCTGTGCAGTCAAATTCTGATCACAATCAGTGATAATTCTTTATTAGCTAGCTGAATGATTCTAGAGACACCAGTCTTCACTCATAAAATGACTAAACAACTCAGCTGTTCAAGGAACATAAGGGAACAGGTAAAGAAGAGCAATAATTGTGCACTTTTCAATACTTACCTCAAGATGTTGGTCTGGTCAGACTTCTCTAGAACTTTCACTACCAAGAGGTTGACTGATCGGATGACCTGCTCACCCTCCTCAAGATCTTCAACCCGAGAATCCAGCATTAATGTAATAAGACCATGCATTAGGTCTTTAAGCACACCAGTGGATGCCTCTCGAGCCAGACTCTCTATCTGAAATAGCTACAGATAGAACAAAGTGTTAGTTTCCCCTGCACATTATCCTTTAGTATAGGAACTTCTCTAGACTACAATGTCAAACCATGACATCTCCCTGTTTCCCACAAAAATAATAAGAGAACTATGAAGAAAGTCTGAGTGACTTCTGAAGATACTCAGGCCACCAACTCAGCACTCAAAAGGTAAAGAATATTAAAAACGAGCTTAAGAGAAGTCTTGTGGCTGTATTTTGCAGAAGCAGAGACCTTTTTTGCTTCCCCAAATTCTTGTTCCCCACCTACTCTCAAAAGGTGCATTGATGAGCAGTTGGCAACAAACCTTTGTAAGAAAGACTCAGGAGTAAGTACAGAACAGACATTCCATTCTCCCACAGCTTCTGCACAGAAGTTATTTGCTCTTCACCTTATCTTTTACAGCAAGCCTTACCGTGATCATGCTCCCAATAATACAGCTGTAAAGTCTGACAATCTCATCTTTGTCCAGCTTCTCATCTGCCATGTGTGTATTGTAGATTAACCGGAGCTGTATAAACGTTGCTATTAGGAATTGGTCAATGTGGCCAGACATAGCTTCTGCTTTGTCCTCCTGTTTGAGTACCTCATCAATCTAAGATTTAAAAACAAAATTCTCTAGTAAAGTCAACATAATGCAAACAGTGCAAAATAACAATTTAAATACTTTTCTGTAGGAAAGGTTTTGCCCTGACCAATCCATTTGCCAAAGCAGTTGTATTCTAAGCTTTCACCCAAAATCAGCAGCTACAGATTTGTATTGCTAATCCAAACACAATCAATTACTCATATTTTAGAGAACTGCAATCCTATCCCATACACAAATGAAAACATCAACAGCTGCATTATAGATTCTGGAATTTACAGCTTTGTGAAATCTTCTGGACAAAAAAACCCAAACTTTTAAGTAGTTAAAGCCACCCTAAACCCATGCATAAACTACAGGGCAAGACAATCCTTTTGCTAAGGATCTCTAATGGAGTTCAAATTTAATTCTTACTGACTAATTGGCTTTTACAAACTCATAGCACAAATAATTTGACAAAACCAAAAATATAACACAGAAGAACTAATGAAAAAAGCATGAAGTTTATTCTATATCTTTCAAGTGGAATTTCTATTGCTAAAGCGAGTCAGATGGCCCCTGTGCACTTAGTTTTGTCATCAGGGAAATTCTGAGCAGAGCCCATGTCACCTGACATGACTGCTCCGCCACAGTGCAACTCATCACCCTCGCAGACAAAGTCTGGTACAGTGTGATTAGTTGCTACCGTAATTCACTTACCTGTGTCAGAGCCTGGATGCTTGTATTTATATCACTACTGGCCACTTGGGAAATGACAAAGTTGATAGTAGAAGCTGTGTTACTGTGCATGTCATCGAAATGTGGGGACACAGCACGGATTCTGAAGGGTTAAAACAGGATTCGTTACTTTTTGGAGAGCTATTTTAATGTACACTTAACTGCTGTATTTCAATGAAGATTCAGAGAAAAAATTATTTAATTCTTCACTGAGGATTCTCAAGGAAAGAATCATTCCTTTAAACCATGTCTGTTACACTATTTGTAAAGATACTGATGATGAGTTTACAAATGCAATATGCTCTAGCTATAAAAATGACTAAGTAGAACTAATGTTTTTAATGAAAAATAACTGCTCTCCAGATTTCAGAAGAGTACAACAAAACTGTTTTGCCATCTCTTCAAGTTAGCTGACATTACCCTCTTTTGAAAACAAGTCTGAATGTAGAAGCACTATCAATTCACCTTCTCAAAATACTTTTTAGGCAGCCCTGCTGATTTCACTTAGGAGGTAAAACTAAACTCACTTGGGCTCAGGAATCAATACTGGCTCAAAGATGTCATCTAGTTTGTGCTGTACAAGTGCTGGCATCTCACATCTGACTGTTCCATTGTCATTTTCAATTTCATCAAGATCCAGCTGAAATTCTCGTGGAACTGTATGTGCGGTCTCCGAGTGGTTGCCCATGTTGCGATTTTGGCTACAGAAATCAGGAGAGAGGCAAGAATATTAACACTAGCATCCACTGGTAGCCCTGAAGCTCTCATACTAATACAGGTTTTGCAGTTTGTATTATATTCAAGCTCCTTAATTCCCTCTGCCTTTCCCCTAGTCCTTTGTAAAACAAACTTCTGTAGGTCATAAGAGCAGCTACTACTTCTTTGCCCTCTTAGTTTCTCTTGTAAGTCACAAGGTGCCCTGTACCTGTGCCAGGTATGCATGGTTTGGGATAACTAGCACAGTTTACAGTACTATTAAAAGAATACAACTTTAAAGTTTGAGTGGCTTTTTCCACCTTTGTTTTTTTTAATAATGGACAGGATGCACATTTAGAGAGCAACCTCACAAGCTCCTCTGAATCTAAGACTCACAGCATCCTCACATGACTTATGCTGCATATCAGATTTTTCAAGGAAATATTTGAATATGTAGTTCTCAGCACAGACATTTATTCCAAAATAATGAGCAGGTGGCAATGAATAGTTTCTGAGCTTTTTGTTTTGGCTACTGTTGCCCCCAGGCTCTACAATTCACACATGCTTATCCATTTCTGTGCTTCATGTCTAACACAACTAGAACGTGGTTCAACAAATATCAAGTTTAGAGCAACACACTGAAAGTTCTCCCAACATTTTGAACAGGTGCTTAATGTGGAAGTGCCATGTCTGTCTGCAACCTGATCTACAGTCACCTTGACAGAAACCTTTATTTCTGTTTTCTTCCTTTTTTTAATTCAGAGACCTATAAATAACCTAGAACTAGCCATGGCAAACCCATCACCCTCAGGAAGGGATGGCTAAGATAGAAATTCAAAGATACAAGAGCCTTGCTACCAAGGAGTTAGTGGGCAGTACTTACATCCTATAAGTGCGATACATAATTCTGTCCATGGAGAAGCAGTGAAAAAAGGCACAAGACCATTTAGAAAGATTTCAAGACAGACAAAACAAAAAAAAATTTCAGACATTCAGATTTATATTATTTGGCCATTTTTCACAACATGCGAAGATGATGATACAAGACCTAAAATGACATTGTGTGACATATTAGCACATACACTATGCAGCCTAGAGGCCATAATATAACATTACATACTTGAGTTTGGAGGACATGTCCTCAGCTTGTCCCTTGCGCATCATGCTGGCATTGGCACTGACGTTCTGAGCGCGCTGAGGTTTCTCCTCTGCCTGTCTCACTGGAACAGAGGAGGGTCTCTTGGCTGACCGTTTTATTCTTTCCTCCAGCATGCTCATGTCTTTCTCCGAAAGCTGCCAACACACAATGCTATCATTCATCCTGAGTTATATGGGTTTTGGAAATTTCAATCACCTACAGCATTCACAGCATACTTATCAGTGCAGACTGAAGTTCTCTAATATAAAGGTGGGAACTGTCAATGCTATGTCCTAGCAACAAACTCACCAGAACACTCTGGACTGTCAGGTGCTACTTCAAGAGCTAATTAACTCATGTTGACAAACTGTAATACAGAATACACCTATTTCTAGCCCATATAACTTTCAAGAAACAGTTAATCTTGAATTCAAACTATGGTACTACCCCATGTTCGTAATTGTTGCATGTGTTGCTGAAAAAACCTCAAACAAAGAAAGCCCCACCCACCCTCCTATATTCTCTATTAGCAGACCAGGCAGTACTTGAACACTTGGGACCCTTCCACAGAAGCCAGAGTTCTTCTGATAATTGTCCTGTTCAATGTACTCATAATTCAATATGAACACCATTCTAAGACAAATTAATGATCCAAACTCAGGCAGTGAAAAGATTCGTATTTACCTGCTTATCTACCAGACCAAAGACTACCAATAAGTCCATTTGAACAAAAGTAGGCATCACAATTTCATGAGAAGTACTTTCCAGCATTCCTATGATTTAGAAACCTTCCTTTCTAAATAGAAATAAGAGAACCCATAGATGGACCATACTAAAACTAAGAAAGTCATGGTTAGAAAGAGCTGAATTGTTCAGGTGCTACAGTTTTTCCTTTACCTTGAAAATTCAAAAGCAAACGGACTAAGCATATTGCACTCTGAACAATAGTTAAATGGAATGGAAATCTAAGATGTTAATGAAAATGCAATATTAACTCTCATGGGAAAAGTTACCAGAGAAGAGTTACATTAAATTTCAACTTTTCAAGAAGTTGGAAATTTATTAAAAAAAAAAAAAGTGGGGCAGCCTTGCTTCCCCTGCTTGTCATATTCCATAAAATATCCATCCAATATCTTGTATGCCCTATGGCATACGACACAACACAACAAAGCTGCAAATTCATTAAAATATCACATTCCCAAGACCAAATCCAGAGAACAGAACTGTAAAAAAAGATGTAAGTGCTCTTGATTCAGATTAGAATTCAGTGCACTTAATGTGATATGCACAGTAATTATAAACACAGTGAACTAGCTTGCCACTGCTGGACACTGGAGACTGAGTTTTGCCACCTTTAACTTTTACTGCATTTTAGATGATAATGGCTAAGTATGATTTTCAGAAACCAAGAGAGCAGCAATACAAAGCAGCATAGTACTGACACATTAAAAATGAAATGCAGTAAGATGAAGCAAGTAAGCAAAACTTACCAGAATTCAACTGCAAAGCAATTGTTAAGTTTGGGATAAAAAAAAAAGCTGAGAACTTATTGGAGCCCAAATAACTAGCCTTTTCTGGCCAAATAAGTTATCCAAACATTCTGAATCCGATGTGTTACTTGTATAGTTGACTATAATGCAAGTTTCTCTTTATAAACAATTTAATTCCCAGGAAGGTCAGTATTTTTCTCTCTTTTTTTTTTCCAGTTTCCTTTTTCATTCATGCACATCCAGGTTATATACACCTCTCTTACTGGAAACTGCCTGAGAGTTATGGCTGGGAGCATGTTGAAGAGAAGGCTCTAGGGAGACCTCATTGCAGTCTTCCAGTACCTAAAAGGGGCCTACAGGAAGCTGGAGAGGGACTTCTAACAACAGAACACAGTGATAGAAAAGTAGTAATTACTTTAAAATTAAAGAAGCTAAATTCAGATTGGATTAGAAACTCTTGACTATGAGAGCGGCTGAGGCAATGAAACAGAATAACCAGTCCCTTGAAGTGTTCAAGTGTTTCTGCCCATGGCAGGAGGTTTGAACCTAAATGGTTTTTAAGGCCCCTTCCCAAACCATTTTATGATTTCATATATGCTACAATCTGGGATTAACCAAATAGCCATCAGAGGATCTATGATGTAGTAAGTTATTTTCAAAACTACAAAATACTCTTGATGCCAACAGCAAGATGTACCATGACCAATCGCAAGCAAAACACTGCTAATTTTCTACAAAAGTGTAAGGACTTAAAGAAAAACCAAACCACCCAAACAAACAATCCCACAAACCAAACCAAGCACAGCACTCTAACCAAAAATCCCCATAAACTTATTTGCAGTGATACTGACATTTCCAATCAGCTTGAACACTTGGTCGCCATGGACATTGTAGACAGTCACGATGGTGTTCAGTGCAGCGTTGCGCACAGTATTGTCCCGGTCACCAATGTGGGTTGCCATTTCTTTTAAGGCTTTCCCTGGAGTTGGCTGGCAAACATTCATGCCGTACGATTCAACCAGACATCCAAGCTCTTCCAAGCATTCTAAAAGAAGAAGATAACATGTGCACATTCAACTTTAAAGCTGCTGGGAAGAAAGCCCTCCAATTCCTGTGTTGCTTGCACAGCTTGAACATTCACTGTAGTGAACTGCCGACCACAAAGTTGATGATAGATATACTCCAGGTGATTTATGGGATCAATAGTGAGCTACAGCAGACTACTTCACAGATAAAAGCTGTCAGTCACTCTTCTACACTTCAAGTGTTTCCCATAACCACGTATAAGCAATGTTACAATTAACATCACATTCAGGTTAACAGTTGTGAGCTTGCAATACTATATTATATAGAGAATTTAACTTTCTGCTTATACCAGGATCTGCTTATACCTGATCAAAGTGATCAGGAAGTTGTTGGAACTACAAATGTCACAACCTTATTACAGAGATTACCTGTGGCGAGACAAATGTACAGTGCAGAGACATTTCTTGATCAGATTAACTGATTCTCTTGCTGAGTAAGAAAATAGTACTGTTACTGTTCTCCCCAGCACTGTTTCACTAAGAAAACAAGCCTACTCAAGGGACTCATAATACAGCAATTTAAAAGATTACATGCCTTTGGAAGGTACAAAGACAAAAAAAAAAAAAAAAAAAAAAGCAAGCAATATGATACTACTTGAATATCTCATCCTTTAAACATTTACAAACATCTGCATAAAATGCCATGTGCATGTAAATCTCACATCCCACCTAACATTCTTATGCTGGGTTTTTCAAGATGCAAACCAAAGCAATTTCAAGTACTTTGAACACATGCAGTTCAACAGGCCATTTCCTACCTGCACGTTGTTTGGAGTTTTTTGATTTTGTACCCTCCATGATAAAAGGGAACATCTTGCTGGCTGGATAGATGAGACACATTCTGTTCAGAATGGCACGTACATCCTTACGGATGACATCTTTTGGTTCTCCTACCTAATGGAAAATTAAGGTAAAAAAAAATGAAAAAGAGGGGAAGAAATACAGAATATTTTATACAGTCTCATTATACTTTTGACTATTCTAAATAGTCTGAGAAAAGCCAGAATCATTCTCAAGGCAAAATCCATTTTTTGTCCATGGCTTTTAAGGGAAATATGCAATATAGAATCATAAAGGTGACAAAAGACAACCTTAACATCATCAAGTCAAACCGCTAAAGCAACGGTGACAAGTCTACCACTAAACCATGTCCCCAAGTGCCACATCTACATGTCTTCTAAATACTTTCAGTGATGGATACTAAACCTATTCCCTGGGCAGCCTGTTTCAGTGATTGACAACCCATTCAGGAAAGAAATTTTTCCAAATATCCAATGTAAGCCTTTCCTAGAACAATTTGAGCCTTTTGCTCTCATTCTATTCATTTGTTACTTGACAAGACAACATCAACACCCCCCTCACTACAGGTAATTATGAAGAGCACTTAGCTTCCTTTCAGGTAGCTATGAAGAGCACTAAGATCTCCCCTGAGCTTCCTTTTCTCCAGGTTAAATAAACACGGCCTGTTGAATTTCACACAAGCCATCAACTGGATTTAACTCCACTCACAATATATTTAGAATGAACATATTGCAGTGTTTGATGGCATTCTTCCATAAACCTAATGAAAAATAATTTTAGTTTCTGTAAAAAAAACCTGTACCTTTAGGATAAGATATGGGATGAAAGAGGATGCTTCATTTTCAGTGAGGTGATATTCTTCTTGACTCAGCAAATTGAAAAGCAATTTAAGGTATTCAAGTGCTTTCATCAAAACACTTGTGTTGGTATCAAAGAACCTCAGGGTAAGCCATTTTAGGATCAAATCCAGGCAGCTGATGACTCCATCTTTTTCACTCTCCAAGTGCTTGAAGGCAGTTAAAAAAAAAAAAAAGTTATGTAAATTGAAAGACACTGTTCAACAAGAAATAAGCTAAGCTATGTCTGGCAAAATAATAAAATAATCTACATTTATTGGTAGATTCTTAGAACAATACATACCCACTTTTAACTTATATGGCTTTCTGAAATTCTAAGAGAAGTCTCTGGTGAGGAAATTTTCCCTTCTCCTGAGAAACAGTCTTAATACCAACTTCATCATACCACTGAAAATTACTGCTATGTATGTTTAGGTTTCAACTACACAGAATAATGACCCATGGCTCCTCAGAGAATTTCTATTCGATTTTAATTCAAGCAGTATCTTTCACAGCAGAGAGTAATTCTATCAGCCTCATCTTCTACCACAGATCCAAACTCACCTCGATCATAACAGTCAGTGCTTTGTTGTGGTGCTGGAAGTCTGTGTGAAACATCTCATCCTGTAGCCATTTGGCCACACAAGTAGACATCTGTGTTTTCAGCTGTTCAATATACTCATCACGGGGAGTAGTGAAATTCCATTTTAACACCTGTAAAAGGCAGCATTTAGAATGCACATCAAGCAATACCTTTTCTTCCTCACGGATGCTGCAGGTTGAACATCTTTTAATTCTGCTTTAGAGCCTATTTTCAAAGCCTTCTTATTGCCAATAAGTAATGAAAAATCAGTGTTGTTTGCTCACCTTTTTTTTTAATGACAAGTTTTCTTCATATGGACTGATTAGCCTTATGCTATTATCTTAATAATTATCACTTAAAGTCATTGTTTTTAACCTCCAGACAGGCCTACTTACTAGCAAGTTACAAATAACATGTATATTTTCCATAATAGAATTTTCCCTACAGCTAAGTGGGGCTGCTTAAAATAACTATATTAAAGTATTTGCAATGTATCCTAGAACTCTGACATTGTACCTGAAAAGAATTGACTAAGCTTAATGATACTTCACAACTTGAAAAATGTAAAAAGGTCTTAGGTTTTTATGACAGTGTATAAATAGACAAAATCTGAAAATCAGAAAAGAAACACCACAGTAAGCCTGCTACTGAGATATGAAATTCAATTGGAGAAACAGATTCCAAGAGATGGACAGTGGCTAACACATGCCACAGTATGTTTAATTCTAAGTTAAAAACTAAAGAATGCATTTAAAGCCTCCACTTCAAAATTTGTGAACACATCCTGATTTTTCTCACCTTCAGAGCTTTCTCTTCTCTCATCCTCTGTTCCTTCCCATTTGGGACAATGATAAAAATAGGGCCTGATTTATCATCATCTTCCTTCAGATTAGGCTTGCTTAGCACCTTCTTTCCCTGTACCTGAAAGAAGCAAGGAATTAGCAGGCAACACAAGCCATATATATGCCTCAGTCCCAGTAACTGCAAGCATTAGATAGATACTTGCCACCCTCATGTTGCCTACGTGTACAAGAGCCAGAGCAAAGCTGAAAGAAAAATGTTGATTAGAAGTTTAAAAGTGTGTGCTCAGCTGCTGTGGAAGCAATACCCATGACAGTGTGCACAGTAGTACCCTGTGAAGTATGATACAACACTCTCAACCAGTGTGCTAGTCACCCACACACATCCCTAAAATCCAACGTGGTACCTGTTTGATAGACTGGTTCTTTGTCAGACTTGAACCGCCCTTGAGGCTTGTATTAGCTTTGGACAGGCGGGCATTACCCTTGGACATATTGCTATTAACATCTGACTGCTGGAAATAACACAGAAAAGTCTTTGCTGAGAATGCATTAAAAGGTTTGGAATAGAAACTCTTAAGAATAAACAGCTTTCTGACAACAAAAGTCTTAATTCTACCAGCAGAGTTCTGGCAGAACACTGCATTGACTTCAGCAAACCTACAACATCCTTCAATGTTTATTCTGCTCATTCTTACCATAAATATAGACCTACATCAAATGTGCTTGTTACAGCACTACTTCAGACAATGGAGAAAATGGGACTGTAGAACAATTTGGGTTATTTTTAGTTATATACATAGGACTTTTTTTTTAACAGAAAAAAAAATACTGTAACACAAAACAACAGAAAAACCTAACCAAAAATTGACTGTAATCAGTTGAGATTATGTTTTTAAGCATACTCCTTCCCTTGCTGCACTTTGACTGAGAACTTCTTACCCTTCACACTGTAAGACAGATTAATTTATTTTGATACATAGGTTCAAAACTAACATTCAAGTGTAACATTAGACCTGGAATAGTAAGAATGAATTCTCAACACCAGAAAATCAAAGTGGCCAGGAAAATTTAGAACAGACTGAGTTTCACATAAGACTGATTTTTGACAATATGGACATTAGGAATTAAATAGGTCACGACGAAAGCTGTGATCAGGTAAGTGATATGGGAATGCCTGTCATTTCAGAGTTCAAACAAACACGAAGATTTTTAATAAAAGTTGTCTGTAGCAAGGACTACATTCTTCTATCTTACAACACATTAATAAACCACAGCTACTAACTTAATGAAACTCATTTTACACAAAAGGCAATCAACATACCTTAGTTTTAGAGGAGAGTCCTCCTGCTTTGGCTTTTTTGAGATCAGGCTTGGATTCCATGGTATTAGACCCCAGATCATCAGCAAATGCTGGAGAAACAATAGACCATTTAAAGTTATCTAGAAGCCTATTTTAGGTTATCAGTTTTCTCTTCTTAGGACATCAGAAAAACCATTTGTGGATACAATATGCTTAATCTCACATATGTCTGAGGCTTTTAGACCCATTGAAGAAGTTCCTTAAATTCCATGTTAGCCTGCAAAGTTTTCCTAATTAAGATTATGGTATGTCAGCCAATTTGTCATTTTTCAAAAAAAATTTTAAAATGCAGACATATATAGTGTGCAGGCTAATGTCTAGAGCTGTAGTTGCACCTGGCTTGAATAAGCTAGCCCCGGCAGTTTGGTTCTTCAAATCAGTAGTCCACTAATCCCATCACAGAAGCATTCTGGTAGTCCCTCAGTGAACTATACTGAGTAAGTAGTCCAGACAAAAAATAATGTGAAAGCATTTTAAAAATATTATCTTAAAATTAGATTAGTATAAGAAAAAACCTTCCCCTTTAGCCCAGCTTGGTTTGAGCTTCAATACCAAGTACATATTTTCAAGTTTTCAAGTAGCAGCTGACAGATGGTTGTGTGGAAAGGAAACATCCTCCTACACTAGAAACTGATTCAAATGCAAGACCAACCAGAACCCTAACTATACTGAATACCTATTCTTTAGCTAAGTATGTTTATTCCTCTGGCATGTCAAAAAGCTTCAAAATCCACCATTTTCTCAGTAATTTCCTCAAATTTCAGAGGTTACCTGATGCAGGTTGGAATTTGGCTGGAGCTGCTCCTCCTACCACTCTGGAAGATGCTTTAGCAGGTGGAGCTGGTTTGGCTGGCATGTTAGCTTTGGCTTTCTCCAGCATGGCCAGTACCTGGTCTTTGGAAGTTGGCTAGAAAACAAAAAGTGCAAAAAAAAAAAAAGAAGTGATAATATTAGTAATGTCTATCACTAATCTTTCCAATATGTGCTACAGAACAAAAACAAAATTAGTTTGAAACAATCCATGCTCTGTTAAGCATCTCAGAGGATGGTCATCTTAAAGCACCATTGTTCTCAAGATACTTTTGTTTTGAGTTAAAATATCTTTCCTTAAAGTTTCTTCTGCAAGATCTATGGGAACTATGCAAATTCACTCTGGGTGAGTGGTCTTTGGATGTCAGTGGAGTGCCTACCCACCACTCAAGGGTCCATAAGCTAAATCAAACTGCTAGAAACCATGTTAAAGCATGAGCAGACAGGCATAGAGTGGGACAACAACTGGTATGGAAGCTATCTGCAAGTAGATTCTTTCAGAAGAAAAGCAGAGTGAATAAATATCAAGCTCTTGAAGTAATAAGCCTGTAATGGCAGTAATAATTTCTGAAGCAGATAAACCTCTAGCTCACAGCTCCTGATTCTATTTTCAGTGCCCCTGAAAATACTCAATACAGACAAGCTTACATGACTCAAGACAGCTTATCATGAGACTGTGAATAGGCTTAATATTCACTCATTCAAGATCACATGATCTAATCATTGTAACAGAAGTACCTTCAGCTTGCCAGTGGCTTTTGCCATCTTCTCAAAGCCCAGATGCATCATGAAGAACGGCAGGGCATCCTGTGCCTTTTTGCGCACATCCCCATTTCGATCCTCAAGGCAGGAGTACAGGTGGGGCACACACAACAGTAGGTCAGAAGGAACAGAACGGAGGGCAGGCAGCTTCTCAGCCAACCAGCCAAGAAGCTGAAAGAAAGTTTTAAAGTGTTCACAGAGCTGTGCAAAGTTTGTACGTGCCAAGGCATGAGAGTCTGAACAGCAGTCCTTCACACACCATTACATTCTACAATGTAAGTAGGAAAAACCCACCCATTTTTCAAATATTCTTCAACAACATCAATTTTCATGTCAGCAATTACAAAAATTAAAAGTTAAGTACAGCATGTTAACACACAACTATCTTAAAACTTTAAGCCTGGTCTCTTTGCAGGCTGTTCCTTCCTTTTGAAAGGAATAGAATTTCAGCCACTCTTTTTAATGTCTCCAGTTCTGTTCCAAAGTGAATGTAAGGGAACATAAACTAGCTCTTTAAATGCTAATTGAAACAGACAAAAGTTCCATTTTAGAGGCACTGAAGTCTAAATGACAGCTACCATGCAAGAAGAAAGTTTGTTATTAGCCTTTTAAGGTTTAACAATTTTATGTCAGAACAAATACACAGCGACTTGTTTTCCCATATAATGGTAGTGTTGTGTAATTTCAGTCTGCAGAGATAAAGAGTCTATAGACATAAGGTTATTTCGATTTGACATAGATAAGAAGTTTACTTGACAGAAGCCTACCTCTTGTCTTAAGAAAGGATTTTCTTTTTTGAGCTCTTCTGACAGGTCTTCCCCTTCCAACCACTCTTTCATGCCAGTTTGCTCAGCCCAGGCATTCACAGTTGCCAGTGCAGCAGCACGAACATTATTCTGCAGCAAGAACAAGATTTAAAAAGAATGAATCTAAAGAGAGGTCAGAAGATTACGACACAAGAAGCAATAGTCATCCTTCCTATGAAAGCAAAAAGCTTCCACATCATGGGCTTTGAAATCTCTTTTTTTATTTGCAGCTTAAGAAGCCTAAGATTCAGAAGAATTTAGTTTCAGTGATGATATCAGCTACAGCAATCTCCAAATCAGACATTATACTTATCTACCATAATTTTTTTAAAAAAAAGTTTCATAAAGAGGGTGAAAAGGTATCTCTAAAATTACTTTTACATGCTACCATTCATTGATGATAATTCTGGGTATCTAACTCTCAAAGAAGTTAAAAATTAATGTTAATGACTTATATAGTGTTTAAAATAGACTGCACATTCATAAATCAAGGCAAGTGGATTATGGAGCCTCCTATTAGGGCACTCCCATTTAGGATACATATGAGCAAAATCAGGAATGAGGGAGCCCTCTAATTCCTAACAATTTCCATCCTGTTTTTTCCAAGTAAGATTTAGAACAGCACCCTTATTTGAAGCAGCTATATGAAGTTATGAGAAGCCAGATGGAATATTTAACAACCGTGGTTCTTTAAAATGTTATCAGTCTAGACATGACTCAATACATGTGACCCTCTCCTGTAGGCAGAATTTCTGAGGAAAGCTAGTAATGTAGCAGACTAATTTAGTTAAGTATGAACCATATAAATGCAGAAGTAACATCCAGGCATATATGTATGTCAACAAGAAGACAGCATCCTTGCTTTACCAACTTCTCCCATCTTCTACCTCATTGAAGAAAAGAAACAAATCATGTGCTGCAGATAAACACATCCTCATCAGCCTTTCTGACAAGGCCTTGGTTCCCATCAGCCAAATTTAATTTGTTTTCACTCATGCTACAAGCTGATTATTTTCCTCAATTTTTTAGTGGGTCCACTATAAACGTAGTGAAGCAGGACCCAAAATGGACTATTCTCATCTTCAAAAACTTGACAAATTTCATAAACTAGTTAAATCTTGCACTTAAAGTACTTAAAAAATCACCACTGAAAGAGTGTTCAAACGAGCATACAATCTTCTGTCAGCATTATTGTGCTTACAAGTTATGTCAGTATTACACATTTTAATTAAGAGTGTAAGTTAATCACAATTGGTCTTATCTTTAAACCACATACTTGCAACTCTCCTGCCAGTCTGGGGCTCTGAGCAACCAGGTCTAGTGGAAAGTGTCCATGCCTACGGCAGTGGGCTGGAACTAGATGGTCTGTAGGGCTCCCTTCAAACCTAAAAAGTTCTATGACCCTATAAAAGGAGTTTGCTGTTGCCTCAGGATAATTGGTGAGTTAAAAGAAGAATTTAACAGTCACATAAAATCTCTTAAAGGGAAAATAATTTGAACCACGAGATTTTTATCTAGCCCTAGAACTAGTCCAAGTCTTTCCACTGTTCTGGACAGGTAGATTCAGCTTCTGCTCTTCTTCCTACTCACATTCCAAGCAGAGACAGCTGAAGTATGCCATCTTTGATAATAGCCCATGACTTCTGACACAAGATATTGGCATCTGCCCAAGCCTCTTTACCCATTGCTTCAGATAGCTCTTTCCCATGGTCCTAAGCTTGATTTTGACACAGCATCCTGGCAAACTCAACACTGATGCTATTTACACAATCTTCAGAATCAGTTCTGAAAGTCCTATGTAGACCTACAGTTTAAAAGTCCTTTACACAGTGACAAAGACAACAACAATGTATACTGGAATCCACAGTGATTCATTAAAAAGTCTACAAGAAACTTTACCAAGCAAACCTGTTCAGTGCCTAAAATACTGTACTTCCAGCAGCAGAAATACGCACATTGTCACCACATTCATTTAAAAGCCAGATTGTTTTACTGGGTTTAGTTACAAGGAGAAAATACATCTGAATATTTATACTTGAATATTAAGCTGTCATTCAGGCAAGAACTTTTTTAAAAATTGGTAAGCTTCCAAGAAGTTTTAACTACCAACCACCTTTCAGGTATGTATGGCTTAGATACACAAAAATGAAAGAGATCTTGATGCTTGTCCTACCTTACTATCTCCTAGAACTGTAATGACAGGAATTCCCAAATTTTTCACATACTGTTTGATATTGGGGCCCATTGCTGTTGCTAGCTGCTGAAGAATGCTCAGAGTTTGTTGCACCTGCACAACAGGAAAAAAAAAGGTTTGAAATAAAACAGTGTAACAAGCATTTGTGCAAAAACTCAGTTATACAGGGAAAAGAGATACTGCTATATATTAAGCATTTACTTTAGAATGCCTGCTCAATAAAACATATTCCAGCCTTCAAATTCATCACACTGAAAACCAAAATATACTTCCATATACTGAGCAAATTAAGTTTCAAGTACAAATATTTTCAAACAAGGAACAATTCACTTTTGTGACAAATGAAACTATTAGTCAAATTCTTTTAAGATTTCCTTATATTACATTCAGAGCAAAGGTAGTTTTTATTTCTTTCAAAGCATTCAAAGCAATTTTAAATGAAAAAAAAGGAAAATATTTATTAAAATAGGGAAATGTATGATTTTGAAACACATAGTGAACTATTTCCAAACTGTTGATTTAATGATTGAAAGAGACCACACAGTAATAAGCAAGCTTCAGCAATTATCACTACCTTAACTTTTAAGCTGGAAACAACTGAAACAGGATTTTGAAAAACATACCAAGATTTTATTGGAGTCATTGAGACGACCCTTCAGAGCAACTGGAAGTTCTCCTATGTTTGGCTGTATGAACTTTGCTTCATTTATTATGCTTGTCACTTCATCTAGACCTTCCTTTCTGATCTTCCAATTTTTATCCCCAATCTTAGACACTAGTTCTGCTGTGATCTTATCACTGCAAGAGAAAAAACAGGTGAAGTGTCCATTTACTTAGTAATATCTCTATTTGAGAGCTTTAACACCATAGATTTCTGCTTAGAAAGCAGTTATAAATGCAAAATTTTGAATTGAAGTGGTAGTGAGTGTTCAGGTGATAGAATAAAAACCTACCCAATATCTGTTCTTGGCAAGAGATCCACAACATCATTCCCAGCCTCCTCCTGTTCTTCTTCTTCACCATCATCCCCACCTCCCACGCTGTGCCTGGAAATGCCACGAGTTGGAGCTGGTGCTGTCTGTCCTTGCATCTGCAAGCAACACATAATCAGAAACAATTTTACAATTTTTCATTTGACACTAAAAATAAAACCACTTGTATGATACAAATGCACTGGATCAGGACAGCAGATTTCTAAACAATTACACTATTCAAACAAACCCAGGAACCTTTCAAGTTCATAATGAAAAAAAAGGACTATTGAGATAGCTACACATAATGAATTGGCAGCCTTTGTGCACTGTCTTAAGTCTGGCTCAATTACAAGCCCAAGAGTTAGACAACAATATTACTACGAACTCCAGCTACTGAAGTTTCAAAGTAGCTTTAATGACACTTGGTAGCAAGAGAGCTCCACTTCATACCTTTTCAAATTCTGCATCTATCTGGGAGAGAAGTGCTGGCTTCTCATCTTCAAAAAACATTCGCAGAGAAGGTCCCACATAAAGATACATTACTCCCAGCAATGTAATGGCAGAAGTCCTCACAGCCTGCCAGAAAGAGGAAAAAGCACTCAGTCTTCAAATCCAGGACTGATAATAATTCAGGATGAAGATTCTAAATTTACTCACTGGGTTAGTTGCAGCAAGAGCAGTTTTCACATTACTGATGAAAGCTTTGACATTCAATCTGTGGAAAAAACATGTCTCCCATAAATAAAACAAAACACAGGAAACAGCATCAACAAACAAAATCATCACAGTATGTTAACTAAAAAAGATACCCCTAGAGAGATTTACACAGCTAACTTAGATGAAGACATGTATACTCATACTCATAAAATTATGTAATCACAGGTACAGTGTAGATAGTAGCTGCTTAAATAACTACTGAAAAATCAGTCTGGAGAATAGCCTACTGTGAAAATCAATCAGTAAACAATTTATACAAAAGCTTACTCTTATCACAGCTGGCAGTTTCTTAAACTACATAATCCATGTGGACAATTAGGACTGAAATATTGAGGAAAGAATCTAGTACCTGAAACATGACTACACAATAAAGGTGAGGGTATATTACTGTTCTGGTGGGTCTTTTTTTTTTTCTGGTGGGTTTTTTTTGTTAGGTACTCTCACGATTTTCAAGAAAAAGGCACAATTTTCAAATGGATATTTACAAGAGAAATAAAGGAAGGTGGGAATCTTATGTATTACCTATGCAGCCTCTTCTGCACACTTCTGCAGTAACACATCTATATATGCTCCATGCTGCAAACATGTATTTTTGGTGGAATTTACTAAGGAAGAATTTATTTCTCAGACTCAATCATGTCACTATCCACCTAAAAGCCACAAAATATCTTAAGACAGGTAGAGTAACTGCCCAAGTAGTCAAATTAAGTGATAATTGAAGTTTTCCCTGCTTAGAGATTCTTTTCCTCAGGACTAAACTCTATTATATATGCTTAACCACATCCAGTTAAAAGACTAGTGATTAAAAATTAAGGCATGCTATCCCTGGTTCTGATGGAGAAATAATTTCTCACTCTAACACTGCCAGACTTAATAACAGCTATTTTGTTGGCTAAAACTTCATCCACCTGCCATCAACCTCAAAATGTCTCCCAAGGAGATTAACAGGCATGCTGGTTATGTACTCTCCAGTAGGTTATGAGATTCAGTTGTGTTTTTTTCTTTTCAACTACAAAATGTGTAGTGGTCCACCCGGGTGCAGGTGTATCCAAGTAGGGGTACAATAGACATGCAGTACCACAGCTCTGTGCGCAACCCACACCTGTAAGAACCGTAAGACAGATGATCTTCAGAGAAGATTGAGTGGTGAGTAAAGTAGCTAGTAATGTCATCACATCCTATCATACTAGTAATGCCAGATACTTTCAGTTATATACTAAGAGCTAGAAGAACATGGCTAGCATCACAATTTAAGGAACTAGAGCTCAGATGAACAGAGCCTTAGCTCCAAATTCGAAACATTTTCATTCAAGTTTCTCTTAGGAATTTATTTAAAAGACTTACCCAGAAAAGCCAAACTCTTTAATTGCATTTGAAAGCCAGTTCAAAGTTTCTGACTGGTTTTTAGGATTCTTCTGAGAGAAAGCCATAGCCACAACCTGGAATAGAAGAGAGCTAATTGTAAACTTTCACTGGCAAACCAGGTGACAAAGCAATAAGTGAAGATACCTGCAAAAAACACAGGACAAGTGTACAGAAAAGGTTAGGGTAACAGAAAATGAAAAAGCAACTGTGTCACTGTAGCAGGATACAACTGGAACTGAAGTGAACCAGAAATCCCTGTACTTGGAGGCAGCCAGAGGCAGCTTTCTTATGGATTCGTATATGCTTTTCTAAAAAAGCAGAAACATTAGTTAATTATTATTACTGTGCCTTGGAAGATCATAAAAGAGATCCTTCTAGAAGCTGTGCTGAATCACATGGAGGACAGGGAGGTGACTGAGACAACCAGCATGGCTTCACCAAGGGGAAGTCCTCCCTGACCAACCTCAGGGCCTTTTATAATAGAGCAATTATAGATACCATATATCTGGACTTCTGTCAGGCCCTTGACAAGAGCCCCTACAACATCCAATTCTCTCCAATTTGGAGAGAAGGATTTAATGGGTGGACTTGTGGGTAAGAAACTGGTGGAATGATCACATCCAGAGGGTGGTGGTTAATGGCTCAGAGTCTTGATGGACATTAATGGCACGCAGCACTCCCGTCAGGGATCCATATTAGGACCAGTGCCATTTAATGTCATAAGTGACAGACAAAAGGATTGAGGGCTTCCCGAGGGCAAGTTTGAGATGAAACAAGCTGAGTGGTGGAGTTAATACACCTGAAGGACAGGAGGCCATCCAGAGAGACCAAGACAAGCTTGAGAAGTGAGCCCATGGGTACCTGAGGAGCTTCAACAAACCAAGGTGTTGCACCTGGGTCAGGGCAACGCCTGGTATCAACACAGGCTGGGGGATGAATGGAGAGAGAGCGTGTGCAAGAGAGAGCGTCCAGCTCCTCCAAGGAGGCTGCACAAAACCCAGCAATGAGCACTCAAACCAGAAAGCCAACTGTGTTCTGGGCTGCACCAAAAGCAGTGTGGCCAGCAGGGTGAAAGAGGGAATTCTCAGGGGATTCCCTCTGCTCTGCTCTTGTGAGACCCCACCAACAGTGCTGCAGCCAGTTCTGGGGCATTCAGCACTGGAAGGACATGGTTCAGTTAGAATGAGTACAGAGCAAGGCCACCATGATTCAAAGGACCTCTACTATGAGGGAAGGCTGACAGAAATAGAATTTTTCAGCCTGGATAAGGCTCCAGGGTGATCTTCTTATAGCCCTTTAGTACTTGAAGGAGGCCTCCAAGAAAACTTCTGAAAAGGGCATACAGCAGTTGGACAAAGAGGAATGGGTCTGAACTGAAAGAGGAGTTGTAGCTGCCCCGTCCCTGGAAATGCTCAAGGTGGATGGGGCTCTAAGCAACCTGGTCTAGGTAAAAGGTATCCCTGCCTATGGTGTGGGGGAGGACCTAGATGATCTTTAAGGTCCCTTCCAACTCAAACCATCCTATGATTCTATTTTCAACTTTAGAGGAATATATATTTAACTTCTGTCTTGGGAAGCATCTTGAGAGCAAACAAATCACTTTCATGCAACACAGAAAAGTCAAAGATTTGGGATTTACTCCTCAGACTGAAAGGACACACTACACATTATTTCTGATTTTATTTGCTGAAAGAGTACCTTTGCTGCTCACTCACCTGCTCAGCAGTCCATGGCAACTGACACGCTTCTGCTATTGCTGTCATGGCCTCTTTTGCATTAGTTCCACATTTCACATCACCAACCTTGTCTACAAGACCATCCAGCACAACCTGTGCTGAAGTTTTGGAGAAGTTTCCTTTCTGTGCAATTAATGCAACTATATGCAGTTTCATCTGCATCACCTGCAGTGTCCAAAACAGCAAGAAATTTACTGATGTCTTTGTGTATTTTAAACTAAGTTCTCATTCTATATATCTATAGGTACATATAAAAATTATATGGATTTGTGGGTAAATAATAACATACACACAAAATTTGTATTTGTATATATATATACACACATTTGAATATGTAGAAGTATTTATGCACAGATATTTTGTACACACACACAGGTGTTTTGTGTGACTATACACAAAAACTGTGTATACATACAAATACAAACTATTATATATATACACACAATAAATAATACTGGGCTACCATTATCTACTTTTATAACTTATACACACACACACACGCTTACGTATATGCACATGTATACATGATATACATCTAAAGACAATCTTTAGATACTTTAGATGACATCTAGAGTCTCAACTCTCAACAGGAATAAAATCCAATTTGATAGTTTATTTTCTCATTGATTACAGATAGAACTGTGGCCACAGCGTAACATATGCACTTGCAGCCTTTCAGCTGGAAACTTTATCCTTTAGTAACTAAATAGTCCATTTCTGTTAATGTAATGTATTACCTGAAAATTTGTTTCCTTCCAACCAGGTTTCTTGGCTAGCATTCTCACCAGGGCTTGGCAAGGCATTTCACTTCTTTCCATAAGCTCAACAGCCTAAAAGATAAACATCAAGTTAACCAGTGGGTCACAAATTATACAAAACAAACAGAAATTCTCAACTGTTCTCAAAGTATTTTCTTAATACTGAATTAAAGCAGAGAAATTCTCACCATAATAATTTACCTGAAGAGCCATTTTTACAAGGAGTCTGAGGTATTGAACCAACATTTAACCTACATCACTATTCCTTTAATGTTCTATAGCAAATGTCCTTAACAATCAATATTGGCCATTCCAACCCTAGGAATTTAACACTTAAAAACACAACAAAATCCAGAACAGCCCACCTGCCCCTCAAAAAGCTGCTTTTGTTATTAAGTATTTTATGAAGCTTTCATGTTGGAATGTTGACCACACAGCAGAGATTAAGCCTGAATATGATCTAAATTACTGGGGTTTAGCTGTTGTTAGGCTTAATAATTCAATTGAAATGACAACATTTTAATAAAGCAGGCTTCTGCAGCAGCATTTCAATGCAGCCAGTCACCATTTCCCAACTGAAGTTAGTCACTTTTCCCACTAAAATAGTAAACTCAGTCATTACTGTACTGGCGTAATGGTGTGAACTACTTATACATCTACAGTTGAAGCTTTTATTTGTTTGTGACTACATGAAGCACTTTCCACTAGCTGTGAAGACTGCTAGTACTGTATAAGCCTCAAAACAAAAAATTCAACTGGCAAATTGAGAGTTGATTACAAGCAATTGCTGCCCAACACACAAATAACAGGAACTTCTTTGTAATAGATCTGGCCTAGATGTTGCAAAATCTTTTGTTTAAATCTAGCTATCTTTGAAACCAAGCTTTACAATTACTTGGAGTTTTAAAAATACCTCGATCAAAATACAAGTATTTTTGACAAAAGCACATTAAGGCAAAATACTTACTCCACCATTGCTATGGAATTTAAACCATATAAGCCATTTGGCTTTTTCAAGTATTGTTTAATCCATCTGAAGTGCTGACATACAACTACTACTAGTAAGTACTTCAAGAGACTTAAGAGGCCTAAAGAGCTAAAGAATTTATTATTTGTTTTCTCCTTCCCTACTGACTCTCTTATCAACTGTTCCAAACATACCTTCTGAAACTCCTCCATGCAGGCAAGCCTCTCTTTCCAGTTACCACTGTCCAACTGCTGGATACAAGACGCTGGAAGGACAGCAGCAGCTTTCTCTTCACATACTTCTATCTGCAGCCAGATCAAAACAAGGTTAACACTCCACTACATCACTTCAGAAGAGTTTATTTAAGAGTTTATTTCAAAAGTTTTATTATCTTAAGGACCGGTAATATACTGCACCGACCCTTGTACTGTGGTGCATTTACAAAATAGGAAACGGGTTCTGTTGTAGGTTAAAAGATTTCAGTATAGATTGTGGTTTAGGGGTCTTATGGGTTTAGAAAGCTGCTAAAATTGCACCACAACAGAAAAGTAATCTCTGGAAAGTAGGAGAAACTGTGCAGACAGTCAAAAATAATCTTGAATACCAACATTCTGCTTAAAGAATCAAGGAGAGGTAACCTAAAATTTGCAAGGTAATTTTGGATCAAGTCTGAATAAGCACTGACAACAACAAATCAGAAGTTGATAAGGGCAGACAGGAGAAGACGTATCTTCTGTCTCCATTTTAGCAAAACATAAAATGAAAGTTAAAAACTTCCCTTGTTTCACTGGTGTCTGCATCACCCACAGGAACTGTATTCTCATTTTCTACTGCATAACTAACAATATAAGCTGGATACACAATAGAAGTTATTCACTCTAAGGAACATTCCAAATGAAACTATGGTTTGGATTGACAGTCCAAAAAACTTGCAGATACATCTAGCAAAGCTCTAACAGGTTTTTTGTTACTGTTTGACCCACAGATACCAGAGTAAAGTAGGTAGATGGTCAGCTAACATGCAGAATTCAGTTAACTTTTTGGAATGTAACTTAATATGAACAGCAGAAAACATATTAGTTCATTTAATTATTACTTTATTTCACTTTAGATTTCAATGTAAAATCCACAATAATGTATTCTCAGGCTTTTAATACCAGATTCCTTCAGCAAATCATGTGTCCTAAATTACATATGAAGTGTAACTGTTTTTTTATCTCTTCCTACTTCAGGGACAATAACATACCCTGTTATAAGGGTATAAGCATGATTTCTTACTGTCTTAAATGGCCTGGTGCCAACAACAGCCTGAAAAACAGGTGTATTTACCAAAGTCCCATTTCACCAGTTACAAATGTATACATACTACTTTCCCTTCTCCTAACAAAACCAAAAAACCTCCATAAAGAACTGTGTAGTGCCTGAAGAACTTGACTAACCAAAGCTGCAATCTTTGGTTACAGAGGGCTTTGTATTTCAGAACAGCAGAATACTCACAGAGAGCTCAGATTCAAAGATTTCTTTGGTCTCAGGACCCTTCTTGCCTTTAGGCCCAGCACCTCCTGTACCTGCAGCTGTAGCTGGTTTGCCTCTCTTGAGTGGGACCCCAGCCTAGAAAGTAAATAGACAAGGTAGCCGAGATCAAATAGCTCTCTAGCTCAGATATCAAAAGAACTGCTGTTTTTCCTATAGTGCACTTCTATATTCTAATGTCAGAAAAATATGTATCTCTGATAGCATAACAACTGCAGGCAGAGATAAGCTAGAGTTTATTTAATTAATATACTGCTTTTAGACTACAGGTTCTACAAAACATAACAGGACAGTGGAAGATGAAAAAGGAAAGACGAATACATTTGTAAAAATTCAGGGAATAATGACTTAATCTGTATGTTTTCCTATGGACACTGGTTAGATACTAAACTTGTGGCTGATTTCTCTTTCTCAGGTTATCTGAGTACCAATATATTTCAAAAATATTATCTATTCTTCTATTCACTTTCAGGTATCCCACCTGAAGAACTAAGTAGCCTATTACAAAGACCATGTACTGCAGTCAATTTTTAAAATCGAAAGAATAATATTAAAGAAATACAGGCTAATAGTTCAAATTACTTCAGAAGGTACAAAGGAACAAACTGAAAACTATGCTGAAAAAATACCCAATACTTAATTAGTAGCCTTGCTGGTTACAAGAAATGTTGACTTCAGCCAGGTATTACTATATCACAGAGCACATCAATGTTGCAACACTTGAAGCTCCTCTGAATGCCTCCAGTCTTTTATCACTATTTCAAAATCAAAATCTGGTATTAAGACATAAGTGGCAAGTCAGTTTGTGTCATTAAAAACTGGGATTTCATTACATTCCCAGAAAGTAACAGATTCCTTTTGCTGTTAGGCTCACCTACTCCTGCAAAAGGACAGTGATAGTTCAATGGAGGCAAATGTTCAACAGACCAGCTTTGATCTGCAGTAAGTACCTATTTGATGCAATCACAGACAATTGATTGTCAGAAAACCCTCTCACCTTCACTGCTGATGCTTTTTTCACCGGTCCTGGTTTGGTTGCTGCATCTTTTGTTTCTTTATCTCCTGCAGGCCCTGGAAGAGCAGTGGTCTTTCCAGTAATAGGCTTGCCTTCTTTTTTCTCAGCTGCTCCTCCTGCTTTTTTACCATAAACCAATTCTACCTTTTCAGCACACTCTTTAATCTGTCAAGCAGTGGGGAAAAAAAAGAGGTGGGGGTAGAAAGAAGCCATTTAGCTACCAAAATTGATGCACAGTGTCTCTTTTTACCAGCAGTGGCTCAAACTTGACTGCTGTGGGAAAAGTGTGAAGATTTTAAGTAGTTTACTTTCCAAGATTTTGTTATCTGGTGCTCCTGGTAAGGTTAACCAGTCAGTGGCATCAACCATCACCATATTGCCAAAATAATTCTCCTAGCTCAAAATGAAGTACATTTATATACTAAGAAAACACTGACACCCTACTGATACTCATAGATGCTCTAAGACTAAGTCCAAGCACCTCAAATTATAAAATCTTCATTCAGTCAACATACCTGCCAGTTTATGCAAAAGTATAACAAATTCGTTGTTGGGAAGCAAGTCTTTAATACCAAATTCTATCTAGTAATAAAAAATTAAACCATATGGCTGTGACCTAAAAGCTTGTTTCAGACAACAAAATGTTAAAAAACAAACAAAACTCCATATACCACCAACCAAATCCACAACTAAATCTCACAACCCACCTCACAGATAATATAGTCAAGATACTTTATGTAAGAATGAAGAGATTTTCAGATTCCCTGCAACATCAGTAACATTCAAGTAATAAATACATCTTCAAAAATCTGTTCTGAAATTAACTAGACTAAAGCATCATCTTTCACCTTCTCCAGCCTAAGATGCATTTTAAATGGATAAATGGAGCCTTTTTAACAACATTTATAACAATACTCACCCGATCAAGCTTTAGTTTGTCCACATCTGCTAAAAATGGATTCACAGCTTTCTCTCCAGCGACTTTCAAGGCAGTGCCTAATGCTTCAAATCCAGCATCTCTTACTTCAGGAGCAGAATCATTGATATGCTGCAGAGAAAGACAATTTATGTTATGTGACTTGTGGCTCATATCTGAACATCTTCTAAACAAATCCCCTCCCCTTATTTAGAATCTAAATCTACTACAGAGTAATCCTTGATATTCTACTACAGAAAGAAAAAGGCTGGTTTACACTTCGGTTTTCTTATGTACTGACCAAGTCTACTTTTTCTCAGATACAGCCATTTTGTCACCTTTGTTTTTTTTTTTTGGTTTTTTTTTTTTTGACAAGAAGAGGTTAAACATTCATGCTTTAAACACCATGAAAGTTCATAAAGAGTTTAAAGTTCTGTAATCTTGTTGTAATCTCAGTTTTTTAAGCCAGGGATATTGCCTATAGCAGGGAAAGGGCTGTTTGCAATAACAAAAGAAGAATATATCATCATTTACACTGAAAAATGCTCTAGTGTCACTGCCATGTATGAATCACTAATGATTGTTATTTTATTCATAGCTAACAATAGCATTCCAACAAAAACTTAGAGATGTGTGCAAGATGCAAGTGGCAGTGTCTGGGATAATAGCTGTAAGTCACTGTCTTAATCTATTGCAAACTTAGTGAGCCTACAGCTTCAAAAAAGCTAAGATAAAAGAAACCAAATTTTTCCCCTGACTGACAGTCACCTTCAAGTTTGATATCAGCCAAAACCAACTCTGAGGGCTACACAGCACACAAGAACTCTTTGGTCTCTACACTACCTTCATTCAGGTCTTTCTCCCCAAACAATCCAAGGTTTCACACCAACAGTACTCAAGTCAATGCTAGAGAAGTATCAACTTCTTTACCTTAAGAAGTGCAGCACAGAAAGGTTTTAACAGGCTTTTTGGCAGAGTAGAAGGTGTGCAGTGTCGGAAGCTTCTTGCAATGAAAAGGGATGTTTGTTGCTTAATTGTTGGGTTTTTGTTGTCCATGACTGCCAAAATATCTTCACTTATGTTCTGCAATGTGGTCTACAGTGTTGAATAAAAAAGTCATTATTTCAGTAAAGAGAAAAGCAAATCAAAGTTCAAGACCAATTCTCAGACAATGGGAAAATTTTCACTCTTACTTACTGTAAGAAAGATTGCATCAATGGCCTCCTGCAGTGCCTGCACTACCTGGGGCTTCTTCTCTTTGAATTTCTCCAGGATTGTTGGAACAACCTATAGAAAAGGGAGAAAAAATGTCAAATCCCTCTTCACTAATATAACTGGGAATCCTGATAGTCTACCCCATGGTACTTTGCAGAGAAGCCAGTAAATCAAACATCTCTGCTATACTCCTCCAGAAGTACACAGCAGTCTGAACTAGTTTATTCTTGCTGTTCTCCAATACTAAACTCATTCCCATAATTCTATTAGCAAATATAGATTTTTAAACAATTTCATAACAAAAGGTAGACCTACAAGTTCACATAATTACAGATTATGTAATTATGCTGGAGGAATACAGAGTAATAGAATGGAAATTAGCAATTACACAACATAAAGAGAGCTATGTTGTTGTATTTGAAGAATCCAAGGCGGCATTTAACCTGTCCCCTCTTTCCCAGCTTTCTGACAGCACTAAGCATAGCTCATTAAAAAGCTCTCATCTAATCCACAGCTGACAAGATCGTGATTCTGAAGTAACTGGAATCCTCTCTGCAGCAATATTTTTCAGATCTACCACCTTGAAAAATCATATCTGACAGTAAACTACGCTATACTGGAATTTGACAGCAATTTCTACCTAGGTGCTCAGACAGTCACTGCTAAAAAAACAAATAAGTAAAATATTCAAGGGGGAAAAAAAGTAAAAATAACTAGAGTGCAGATGTGCCAGTAACATGAATAGGTCCATTTTACTATGAACTCTGTAAGAGTAAGGACTTCTGCCACTGAGCCAGAAACATGCAGATCTTAACTGTGGAAAGCAGTCTATTCTCAAGATTTTCATAAACAACAGTTCATTGTTTGGAAGCAGCCAGATGCTTTACAGAAAGTTATATGCTCTTGCATAACAAAATATAGATTTACTTTCTACTCAGAAGCTGACTATGGGATCCCAGCCCCTTGTGATGTACTGTGACCTAGGCTCAGGTGGTATCTTGGGCTGCAACCTCCAAATTACCAGTTCACAGACTTCAACACTCAGAAAACCTCCAGATAATACAGATGGCACCACAAAGACCATCATACATGCAACTGCAGGTGCTAGATACCCCTACATATCAGAGAATAAAGTCATAAAGAGAAGATATTTAAAATCATTAACCCTCTGTTTTAGAAAATACTGACAGGCAAAATGAGCATTTTTACCATGGCAGTTAGAACTCACAGCCCATGCAAAATGCAAAGAAGAAGAACGTACCAGGGGTACAAATGCAGTCAGAGGTGAAGCTGGCACACATGTACCCAATTATAGTGAGGAGTATGATTATATGCATGATTTCACTACTCTTGCAGGAACACAGACTGCAGACTAGCACTGCAGTCATGTTTAAGTAACAGAGCTTATAATCATACAATTCTAGCAACAATTCTGTTTTATAACACTTCAATGCTCACTGTCAGGAGAAGTCTACATCTTCCTCACAAGTAAATAAATCCAATAAACAAATCAAATGAACTGCTAAAATGAATACTGAGATTATGCAATTCAGAGCTGCCATTACACTATTGAAAAAGTCATATTCTCAATGCCATTTGCTTGATAACCACAGAGCTACACCCTTGTTTTAGAAGCTTTGCTTTTCCAACACTAACTCTGTAGCTATAATGGTTAAACATCAGAAATCAACTATAAAACAGATGCCAGAATGATTTTTATAACTACAGCTTTCAGAATGAAAGTGACTGTCCAAACCGTTCAGAGTTCAAGAGACCTGACTGTCTGAAGCAGTGAGATTCAGCAACTTCCCAATTCAGAGACAATACTACCAGCAGCCAGGCACATCAGTTCTCTAACCCCATTACTCTTGCACATCACACTAAAAATTCAACTGAGCAGCTTAAAGAACACAGTGACACAGGCTTGAGAAACAAGTGACAACTACAACTTATTAAAAGCTCTCTTTGCTTCCACATACTGGTTAAGCTTCCTCATATTCCCTAATATTAGCTACTGGTAAGAGAAGAGCACCATAGGAGAGTACAAACAGCACTTAACTGGAGCACCAGAACATTTTGGTACCAAAAATCTCAGAAGTTTTTGCTATTTAGAGCAGACAAAAACCCTCACATAACCCAGGCAACAAGGAAACAGAACACCCACCACCTACCATCCCCCAACATTCAAAAAACCCAACATAAAACATACGCCATGGAAGTGCTAAGTAGAACTCTGATTTAGAAGCTGTTTTTTCCACTGTGGCTTACAAATGCATTCCTGTAGGGGTATCTCTAGAACAAGGTAATGTAAATAAAGTCCATTTAATGGCAGAACAATTCAATTTTCTTAGTAGAGAAGACTTATATTGCAACAGGAAGTTTCATGTTGCTGAATATGAATTAAGGTCCTTTCAAACTTAAGCTACAAAGATCTAGGCAAGTATTTCAATGCTTACTCTTTTAAGGGGTTGGTAAGCATTCATAACCGTACAAGGAATACCTTTGATAAATACTATGGCTTGACAGGGAAAAGGGAAAGCGAAGAAAAGGTGTCCAGCATGAATAAAATCAGGAAAAAAGTACATACTCTTACTTACATGCCCTGCATACTGTCCAAATTTCTTTCGGAGGCCTGTAGCTAGTCCAGCAAGGCATTTGGCAGCCAAAGCAACTAACATAACATTTGTATCCTTTCCAACAACCTGAAGAGAAAATCAGTTTCAGAGAAATTGAATTATTTTTTACAATAATCAATGGACCACAGACTGGGTTATTTCCACAACTGTTCCAGCTAGTAATTGTCTACTCATGTGTATTACATAAACTGTAACTTTTAAACTATCATACAAATAAATTTAATTTAAAAAATTATATGTGCATTCTGAGTTTTATTTACTACCTTTTTGAGAGCTTTCACCAAGTCTGCATAGTCTCCTGATTCCAGCTTGGGATTTTTCACTAGTAGTTCAACAGCCTCTAGAGCCTCTTTCCTTTCTTGCCACTTTTTTGCTTCCTGCAGAACAAATAATTTACATTAACCTATAAATAGGAACAGTTCTAGAGAAGCATACTTGCCACAAACCTTAGATTAAAACCCTTTATTCCATCCTGAGAAAACCAAGGTCTCCCTACAGTTCAATACCAGTAACTGCAATGAAATATGAAACACAATCCTTTCCCATGACATAACCTAGCCCCTTAAAATTACAGCTTTCTTGCTGCTAAATCCAACTTTAAAACTTATTTATGATCGTCTGTATGTTATTAACACTAGTTTGTTATTATTCATGCAGCACTAAAGCACACATTGCAGAACTGCCCGTAAGTCTTAAGACCCATCAGCTATACAAAGAATCAACAGGTAGTATTTAAGTTTATGCTTACTATTTTCTCATAGAAGTCTTTGGGAAGCTTGGAGAGAATTTCTACAGCTTCAAGCAACTCATATGCATCTACTTGTGGTACCACCTCTTCCTCATCATCATCTCCTGCAACCAGAAGAAAGAAATGTATCAGTAGAGTGACAGAAAATTTTGACTAGAGCTTCACCTATGGCTCATTGCTTAGAAAGTGCTATCAGCAGCTGTGAATTTGCTATTTCAAAAGACAGATACTCTTTCATATAAAGTTTCTGCCACAGACACATTTTCTTCTTGCATAGGGCACTCCACATTTAGCACCAGCTTAGTAAAAGCTCACTTACAATTTAATGCATTCCTTCACCAACTATGTACAATACACTCACCAACAGAGTTCAGAGATGAAATAGTTTACCTCCATCTGCATCTCCTCCAAGTGCCTGCTGCTGCTCAAATTTTGCTTTCAGCTCCTGTTGGGAACGCAGGAACCTGGTCTGCTTAGGAGCAGCTGATGATACTTTGATCCATTCTTCTTCCAGCTCTTTTAGCTGCCAAAAGGGAAAAGAATCATCGTATCATAGACATTATGGACATACTCCAAGACAAGCAAGCCATTACAGTTTTCCCATTTCAAAGTCAAGACAGCACTACCTTTCACTACTATATTTTTTTTTGCCAGTAAAGGAGTGACTTCACATTCACTGTTCAGAAGTCTTTGATCTTTGACTAAGTATATCCACAGAAGAGAATATTATTGCAAAGCATTTACATAAGAACAAGCAGTAGAACAGTCAGAATGGTGTGACCTCTCTGTAGACACTTTGAAATAAAAATGGCTGAGCATGAAGGAAGCTCTCCTTTACAGCCATGCTATTATTACACACTAAAACTAAAATGAGACAAACATGCTGAGCTACATTTGATGAAACAGTTTGGTTTTTTTTAACCATGCCCTTTTAAAGCAAGCTACTGCTTTCCACCTGAACATAATTAACTCAAGTGGGTAGGAGGAAAGGATGCACATTTTATAAAGTTTTAAAATTATGATATATTCAATCTATCATAATGCAATGCCACCTCCTGAAGGGAAACAGTCATATCCCAAACATCATCAGATTAAGTATGAAGGGATGCACAGAGGAAAAAACTTCAGGAAAAAACAAAACTAAGAATGAAAATTATTGATTTGAAGACTTTCAGTGCAAGGGTCTTTTATAAGGGCAACCATTCTGTTACGTTCTGTTGCTCAATTGCCATCCTCAGTTCCAATATGAAGCTTCCTCCCACTTCACGTATGTTCAGAGCAACCAAACATTGTCATGATTTCCTTCCAAACAACTAGGAGTGACCAATGTTTTGGGTAAGTTAAATGGAGCTAAAAAAATACATTCCAATTTTGGCTTTAAGAATGTCCGACATCACAGAATCAGAGCATCAAATGTCTAGATATAGAAACACTTCCTGCCTACCTGAACAGAATTTATGTTCTGCAATGGAGGTCTCAAAGCATCCCTTATCCAACGGTAGATTTCCACAGCAAGGAGCTTGGCTTCGTCTCGAACAGCCTTTTCTCGAGATTCAAAAAGTTTTGGCAATACTTTGATGATTGGCTTCAGTGAGATTATCTTTGAACCAAATTCACTGACAGTGAAACACACAGCATCAGTGCCCATGAACAGGGAGCGATCCACAAATAACTCATTTTATAAACAACAGTCTATGAAAGTCTTCCAGTGCATATTTAGCAATTTTGTCATTTACTCAACCATTACACTAGATATTATTTTGAAATGCTATTGTAAAATTTAAAGAATATAAGCCCTATCAATTTAACCTCCACACCCAGCCTGGAATTACAAAATCAGGCCTTTCAAATTACTTCAAAGCACTTCATCCAATCCAGTGTTTAAATCATCTCCCTTGCCAGCAGGGAAAAAAGACAAAAGAGAAGAAAGAAAGAAGTTGTCCTTAGACCAAAATTTATATAATTTATATGACCTAGTTTTTTTTTTGTTTTTTTTTTTTTTTGTTTGTTTGTTTGTTTGTTTTTTTTTTTAAATCACAATAGAATCTCCTTTGTCTATCCTTGGAAACAAACTGCAGTAAAAGCATTAGTCACTTTTCCACTTGTTGGACCAGATAATTATAATAAGCTTGGGTCATCTTCACAGAAAACATATGTGCTAAAATATGTGCCACTGAAGGAACACATAAAACAAGTTTCCCCAGCCAACCACCCTTCCTTGACAGAAGATTCTACATGCTATTGCACTTAATACACAAAACTGCCTATTTCCATCACTGATGAATGAGAACAGAACTTTCTTTTGAAACTCATAGTAAAATTAACTGCTGTAGTTACTAAGGCATCATATATAAATCACCTCAAAAGCAGTAATTTTTTTTTTGATTAATAAACATTTCTTAATTCTGAATTAACCTTTCTACCAATCACACTTTTTCTTATGTTTCCCTCTAATGCAAGTCCCATATAAAAAAGCTAGCAAAAAAGGCTACTCAAGAACTGAAATCTACATGTCTTGCTTTCTAGAAATTCTAGTGCACATCATTTTACTTCCACATCAATTAAAAAAAATACTAAGTATAAAAACCTTCAAAACAGGTCTTGGAAGTAACACGATTTAAATGTGAACAAATGAGTTGCCCAGTAATTCAATTCTCCTATCATGACTTAAAAAGAGAGCGTATTTGGAGAAATACCTATGCAAACTTATTTGTTTCTAATTCATATAATCTAACATATATAACAAGAAAGAATAGAACCTTAGCACAAGATAAAAAATACCAGAAATTAAACTAGTTATGCATTCAAGCTACCCACCTAGGTACAACACAGACAAATTTTATTATCAATGCAGAAAGCCTACCAAAGCATAAGAAAAATTTAAGTAGCAACACAGCTCAGAAGCAGAAGATGGAGTTTAAGCCAACAGGGCTGCATGCGAGCAATTGATCCTAACATCACAAAGATAACAAAATACTGCATGTAAGAAAAAAAACATATGTGGCATGTTTTACAGAAGTAGTTACTTGAAAGATACTGAGGAAGGTTATGCAGGTTTCTATTTACACTGCACTGTTAAAAGGACATGTAACTAGATAAGCAATTTAAAATAACTAAAACATATTCTTAAATATAGGACAGTAGTTTTGCTTAGCAGAAGCATAGGTAATGTGTTAAGCCCAAAGCTTTATTTTGATATTACTGAAGCCTGAAACAATCAGTTTAACAAGGATCATCTCTCCGTACACCTTGGCAAGTTCTCTAAAAGATATGTAACATAAGGCACTCTCCACATACATTATACAGTTTTCATATGAGCTACTTTACTCAGAAAGAAGTGTTCTGTCCATTAATTTCAAAATTTTGTTTCCTTTAAAAAAACCCTAATGATCAGTATATTATATATGCACCAAGTATAACAATTTCAGAAAGCCCCAGTATTTTTCACTCAATGGCAGCAAACAAACTTGATGTGGAACCAAAAAATAATCTAATACTGAAGATTTGATTTTTAGGGAGTACTACTAGCAGCTCTCCTTTTCAATAAAGGAATTCTTATATGGACAAGAGAAGCTTATTGTGCAATGAGCTTGGCTTTTTTTTTCCTTTCTTCTAAAAACACACACTGTGTACTCAATTAAACATGCTCACATCAGTGAAGAAAACAGTGGTTAAAAAAAAACCAAAACAAAAAACTAAACTGTGTTTTAGCTTTCACATCAATGACTTTATTAGAGATATTCAGAAGAGAAGCTTCACAGTCTGGAACAAGACACACTAATCTTGCCCTTCTCTCAGAGGCTGGGAAAATGGAAGTTTGGTAAACAGCTACCATGAATGAAAGAGAATCAGATGAAGCTAGTACAACATAGACAGCCCTCACATCTAACAAGTCCCATGATGCTGACAACTGTTGCTGTAAAAAACACCAATTCAGGAAAGATGCATTCTACTCAACAATAACAAGGGCCTGCTAAAGACAGCAACAAAATTAGACTCCACATATTGCTGGGGTGAGGAAAAAGCAAAAAAGAAAGCCACAAAAAATACCATGAACTAAAAGCTTACCTTAGTGCTTTCCTCAGTGTCTCTATACATGCTACTATGATTTTGGGGTTTTTGTTGTCCAGACCCTTTAATAATTCTTCTTGTATTGCCTCTCCTTTCTCAATTTCTATATACATTAGACATATATCTTCACCCAGCTCTTTTGCTCTGGCCTTTGGCTGATTGAACACTTTATTTACAACTCCTGATGCTACTTCTCCTGTTGTCCTGAAAGATGAGAGAGTATTACTTTTAGAACATTTATGTGAATTAAGTGTTCTACATCATCCACAGAAAAAAACCACACACAGCAGCAAATCCAAATAAAGGCCCAACAAGTCTTCATATAAAAGGGACTACATCCTAAGATAAAAAAGGTTATTTTTTTCAAGGTTAAGGGATGGCTTCGTCATCTAGTTTTATAAAAGAACACAGATCACCGTTATATTATGATTTTAATACTAGACTATACTAGTGAATAGTAGACATTCTCAAGACTGTATTAACACTCTCTAGTTGAGTTTCACAAATAAATGCTGTGTCCTGGTATTATGTTGAAATATTAAGTGTATCTGTACATAACCCCAGCACAGTATTTCACATATACTTCCAAGCTTCACATAAACTAAATAATTGACACCATTTTTATATCAAGGAGTGTGAAAAGTTGTTAGATTTTTCAAACAAAGCTTTGGGTTTGTTTTATTTGTTTTTAAGTAAGACCTTTATTAATTTAATCGGGTCACAAAGTCAGTGGACCAAAGCACTAACCTGGCCTGTTATGTGCTTTTATTTCACCCTCAGAAGTATGGTCTACTTCATGGCCTAGACAACACAGACGTACTAAAGCATGTCCAGTGAAGAAATTGGCAGGCATGAAGATTAATATTGGTTATGCTGAATGCAATGTCACATCAACATAAGTATATTTTATTTCATGGATGAATTACAGAAATATCCTGCTGAAAAAAAGGCTCCCTCCTGTACAGATAAGACTGTTTCCATCAAACAAGAACAGAAATTTCAGTTCACAGCACTTACACCACATTAGTGATTCACTTTTTTCTCCATTTCAGAAATTTTTACTAGTGCCTTCAATAGTTTTTTAGAACACTGCAAGTACATTGTGATAAGCTAATATGCACATGAAGGCCATCCAGAAGGAAAGCCAGCCATTTGGCAAGTTCTTTAGATTAGAAAGCAAGTTCTGTTTTTAACAGTAGAGATCAGAATTGCTAGTGGCCACTGCACTATTTACATGCAGATGCAGCTTTTCTCAGGGAGGCACATTAAACTGTCCTTACAGCCTAAGAGCACCAAGAAAAGGCTACTTACTTCCCAGCTACATGAGCATTTTCAACATAAGCAAGTGCTGCTTCCAGTCCTTTCAGCTGAGCCACTGCATTGGAGTCGGTCACAAATTTCTTTATCAGTCCAAGATACTTGGACCATTCAGGATTCTTTTCATCATCTATCTTCTGGAAGAGCTTAAGGGCTTCTTCATAACCGTTTAATCGGGCTTTCCATAGCTGGAACCAGAAATTGGAGATTTAAATGTTGTGCTTTTACAACCTTAACTCACCAATCTCAGAAAGCTCTTCAATCATATTTGAAAGTATGTTCAGAAAGCTGGCACCTGCAGATTTCTCTTCAATAGCTATATGATTAACATGCAACAGGACAAAATAATTGTTTCTCCCCCACGAAGGATAGAGAGATGCCAGTCTTCCCCCCTGCCCTTCTTAAATTCTAGCAACCACCAATGAGGAGGTGGGAGCCCAGCAATAGTTTCAGCTACAGATGAGTAATTTCTCCATGTGAATGAGTGTACTTATGTGTCAGCACACAAGCTTACACCATATAATGCTACTAAAATATGCTTAATAGAGGTTATTCAGCCTCTAGGTTGGATAGAGCTGATGCAGTTTCAGATATGTTAATACTCACACCGTGCAGCTGTCAAGATCACCCAATTACAGAGTATTTAGATACAGAAACACTACAAAAACTTAATGAGCAGAGATACACAGCAAGCCAAATAGATGATTGCCTACCTTATGTTCACATTTCTGATCAATGGGCAATTTCATCCACTCACTGTCGTCCCCCATTGTAAATCAGGCTCTCTCAATAACTACAGTAATTTCTGTGCAGATAAGGACAAGTTAGAAAACAAAAATACATATAGGGTATATACATACTTATACCTAAAAAAACAAAAACATAAAACCGAACAAAAAAACCACCACAAAACAAAACCACAACAAAACACACAAAACCCCCCCCCAAAAAAAACCCAAAAAACCAACACCAAAAAACCACAAAAAAACCCCAAAACAACTCCACAGTTCTATAGCAAATCTCATTGCTAATATGCAATCTGAGGTTGTAATTATATTTAAATGCAAACTTTGAAGACCAGACCACTATTTTTTTAGCTCTAGAAAATTACCAGAAGCCATTAAAGATTAGAGAGCAGTGCAATTTTTAGTATTTCTCACACAAGTCTCAATAGGTGAAACTTTTAGTAAGCTGAAAAGGTATGTGGAATATAACCTCACCTAAGCTTGAGGAAGAATGTACTACAGCTAAGGCACTAAACCAAAATGAGCTGCCATCAACACTAAAAACTGGCACTTACTGACACATGCTTTTAGCAACAGGTGCCATGAATCAGAGTCAAAAAATAATCAGATGCAAGTGTAAGGACAGTAATTTTAACAACTTTACAAACAGCACAACTGAAATGAAGAGTTACCAAGAAGAACAAAACCCATTTTTGCCCTAATTTTAATGTAGCCAGAGTCAGCAACTGTCAACAAGAGATCAATTTCTTGCTACCTACAGGGTTTAAATCCTTAGTCATTCAAGTTTTAGTGGTTTCCCCCTTCTCCCTTTCCTTTAGATTAAAATAAGAACACTGACTATAAGGGTATGACAGACGAGATCTTAGGCTCAATGCACATCTCAGACTTATTGTACAACTAATTTGACTGCTCAGAAAATAATGAGAGATCCAGTCTGATGCAGAGAGGTCAGCAAAATTAAAATAGCAGTAGCAGTAGAAAAGGCTCCCAGTGTTATTTATAAGCACAAAATCAAACCAGAGAGGGAGTAACACATTTCAACACACCAGTCTGAATTCACAGACCAAGCCAAAAACTCTATAACCCAGACATACACAACAATTGATCACTACAGACATGTAAGTACACACTAGCAGAATGCTCCGAAGAGAAATTGAGCTTCTGGCCTACTGAGTATTTCACCTAATTCACTCAAAGGTTGTCTGTGGAAAATTAATCCCTTGAATTAGTGGTACATTTTCAGTCACATAAATTAATATAAGCAAGTACTTCAAAACCTTCCGTCAGCCACACAACACTAACATATAAAGCTAACCTGATAGCAAAATTAGGCTAGCTACAGCATGCAGTAAAAATAATCTTTTTAATTCCTTCCCAACCTCCTCATAATTAAAAAAGAAAAACCGTAAGAAACACGAAGAACTCCAAAACCCCTGTCACCGATACACACAGCCCCACAGCAAACTACAGTAAGTTAGCCTTAAATATTTACAATATTTAAATGGATTTTAAATTTAAATTACAACATTTTAAATGGATGTTAATACTGTTCTCACTATAATTGCGTAAACTATTAATTTGTCCAATGGCAGTAAAACAAGAATCAATGTTAGAACACAAGCTGACTACATACATGAACAAATGTATGCAAGCGTTATTATAGCTTCCCCTTTTCATCAAAAAACAACAATATGGATATTTTTTCTTGACATCAGCACAGCAGTACTAAGTGTGCTTCTAAATAAGCACAATTTTTTGGGGGAGGACCAAAGAACTGTGAACTGCTGAGAATAAAAGGATCTACTTATTTTGTAAGAAGCAAAGTATGCAGAAGTGAGGCTACCTAAAACCCATTCTACTGAATTGTTAATTCTGTTTCACTATCTGTTTAATGTTCAACTTACTAAAAAACAAAACAAATCCTCTAGTCACAGTATTCCTCCATGTCAGGAACTGACAAAAAAAGGTACTCCAAATTAAAATTTACAATGAGAACTCAAAGGCCATACCAATCCCAATCATACAAGGTCAAAAGGGCAAGTGAGTTACTGCATCCAAACCCCATCAGTCTTTTGCAATGGATCAGCTCTCATCTGCTTAAACTCCTGCTAAAATTTTCTCTACCCCAGCCTCTCATTTGTTCTCTTATCCCTCCTTCAGCCTACTGAGAGAGTTGATAATAAAACAGCAATCAACAAACTCCTGATTCAAACTCAGTGTATTTTACCTATTAAAAAAGCCAACCAAAAAAACCACACCAAACCCACAAAAAAACCCAGAAATCAAACGCACACATACCGAAACAACACAAAAAGCACCATCCTGCACCCAAAAGCACAATGCTCATAGCAAATACCAAAGTGGGGGGTAAAGCTTATCTATGAAGGCAAGGACCTCTCTCCAAAAGCAAAACACGAGACTGAATTAACATGAAAAGCTTTCCAAACAGCCCACCTAGCAATGGATGCAGGCATGCCCTACAGCGAACAGTTTCCAGCAGTAAAATTCCCTATCCCTCACATTAGTTCTGCAGCCAAGTGCCATCAGCAAAGACAGCTCTGACAGTATAAACTGAGCTGGCATTAGGAATATCTTCATTTGAATGCACCAATATAGAAATAATGGCGTACTTCCTCAGTGTGGATGCAGGCAACATAAATAGATGCAGTGGTCTCTTCCTGAAGTCACATACTCCTATGCAAAGAACAAGCAGAATGAACTTTATAGAAAATTAGGTAACCCTGATTCTTAAGCAGAAACTTGGAACCAATTCAAGCTATTGTCTCTTTATACTTTTTTTGCTGAAGTACATATAAAGGACCAATACAAGTATAATACTTATTCTGAACAAAAAAAAAAAAAAAAAAAAAAAAAAAAAAAAAAGGAAAAAAGGGGGAAGAAAGCATGAATACACATACCAACAACAGAAACACCAGGATAAAATTTTGGTACCTGTACTAGACATCTACAAAGTTTTTGTTTTGAAAACTGACAAAAGCATGAACTTCCTACTTTAACAATAAAAAGAAACATTTATTTCTCTCCAGAGATCTGTTCTGCCAAGGAAAGAAGTCTTACTGTAGCCCTCAATCAAGTACTACAAACCTCAATTCAGTTCAAACCCTGAAGTCAATAGCAACTCTATTAAAAAGCCTTGCCCATTATCATACTGATTTACAATTATTTTTATCCTTACACATATACAACAGTTCACTGCCACAAAGTACAACCTCTTGCTTGTACAGTAGTGATACACTACAGCATCTGGAATTTCCCTTCCCACAATACAATGTACTTAACTTGGGGGGAATCAAATATAATAAGAGACATAGGGAAAGGAATTCAATGACCATTAAACAGTATTTCACCTTTTTTTTCAGTCTGCTCAACTGAGCTCCCCCACTATTTTTAGTCATTAACATCTACAATCAATACTTCAATTACAAAATGGGTTAAGTTACCTTCTGCACTGAATCTGCCATCTAAAAATAGTGACAAAATTATACTCCCTCCAGTAATTTACAAAATCCCCTTAGAACAGAATTTCTCAGAAAATATTCCACGGTCAGAGAGGGAAAGCTCCTTCTTCAACACCCAGTCTTTCTAGCTTCATCACTGCTCATGTCTGTCCTAATGCCAAGATTTTGTACTGTCTACATCTTGCATTCACCAGAATAAAAGACGATTGTTTCTCTTTTCAATTAAGTCACTGGGTTCTGTGTGATCATAGAATATCCCACATCTGACAAAAAGGTTTTTCTTAAAAGCTTCTTTGCAAAGACATGTAAACCTCAAGTCATTACTTCTCAAAACCAAATAGCAAGTGGCCTCATTACACGGAGACAGCTAAATTCCGTTATTACTAGTGAATTTGCAGCAATGAAGTGTTTGACCTACATAATTTTTTTTTCTGCTGCCACAACTTGGAACAAACAGAATTAAGCCTTTCAGGAACAACATTAATTTTAGTAAAATCCAGAAAACAAGACATCTGGAGCAACTGAACTGCCAGAGTAAGTTTTGTGAGATACATTTGTCATAAAAGTGGTCAATGCAACATTTTCAAAAGCAAGTCACCCAAGAAATCAGAAGTGGAGATGAATAACAAATCTTTCCTGACAGTTCTTGGCAGGGCAGCTTTATATTATGGAACAGTGAGAAAATGAAGACCATCAAGGAAAGAACAGGATCTTTTGAAGGGAGATCATGTAAAGTAGAGCAAGAGTAGAACGCATTTACAAGGCAGCACAAATACAAGAATTTCAAACATAAAAGCAAGAATTCCCAAATGAATATATGTAAGTTTGGGAAACAAATGTATCAACACATTAAAAGATTGTGAGAAAGTATGAAATCAAAGTTTGGATTCACCATGCAGTACTCTGAACAGCTCTTACTCAACTTCTAAATAAATGCTTTTCCTGCTACAATTTGGAGAGCTGATTGCATTAACATCACAGCTTATAGTATGGGGCACCGCTAAGGAAAAAACTTTACATCATTAACATTCTAAAATGTGATTTCTTTTGAAGCATACATTCATCACCTATCACTATATTTTATTGTGAAGCGTCAGCTTCTAGACCATTTTCTACAGAAGATGTACAGTGGAAAACTAGGAAGCCATTTTATGCTAAACAAAACCAGCTTTTTATTGATACTGATTGCCTACTTCTCCGTACTCACTTTCACCTATTGAATATTACTGTTGCACAAGAACATAATAAAATATTTTAATATTTTGAAAGGTTCTCAAAAGCATTACTCACTAATAAGTTCATAGAAATCAAGACAGGACTTTATAAAAGGAAAAATCCATTTGAAATGGTCCTATACAGTAGGGCACAAATTTGCAGTGTATATAGTCGGATGTCACATTTCAGATAAAACTATACTTCTTGGCAGATAGATCTCTGTTAGTGCAGCCACAGTTTTCCTAGCAGAAAGAATTATTTATTTGTTTAATGGCAGTTTTGGGTCACATTTGCTCTTTGGCTCTGAAATGACAAAGTTTCACTTTCTTAGAAGGTTAGCCCAACACGTTTTTTTGGGTTTTTTTTTTTTTTTTGCCAGCCAAACCTTCTCATTAGCCACAAATAAAGTATCTCTGAAAAAATGTTAAGACTCAATCATAACACAGTAGGCAATAAAAATTGTATAGAATTTTCAAAGCTGGCATTTTCAATTGGTAGATGAAGTTGCAAGATACACAAACTCTTGATGAAAAAATAGACCTCAGAATAACAAAAATAAAAAATGCATGCTAAAGGGAAGCTACTGTTTCAGCAGCAATGAAATGGCATTCAATAACAAACAGCATTAAATTCTCTCTTGCATGCTTTAACTTGTATGTCCTATGTCACCTCAGCGAAATTTTAACAGCACAAATGACAAGCTACTGGTAAAATATATAAATACTTAATTTCTCTGGAAAAATACATTCTAATACATGGCTTCTGAAAGCAACCAGGGGTGTCCTTTTCCATTCATCTTAAAGTAAGAGACAATGCAAAATAAACTGACCTTCTGTTACAGCTAAGACCAAAAGCAATTTGTAACTGCATGTGTAAGCCTGGAGTGAAGCCAGTCTTAGGGAGCCGAGAAGGGCAAAAGGGAAAAGGGCAACACACGGGCTAGTGCACAGGCATGCACTGACATAATTCTAAGGGTGGACAGTTGGGAGTGAAAGATGTCAGCGGGACTGTGCTTGTAAGCTGCAAAGCCCCACACCCCTCAAGAGGTTTTACAAAGCTCAGGCATGAAAAGGCTCATGTGATTTTCTTTAAAAGGACGGCCTGAACTGCTGATGGAGAGCTCCCTCCTTCTCTAAGGGAAGCTCCCTCCAGCACGGCTTCCCGCTGCAACTAGCGGCGCCCCCGCCATCCCCAGCACCTTCCAGAAGAACACCCCCTCCCACTTCTGCCCGCAGCCCCACAGGCGTCCCCGCAGCCCGGCGACGTTTCCCACTCCGCGGGGTTTGGCCGCAGGCCGCGGCCGGGCACAGCGAGCAGGCCGCCCGCCCGCCCGGCATTGTCTGTGCCCGCCGCCCCCGCCCCACGGCCGGGCCGGGCCGGGCCGGGCCAGCCCCGCCGCGCACCGCCCGCGGCCCGGCCGGACACTCACCCCGACAGCTCCGGGCCGGCTCCCGGCAGCAGCGGGCGGGAACCGCGGGCGGGCCGGGACGAGCCCCTCCCCGCCGCGGGCGGGGCTCGGGGCGCCGCGGCCGCACCTGGGCGGGAGCCGGCCCGCGCCGGGGCCAGACAAAGGCGGGCAGGGCAGGGCAGGGCAGCGCCGGCCCCGCCGCACTGACCCCGCAGCAGCCCCGGGCACATCGCGCTCCCTTCCCGCCGCGGGGCCGGGCGAGCGGCAGCAGGCGCTGCCCGGCCCTGCCGGGGCCGCGGTGCCGCTCTCGGCAAAGAAGGGCCGCCGGGCCGGCGACCAGCGAGCAGCTTGGCCCGCCAGGCCTGCTGTCCTCATGAGTCATACCCAGAACGCCCTTACCCGTCAGAACAATTACTGCTCTAACAGAGGGAGCTGCGGTCATACCCGAGCATGCAGCAGACATTATCACAGGCCACCAATCATCCGGCAATCCCTAATTGAAGCAGGGAGCGGTTCCGAAAGCTGACAGTAGGAACAAGGCCAGCCGTGGGGAAGGAGAAACAGTGCCTTCCAAAGGAGGTACGAATGAAGAGCCTGGCACCAGACCATCCCCGCTTTTCATGCTGCTGCGAGATGTGTAATGACAGCACTCTGGTGGAGCTGATGCATCAGCAATCTCTCCAGCCCATCGTCTGACATTTTGAGATGCCTTTTCTATAGTGATAATAGCGACTATCTTCTGCAACAACTGAAGAAGCCGATATGGTGTGAACTGGGTGTCACTTGCTTCCTCCTCAGAAAAGCATCAAGCCATGTGACGAAAGGCTGTATTTCTCCAGCCATCCTTTTAGCTAGCTGAAGAAAGAAGCCTCTTCCAGGCACCACCAGCACCAGCCACGCTTCCCACTGAATAATTGTCCAAGTTACATTTCCTACCACCTCACTCTACTTCTGCTTTTCAACATCTGACATTTGCAGCAATCGAGCTGTCATAGACAACCCCAGACAATGTACAAGTGCTCAGGTCAAGAGACTCTTTATTCAAACAAGCCAGAGCAACACTGCCCAGTGCAAGGCAATATTTAGTTTAAACAAAAGGGTACAAGGCTTTTTAATGTCACTTCAGAACTCCACCCATATAACAGGAACCACTGGGAACAGTCTACAACAAAGCATCAGCAAAGCAACACCATCTTAGTCTTGGACTATGTTGTCTTGAACCAACCACTCTGCTACGGATGCAAATGACTTTAATGCCATCCTACTCTGGCAGACTTGACAAACCATTTACATTAAATAGTTTACAAACAGATTAGCAATACAAGTTTATATATTTCTTTTATAAACCATATAAGGAGAGCTGCTGGTAGTGTGGGACGAGGAGAGGTAGGAACGGAAAAAAGGGAAGCAGATGAACACTGACCATGATTTTGAAAACCTTAATTAAAGGTTTGCAAGAATTTACATCTCTCAAGTGTCTTTCCAGTCATGCATCCTACACAACAAAATCCTCCAAATTAGGTAATTAAGATAGCTATCCCCACTCCACAAAACATTCATAGCAGTTTCTAATTGGATGCACTGTTCAAGATGTGTGTAAGTGATAAGAAGGGGCAAACAGAAGCGCTGCAGATGACAACTGGGTAGCAAAAAAATAGAAAAGGTTGACTGAAGGAGCATACAACATGCTAAGTTGCTTTGTAAATTTATCACCAAACACACAGAGTGAAGCAATTTATAACATTACACTGAAATTGACTATGAAATACATTCCCATTTTAGTAGACTCTGATATGAGAGCACAGACCCACTGTGGCAGACCAAGTTTTCAGAGGCAGAGGCCCAGCTTACATAACTGGCCCATACAAGGGGAAGGGCAAGAGCCAGCATGAAAGTTAAGTCTGACAAAATACAAGTCCTATGTGTACAAGAACCAGGAATCATGTTCCATCACCATGCATTCCCTTTTTTCATATTACAATACCAAGGGAGAAACTGTCCATCAATACAGATCTAAAGCAGTCTGAATAACTCCCATACTTCTAAAATTCAAATTTATTTTTGTCAAGTCATCACATAATTTTTCCTAGAACAGGTCACCTAGTTAATCTATCCAACTTTGTGTTTTTGAGAATTACTTTCACTACATCTGCAACCATTTGTTCAGAAATAGTCTGTTTTACCTGAAGGCCATTTGCCAGCAATTCTACTTTCATATATCACTCTCTCAATGTTGCTTATAAGGCTTAGCCCTATCACAATTCTTGGAGTAGAAAAAAAACCAAACAGTGAATTAGTAAGTTCAATATGGGAGGAAGCTATCAAAACAGCAAAGTTCAAAGAAAGGCCAAGCCTGAGGCAAGAAGACCAAACCAAATTCTAAATTTTGTACAATCAACTGATCTCATGTTGGACACTAAAGGGTCAACAGTATATAGGCAATCTGCACTCAAATCCTTCCATCTCCTGAGGTGAACCTTTCTCAAAGTTTTAGCAACAGACTTTTGTGAGTAGACCATTAGAATACTCCCATACTCGAGACTCCATGCATTCTGAACTAAGCAGCTTTACAGGTTCAAACTAATAGATTCACTGAAAGCCTATAGCAACTCTTTCTTTGATACACAAGTAATACATTAGGAAGGGCTCCCATTGCTGCTAGCTCAACATCCCAGCAACTACTCATGCCCTTCTCACATGCACAAGGCAGCCTGAACTGCACTGCAGTTCAGCAGAAATAGCAAAAAATCAAACACTAAAATCAGCAAAAAGTTAAAAACCGCAGAATGATCAGATATATTATACACAACAATCCCAAATCAGTTAGAAGACTGTAGCACATATTGTTTTTAAAAATTTTTATTCTTAGAACAGAATCCCGGTTTGTTTAAGGCACATAGAAGTACCATTCCTCAACTTCCTGTCTTCCGACCCAAAAAGTGCCAGTCTGCCACTGACAGAGCACCAGATTCAGGAGCAAAACCCTCTGCACACCAGCCTGAAAAATACTGTCTTCGGAAGAATCATAACACTGTCTGTTTCAGAAACAAAATCAAATGAAATGCGGGAAAGGTGTGTGTGCAGAAACATGGTACACACACTTCTAGCCAGCATATACTAGAGAGGATTCAACAGGAGCATCTCCTAGTGAGGGGCTCTGGCAATCTTAACACTCGCACGCACCAACAGAGCTGCAGAAATAGGACACGAGCTCGCGCCTTTGCTGTTAGGACTACAATCACCCAGAGAACGTTTTCCTTCGGACATTCTAGAGGGGGAACCGATCCTGCACGCAGCCTCAGGGGACAGACGGCGCCCGGTCCGCATTTCCCTTAAGGGGTGCCCGGTTCCCCCGACGGCTCCCGGGCCCACTGCCCCGGCCGCCTCCCACGGAAGGCCGCCCTCGGCAGCCCCAGGCCCCAACGGACGGAGGCGCCGAGCCCGCGGCCGCCACCGGCCCCATCGCCCCGCGGCTGGCGGGCGGCCTGAGCGAGCCGCACCTCCGCGGCGCGGCGCAGGCCGCGGCCTCCCGCCGCTACCAGCCGCGACCCTCACGCCGCCGGGCTCTGCGGGAGGATGCCGCCGCAGCCCGCGGGCCATCCCCGTGGGGAGATGTCGCACCACAGGGACTGCGCCTGCCCTCGCTCCCCGGGAGAGACCGCGAGGCTCGGGCCTGGCGGCGGAGGAAGGCCTAGCCGCCCTCCCACGGGCGCGGACAGCGAACGGAATAGGGCCCGAGCTCACCGGGGAAGGAACGAGGACAGCGGGGTCTCCCCTGGGCCCGGGGGGTCGGGCCGGTGACGGTCCGGCGGCTGCTCGGCGGGGTTTGAAATCGCCAGCACCGCCCGCACCTCCCAGTGTCCGCCGCACCCATTGGCCGCAGCCAGCCCCGCCTGCGCTGCCGCCCGCGCCTCTTATTGGCCCGTTTGAATCCGGCAGCCGCAGCGCGTGCTCTCCGCGCGCTCCCGAGACGGCGCCGGGGCGGGGGGAGCGCGCAGCGCCGGGGCGGGGGGAGCGCGCAGCGCCGGGGCGGGGGGAGCGCGCAGCGCCGGGACCGGGGGAGCGCGCAGCGCCGGGGCGGGGGGAGCGCAGCGCCGGGGCGGGGGGAGCGCGCAGCGCCGGGGCGGGGGGAGCGCAGCGCCGGGGCGGGGGGAGCGCGCAGCGCCGGGGCGGGGGGAGCGCAGCGCCGGGGCGGGGGGAGCGCAGCGCCGGGACCGGGGGCGGCCTCCAGCGGCAGCGGCCCGGGCGCACCCCGCTCGGGAACTACGGAGGCGTGCCCGCCCGCTCTCTCGGCCGCCGCCGTGTCCCCAGGGAGGCAGCACTATGGGGCTGCCGGGCCCTTTACGGCCGGAGCAGCACCTGGCGAGAGGCGCAGGTCCTAAGGCAGCCGGGTGACGCTGCGGGACCCGCTGGCAATGGACTAAAGCATCTCGGAGCTGATGGATTCGGCTTTGGGGAAGATCCTGTTACAGAGGAATGGACCTTCTCTTCTTTCCTATGGTCAGTGAGTTTGCAAAGCAGCAACTCAAGAAACGGCTGAGAGGGGACCTCATCAATGTCTGTCAGTATCTGAAGAGAGGCTGACAGGATGGAGCCAGGCTCTGCTCGGTGGAGCCCAGCAACAGAGCAAGAGGAAAAGGGCAGAAAGTGATGCACAGGAAATCCCACTTGAATAGGAGGAACTTCTTTCCTGTGTGGGTAACCGTGCACCGCAAGACGGCCCAGAGAAGTTGTGGAGTCTCCCTCACTGGAAATCACAGGATTTGTCTGGGCACTATCCTGTGCCGTGTACTGTGGGGTGACCCTGCTTTATCAGGGAGGTTGGCTCAGGTGACCCACAGTGTCCTCTCCAACGTGACCTATTCTGTGAACTTTTTTGGAGCACAGTGTGTTTTCTCTCCTGTTTCTTCACTTCAGCTTAAAAAATTGAAGGAACAATTTTTATGGGTGATAAGAATAGAAGACAAAGGGACATCAGAATGCCATGCACACAACTGCAGTTAATCTTACACTGCCTTCTCACCACCATGGCCACGTGAGCACCATCAATTTTTTGGAAGTCAGGCAATTTTTTCATGAACTGACTGAAATGGCTTCTGCACAGTGCTTCAATTATGAAATGAGCAGAAATACAGTTGTTTTAATTGTTTTAGGTAGTTCTTTCATCAGAAAGGGACAGAATGTGTTACAAGATTGTCACTAGTACTGCAGTGTCAGTTATTAGTGATGTTTCATTCATTACTCAGCTTTTTACACTATTTAAACTCTTGGTTATAAATAAAGGCAACAGGAACTTAAATAAACACTCCCTACAGAAAGAAAAACAGCTCTTCAGAATTTTGTTCTGAAGCAGAGGCTTGAGATGTCTACAGTTCTAGTACATGCCAAAACGAACAGCCCCTTCTGTCGCCATGTTAAAGAGGGGGAGGAAAAAGCAAGGTGGGGCAGAGTGAGAGGTATTATGTGTGTGAAAGGATCTTGGGCCCTTGATTCAAAATCATAGGGGTACAGTGTGTGCTACAATCACGCTTCTAAGAACCTAAATCTGTTCCTACCTTCTTGCTCCTCTGAAATGAAGCAAAGCTGAGGTTCTGTCTGAACAGGTTTAGGAGTTCCTCATTCAAAGGAGAGTCCAAATAACATGCATGATTCACAACCAGAAGCCAGGCAGAGTGGTTAAGAAAAGCTAAATTTATATTAAATTATCATCAACCCCTAAAATATTGAACACAGTGGTTAAATAACTCCAGAAAATCCAATGTCTCCAGTGAGTAACGTTAAAACCATTACACAGGAACACATGGAAATCACTGACGTTAGCTCAGGACAGACAGGAAAGAGGTTTGCTTTTTACACAGTAAATCAGTGCTCAAGAGATCTTCCTCCAGTAGCCTTTCTACATTCTTAACATCCTAAGTGCAACGAGGGTCTTCTCTTCCCCAGACTGGGGAACCACGATGCATCCCCAAGGCAGCATCTCACTGGGGCTGTCTCTAGAAAAAAGACACAAATTTCTGCCCACCTCACTGGTAGAGGAGGCTGTGTGACATTTTATTGCTCCTTTTCACCATAATCATTTTAGGAAGGGATTAGAGAGCAGTTATGAATAGTTGTTAGGCTGGAGTGCACAGGGTGTCTCCTAAGAAACAGCAGAGAATATTGATCAGGGTGGAGATCACAAACACCATGAGTTGTTGAAAAGACTGACTATTTTTCCTTTCCCTTCCACACTTGTGACTTGAACAGCAATTACTCTGACAGGCTGACTTAATCTTAAGTGACAGGTCTGGGCAGATGTTTCCCTTCACCCCTATCCCACCTCAGGATTTTGGTGCATGGTCACATAAGCAACCCATTCCAAAACCCAAAGAAACCCAGCTCTCCTACAGGTCAGAGCTTTCCTCCCCAATCTCCCCACTCCCAGCCCTGATGCCCCTGCCCCAACACATGGTTTCTGCTCAAATTGATTCTTCTGCTTATGCTTGAGCCCTCTGGTGTTGTCCCTGCGTGAAGTGGCTTAGATGGGCAGGGCCCATTGTCAGTGATATGCACTCCTTTCTCAGTTCCCAGTCAAGTCCACACCTCAACCCAAAAGTGCCTCTGCCCAACAAAATCAATGCTTCCAAGGCTGGAGTCAAACAAATAAATAATTAAATAAAAATCTAATTAAAAAAAATAAAAGTAAATCCCTCTGGGAGTAGGGAAGAGTCCCACAATAACACAGGGAAACCCAAACCTTAGCTCCAGTTCATTTTCCACAGGAATATACACCAGTCAGCCCAATGGTGCAGTTAGGGACAGAGTCTCAAGCCACCTAGCCAGGTCGAAGCTGCAACCTTCCCCTGTCTACAAAGCTACCTCTGCTGTGAAAAGTACAGGCAAACTGCTATGTTTTTCAGGGGTAGCAGGCCTGTTAGCATATAAACAAGGTTTGAGCAGAGTAGGATGATTCTCCTTTTTAATCAGCTGAAAAAGATATTGCATGGGAGATGTACCCTCCCCCCACCTCTGAACCATACCCCAGTGTATGTTTCGCTCTCTTTACACCATGGATGGGAATGTACTTGACCTCTTTCCATGAGATAAAAGAGGTTACAAAGTTTGCAGTGAGAAATTCTTCACTGGGAAATTCTGCTTCCAAGGATCTGACTTAATAGTAAATATTATACCATATGATTTGAGGGGTTAATATAAATTTTGTTTTTGAAGAAATGTCAAGCAATATTTTATCTTTCTTCTTTTTGAACAAACAGATGACAAGAGAGTATGAAGAGGTGGCAATAGTCATTGGGAGCATGCAAGACCCAGCTCCAGATGTTGCCGGGTTTTGGCTGCAAAGGTAGAATGACATTCTCTAAAGGGTAAGAGTCTTGGAGGTCAGAGAACAACTGAAGCTCATGCAGCTGATGGGAAAAATTATTTGGCAAGGAGAGCTATTTAGTGGTAACAGAAGAACTTAAAGTGCAATTCTATCTGATAAACAACTACTTAAAATAGTCCTTGCAGCTCCCTGATTATTGTCTCCCATTCTAGGTCAAATGGGCTCAGCCTAGTAATAAAGCAGTTCCTAACTGTCAGCACTGAGCATTCCCCTGGGAAAGACTCGACCTAGGAATTTTCTCTTTTCCCTTATTATGGTAATCAAAGGTCCTAAAGGCTAAAATAATTGGGACCTTGCAGAATTGGGACTAGTGGGGACCTAGCAAATTTTCTTTTTCTTTTTTTATATATCAGTTATGCAAAGATGAGTAAAATATAGGTCTTGCTGAGATCCATTTCCCCCCATTAGCTCTATAGAGCTAAGTAAAACACTAGTTTCTTCTTGTCTCAAGTTCAGCACTAGGACTCCAGTACTCAGGGAACAATTCTGAAAGGGGCATTTGCTGACTCTTGTTTTTCCAGAGTAGAAACATGTTTTAACAGGAAAGGGGAGAATAAGAGCAGTGTCCACTGCCAGCAACAGACACAGTGCTCCAATCTGAGCATTCCTTAAAGTTTTTAGTAGCAGATATGAAAGTAAGCAGTGAGGCTCTCATTAAGTGAGTCCTGGTTATTCTCTTTACGCCTTTACAAGGTGACCTGATGCTGTGTCAGTGTCCTCTTGAGCCCCAAAGCATATCCCATCTATACCAAGACCTCTCTCATGTCAGAGACGCCTCAACACAAAGCCTCAAAGAGTGCTGCTAGTGCTGGAATGACATGGGGTACTTCTGTGACCAGGAGCCAGCAATGAGGCAGCTCTGCTCTCTTCATGGGCATTGACCATGGGCTGGATGGCATAGGACTTGCAGATTGCCAGGGAACAGAGACTCCCAACCAGACTCAGGCCAGACGAGTCGCTGCAGAAGTTAATGTGGCAACTTCCAGGAAAAGGGAACATATAAATAAACCACAGACAGTGAAAATGAGTCAAAAGGGTCTCTGGGTTTCCACCAACCCACCCATCCTCCTTCTCCAAACACAACAACACAGCTGCCGAAGCTCCATGCTGAAAGGCAGTCCCAGTCTCAGGCCCCTCGTAAGAGAGGCTGATCTCTGTCCCCTTCCTTGCCAGGCAGGCAGAGTCCTGTCTTTTTTGTGCAGAGCAGAGGGTAGGGAGGGTGCAACTGTTTCCAAAGCCACTTGTACTTTAGACCTCGCTCTCTGTGGAGGGCTTGCGTTGGTGTTTCCAGCCTGTGTCTGGGAGTGAGCCCCGCCGCTCAGGAGTGGCTGCTGCTGTGTTAACACTGCTGCATTCAGACTGTTCTTCCTGTAGCAGCTGCTCAGTTTCAGTGTCATCCAGTGAACCAGAACTGGCCTGGATAGAGACCGTATCCGTCTTCATGCAGACGTGGTCCCGGAGGATCCCTCCACGGGAGCTCCGAATCTGCTTAAGGTCATCCCATTCGGAATCATCACTGGATAAAAGGCATATTCCCTCCACAATCTTGATCTTCTCCTTAGTGTAGCTGTGGTCAGGACCAGTCTAGGGAGAAGACAGATGAATGAAAAAAATACATCTATGGAAAAATATGGCAAAGAGCAGTGCAGAGCTGGAATGAAGACAGTGAAGCAGACAAAAAGCTGGACCTCCATGTAAACAGCCACTGTCTTTAACTGCCACAATGACAAAACCCACTTTAAGCTTCCTTTAGTTCCTTACCACCCCCAGACGAGTCCTCCCTGAAAGGGCTCTCATTCCAAACTCCATGATTCTTCAGTCATGGAAGCAGAATGAGGATGAGGTTGCTGTTCTCATTCAACTATACATATTCCCTGACAGAAGAGAGTAAGAACACTGAACCTAAAAACAAAGGAAAAAAACCCCACCAAACAAAATGGGAAGTAGGAGCAGACAGAAAACCTCTGGTAAAAGTAGGCAGGAGATCAATTCTAGGTTTGCAAATCTTTACATCTGAGTCATTCTAGATTCACCTCTCAGCAAAGCACAGCTGGAACACCACTGTTGAGTCCAAGTCTCTCAGCAGCATAGGGGAAGGAGATTATAGGGAAACAACGAAAATGATCAGAGGCAAAAGGGACCACACTGAGATTAAAACAGTGAAATCTAACTTGGCTCACTGAGAAATAAGGAGCATCTGATCTATCCCTGAGGAGAAAGTGGAGGCGGTGGGGAAATACACATATGTGTATATCAAGGAACATCGGCATTAAGAAAAAAGCAGAAAGGATTTAGATTCCCAGATAAATAACCCTGGCTTATCCTTAATAAATAAGGCTAAAATGGCTTGAAGATTTGGGGAATCTATTGGATAGTACCTTTGAAAAATAGTAAGGGAAACCTCTCCCCTGTGTAAGTCTGTGATCCCTGCCAGAGGAACTAAGCGATCTAACAGATAATCATAAATAGTTCTAACAGAAACTGCCTTTTAAAATATCAGTGAGTATGAATAGCCAAAGCCCAGACCAAAGAATCTGCCTTAGAAAATTACTTATATGTTCCTGACAGACAGTACAGCTAGTTTAAGGACATAAAAGCGGGGGGAAACCAAGAAAGAGCAATTAGTACGGACAGCGCTTGGGCCACACAGCAGAGCTTGAGTGAGGGAGGCAGGATCAAACACACAGAGTAGTGATACCTGACGTGAGGATGTGGACGGAAATCAGAAGAGGGAAGATGAGAAGCTATCAGAGTGATAAGAAAGCTTCTGAGGAGAAAAGAGAGGATAAACTAAGTGCTGCAAGATATGTTGAACTCTCTCCATCATGTGGCATGAAGTACAGACCTCTGACCTTAAAAATGCTCTATTTAATAAGGGCTCTATTTTTTTCCCCTATCCCACCCCTTTCAGACCATGCACAGCCAGGAGCCACTTTCTTGTTACCAAACCCCTTCTGGCTGCCTGGTTTCACTGGTGACTGTCCAAAGCAACCTTGGTGCAACAGTCACTAACCAGGACCTGCATCCAAGGAAGACAATTTTAATTGGCTCATGCACTTTCAAGGCCCAGCACACAATGCAAATGAAATACAAGATACAGTGGGAGTGGGTAAGAAGCAGAGAACTAAAGACAGGTCAAATTCACTACAGCTCACTGGGGAAGAAGTGCTGCTGGCTGATGTCCATAGCAGTCTGAACAATTCACTGAAGCTGTCCTTCTGTGTCCTATAATAAATGCTCACAAGTTGCAATCCTTCCACATAGTGAGGCCTGTAATACTCAACAGCAGCTTGAGCTGGGCTCCATAGTAGCAGCTCTTACCTCTTTCTTGTAACACAGCTGGTTGTACATGGTTGGTTTGGGAATCGATTCAATCTTCACCTCCTGGGTAGATGTCCGATATGAAGGATTACTGTAGGTTAGGTTCCCCAAGCCAGGGTCCGTAAACTTGGACTTATTATGCCTAGAGGGAAAGAGCTGTCAGAAAAGTCACAGGAACCCACTACCAGGATCCAAAGTTCCTGAGTGCTCAGGAGTGGATGGCTTCAGCCATCTCCACTGTCCCTCAAGGAGAGAATCCTGGCTTCACATTTACTGAGATACGAATTATCTCACATCCCTGTCCATAACTCATAAGCTCTCTGCAGAAAATTTAGCCAATGAAGTTTCAAATAGTAGAACTGCATGACTAACACTTTAGAGGCATAGGACTCAAACCTTGCAAATAAAATCATCAAACACTCCTTCCAATAGAGGAAAAAAGGACTGTAAATGACAATAAGGAAAGATTTTGTGCTTTCAGGGATTTTCTTCTCCTACAACCCAAGAGCTTACAATTGGCCAGCAGAGTGAAAAAAAGATCACTTACCTATATATAATTAAAGCAGCAATAAGCAGCAAAATAAACAAGATGCTGAGAAGACCTCCAATAATGTAGCTGACGTGCAGTCCTTCTCCTGAAAGTGAATACCAAGGGTAATTATGCACTCATTTTATATTTCACTGGATAATACTGACCTTGGTGTAATGCCTGATGCTGGGGCTTTACCCATACAGAAGTATGTAAAGTGTCAGCACATTAAGGTTTAGCAGAGGGTTTTGTTTGGCTTCATATGAAGCAAACATACAGTCAACTTTCACCCAGGCCCCAGCAAACCAAGAAGTGCCAAGATCTTTGTAATGGAGTTGTAATGGAGGAGTTAGACCCCCTTGCTGACAGGTTACTCCTGCACTGGGAAGCAATTACTACAGTAAACCATCTTTAACTAAACACAAAGGAGACAGTGAAATAGAGTACTATTAATGGGAAGAACCCAGTGGATGAGGTATAGGATGAAAGAAAACAGAACTATGCTTCAGACCAAAGAGTCACTTGGAAAAGTTCCCATCTAGGTTAATGAATGTTTATAGAGGCATTTTGCTCTACTCAGAAGGCATTTGAGTAATTGAAGTCTGAGTTTCAGAAATTTCAGTTTCTGGCACTATGGACTGGAATGCTCTGAGCACATCTGGAGGAACAACCCCGGTGGAGAAGAGTTAAAGAAAAGCAACTCACCCATGGTGGCCAACACTGCCTCATTGGCCCGAGTGCACAAGCCTTGCCTAGCATCTTTGTCAGAGCAGCTGAATGACAGAAGGACAGTTATTTGCTTACTGAAAGCAGAATCAACAGTAACAAAGGTATCAAAAAAACAGGATGGAATGGGCTAGCACTGATATCCCTTCCCTTTCCAGTTAAAAAAACACAGGTCTTTTTCTTCTTCAGTATTCTGCATCCAGAGAAGAGGCAGCCATATACATACATATATATAGGGGGTGTGCATGGATATATCTACTATTGGTCTGCAGTATCTTTATATCCAGTTCATTCTAGATTTGCCTCTCGGGTACACAGGTGTACTCATATCTTTCAGGAAACAAATTTTAGCATCAGTGCTGAAGAAAACCCAAAATGTCTCAGAGTCAGCACAAAGACATTTTTGTCCAATATATCAAACTCAACAAAGTGCAAGTTTTGCTCTGTAAATTACTCAAACATATACTATAGAGCCACTCTTTTGCTGAGCTGTATAAATAGCAGGCTGTAGGGAATTAGCAGAACAGAGTCTCTTAACTACCTGCATTGTAACTTAAATGTTAGAGCTGCAAAGATTCTGTTCTGCCCCAAGGAAGCTATCCCCTTCCCAGGGCAGAGCCATTACCTCAGCTATGCAGGTCTAGTGCGAGATGTTTCAGTGAATTGAAGCAACAGACTCTGTCCTACTCTCATAAATAGGTTCTCAAAATTAGGAGATTCAAAAATCTATCAAATGAATGACATATGAGCTAAAGGCTGATTTTAACACTTCAGTACAGTCAGCCTACACACACATTTCATCAAAATGGACAGAAAGTATCTCCAGCTGTTTCTTGCCATCTCAACTGCATGTTTGTCATAATAGCTTAATTCATTAAGAATGTGAAATCTGGTGATGGACTATCCGCTTTTGGCTAGGGATAGGTATATTCGGATAGTGGTAACCAGAGGGGGCTTGCATGTGGAACCTTGCAAAAGCTGGGCCTTTCACACACCAATTCCAAGAGAACAAGAACACTTACTTTCTTTCCACTGTTTCCAGAGATGTGAGAGGTTTGGTTGTTGAAGTACCTAGTCTGCCAGGCAGTGTTTGACTTCTCTCACTTTTACTGGTTGGTTCCGGACCAGGGGGCACCACACCAGGAACTAGAACAACAGAGGAAAAATAAGCAGGACTCCAACTTTGTGGGACAGATAAACAAGTCTGATAGGCCATTTCCAAAACTCTATAGTTTATATGAGCAGCCTTCCCATCTCGAACCCAGTCTGTCAGCAGAAAGGACAAGAAGGCTCTACCACTTACAACCACTGGCCTCAGTTCCAATATATGACTGCATAAGATCTGTACACCGGAGAGCTTCAGCTGCTCTGGCTGCCACTGCATAAGCAGTAGCAGTGGCTCACTTACGGAAGCTACTGCCCAGGTGACACTCATTAAACTCACTCGTAGAACAGGGCCGCCCATCTGGTTCATCTGGACATGCGCAGACAAAGTCAGAAGCCCGGGCAAAGCAGAGGTGAGTGCAGCCTCCATTGTTGACTCCACAAGCATTACTACCTGGAACGAACAAACAATTTCCTAAATATGTTACATCTGAACAAAAAGGGGCTCAGAGCAACAACCTTCTTTGCTGCTCAGTGAGAAATACTACTTAGAAATCTGGTAAGTTATTATATTCGTTCACATGCATGTGCCCATCATCTGATTGCTAAGAAAGTGATGACAATAGCCAAACACTGAATTGGATTAGAACAGTCTTGAAAGGAAGGTAGTGGAAATCTTTAGACAGAAACCCAGACAACACAGTTGCAAAGATTTAAAAAAAACCCCTCACATTCTTCTGTTTTAACACAATGTTGGGCGAATAGCAAGAAAGTGACATTTGCTAATCAAAGTTTTAATAGAACACCATTAATATGTACCTGACTGAAAAGTCACAGGCAGGCAAGGAATGAGCTAAGGGAAGATGTGCGAATAGTTTGGGCATAAAAAAAGTATGTCATCCTTACTTGACATCCACAATAGTGCAGTGGTTAAAGAGTTCTTTTGATCTCCAATTAGAATTTGCCTGAATCAAGGTCCTTCTATTTACCTGTCTGTCTCTGAGGAGAAACCACAATGATATCCATCAATCCCTCAACATTGGCTAGGACTGTCTCTTTGTTCCGCCCAGAGTATTTGTCCACTCTCTGGATAGATTTTGTTTGCCAGTCAGTCCAGTATATCCATCTGTCCTGCTGCTCAGGGAGACAGTAAAGAAAAATCACAGCCATTATTAGCATGTTTAGTCATGTAGACACAGGGTACTCATAAAAATATATGCCACTGGCAGAAGGTTCAAAACAAAGGCCTTTTCAAACCCTTACCCTCTTATTGTAAAGAAGATGACTGTCTACACCCCACAGTTCAGATAAACTTCCTTTGTTAGCTCCAGAGAAGATTTTAAATACTATCCCCTCAGCCATCTTTGTTTCCTCAGATTGTAACACTTCCCTGTTCCCAAACTCCACTGTACAAACTCATTAACACCCCAGTAAGCAGCAGCAGGAAAATCTTCTCACCTGTGTCAGAGCAAAGGGATGTGACACCTGGCTGACCAACACTTGTCGTAGCTTCCCATGGAGGTCACAGCTCTCTATGCGATCAAGGTGAGCATCCACCCAGTATATCCTGAAGGCACAGGGGAAGAGGTGAGCTTCCATCTATACAACCTCTCTTTACTTTCTAGTCATTTACTGACCAAGATCATGGAATTGTAAGATGGATCAGGAAATAAAAACTGAAGAAGAAAGCCTCAAAACACCCCAAAACCAAACCCAAACCCACAGTGCTACTCCAATAAATGAAACTAAGAGGGCTAAAAATTTTATTACACCCCTTAACCTTATGCAAGTATAGGAAAATCTTTCACTGACCTCCTGGTGTCATAATCCAAAGTCAATCCATTGGGCCATCCTAGGTCAGTGTTAATCAGGATTTTACGTTCAGAGCCATCCAAGTTTGCCCGTTCAATTTTAGCAATGTGACCCCAATCTGTCCAGAAGAGATACCTGAAGAGATAAAAGGCAAGTGTAAGAAGAAAAAACCATTTCATTTAGCCCAAGGAAGTTTTAGTTATGAATGAAACTTCCAGATTCTTCAGGTTCAAAAAATACAATATAGTCTGTAACCTGCTTCTCACAGCTTTCTGCCCAACCTTCAAATTCACTGTCTGCCAGTCTACTACAAGTCACTCACAGTCAACCCCTTACTGGGAACTGCAGATTCACATGGTACATCTCTTCTTCCTCCCACAACTTCCTCTTCCAGCCTGTCTCTGTGCAGCCCTTCCCCCTGCCCCACCAATAACCCCATACCTACCCCTTCTTGGGAAAGACAGCAATGGCTCGAGGTTCATCCAGGCTGTTATTGATCAGCACTTTCCTGGAGCTTCCATCCAGTCTCGCCACCTCAATGGTATTGCGTCCTGTGTCTGTCCAGTAGAGGTTCCTGGCAACCCAGTCCACTGCCAGGCCATCCGTAGTCTTCAAACCCTGACCAATAACAGTTTCCATGTTGCTACCGTTCAGATCAGCCCGCCTGGATCAAAATCAATGACAAACAGCAGTGAGGAACAGGTAGTTCCTGGAAAGCTGGATCTCCATCAATCACAGGCCCACTGCATACTAATACCTCCCTAATACTTTTTACCCCTGTCTCCAACAGGTTAAACACACCTTCAACATGAGTTCATTGATCACATGATGCTGTGTACCAAAGACAAGGTGTAAGTATTGGTGCGGTGCTCAGTCTACCCGGTTTACTGGTACACTCAGCACAAGTCACTGGGTGACCTGGGCACTGGCCAAGCAGTTGACTGGCACCTACCTGATAACATCAAGAAATACATCTGTGTAGTAAATCTTGCCATCCACACTATCATAGTCCAGAGAAATGACATTGTTCAGCTCAGGAACAGGTATGTGCACATCTGTGTGGTCACTGGTGTCCAGCGAGATACGACGGATGGAAGCACGGCTAGAGAAAAGTAGGTAGGTCTCTGGAGAAGAGTCACATGTCTGTTCATCTCTCTTCAGTTGGATACCAGTGGGGCAGGCACAGGAGAAACCAGTGGGGTGAGGTAAGCAAAGGTGGGAGCAACCACCATTACGAACTCCACATTTATTGAAGCCTTTAGAAACAGGGAAAGCATACTTTTAGGATCTGACAGACCAAAGCTTTACAAGCTACATACATGCTCAACTTGCTAGCACCTGAGTTCATCTGTACCATCCCAGCCTTGCTTGGAATCTACAAGCCCTTTGTAGAGATGCTCTCCCCACCCCTGCAAGATTCACTGTCGGTATGGTCACGATTGGCAAAGGAGACCAGGAGGGTCTAGAAGAAGTGGGATCATTAGAAGAAAAATCTTAAGCTGTATTCCTTGTTAATCATAGCTTTCCCATGGAAAAAGAAACAGCCAAATGCTCACAGATTTATGCAACTGCTGTTTAATTTTATTCTTGCTGCAAGTGGTAATGCTGACAGGAAGATACAACCCTGTATGGAAATAGTGTGACTGCACCAGAGACCAGGCTGACAAAGAAGCTTCTGTTTCAACTTAGCTGCACAAAGTGGCAAGTAAACAAAGGCATCAGAGAAGCCTGCTGGAAGTGCCTGACATATTAGGGTCATATAATTTTTTTTTTAATTGTAAAGAACCCAGCATACATCTACTAAGAGGGAATAAGCCCAGGAGACAGGTGCAGGGAGTAGGAAGAAGACAATGTGGAGATGATGGCTAGACTTTTGGTTAGCTTTAAGTGATATTGCCAAATTACGCAGTCAAGAGAGATGTTCTGCTGTTAGTAACCACAGGAAAAGCAGCACAATTTTCTGTACAAGTACATGTTGGGGAAAATTCCACCAAAATAAAACCACAGCACAAAGCAATAATTTCCACTGAAAACCAAGGAGGTAAGATGGGGTGTTAGGATATGCAAAGAGTAACAAAGAATTGACTCTGGCACAGAATAGTTGGACAAAATGATATATTAAGAGCAACTAAAGCAGCAGAGATTTTGCAGAGCAAAGAGGCAGACAAGAAGATGAAGCCTGCAATGACTGGGAAATAATACTAGAACTTGAAATAATATGTCAGCAACTGGTTTAAGAAGAATTAGAGTCTTCTGGAGTTAAAAAAGGGAAATAGTCCAATGTCAGTACAGTCTGGTGAAGCCTAATAAAGCATGACTTGTTCATTTCTCCTAAGAAAGTGGGCTCTCCTCTGTGTAAAAATGAGGTTGTCGGTGCAGTCTAATGAAGGAAATGGAACAAAGGGGTCAAAAAGAATGCAGTAATCAACACTAGATCTATAGAGCTGGGTAAACAAGGAAGGGTGCAAAAACAGTTGAAGAGGGAAGAAAAAGAAGGCATCAGAAAAAAAAGCTGATTTTTGAGAAGTCACTCTATCACTCCTGCTTTACACCAAAGGACTGTTTCCCAATGACAGCTCTGAAGGACTCCCCTCGCCACCACCGACACCCACCAACTAGGGAGCAACTTACCCAGGGGCCGTGCCCTGTCAACAGCTTGAATATCCATAAGGCCAGGCAGGTTTGCCCTCACCAAGATAACATTAGCACCAGTGTCCTTGTCAGCCCTGTGAATGCTGCGAGTTTGCCAGTCAGTCCAGTAGATGTAAGAGTCCAGCAAAGTGAGGCCATAGGGGTGTTGCACTGGAGACAGCAGGGTGTGGCGGTGCGCACCATTGAGATCCGCAGCCTCGATCCGCTACAGGAAGAAGCAAAACATCAGCCCATACTCAAAACACTTCTCCTCTTGCTAGCATTTACTGTAGCAAGGGGGAAATAGCCTTGATGAGTGATGTTATTCAGGTTCACCCTCCCTCCATAGCCCATACTCTCAGAAAAGCTTACATTCCCCTTCCTCTTTCCACAACTTGCTTAAGAGCTTGAAAGCAGCCTCCAGGCTACCAAAAACCCAATGACAAACAATACTGAAGAACAATCAGACCTCAGTGTGTGCATCAGCCCAGAGCAGCTGAGACCCAGCCTTATCCACTGCCAGTCCATTAGGCCAGCCCAAGTTGTTACTGATCAACACCACACGTCCAGAGCCATCCATCCCAGAGCGTTCCAGCTTTGCATTCTCACCCCAGTCTGTCCAGTACATATACCTGAGGAAAAATCAGCAAGTATTACAGAAAAGGAAATCAGAAGTCCTGTGTAATTCCTAGACAATCTCTTGACAACACTAACCCCATTTCATGGTATAAAGCTATTGCCCGAGGGCTGTCCAGGTTCTGCCAGACCAAGACTTTCCTCATGGAGCCATCGAGGTTGCCCACTTCAATCCGGTTTGTTCCTGTATCTGTCCAGTATATCTTCCTGCCAATAGCATCCACAGCCAGCCCATCTGTAGTCAATAGACCTGAGAAAATAGCAAAACATTTTGGTCACTACTTTTTCTCCCAGTTTAGTCAGGAATTTCTAGTATTTATCTTGTCCATCTCTAGGCAACTGCTTTAAGCTTTGCTTGCCTTTCTACCAAAAATGTATTCTACAAGGGTATAGAGAATCTCTCTTTTCATACTGCATAGAAGCAAGAAGCTCTCAGATCAAAATCTCCCTCACCTGTAGTGATGATGTCCTCAAATTGTGAGCCATCAAGGGCAGCGCGACTGATTTTCCGCAAAGTGCTGTCTGACCAGTAAACCTTTCCTGGATGGAAGAAGGAAGAGAAACTTGAAAAACCCCAGAACAAAACCAAACTAAACCCCAACAACCAAAGAGCAAAATCCTTAAAAAACAGATCCAGGTGTCTGACTACCTGCTACACCATTCAAAATGGATCTGGTTGTACAGGAATAATAACAGCAAAAGATTAGCAAGCTAGAGTGATAAAACAGTGCAATTTTTCTTGTTCCAATTTTCCCCAAAATATGTAGGACATTTACACAAGGTCTGACCTTCACAAAGGTATGGAGAACATCTAATGCCATCAGCTAGTAGCAGAGTTCCACATCTGACTTCTCAAAATGAGATCACCTACCTTACAGTGCAACAGTATTTACATCCAGCACAGCATCAGATGTTTACTATACATGAACAACCAGCGTCTCAGCTCTACTGTTGTAAAAGGTCTCAAGCAAGAGGAACTTTGTTAAATCCAAAATGCACAGGGACCCCACTCGATATTGTGGGCAGTTTTTTTCCATATAGTTTGGGTTCTCTACTTTCCTGTAAGGATATTCCTTTCCTCACTGCAAACAAATTATTTGCAGCACATACAAGAAAAATAAAAACCTACCCAAATCCACAGTCTACAGTAAGATCTGTGCCTGGGTCTTTACTCAGACATTTAGATAGGAAGTTACTTGTTGCCTTTCAAGCACAGTCAGGTACAGTAAGAAGTTCAAACCTTCATGAGGATCCACTCCAATTGCAATGGTGTTCTTCATGGTGACATTGACTGAGACAACAACATCTGCAAAGTAGGGGATATCCAGGGAGACCATCCGGATGTCAGTCCTTCTGGCAAAGATCAGAAAGCTGGTCATTCCTGCAGAGTGGACAATGGACAGATAATAGTGAGGAACAAGTTCAGTCAACTGTAGGCATCATTTATCAAGTATTCTAGAGTTTACATCCACTTCAGTGGAAAAGGAAGTGTCCCAGACAGATCTTGGCTTATGGACAGTCTGTGCACAAAAGTATCACTTTTCTGAGCATCATTTAATGCTCCAGTACATCCAAGTTGAAAGGCATAACACTCACAGAAGAGTTACTTCTGCTAAAATGTGTGGGAAATTGAAATTAGGAGTCACTTTTTTCCTGCTAGGGAGGAAAAGTGGATGTACCATGGCCTGAAACCAAGTACCTTCCACCATCCTCAGAGAAGGAGTGTATACAGACCTATTAAAGAATGTATCACCTTGTAGTTTAAGAATTCACCTCAATATTAGGGCAAAAGTATGGGGAAAAAATGTGACATTTGGTTTAGTTGGCCAACATAATTTCAAGAAAAATGCATCCTTCATCAATCCATTGATCAGTAAGTTTCTTTATAGTAATTCCCACTCAAATTGAAGGTACAGGCACCAAATGGGTTTTTCAAGGTGTAAAGCACATAAGCACATAAAAGTGAAATTTGTTCTCTAACACAGCAGAGGCAAAATGTAGCTCTGATACAAAACTACAACGAGGATTCTACAGAGAACACTCACCAGGGGAGCAGGTCTTGCCGTCAGATTGCAGATTGATCCCTGTAGGGCAAGTACAGCTGTAACCTTTTGGAAGAGGTGCCAAAAGGCACAGGTGACTGCAGCCTCCATTGTTAACTTCACATGCTGTATGTACTATGAAAAAGAGGATGAGAAATCCATGATCGAGTAGCACAAAAAAGGGATGTAGCAGCTATAGAAATGCATTCTAGAATGCCCTCAAATACCAAATCAAGAGTTAATTCTCATGCTCTCATACTCCACACAGACACTTAAGAAAATGAGGGCTGACAGGTCAGAAAAAAGGTGCCACACGGCAGAGCCTGAGCAAGCTCTCAGTGCAGTGGGGCTTGGCGTGAGCTCTGTACCTGGTGGCCTGTGCCGGTGGAAAACATGAATATCCATAAGATTCTCCAGATTGTCCTGCAGTGTTTCCCGAGACTGCCCGCTCCTCCTGTCTGCGCTCTGGATGCTTTTGGCCTGCCAGTCTGTCCAGTAGATTCTCTCACCATAAAGAGTAAGTCCAAAGGGGTGAGGCAGATTGCTCCCAATCAGCACCTGCTCAGATTACCCCCATCACCCAAAGAAAAATATTATATTATACAAATTAAAATATTATTTAAAAATATATATATTAGTGACTATGAAGTCACAAAGGAGAAGAGGCTTTGCTTGCTCCCTCTCAACATTGTAACATATAATCACAGCACAAGGAGAATGATGAGGCAATCTTAGCCCTCAAACTTCTGTCACACAATTTCAAATTGAAAGGGAGCTCTTTTCTCTCAGTGAAAGCCACTGTGTACTTTGATTTGTAAATTTTCCTTTCCATTGGAAAAAGAGGCAGGAACCATCATCACTTTGTGTTCAGGCTCCCAGACCTGCTCCTCAAAGACAGCTCCCTTACCTTCCTGTGGCTTCCATCCAGACTGGCATACTCGATGGTCTTCATGCCTGCATCTGCCCAGTACAAGCGCTGTGACTCGTAGTCAATGGCCAAGCCATTGGGCCATGTCAAGTTGGAGGAAATGATCACCAAGCGGTTTGAGGCATCCATCCCAGCACGTTCAATTTTTGGGTTAGCTCCCCAGTCAGTCCAGTACATGAACCTAAGAAGAAGCCCAGACAGAAGTGAATGACAACACTTTTTCACTGCCAGAGAAACAAGGGAGTCTGGTGTCTTCAGGCCATAGCAGGAAGAAGCATTAAACTAGTAGTGTACTCATGTCCAGCCTTGGGCTCTTGTAATGTACCTAAGATCATACTCAAATTTATATACCTTCTACTGCTCATGGGCTGTCCCAATTACAATTTCTTGAACTTGATAAAGTTCAAGAAAATAGGTCAATATCTAAAAATTAATTGTTTATTTACCAGTGTACACCACTAGCCCTTTACACTCTTCTGCATTCATCTTCCAATAATCTACTCAAGGAAAGAATAGCATTTCATTCAAGACATTCAATGCTTCTAAAGCAATTGCTGGTGAACTTTTTCCTATCCACCCTATCCCCACCTCCAAAAGGTCTGAGAACATCCTTCTGACTGAAACTCTAGTTGATAAGCAGGGAGTTTGATTACAAATTCAACATATATGTGAAACAGAGAAATAGAAAACATCTAGATGGCCCCATTCTCAATATTTTTGTACCACATCTTTAGTTATTACATGCCCAGGATAAACAAATGAAAATGCCAGCCAGCTCCTGCAAGTTCCACAGCACAACAGGCAATTACCTCTGCTTATCTTGTTCTATTAGCATCTAAAAATCACATCTCTAGTTTCAGTCACTAGCGGGTTGTAGAACAATGGCACCAGTGAGAAAGAAAATTCTACAAAACCAAAGAACCAGGAAGTCTTTAGACATACAAGAATTGTTATGTCATCCAAGAAGAAAGACTCTCTTACCCTCCAATGGGGTCCACTACAATATCTCTAGGTCTGTCTAGGTTCTCCCATATTAGAACAGTTCTCATGGTCCCATCTGTATTGGACACCTCTATCCGATCTGTTCCTACAAAAGTCAAGAGAGAAAATAAAAAGAGATTAAACTGAAATTGCAAGAGGTAAGGCAAAAAACCTCCATACAACAATGCATTCTTCCCCTTTATCCATGTGTGTTCTTAGCTGGAGCATAGGTAAGAAATCTGGTTTAAAGTGTCACTTTCCTCTAAAGTCACCTCTGTGGCTGTCACTGATGTGGAGTCGTGTATATAATCCACCCCTTACCTAAACCCCCATGCCATGAGAGAACAGCTAGAAAAGAATAATCTTCCTTGTATCTCTCTTAACTATGACTCTCCAGCAGGGAACCTGCTCCTTCTGCACCCTAAGATACACTATTGGAATATACACAAATGAATCACAAACTCTGCAGCCAGACAACAGTGATGAATATTTTTATAGAATTAGTACTGGGGATATTGTAAAGAGAATTAAACTAAGGGTCGTGCCTCAAATCACACTCAATTAGAAGCACGTGACATGAAACTCCATCTTTCTGCTACACAGAAATTATACAAATTTGGAATGAAACAGACAGAACTATCCAGCAGATATTCTGTTTTCATGACTAACAAGGAAGACAAAAGTCTATGTAAAGCAGAGGATCCCAGTACCTGCATCAGTCCAGTAGAGTTTGTTGGTGACCCAGTCAATTGCAAGTCCAGCTGGACTTTCCAGGCTGGTGTCCACCACAACCTAAATGAAAACAAAAAGAAAAAAATCCTTAGTGAAATTAGACCTTAGGCAGAAAGAGTTGTCCAATGCACTACCCCATTCACAAACAAGGCTAACTTTCAAAAGGCAAAACCCTGAGCAGAGCAATGCCATACAAAAGAGAACATTAAGGACTTAGAAGTTCAAATAAGGCTTTTATTTGGAGAAACATATATTATTTTGTGTCTGTTCAAACTGCAAATCCAAACTTTGAACTCTGTTTGTCTCATTTATAGTACCATCAGCCTAGCAAGTTTGTGCAAAACACATTCCCAAAGCGCATGACTCTCGTTCCAAATGTAGAACAGAGGATTTAATACTTCTTCCTTTCAGATTCTAGGCCTACAACAAAGGAATTGATCACAGCCCTAAAATCACCATGCTTCATGTCACCATTCAAGGCTCTCCATACCCCCAATTGTCCATGAAGTGTCCAGTGATCTCATTAGTTTGCAAGAAGTAGGCAAACTATTGAACAAAAGATCACCATGAATTGCAACACCTTAAAAAGCCAGTGTATCTCAGTGGCTTCAGATCTGATGCTCAAAGAGTCTCCTGGCCAGATGACCTCCACACACAGTGAACACTGTACCTCCTGGTTCGATCCATCCCATTTTGCTCGGCTGATTGAGTCAGTGCTAACGTCTGTCCAGTAGACATAGTCATCCTTTGAGTCCCAATCTAGAGCCACAGCACTGCGAACATCAGCAAGGGGGATGACATCATCTGACAGGTCATCTGTGTCAAAGCTGATCCGACGGATGTCCATCCTTCGGGCAAAAAGCAGGAACTTGTCAAGACCTGATCAAAGGTCGAAAGGTCTTCTTTTAATTTCTCTAAGTTCAACAATACAGTGATAGACAGACAATTCCCTGCTATATCCACAACCTTAACCACCTACATAATCTCTCACTGGCAAGTCTTTGATCTTTTTTATTTACTGGAAGCAAAATATCACTGGGAGAGGATGGGCAAGGGGGGGTCAGAGTGGTTGTGAGCTCTCTCCTGGGGTGTAACCTATGCTGAGGGAACAAGGGCAACCACATTCCTCAAAGGATAGCATAGACATCCCTCCAAATCAAATAGCTATTTTAAAATAGCTCTTGAGAATCTGGGAGATGGTCAAATTCTTTCACATAGTTGCAAACTAAGAGAAATGTGGCAACGAGGACTGAATTTTTTCTTTATAACTGACACAGATATTATGGGAATTTCAGGGAAACAATCAGCTGTGCCAGGTAGCATGGTCCTAATAGCAGCCCTGAAATAAGGACCAAAAGTGGAATTTGTCTGCATCCCCACCCATGAAGCCTAGTGAGGGAATGCACAAGGGAATGCATTAAAAAGGTGAAGCATTCTCTGGCAGGACCCTTAATACTTCTAACTCAGTCTTATCCAGCTGCATTTCCTTGGAAGCAATTACTGCTGATGCTTAGTCCCACTACCAGCCCTCTGCCACCCACTGAACATCTGAGCACGTGTTCCCACCTCACTTACTCTGGGCACAGGCATGGCTGCTGGTCTTGCGGAAGCCCGTGGGGCAGGCACAGGTGTAATCCTTGCTGCTCGGCAGGCAGAGGTGAGTGCAGCCTCCGTTGTTGTCCCCACAACGGTTTCTCCCTGCTCAATTAGCCAAAGACAAGAGCAACCACACATAAAGCAAAGAGTAAAGAAAGGAGGAAAATCACTAGTTGAGGTGTCAAGACCACATGGAAATAACTTCCTAACCCAAAAGTTAATTGAAAATAAGGAAACATATAAACTAAAGCACTAACTCCATTTCTAGGGCTCAATTTTAAAATCAACATTTAACTCAATGCATTTTGAGAGCAGATAATGGCAATTGAAGAGGAGCTAGGGAGGTGTCAGTCATTACAGTGCCCACTTATGATTTTTCCCCGTCTCAAAACATCTCTTGTGTAAACGAGCCCCAAGTATTTCCTACTGAAAGGCCTCCTCCCCCGGTGTCAGCAGGGGGAGCTGCGGTAACACCCAACTCCCATGTACCGGCCGAGCAACCTCAACACGAGGGCGCTGGAGAAAGTTCTGCCACAGCGCCGGGCACAGGCGGGGCTGTGTCCACACGCTGGGCTCAGGATGTCATCTCCCGGCTTCACAGCGAGTGGGTGACTCCAGGTTTCTACTGGCTTAAATCAGTCTCTACCTGCTCTGCAGTTACCTGCTGGCTGACGCTGAGGATGCAGCGTGTGGATGTCCATTGGGAAGTGGAGTTTGTTGCGGATGATCTCCTGGTTCTTGCCTGTGAATTTGTTGGCACTGTTGATGCTCTTGGTGTGCCAGTCTGTCCAGTACAGACTGTCCTCAAACACGGTGATAGCAAATGGGTGTGGGAGCCCTGCAACAGACATCCAGTACAGGAATACAATCACGTCTAACATGACTCAGTCTAGCAGGGAGACAAGGGAATGCTTTTTTAACTGCCCCTTAGGCCTCACCACACTCAACACTTCACACTAATTTAACAGACAATTCCTCTCTGCTGTCCTATAATCATAGATAGAATGTTACGGGGCTGGAATGGACTTTAAAGATCCTCTAGTCCCAGTCTCCCCACCATAGGCAGGGACACGTCCCACCAGGTTGCTCAAGGCTTTATCCAACCTGGCTTTGAACAGTGACAGGGTTGGGGCATTCGCAACCTCCCTGGGCAACCTGTTCCACCACTTCACCATCCTCACAGTAAAAAAATGTTTTCCTAACACCTAACCTGAATTTCCCCTCTTTTAATCTGTATCCAGTACTCTTTGTTCTAACACTACAGTTCCTGATGAAGAGTCCCTTTCCTGCCTCCTGGTAGGTTCCCTTCAGATACTGGAAGGTTGCAATGAGGTCTTCACACCATCTTATCATCTCCAGGCTGAACACTAGCCCTGTTATCAACTTTGTGACCCTCCTCTAGATTTCCTCCAACAGTTCCATGTTCTTCTTACGTTTGGAGCCCCTGAGATGGAAGCAGTATTCCAGGTGGAGTCTCACAAGAGCAGACTCACCTCCTCAACCTGCTTTTGATGCAGCCAATGATGACTGGATGGCAAACTCCATCCCTCGGTAGTGACAGAATTAATTCCACAGTCAAAGAACAGAAGACAAGCACAGATGCAGAAGCCAATGTCTCAAACTCAGATCAGCACTGTACTACTCTGTGGTCTTTATTGCAGAAAGCACTCCCTGGAGAAAGGCAGTTACTTACCTTGGCTAATAACAGCCTTCCTATTGCGTCCATCAAGGTCAGCCCTCTCAATGACATGATGTTTGGCATCCACCCAGTACATTCTATGTCCTGCATAGTCAATGGTCAGTCCGTTGGGCCAGAAGAGGTGTGTATCCGCAATGATGCGCCGATTAGAGCCATCCATGTTGGAATACTCAATGCGGGGAGTGTTGCCCCAGTCAGTCCAGTAGATAGTACTGGAGGAGGGAGAGAGAGACAGCTAGAAAACTTGTGGCCCACATACTGCACCCAATATCACTCCCTATCAGGGCAAAGCAACATCAGTCCTGTGACCTTGAGCATGACCCTGGGTCACAGCCATGGGAGAAGTGAAAAGTAATACCTGCTGAAAGTTGAAGGGCCCAGAGCAGGATTAAGGCTCTGAAGGGTCCCAGCATTGCCAGGTTCCCCAAACTGTCAATACCAATTCAAGTCCTGAGCTCCAAGGTAACCTTTGTGACCAAGAATGGGGTTTTCATGTTCAACAAAAAGCATGTACATGGAGGGCTCACTGGGGTTTCCCCCTGGTTTCCCATATTTTCACTCACCCCTCCATAGGATGTAGGGCAATTGCTCGGGGCTTCTCCAGGTTCTGCCACAAAAGCACTTTTCTGTGAGTGCCATCCAAGTTTGCTACCTCAATTCGAGATGTCCCAGAGTCCGTCCAGTATAATTTGTCATGGATCCAATCAATAGCAAGTCCACCTATGTACAAGACAAAATTAAGCACAGATCTGCACAGAAAAATGGTTCCCTTTCTCCATCCACCTCTGAAGAGGCCCAGTTTCTTCTCCTGCCAGCCAAGATTAACTCCAGCGTGACACTCACCTAACACCCATTTCATCCAACCCATACCCTTCCTCAGGGAGATGCACTTTGTTCTGAATGCTGGGTCCCCACTTTCCTCCACTCACCCACCCTATACCATTGCCTTTCTTGTGATGACACACCTGGGCTCTCCAGCCCTGTGGAAACCACCTCTTCCACATTGCTACCATTCAGATTGGCCCTCATGATGCGATCAAGCGTGACATCAGACCAGAACACCAGCTCCTTGCTGTGGTGGAAATCAAGGGCAATGGCATTTTCCAGGTTGTTCAGGAGCAGTGTATACTCAGAGCGATGAGGCAACACTTGTCGGATATCAATTCGATTGGCAAAGAGTAGCACGGGCTCTGGCCCTAAGAATATACAGGAAGACAGCATTGGAGTATTTGACAGCATTTGACTGGGTTCTGCTTACCATTCCCTCTGCACCAAGTCCCAGAACAGAGTTTTGCAGTACTGGAAACAGAAATCAACCCTCAAAACACTTCAGAGAGCTGTTTTTACATCCTCTATACACAATCCTAACTCAAAGATGAGCAGTTTTAAACCTTCTGGCAAACATTAACTCAGCAAGAAGCAATCATTCCAGGTCCTACCTAAGCCTGCCTCACTTCAGCCTCTGAAACCATATCACTAGATAGCCACTTGGCAGCTGGACTAGAGCTTCTTTTTTCTATACACGTTTCTTAGCCATGCAAACACACATGCTCTACTACACCTTCTACTACAGACAGGACACAGTTGAAATCTGCCTCAGTCAGATATAAACTCAGCAGGTACTTCCACTGCAAAAAACTATTGCCAAAATATCAACATCCTTTATGTATATGACTAGGGGAATTCCTAATGAAATCTAAAGTCTTTAAGTGAAATTTCTAATTCTTCAGCTCCTACATTAGAGGACGAATAAAGTTAAAGAAGTGTATCGGTATCTTTAAAAAAAACCAGCAGATATCCATACAGCAGCCATTCACAGCATTCAGGATTGGTGACCAGCATCAAGGGTCAAACCATATGGAGTTGTGATACAGCCTCATTCATTGGAAATGCTAAGACACTTCCTGAACAGAGTCAGAAAGCTCATTTTGTCCCAGGCTCTGAGTCACAAGGAATGACAAAGGACTAGGAAGAAAAGGCAAGCACTGTCTCCCTGGCAGGGAAAGGAAACAGTGTAGTACCTCTCTCCATGGTCAAAATCACACAAAATTTTCACAAACATTTTTATCAACAGCATGGGCATACCTAACACAAATCCAGGTACCTCCTTTCCTTCACGTGTTTGTTGGGTGAACAGCACAATGCTGCCAGTGAAGCACTAAAGACATAATTATGGGAACTGGACCAACAGACACACACCAGTTTTGTTGTTAGGTTGAACTCCCCTTACCTAGAGCTTTGCAGCTACGTTTGTCAGGTCGCAGCTCGTAGCCTTGCTCACACCAGCACTGGAAGCCTCCTTCACTGTTGGTACAGCCTTGGCTGCAGTAGCCTTCCTCAGCACATTCATTCACATCTGCATGTTACAGAGAAAGTTACCATTAGATAGATCATCAACAAACCTGAAAACTTCACTGTAGATTGCATCTGCTTTCATACTCTGATTTTCATTCTATCATAGCCATCAATTTCAAACATACCAAAGCAGCAGGGAGGAGGTTACTGCTCCAAAAACCCACCTTGGCATGATCGGCCATCTTCCAGGAGCCTGTAACCTGTGTGGCAAGTGCACTGTACCATCCCTCGTACCATCTGGCATTTCTGAGCACAGCCACCATTGTTGACATTGCAATTCTCCTCCCCTGTTCGTGGACCTGCAGAAGAAACATGTGAAGATAACTGAGCTGAAAACACAAGGCAGCTGCTCTTGCCTTCAGCTGTTAGGCAGCAGTCACCCTTCAAAGCAGACTTAACAAGACGGGGAGGACACAAGCTGTGCTGGAAGCTTCCTCTTTGCAGCCAGAGCTCTCCTCTGCAGGCCACAACTGAACAGGACAACAGAGCTCAGAATAGTATGTTTTTAGGATTCAGTGTCTCTGTAGACAAATGGTGATATCTGAGATCATATTTTCCCCATCATTTCTCATGTGCAGTCTTTAATTAGCAAAACCAACAAGGTTTTTTTCTTCAATCTTTAACTCACTCCCATTATCACAGCTCAGACTTTCTTTCCTACACAAATCCTTCAGCAACACCAGATAGACTCCTACACATTAATGGGCCTCCATTTCTGTCTAAGACTGAACTTGGGAGGACTTACGACAGTTTTGATGTGGGCTCTCATCACTGCCATCTCCACAATCATTTGCTCCATTGCACAGCTTCCTCTGGCCAATACAACGCCCATTCCCACACAGGAACTGGTCTGAGGCACACTGAGGGGTGCCTGAAACAGAAGAAGGGAAAAGTAGCACATCACAGCTTACTGATGGAACAACAGTCATGGTGAAGAAAAGAATACAGAACATTTTCCAAGATTTGTTACAAACTTTTCATATGAGCACAAATACATTACTTCCTCTTCCTTTGAATTCAGCTCATCTAGCAGTACTTATTGCTCTGCATACTTTTATGCTGATTTGGAGGTCTGCAAACTCTCCACCAGTCTGAGTCCACTGTTGCTTTACTGTGAAGTTCATCTAACTAGTTTTTCTTAGAATGACTGGAAGGTCCTGGCTTAGCTCCCTTTGGTTCCAGAATCCACAACCCTACTCAGCATGTGCAAAGGAGGAGATGGTTCCTCACTTTAATAATCTGATCTGTCACACCAGCACAGCTATGGATCTTAAGCCTGCCTAGGAAGGAACATCTTGTCTAGCCCTTTGATGGACTTGGAATGAGATTTACTTGCATCCCTGAAATCTGAGCTCAGGCAACAGGATTTCACATGACCTATACACTTCAACTTCTGCTGTTGGCAAGGAGACTGCACAAAAATCTTGTAAACAAAGTAATACTGTTTGTAGGGACTTTGAAAATCTGATTGTTTCTGCAGCAATAATTGCACTGTCCTGTTGCCTCTTACTTCTTTTACTTCTTGAGCTAACTTGACTAGCGGTCCCTAAATCATCACCCTCTGATAATCTTACAAAGATAATAGGAGAATACAGTTACCATCAGAGAAACAATCAGATTGGCAGACTACCTGTAAACAGTGTGGAAAAGGGTAGTTGTGAGATTAACAAGCACAGTTAAGAACTACAGACACACCAAGTGAGAACATAAAACCAGACAACAGATGCAGATTCACTTTTCAGAGCACAGGAATACTGTATTATGAAGGATTCTGAAACTTGGACATCATTTGTCATATCAAACATAAGGATCCTTACATCAGCTGATTGCCTAGTATTTTAGGAATCTTCTCTATGGCCAATAAAAATATAACTGTTTTAAAGCCAAGAGGATTTTAACTCTTGCTACAGACACTAGGACAACACATTATGAGCAAGCATACTTCCTGGAAAAAACAGTTTAATTTTCACCATAGACCTTCCACTGTCACCATAGGCCTAATGTAGAACTGCACAACTAACCTTACAGTAACTGTACCTTGTGTTTGGTTTAATATGGAGATAGTGTATTTCAATGGCTCTGGAAGTGTGACTTTGCTTCTTTCAGTACCTCTAAATACCTTTGTTATCAGGATGAGGAAACAGGGTTACCAGCTTGTCTTTAAGTACAATTGTTTTTTCCAGGATCACCACACTGATGCTCAACAGCTGACCAGCTGAGAGCAGCTGCTCTCAAATGACTACAAAGTGTGCCTCTCTAAGTCCTCTGAGTTCAGCTGTCCTCATAGAACAGCCACTCTCCACTCCTCAACATCCCCAAAACAAGAGGTACAGTTTCACAAATCCATTCTGTCACCCCCAAAACCACTGTTCAGAATACACTGATGCAAAAGTATCAGTACACATAGGTGGGCTCCACTCACTAGGATTAATTCATGGACCAGCACACTCTAGTCCTCAACAAAACCTATAGGCATCCTGAAAAATTTAAGGAAAAGAGAAGATTATAGACATTCCTTGAATCCTACCATAACACTAGGGTGTGTTGAAACCCTCCTGCTCCCCATAACCACTATCATACAAAAGAATAGCAATATGTGAAATTAATACTAGTAGCTTCTAAGCAAATATCTAAGGGGGAAGCTGACACTCTTGATCCTCTAAAACAAAGGTTTTGTTATTCTCTTCCACTAAATGTCCTTCTTGATTCCACTGTCTGCTGGAATTGTTCAGCAACTTCACAATGCAACAGGAAAGCTATCCAAAACTACCTAGAAGGCACAAGTTAGTATAGCCCATGTGACAAAGGTAGTAACTTCGTACATTATTGATGTTTCCAAGTCTGAATGGAATTGTCCCAGAGCTCTGTGGTAATGCACAGTGTAAGGACAAGACAGGTCGATGCTTGACCAGAAAACACCTTCACCTAAGATAGCTTAAGCACACAAGTTGGCAAGTATATAAGACAGCCTACAGATTCCATTCTCTGGGAAGGACAGAAACTCTGGGCTAAAGTCCCTGAAGCAATACCAAAGAGACTTTATTACTTACTACTTTACATCCTACTAATAGGATGGAAATTTAAATAGCTATTAAGCAGCAAGGTAGCAGGTCAAACCTGTGTTCTCACAGTTCTCCTCATCACTGTTGTCAGAGCAGTCATCTTCCCCATCACAACGCCAGGACAGACGGACACAGCGTCCCGACTTGCAGCGGAACTGGTCAGCTGTGCACATAGACGTAGCTGAGGGCCCAAAAAATGAACATCAGATGAGCAAGAAGGATCAGAAGAAACCAAATTCCAAAGCTAACTGTCCCAAACACTCTTTTGCATCCACAGAAATGGAATGTTTCCACCAGTTCCCTGCACTCACTGCAGTTCCTCTCATCTGACTGGTCATCACAGTCGAAGTCACCATCACACCTCCAGCCAGCATTAATGCACAAGCCACTGTTGCACATGAACTCTCCAGAGCGACAAGGCTGGTGAGATGCTGCAGAGATGATAATACACAGAAAGAGGAAACTCAGATCAATGTAACAATCCCCAAAGCTCCTCAGTACCACTTTTACCCCCATTATTACAGAACTTGGTCCTGAGTACATTTCTTCTGGAAACTGTAGTAATTCTTGTAAGCAGAAGTGCAGAGTACACAGTTTTCATCAGTATTCTCACTTTCCAGAGTTAAACAAAACCCCTAATAATGAAGGACCCAGCTTATGTGTAAACAATTAGATTGCCATCTATGCTGTAACCCCTTCTCCGGTCAACGCAAAATGCATTTAGGTTTGCAACCCTGATTCTTGGACAAGGACGTCACGCTGCACTAACTTACAGCAGTCAGATTCATCAGACCAGTCCCCACAGTCATCATCACCATCACAGTGGTAGATGTCCAAGATGCAGCGTCCATATGCACACTGGAACTCCTCCAAGCTGCAGGTGGCAGCTGGAACATCTGATGCTAACAAGGGAATTAAAGAAAAAACATGAGATGACAAGGCACAGTCTAGTTTAGAGGCAACCTTCTCAGTCCCATAATGGATTAGCAAGTATTCATTGCTACTTTGCATGATTTGTATTACAGAGAGGAATGCTGGTTTTGCTTCACTGAAAAGCAGGTTAAACTCGTATATAAAGACACTCTCGCAGATGATCCAGTAAATACAATTAAAAAAAACCATTATATAGGATATTAGGCCATAAAGATGTAACTTTTCAAGAGTTGTTAAATTGTAGAGAAGCAAAAAGATATAAATGAAGAATTGATGGGAAAACCTAAGAAAGGATCCAAGAGTGTCACCCTCCATCTTATGCTCAAAACACTATGTCTTAGTACCAAAGAAGTGTTTAAATTGTTTAATAAATCTGAAAAATAAAAAAGAAAAACAGAAAAACAAAGAAACCTTAGGGATAGCTCCACATTAAGGACTGCAGCATATCAGAATGCAAGGTTAAACTAGGGAATGATTCCTTTAAAATTTTAAAAAAACAAGCACTTGAAGACCAAAGGAAGCAAGCAAGCAGTAGGCTGTCCAGGCCAGCACCTGACCTTTGAGATTTCCCCCTCCCTTTCCTCTCAAGCTCTGGCCAAAACAACCATGCCTATTCATAAAGAGCACTGCCAGAGAGATGACCCTGGGCAAAGCCAAACAAACCAATGGTCAAGGATTTGACTACTGCTCTCTGTTCAACAGTACACTAAGTGAGAAGGTTTAAAAAATATTTTGAGTCCCACACAACAGAACCAGACACCTCTTCTCATACTATCTGGAGAATGCACTGTACATTTCAGATATACAAGTCTCCTAACTGCAGAGTTCTGAATATAAATTTATTAAACAAAAAGGAAAAGAAAGACTAAAAAGAAAGAGTAGTCTAGGAAGTGAACTAGATCTGCCTCTCCAACTTGAAGAAATGGGCACAGCCTGAAGGCATGACCTAAGAGCTTTAATTCAGTGAGTGTCAGTGGCTGGATATGAAAATGTGTGTTAATGTGTCCCTCACCAAAGGAGCCTGAGTGTTTCAGCTTCCCTGAGAAAATTAAATCAGTGACTTAAATTATCATGCTATGTGATTCAATTATAACACACACATCCTCAAAAGAAACAAAAATAAAATAAAAAAACCCAGACAAAAAAGAAGAGTGTAATCCCACCTTGTCCCAGACAAATAACAAACATGATTGTAGATAACAAAGATGACAACCACATGGATGAAGATAAAAGAACAGGAGGTAGCCAAACTGAACCTCTTAGTAAGTTACTTAAAATGTCTTATAGAGACAATTGCCAGCTAGGACTGAAATAGCATTTCAGCTCAGAGAAACAGGGACACCACTTCTGGGTGCCCCTCCACTCTCACAAGAGGAAACGTTGGAACATCTCTCTTCTTTTCCTGAGGGTCAATTCATGGCCTCCAGTGAAGTGACAGGCAAGGGAATGAGAAAGGCAGAGAGCGAAAGGAGAGGGAGAGAGGCTGGCTTCCTCTTAGAGTCCTTTCCTGGCTTAGAAATATTTGCAGCCCCTGGCTTTCTGCCAAGTCTCATTATCTAGAAAGATAAAAGACAACTCCCCCATGCATCTACTCCCCCTGCCCTTCAGGAGCTGGCAGCCCTCATCACCCTCCCAGAGCCTTTTGAAGTTTCCTGCTATCTAGAACAAATTCTACAAAATGCCTTTGAGAGCGGGGAGGGGGAAGGGACCACTGTAAGTTCCAGAGACATGGACAGTGCTCACAGACTCAGGAAATAGGCAGTGTGGGCTAGAAAGGGACACAAACTCCAGTCCCACTTGCTACAAGCCTGTGAAAGTGAAGAAGGAAACAACTGTTGTGGGTTCTCATGCCCCAACACTACAACACCACCCCCTTCCTTCAGCATCGGTCACTTGTTGGGCAACATCCTGCAAAAAGCATTTAAGTGAAAAGAGACTGGGCAGGTAAAGGTGTCTTCAGTGTGCAGTACCTGAAGGTGGTTTCAATAAGCAGAAAATTGCTCTTTCAAAATTTCAGTCTGGAATCAGACAAGAGGAAAAAGAAGGGACCAATATTCTCATCTTTCAGCTGTCTTTCATCTCCTCCAGTTTTATAGAGAGCTATATTCAGTAAAACATAAACCTACTGCTCTGACTCAAGGTCACAGCTATGGGAAGAAAGAGAAGCAGCAAGGCAGAGATGAAGTATGCCTGTGAGGTAACACAAGAGAGACACCATTCTTTTGTGCCCTCTGGGGCAGGCAGCAGAAGGTAGCATAGCTGCCAGTACAGGCAGAACTAACTTGCTTTTAATCTCTGCTGCAGAAAACATGCCAAAACCAAAGGCAAGAGCAGGTCCAAAGGGCTATTTCCTATGGTTACAAAGGAAAGCACTTACGGCAATTCTCTTCATCTGAGCCATCCTTGCAGTCTGTGTCCCCATCACAGAACCAGTGCTCAGCTATGCAGCTGCCATCACTGCAACGGAACTCCTTCTCTGAGCACTTTCTCATATCTGCAGAGACAGCAATGCAAACAAAGCCTTGGCTTTTCTCAGAGGACCCAGGAAAACATCACACCATCCTCCTGAAGCTCGTAGGACACCCTCAAACAAGAGGGCTCATTAAACTACACATACCCATGTCAGGCAGGGCCTGAGCAAAACCATAATTGTTTACTGAACTGACACAGAGTGCTGGGTTCAACAGGAATCCAAGGGGACTTCACAATGCCATGTCAAGGAACTAAAGGTCTCAAATGATTTTTTTTGTCTGGCAAGTAAGCCACATAGCCCAAGATCCTAAGCAGCCAGCCCTTGGAATGGAATATCCCACAAGTTCATCTCAGAAAAGCCAGCTGGGAGCCTTAGTTGTGTCCAGGGAATCCTAGAAATGCACAGGCTGGACAACTAATTTTAAAGTACTGTGAGGGCAGAATTTACATTACTCACCACACTGCTCGTCACTGTTGTCCCCACAGTCATTGTCACCATCACAGTGCCACAGGCTGCGAATGCAGTATCCATTCTGACATGAGAACTCATCTTCCTCACACTCCCTTGGAGCTGCAAGGACACAAATGGTATAAGGTAAAGGCAATGCAAGAAGATTTAGCTTGCAGAACGCTAAATGTGTGACATGTTACAAGTCAAGCAACATATCCTCCAAGGACACAATGATGCTGGAGAGCTGATTCTCCTAACAAATACCAGGAGAGCCACTGGGAGATTTCTTGAGTGTCTCTTTTCCACTCTATTCACACACCAACAGTACAGGAGGCTCTAAAACTTGAGGTTTAGGTTGAAGGAAGTAGCTGGAACAGAAAGATGAAGCCACTCATCCTATGCTGGTATGTATTCTAGCACTGTCCCAAGCCAGACTCAAGATAACCCTGCTCAGAAAAAAGTAATCCACGCCTTTTTTAAAATTAGTTAATAGTCTCTATCATTATCTAACAGATAATTGCTAGCAGTGTTGTATTTCCACCTTCTTTTCACAACCATGTCAAAACTGTCATCAAAGCAAAGAACATGTTCACTGAAGAGGGAGAGAGAAAACTTGAACTTCCTCTTGAGAATACCTCAGCATTTGCAGCCTCATTCCACTCTTCTCACCAGTCTCCTAAGGAAGCTTGTCTGCAGACAAGGAAAGGAAAGGGACTACAAATTTAGCACCTGAGGATTTCAGTCCAACAGAAACCCTCTTATGGTTACTGCTAGCCTGAATAAACCCCCAGGAATCTCTCATGCACAGAACCATGTCTTTCTCCTTTCACTCCAAATCTTTTGATCACACCCTTCTCCACGGTTATCATAGATAAGAGGGCATTCAACCTTTTATGTAAAACAGAAAACCAAAGAGATCCAGACATACATATCTTTTAATTCATGAATATATTTGAATGGAATGGACTGGAAAACTGAGCTTAGTCCTGCATTCCAGACCATCACACAGGATGTTAACCCCTGAACTTTGCTTCCTAGTTCTTTGCCCAAAAAGGCAGGCAAAGATCAGGGTTATACTGATCATAAGGTGAAATAACTTCCATGCGTGCAGTGGACATAGAATACTTTACAGTCAAGAGCTTTTTTTCTGTATTTCTTAGATAGGGTTCCTCCAAGAGAGTCACTCTGGAGCACCATGCACACAACTCTGTAGGCAGTATCCCTAGAGCACCTCCCTCTCAAAGAGCCCTGTTTGAAGGGACAGGATGCTGGTGACAGGCCAGCATGGCAGAAAAGTCAGACAGTGGAACCTGAGGCCACAGGAAGTCAGCCAGACAGGCAGTTCAGTAGGATTTGGCAGGGGTTAGGTGTTTCCACTAACAGGGGAGGGCATGAAGAGCCCAGCTCAGGGAAGTGCTTCATGGGACATTAACTAGCAAGGCTGCAGGGCATAAACGGTTCTACAGCTGGATGGAGAAGCATTCCCTCCCCCAAGACAGGCAGCCGAACAGCAAGCCAGGTGCCAAGGCAGCAGGGTTTACAGGTACACAACACACCCCTATCACAGGCAGAATGTAGCTTATTACAAGCCAACAGTCCCATTCAGTGGATAGACTCTTACATTCCTGTAATAAAAAGGGTCAACTTTCCCCAGTCACAGCAGGCAGGCACTGCACCCACCCTGTTCCCTCAGACAGGTGACTTACGGCAGTCCTGCTCATCAGAGTCGTCCTCACAGTCATTGTCTCCATCGCAGACCCACGACCGCCGGATACATTTTCCATTGTCACAGTGGAAGTCCAAGGGGGAGCATGTGGGTAGCACTGAAAGAGCAAAGAAACACCTCATGGAGCTGCAGCCAGCTTCCTTCCTGGAAAATAAAGTTCCTTCCCTCCTGAGGGAGCAGAGCTAAATCTCTTAGAAACAAAAGACAAAATTTCAAGTCATCAGGAAGAGCTGTTCCTTAGAGGGAGGGTCAGGGTAGGTCTATAGCTTGGCAGTCTCTCTTCCCCAGAGAAACACTGACCTTTCCATAAAAAAGTAATTGTCGCAATTCCCCCATTGAGTTCCTTTTTTCTCTTTCATCCCTGAGCCTGCTGTCCTCCCATAACTGCACTTGTTTTATAACAAACAAAGTTAAACTATCAACATCTTTCCTGCATGCTTCCCAGGGCAGTCCATCCTGTTTCTGTTACACAGCAAGCTCCTTAGAGTGAGAACTATCAGAAGCAACATTTTGACTTTATGAAGTAACATGCTACAGTGTGTTTCAGCATGGGGACTCTGTCAGGGTTTTTGCCTAAAAAATCTGCAAGGAGAAGCTGAGAAGCAGGAATCCAATGCTGGGGATAATTTTCTGTACCTCAGGCGTGGACAACAGAGTCCAAAGCTTGCTCGAGGTTTCCATCCAGAAAGGATGGAAGAAGGGGACAGACATGAGATGATGCCTGCCTACACAGGAGTCTGCAATGGAGCAGAACCATAAATCCACATTTTCTGAAAAAGCCTGGAGCCACAAAGCTGGAATTCAAGGGGGAACATCATTCCTGTTCTTTCCCCCATAGATGAGAGGAACACTCAACTCTGAGAGGTTCATGCTTTTAAGTGCTGCCAGCTGTGGGTAGGCAAGGGGCTGCACGAGACTGTTCCTGACAGGTGTGTTCTCCAAAGAACAGCATTCGCTCGGCGATGTGACGGGCCGAGGGCTACAAAGGCTACTGCCTGAAACCCTTTCATCCCAGCCCAGCTTGCCGACAGCATCTCCCATCTGTCACCAGGCAGGCCAGCCCTTCCCTGCTATGCTGCTACTCCCTTTCCTGCCAACACTATCCTGGAGGTGGGAGTGAGAGTGGAGGGAGGTGGGTAAAAAAGGAAGGTGAAGACAGCAGCCACACACAAAAGGAGGATGATTTAATAAGGAGAACAAATAGTCACACTTTCAGTTTTTCCAGCTTTCTCAATCTTCTGTTTCCCCATGGCCCAGGACAGCCACCAGTGTCCTGATAAAGAAGCATGGATTATACATACTAAATCATTCACTGCTCTCCATAGCAAGTCCTCCAGCATTTCTCATCGAGGGCCTGCCCTAAAAGCCCCCTCGGTAAGAATATATCAGGGCAGATAAATTCAGACTGTCTCTAACATCATTTTTCTAACCACAAATTCAGATCATCTTCTCAGCTCTTCCTGCAGTGTGGCAGGCATTTCTGTATCTGAGGACATCACTGCACATGTAATTGCTCTCAACATTCAAAGAATTAGGTGTTGGCCCTCGGAAGAAGGTACTTCCCATCATGTCCAGGCTACCCCATGCAGATATCTGTCCATCTCATATCAAACTACTTCTAGGCCCCAGAGGGATATGAAGAAGAGGGAGGCACAAAAATCTGTACATTCCCTCTACAGGTTTGACAACATCCTGATCTTCAGCTGACCCTCTTCCTTATATTTCACTTTCTCTGGGTTGCTGCAGCAAAACAAAGAAGGAGTTTCACCTTCTTCCTCAGGGCAGGCAGAAGTAGAAAACTCTCTATTTTCCAAACTCTGCTTCCAAAAAATCCAAGACATTTTTGGACTCAGACGATCAGTCTTACAGATCAGACTCCTCTTCCTCAAGAACAACTTCCAAACACTGCATGCTGAGAAAAAACTTCCCTGCCCTCAGCTGCAATTTCAGCACTAAGACCATCCTCCCAGGATATGCTTTAGCATGACTAATCACCAAAGGACTGCATAGGAGCCACCTGGAAGGGAATTTGCATGCTCACTCTCCAGGGGAGAATTTTTCAGGCTCCCAGAGGGTTAAGCCATTAGCGTTGGTTCAGAGCAGATACCATTATCCCACTGAACTGCTGCATCCCTTCATGAGCTAACAAAATGAAATTCCACCCCTACAGGGAGCAGTTCAGCCAATTTCATACTCCCCCTAGATATAAACATCAAGCTCCAAGCACAGGGGAAGGGAGCAAAACACAAACTGCCATATACAAAGGAAGACCAAATTCCCTAAGCCAGCAGAGAGCAAGTGTGTGCTAGCCCAGACAACACTGGGGTGGGGGCAGGGTGGGATTAAATCTCCTTCTACAGGAGCTTTCCTTTAAAGGAGGAAGAAAAACCACAAACCCACTTGAGACCAAAAAACCCAAACTAATGAATGAGGCTGATGTCTCATAGAGCAGAAGAATTGCCAATGGGATCAGGGCAGAGATCCACATAAACATATAACCTGAATCTAATAATGGTCAAAAACAGATGCTTCAAAAGAAAATGTAAGAACTTCTGGGAGCAGCTTTCACGTGGGGGCAATCTTCCTAATCTCCTTCTTCCTAGCTCTGCCGTCCCAATCCCTTCTTCCCACTAAAAAGCACACTGCTTACATAGAAACATTCCAATTTCCTTCTATTTGTTCTAAGCACATCAAGCTCCAGTTCCACTGCAGAGCCCTTTGCTCTAGGGTTGTTACTAATCAGCTCTTTGTGTTGGCCATTTATCACTTCATATTTTGATGAGTTTTATTTCTACAGAGTTAAAGCCAAGGCCATATTGCTGGCCCACAGTGAATGTTTAATACTGCTGTAAATACATCCAAATTTGAAGTTAAGAGGAAATTCAGAAGTCAGGATGTCACACGACACTCAAACAACCACCACTATGTCTTGTTCTGACACAATGGAGCAGCTGTGGTAAGTGTATTGCTTTTACACATATAGCTAACTTTAAAAGCCACAGTCACAAGGTAGGTACATGCAATACAGATAAAGCAGTAAGAACTCTTTTCACAGAGGTAGAACAAGACATCTTCATCTTGCTGGAGGACAAGCTGGATTAGCATCAAGAAGACTAGAAACTGAATTCCCATATTCTCATCCCATCTTGATACTGATGCATGACCCTAGGACAGTTCTGACTCTTTTGCCCCATTCTCCAACCTGTAAAATGAAGGATATTTATTACTTTCTGAAACAGCTGCAAGTCCTCCATAGGCATTGCTTCCCCTGATAAGAAAGCAATCATAGATTGTAGTAAGATGCTTTCACCAGCATTCACAGCAGGATTAGGCTATGTCAACAGTAAACACAGTTAAGCCTCAACCCCCCTCCTCTGCTCAATTAGAGCTTGATCTCTCCATATCAATGCAAAGAAACAATATTTTCCTAAGAGAGATGAGCAAAGGCAAGTCCCAGTTGGAGTTGAAAGCAGGCAAATGCCCAGACAGACAGGTACTAACTTGCCTCCCCAGGCAGAGCCAGAGACAGGATGGGGAGCAAACCCAAGAAAGGGGAGCCAGTGGAAAAAACTAGGCTGGGCAGCAACAGCTAAAGAGAGCACATCTGTCAACTGACAGTGAGCAATACAAAAAGGCCTTTGAACTTCCAACCATTTTCCTGAGCTCATCCCTTAGCATGGTCACACTGGACATCATCCAAAGTTTCAGCAAAGCTGGGTCTATCGTGAGCCTGCTATTCCTCCCCCTCTCCCAACTCCTATTACACAGGACACTCTTTTATTGCCAAGCAGAAGGAGAAGGGGGAGGGTGGGGGAAATGGGAAGTTTATAAGGTGAAACACAGACTGAATCACGTCCCACTGTCCTTTGAACACTTTATCCCTGTTGCCTGTGGTGAGCAGGTTGCTTTGTACCCAAGGACAGCAAGCAACTGGTGTTCAGAGGTCTGGAACGCAGAGAGGCTTGAACAATACTGGCTGCTTAATTAGACAAACTCTCATTCATGTGAAGAATGAGAAGTCAATTTTAAAAATAAATACAACAAAAAAAAATCATGCTACCTACATTAGAAAAGTGCAGCTTAATCCCCCAGCTATGTTCATACTCGTGCATATGTATAAACACACACATACCCACAAACAGATCTGTCTGCTGAGATCTGCAGCACAGCAGGCAAAAAGTCCAGGGACAAAACTAAAGGAGGTTAGTCCACTCTCAGGAAAAAAAAGGAGACATTGCATTTTACTAACAAAATTTTTGGAAAATCTAGTTCCAGAACATAAAATGTTACCGCACTGCTGAACTGTATTTAAGGAACTGTATTTGTTGCTGGTTTAAAAAAAAAAAAAAGAAAAAAAAAAAAAAAGAAAAAAAAAAAAAAGACTATCAGCATCCAATCTTTCACAACTCTTTGATCACAAGCACTCTGCCTGAGGGGGCATTGCATTAATTCTGGTGCCCTTTAAAGGAAACATACATATTCCAAAGCCCAGTAACATGACAAAGTTGCAGATATGGAACTGGTTTGTTTTTAACAGAATACTGAACTCTTGACAAGAGTTCCTAGATTTTAAAACTTGGAAGTTTAGATGTGAAGCTTCACCTGCACCTTTGCATCTGAGTTCCGGATTAAGTGAATGGCAGAAGGAAAACTATTATTTCAAAGTTTCCATTACTTTTAATATAAGACCTGTGAGATTTTTATCCTAACCTCATCCTAAACATTTTTTGTGGGGCTGATGAGCAGGTTACAGTGATAATCCTGCCTAGCAAGGAGGAGGCCCTCTACTGGGCTTGAACGAGCTGTAGCTCAACAGGAACTGTGTAGATTTCTCCATGAGATGGGAGCAACAGCTCACTTTCAGTAATCTTTAAGGTGGAATAAATAAATTTTTCTTCAGACCCTTCAAATGAAGAAGTATTGTACAACGGTGCACTGAGGTAAGCAAGCAGGTCTACACCCCAAAAAGTAACATATTTACAAGTTAATTATGTATGATACACACCAAAATTCAGACCAAGAAAGCTCTTCTGGGAGGATGCTTATGGGGAGATTTGGTGTATCTTATGAGAAACAGAACTATGTATCAGTCCTCAGGCCAAGTTTACTCAGTTGTCCTTTCACCCTTGCCACAGGAAGTAAGACTCATTCACACTATGAAGACTTCAAAGGGCGTGCAGGAGGGCAGAATGAAAACCATTCCTCTTCTTGCATGCGGCTTTCGTTAGGGACAGTCTCTGCTGGCACAAGGCAGGAAGGCAGCTGAACTACTTTGTGCATGTGCAGCGAGGACTTCCAAGCCAGACACTGTCAGCAAGCCAGAGAGCTGACAGCAAAGTCTATGGAGCTGGCATGACAGCTGGCAGGTTGCTTATTGCTATTATTACTACAGCACTCTGGCTTGTAAACATGATCCAGAGCAGGAAGCAAACATGTCACGGAATAATTGGCTTCCATCACAGCAGGGCTTAAAATTTGCAAGGAGAACAATTTCTGTCACAGGTAAGCAGAGGCAGAGCTCTCCCAAAACTACAGAAAATACCTATGGAGAGGCCAAGGACACCGATACAAATGTAAAGTGTTTGGGGTGTGCAGAAACAGCGACAGTTGAGGAAAAATTTAGTGCAACCAACTCAAGTGGCAATTTGTTTTATAGTGTGCAATACAATATTAAAAATCCAAACAAAGTAAAACACACCATATTTTAAGAATTTATCTTAAAACTGAAAATATCTCTCAAAAAGAGGGTTTCCCAGGTCTGCTCCTGTTTTTCATAGTTGTAACTTCACTCACTATCAAGTATCTTGCTTTCTTTTTTTTTTTTTTTTTTTTTTTACAGCACACACTGCATTTCAAGCTGTTATTCTTTAACCACAATGACAGATTACCAATTCAGGGCTAGAAAAATTGCATTAATACAGAAGTCAGCAAACTCCAATCAACTACTCAAGCATATATGAGTCCTATATGAGTATACGCACATATGCAGTACTATATAGACATAGGTGCAAGACTGAATCTTGACTTGCTAAAATAATTTTCACCTTAACCCCCAGTTAAGGTGTTTCAGTCTCTTGCTTTATTAAGAGTCCAGTAGTTCAATGTCTTCCCATTTTCCTCTCCTCTTCCCAAGGAAGTAGACAGAACTCATTCTTCTCGTATTGGCTTAGAGTATGCATAAAGAGCATATGACACACTAAAGAAAAGTACACTTTAAAAAGGTATGGTTGCTGATTTATTTCTCTGGAAAGTTTGGACATTCACAGGAGAAAAAAGAAAATCATGTAACTCTAAAACTAGCTTGCAGCAGAGGACTGGAAAGGTGGGATTCCTTGCAAACACATTTGGTTCACTCTTCCAATTAGAGACATCTACAGACATCTCCCTGCCTGTAAAACTCAGAGTTGCCCATCTATACGATTGCCAGAAAAGAATCTAAATAGCTTTAGCATCTCAGAAGACTCCATATAAAGTGGGTGCAGATTGCAGTTCATAAGTCAGAAAAAACAACTGGGCCCACACCAACATGAAGACTAGCCCCATGATTTTTGAGGAATTTTTAAAGTAAGCCTTTAGTATACCTGGAGCTTGTTGGATGACTTCAGAAAAAATCTTTAGCTCAGTGTTTGTATTAAAAGAAAATTAATAATTTCAATTAATAAATAAAACGATAAATCAAGTTTAAAACAGAGAAGCTCAGAATTTCACTCCAACCAGGAAACTTTATGCATGTCACAGACAAACACCCAGGGAACACTGCTGATTCATGAGAAGCTTAAAATGATTTGAAGTTAAAGTTGTTGTTCCAAGGGGCTCAAGCCCCAACCCTGTTCTTGCACTCCTGTTTATGCTTGGCACAGTCAGCAAGCAGAGGAAATGGAAGGTTAACCCCACAAATGAGTACACCTTCAAAAGGCTCCTGTATGCCAAGCAGAAGGGAGAGATTTAGCAAATAACCTGTTCTGGCAAAAAGGTTCATTACTATAATAACTAAGCAAGACACAAAACAGCACAGACAACTACCACAAACCTACAGTGTAGAGCTGATCTAGTTCTTACAAGCTAAGAATAGTATCATACTTGGATTCATAATGAGCAACCACTCAGAGCAAGACATAACAGGCTTAAAGGAGTAAGTGCTCCTCAGGCTTCTCCACTGCAACCTTGAATGTGTGTGCTGAAGTCATGCACTTAAGAAATGGGGCAAAGGATGCTCCAGAAAGGTTAACTTTTATTTCTGCTTTCTTTTTTCCACTAAATTGTACTTCAAGTACTGCTGGCTGTCAGCTGAAAAAGTTCTCTTTGTATCTAATCTAACAGGATGCAATATTTAAAAAGGCAGCTCCTACTCTAGTCCTTCCCCTTGAATCACTTTACTCTTTATAAATGGAGCTCCTTATCTCCCCTTCCATCCTGTCAAACCTACTGTCCTTCTCTGTATATGTTAGCTTTCTTCTATCACTAAATTACAGACACCTACAGTACAAGTTATATCCTGAGTAAGACCACAGAGTCATCAAGGTTGGAAAATACCCTCAAGACCATCTAGTTCAACAGTCAACCTATATACCACCCCCAAGCCATATTCTCAAATGCCACATCCAGACACCTCTTAGGCACTTCCAAAAACCAGGACTACACCACCTTCCTGGGCAACTTAATTCCAATGCCTGACCACTCTTTCAGTGAAAAGTTCTTTTCTATTGTCCAATATGTACCTTGCCTGGTGCAACTTAGGGCCATTCACTCTCATCCTTTCACTTGAGACATGGTAGAAGAGACTGATCCCCACCTCACTACAACCGCCTTTCAGGTAGCTGTAGAGGACAATGAGATCTCTCTAGCCTCCTTCTCTCCAGGCTAAATTCCAGTTCCCTCAGCTGCTTCTCTCAAGACACGTTTTCTAGACCTTTCACCAGCTCATTTGTGCTTCTCTGGACACACTCAAGACCCTCAGTGTCTTCTTGTAGTGAGGGGCCCAAAACCAGACACAGTACTTCAGGTGTGGCCTCACCAGTGCCAAATACAGGGAGACAATCACTGCCCTGGTCCTTCTGGCCACACTATTGCTGATACAAGCCAAGATGCCACCGGCTTTCTTGGCCACCTCAATACACACACACACTAGATCATGCTGCTGTTGACCAGCACCCTCCTTTTCTGCTGCACAGCTTTCCAGCCTGTAATATTGCCTGGGTTTGTTGTGATCCATGAGCAGGATCTGACACTTCACCTTGTTGAACATCGCACAACTAGTCTCAGCACATCGACCCAGCCTTTTCCTCATCCACTAAATGGGTCATGCTGTCACAGAAGGAGATCAGGTTGGTTAAGCAGGACCTGCCTTTTTTAAACCCTATTTGTCTGGGCCTGATCCCCGGTTGTTCTGCACAAGTTGTATGATGGCACTATGATGATCTGCCCCCTGACCATCCCTGGTACTGAGGTCAGGTTGACAGGCCTTTAGCTTCCTGGACAATCCTTCCAACTCTTCTTGTAGGTGGGCGTTTTATTTGCCAATCTCCATTCAACTGGAACTTCTCCAGTTAACCACAACTGCTATTAAATGACTGAAAGTGGTTTGGCAAGTTCTTTCGCCCTCATTACTTTTAGGTGCATCCCTTCTGGGCTCATAGACTTGTGGGTGTCTAATTAGCATAGCAGGTCACTATTTCCCTTCTGCATTATGGGGGCTTCACTCAGCTCTCTGTCACTAAGTTCCAGCTTAAGTAACTGGGTATCCCAAGGACAACTGGTTTTGGCATTAAAGACTAAGGCAAAGAAGGCATTAAGTAACTCAGCCTTTTTCTTATTTCCCAGACACTATGTCTTATATTCCCTGACACTATGCTACCATCTACATTCAGCTAAAGGTAAAGACTCTGCTCAGCCCTCCTTTTGCTGCCAATGTTTTATAGAAATTTTTTCTGTTGTCTTAACTGCAGTGGCCAATCTTTTAGAAACTGTAAATTAAAAAAGGCAGAAGTCAAACCCAGTTCCCACATTCTCTCATCACTTTATATTCTGTCTCTTGTATGTCTACCTCTATTTTATATTCTTCCCAACCTCTAGTGTCTGAAAATATCAGCAATTGCTCACACTTCAGTACTGTTTCCTACTTTGCACAGCTTCCATTCAAATAGATACAGGCCAGATCTCCTTAATATATTGTATTTCCTGATTGTGCAAGACCAAAAGGTTCCTCTCTCTGAGGCCACAGAGAGAGAGACATGATACATCAGTAGACAACAAGAAGAAAGTAGCATGAAAAAAATGTTCTTCCTCAAAACACAAAATCTGCCTCTACTTGTAATACTAAGACTTCTCAAACAAGAGATGGCATATTCATCTTTAGCAGCCCTTAGTGGATTATACATCCATAAACTTGTCAGACTGCTGTTTGAGAATGCTTGAAGTTTCAGAATCAATATTTTGTGGCAAGGAGATTCACAGTTTAAGCATATGCTGTATGAAGCAACTCTTGTTAGCACCTCCTGCTAATTCCTATGGAAGATCTTATCTTTCCTGCTCCCAAGTCCTACCATGCCTGCTTAGCTTGCATTTTTTTGTGCTGGAAGTTGTTGAATCACCAAGAAAATAATATCAAGAAGTATAACTTGTCTAAATTGTTACTGAGCCCACCAAAAAAAAAGTTAAAACAATACCTCCAGCATCCCCAATCTCCTCACCTACCTACAAAAAACCCCACAAGAAAAGGAATTTTTTCCTGTGCCTAGTGAAAAACCAGAAAAACTAGCTTAGCTATTGGAAATGTCTCACCTCCCCAAGACTCAAGGTCTTCCATGTTGCTCAATGTTTGCAAAATTTTAAGAAACAAGAATTAAGAAGGAAGGAAATTTTTGTGAAGCTGGGTAGATATCTCCCACATCTAAGGAAGAAGAGATTCTTTAAGACAATATTTAAAATATTAGGAAAGCTCTTTTCCATACAGTAATCAACAGCAGAAACCAGGAATGGTTAGAGAAAGATCCAGCAGAGGAAAATAAATTTCTCTCTCATGTCCATTGACAGGAGCCTTAAATTTTCAGCTTTAGGACAACTTTTAGGAAAGGAGTTTCATGAGACCAGGCCTTTTTTTCTACTCTTAAATTCTACCATGCTCTGTGGAATCCAAAGAGATGAGGAAAAAAAGGAACTTATTTGTGTTTCCACAGAAAGATGTTTTCTTTATTCATCTCTATCATGCTACACCCACTCAGAATGACATTTCACATCAATTCTCACCTAGCTGGGTTCAGCCACACAGATGCAGATACACAGTACCTGTGAGGTAATTTCTCTCAGCAGATCCCAAGACCGATGAATGTTATTTCAGTGTTTGCCTTTTCCTCCTTTCACAGGGTGGCAAGGACAGAAACTAGAATGTTACTTAAGAGGGCAACACCCTCAATACACCAGGCCCCTACACCCTGCTCATTTTCCATTAATATTTACAGCAAAATCATATAATTCTAACTCAGAGATAGTGCTTTTACAAGGGTGGAAAAATGAGAGGTACTTTTCTCTGTCTCTCCTCTCCCTCTAAAATATTCATGTCCAACCACCATCTAAAACCAGCTGAAAAAAAGGTCGAAGCTGGGCTTTCACTGTGTTTTATATCAGTGGACAATGGCTTTGTTCGACTCCAAGTCAGTCAAAAGTATGTCATCTACAATCAAAAACATTTGTCACACAAATGGTAGGATGTGCCTGTAAAACAGGGCAGCACCTACAGAGAAAAAGATAATCAATTTTCCCAAACACAAGTCAAGGATGGTATTCTTACTGCAGCCATCTTCATCACTGTGGTCCCCACAGTCATTGTCTCCATCGCATTGCCACTGAGCAGGGATGCACGTGCATTCACCAAAAGCACTGACAGCACAGGTAAAATGATTACGCCCACAGGAGCACTCAGTGCTACTTGTAACACCTGTAAAGGAAGAAAAACAGTAAGAAAGATGTTTTGAAGAGATCCCATCTATTTTAGAGTAAACATTAAATAAAAAGTGACATCTATTTTTCTCTGTGTACACACTACTGTGTATGAACACATCCTTGACTGCAAAGGAAAATATTCACCCTCCTCTCATGCTGAAATTGGAGATCAATTACTATACAGTTTCTTGGAAAGGGGCTCTTTGAAGGCAACATTAAAGTGCCATCTGCCAAAAAGAGACATGGGAATCAGCTGAAAAATATCTCAGCACTAATCACAAACATTCAAGGAAAGCCAGGTATCAGAACACCCCTTTTATTTTACAAAGTCAGTCCTCTCCTAGACCACAATGCTGCTGCTGCTCTTCACTTAGTTCTGACACCACAATACAAGGGAAAACTCTCTGAAGTAGAATCCTTGCTATTTGAAGGGTCTTCTCCAAACCCTAAACATTTTAGATGCAAACCTTTTTTGTATGTCACTATTTCAGACTTTCCAGACTCCAGTAAAAGTGGAAAAAATAGCCTTTATTATTTATCTTTAAACATCAAACTGTTACATTAGGCTGTGCATAACTGACATTTATAAGACCAAGAGGATTTTCAGGTTTACAAACTGACCAAAAGAAAGTGCAGTCCAAACAATAATATATAACCTGATAAGAATATTTTTTCCAGCCTTAAAGTTAGCCTAAGGACCTTCCCACCCTCCTTTCCTGCCTCCAGAACAATAGCCTAAAACAACTCTTAACTCTCATCCCTGTGCAAATGCAACTATTTATGATATTATCCCACACTTCCTCTTAAAAAATCTCTGCCTTCAGAAAGAACAGGCTGTAACACCACCCGCCCCCAAAAGGAAAAGGTCATGCCTGAACTTCTTTATCTAGACAATCTACATAATCAATATCACTGTTAAACAAATGATTATCAATCAATCATCAACTCACTCAAGCTAGTCTGGTTGGATTTTTTTGCATGGTTCTTTCTTTCTGGAATTCAAACAAACCTAACGCTCTTAGATTAAACAACAGATCATAAGGAAAGAATTATAGAAAAATATCTGCCCCAAGTGGTAATCACATACATAGCAAACTATTTTCAAGCTTTTTGATTTCATTGATCTCACTTATACATCTAGTTTATCTGTGATTAATCATAACCTGTATCAATTAAGTAAAAAGATAAAACAAGCCTCATAATTTCCTTATTTTCCATTCTAATTGAGAAAAGCAATACATGTAAAATTGATGTAATACTTCTGCAACTCTTTCAACAGTAGAATTCCCTCAAGTGAAAACATCCACTTTGGCAAGTAAAACAAAATTTTAACTTCAGAAAGGATGCACTTCCTCGAAAAAGGATTACATTGTTTCTTCTGCACAAAACTGGCTGAAGAGTTTTCTGCCAGCCCCAGCTGCCTGCTTACAAATGCTACACTGCAGGTTGCAAGGCCTTAACTACAAACTATTTTACAAGCTGAACTGTACCAAACAAATTGGTTGTGGGATTTCTTATTCAGTCTGTCATGGGCACAAAAACCTTTTATTCTTTCACTCACATCCACTATAAGTTACCTTTGAAAGGTTTAGTACAAAACATACATCTCAAGGTATTACTGCATGCAACAAAAAAGCAGCCATCATCTGGTGTAAGAGGTATAAAGGCTAAAAGAACAGGAGGTAAATAAGGAATGCAAGAGGCCAGACTCTACAATTCCCTGGGTAGCCTGTCCTCCAGTGCTGACAACCCTTTTGATGAAGAAATTTTCCCTAAATCTCTTCTAACACAACTTGAGATCATTTCTGCTCATCCTGTCATTTTGTACCTGGGAGAAAAGACACCTACCTCCCTACAACCTCCTTTCAGGTAGTTGTGGAGAGTGGTAGGGTCTCCCTGAGCCTCCATTTCTCCAGGCTAAACAACCCTAGCTCCTTCAGCCCCTCCTCTGAAGACCTGTTCTTTAATCCTTTCACCAGCTTTTCTGGCCTTCCCCATGAGCAGCATGGCAGTACAGCTCTGCAACAGCAAAGAAAGAATTAGTGCAGCTGTCCCAGTCTGCAAACTGTAACTTAATCTGCTGTATTGTCAAATATACAGTGCTCTTCAAAGTTGCTACTAATATTAGATTACATATAAGCACACACATACTAAATCTGTTCTTCTCACCTCATTAAAGTTGCTATGTTCCATCATCTCTGCTTTGTGATTTTACCAAGTTACTGAAACTGTTGGAAGCTGAAGGACATGCTATGACCTAGATACCAACACTCTCTCATATGGACTAGCTTGTGTCTGTAGTGCTATTATGTAAGCATACTTTGCTCAACTATTTCAAATTACAACCAGTGCAGATCTAATGGTTTGTGATTTGTGACACTTAGGAGAACTAACCTTCTAGTAATTTATAAATCATGATCTACCCTGGTTTTGCACATGATTGTTGGGAAAGATTTCAACCTATGAACAGCTTCAGAAGCAAATCCTGGATGGCTAGTCTTTCCCAGCAAAAAGAACAAGGTGAATGAAAGCTGGCACACCTTAAGGCAGCAGGAATTTTCTCAATGATTTCAGTGTGGATAGTATTTCACCTTTGGTGTCTCATGATTATTTCCCAGCGCTCAGAGCTCCAGTCTCACTACCCTGTAACTGTATCTGTAACAGTAGAGGGTCAGGAAGGATAAAGATGAGAAGCATGTTTTTTCCAACTCCAAGCGGAAGTGGTGCACTCAGTGTGAGAAGCCTTAGCAGGAGATCTACTCTCTTACCTCAAACTCTCATTAAACACTGGGAGTGTGAGACAGAAGGCTGACCAAACACATAATGCTCCAGTGTCACGTTTCAATACCAGTTAGTCAGTGGGCCAGCACCAGGATGGAAATCAGCACTTGCTGTTCAGGCAACTGGACCAACAATCAAAGGGGACATATCTAATTGCACTTCTACACATTATTCTGGAGTAGGAACAACAAGAGGCACCTCTGGGCTTAGTAATGACAAATATTTTTCCTGAAACTTTACATCACATTGCAGGCTTGGACATTCTGTTAACTCTGTATTCAAAAATATCTTCACTTATGCAGAAGGCAAAACCCTGACATATTTTAGCAATGCAATATACATAAAATTATACAAAATAGCTAAACAGAGATATTGCCACATGCTGAGCTGATATCACTCAATTTTCATGGCCTCTCCTGATCCCTCATGTGAGCACAAAAAAATCTCCTACTCTCACTTGCCCATGGGTACAAAGAACCAAAAAATTATCTTCGCTGTTTGTAGTTTGGTTCCCTCCAGATGCATAGCAGCAGGATCCAGTAACCAAACAGTTTTCTAGCAAAGTATACAAACAACCTCCCGATTTTAAAAACAGGAAGTCAGTCTAAACACAGGCCTCATACTTAACATCTGCCATCACTATAAATTTAGTATGGTATGCTCAGTTTCTTCAGATTCCTTCCAAATATCCTCCACATCTTCATATTTATCTGATAAATGAAATGTCACCTAAGGAAGGGTTAGTTGCCTCCACCTCTCTTAAAACAACAGTTAGGATCTACGTAGTTTTATGTCTAAAGTTGGCAAAGCAGTTATGTCATTTCTGGCTGAAAAGCAGAAGTCAATTATCATCCTGTTACTTCTGCCTTTTTTTTTTTCTTTTTTTATTTTTACAGGGGGTGGGGGAGAGAGGGCAGGGCTGCTTAAACAAGTAGATTGTTACTCTGCTTCCCTCACCTCCCAGCAACTCTTCATCAGGCCAAACAATACAGCCCCATAAAGCAAAACCTAATAATATACACAGATTCATTTTGCTGATAAAGTCACTTGCAACCCTCAGAGCTATTACAGAGCAACCCTTTATTTGTCATGGATCATAAAAATATCGGCATTACAAAGAGAACCTAAGTAGACAGTATAATTACCAAACTGGGGTCTGTAGATGTTGCTTTGACAGAAACAATAGATTTCTAGTGGAGAGTGAAAACACTGTTTAAGTCCTGATGGTATGCTTTATTTCAAAATCAAAGATTCCAACCCATTCCCTCTACAGCTCTTAACACTACTGTGTAGCAATTCAACCTTTGACAGGCTGTTGATACAACATGGAATCATGCAACAGCCCAATTTGGAATGGACCTCAAAAGATCACCTGGTCCAACCTTTTGTGAAGAATGGAGCCTGGATGAGACTATCCATCACCCTGTACAATTACATCTTGAGAACCTCGAGTGATGGGGACTCTGTCATGTCTCCTGGGAGGTAGCATGATTGCTCTCACTGTAGAAAGAATCTTTTGTTGAGATGAACACATTCCTGTCAGTCTCTAGTACCCTTCTAGCACTGCCAGAATTTTATCATATTCACATATGGATGAAGTTTGCTCAATGAACAACTGCAAAAGAATCTGGCTTTAATGATCAATGCCATGCTGGCTCTCCAAATTTTCTTTTATCCAGGTATCAAGAACCAGCTATGTACAAGAGACTTCCACTCCACATCACCCTGTTGATTGTATATTTTCCCTTTGATCCTAACACCTGAACCTCTTACTGTTATTTTTAAAATCAGCAGTAGGAAGTTCACAGCCATCAGTTTGTTTGCATCACACTCCAATTCCTCATGTACCTGTAACACCAGACATCATAAAGAATAAAAGATTTTCTGGATAAAAGAAAATTTGGAGAGCCAGCATGGCATTGATCATTAAAGCCAGATTCTTTTGCAGTTGTTCATTGAGCAAACTTCATCCATATGTGAATATGATAAAATTCTGGCAGTGCTAGAAGGGTACTAGAGAACAGCTAAAACCATGGCTGAGTATCCCTCAAGAGCTTCTATGCTGCAATGAAAATAGCACCAGTAGCTTTAGAAAAGCCAAAACTATAAACAAATTTGGCATTATTTACAGTTGCAGACTGTTCAGTTCAGCTCAGAATAAGAAGCCTCTGGAAAGACCAATCATTCTCTTGGTCCAGCACTAAGTAACATGGATTTGGGTTCCTCCCTGTCCATGGACAGGCATCTAATTCTGGCCTAAAGAAGACCTTCAATGGAAGGCAGAGATCTTTCTGCAAACCTCAGAACCAAAAATATGACATTACCATATTTTATAATTTTAGGTCTACCACATAAAAATGTTGTGAGGACAGAAGGAATAAGTGGATATTGAACAAGGGTGAAAATATAGGACACATTTGAAACTTAGAGTGACAAAGAGGAAAAAAGAAATCCAGAAATCCAAAAATGAAATGGAATATGATTAATGGCATTAAAGGTGAAAGGAGATAACTAAAGTCCGAATAGTAATGGGTATAAGTTTGTAGGGTTTTTTCCATAGAGAAAGTACTGAAGGGTATCCCCAGATTTTGAACAAATCTGGAATAAGCATCAGAATATTTTGCCCTGGCTTCAACAGATGCACTGAATTTCTTTCTTCTGCATTTTAAGAAATCACGAGCATCTGATTGTTTACTTGGGGTTAAAATTAGTGAATTCTGTAGCACAGCCTTCTTAATACCTTGCCCACCTATTGCTAGAAGGTCTGTGTCAGATAACAATTATCCTTCTTTCTCCACTTCCAGGCCAGGCTCTCTTTTGCATTCCCATCACACAGACATCTTTATGAGGAGATATGTCAGATGTCTTGAGCATAGTTCAGATGATACACTCCTTTATCCAGCAGTTCCCTGAATTCCTACAGCAAGGAAGCTCGGCTTTATTTGCTTGCCTGTCTTGAGGGAAAATGAAAATTTTGGATTCCTCTCTTACCCAAATAGCAGTTTCTACTGAAGGAAAAAGTACAGTTAATCCAGCTTTAGAAAAGGGATTTGCTGACCATTGTTTAAACTCAGAGCTCTGCTGGCTGACATAGAAAAGGCAACATTACAGCACAACAGCCTGATGTCAGAAGGGGCACCATGCACAGATAAAAGCCAACAGTTTTCTCTTCTTTTCTACTCCCATTACAGAAGCATCTGAAGCAGTTCTGATTGGGAACCCACATGGCCTTCAAGCTGTTGAAGCCTGCCTAGATTAAAGTTAACATCACTAGGAAGAACAATCCAAAAGTTATCAAAGGTTTAAACAGAATTGTTACAGTTTTGGGGTTTTTTTTGAGGAAGTATGTCATAGTGGAAAGGTTAAGGGAGAAAAAAAAAAAAAGACAACCCTCAAAAAAACCACATGAACCAGAGAAGAGACTGAAGATGTTACAGCTTTTGGTAATGGAATATGGTGCCTACTGTGGCAGTCTCCCAGGAGAATGAAAGTTCCCTAGTCCTAGAAGTTCCCCTTTCAGTTTGAAAAAGCGAGGATACCTCAATCCTCAACCAGCTTGTTCTCAATTAAACACGTGACTGCACAAAGTGCTAGGGAGAGGCCCATTATCAATCACCTTCAGTTACCATATTAAACTGCCCAACTAAACACCTTAGACCTCAAAAATGTTACACTTAATGTGAGCACAAAGAATAGAAAGCATAAGGAAGAGAAATTCCACAGGAAGATAAGGGGTACAACAAAGTGCAAACTGACTGAGTGTTGGTGCAATGGGTGTGTGACTGAGCTAGAGTGAGACTGGAACAGAAGCTGTATTTTCAGAAACACTGCATGGGGAGAGAAATAGGAGGCCTTTAAAAACATGTTTGAGTCTCTGGATCCCAGTTGTGATCCCACAAAATTAAAGAACAGCACTCCCACTGAGTCCACTGCAGCCAAGGAGTAGGAAAGTATTTACAGAAATAACTATTGAAAAAATATACTGAAGAAGATTTGATTTGAACATAAAAAGACTCAATGATTAAAAAGAAATTGTTACAGTTCCTTGTTCCAAAACTTTAAAGTCATAAATTAACACCTTGCAATAACGAATGTGACTATAATTGAGGTCTCTAGATACTTGTCCTAACTCTACATATATCTCCAATATCTTCTACAGAACTTGATAAAATTACTTCTTCCATTCTATAAGTAGGTATACTACTATTTTGCCACCACAATGTACTGAGGTTTAATGTTTAATCTGTTTCTACATATACAGTCTTCAAACAGAAGGTGCATTATTATTGCCATGAAACCCTACTCAAAATCTTATTCAAATTTGCTGGGTTACCAGCAAACACAGATCAAAAAAAATCAGCTGAAGGACCATAAACAAAAGATAACGAGAAATAGCAGCAAGTCAAGCTTCAGGAAGTAGAGATAGCTAGTAGGTATTGTAGGGATCAGCATTAGATCCAGTCCCATTAAATAACTCCATTAATGATCTGGAAGAAAGAGTAAGTACCAAGTTAAAGGGGCCTGCAAATGATACCAAAATAGGAAATATTCTGCTCCAAACACAACAGAGGAAAAAGAAATAATACAGAAGGGACCTTAAAAGATTAGAATTATGGGCAGGAAATTAAGATTCAACCTTTAAAAATATTTTTTTAAACTAGTGCATCTGGTGGAAATTAATTTGAAACAGATTGAACAAATTAATAGAAAAGGCTGGGATGCAGCAATGCCTGGAAAAATCAAAGAGCAATAATAAAAGACTAGCCACTGGTTTCTGCTATGACACTAAAAAATTACTTTAAGCTAATGGTGCATAAATGTCACATCATAGAGAAAGAAACTTTTCCCCCATCTGCAGAACTGGAGTGTAAGATTAAGGTCCATAATGAGGCTTGTACAGGGAAATTAGGCATCATATTCTAACTACGTTTATCAAAAGTGTGTTAGAGGCACACAGTTCTCTCAAGACTCCAAAAAGATTCTATTTGAAGCCTGAACCAACATGGTATATTTTTATTCCCTGCTTACTATTTAGTTCTTGAAATCAGACAAAAAGCAACAACTACCAATTCTATGAGGGTTTTTTCCTGAATTGGAAACCTTGTTTCCTGAGCAACTTCTTAGCTGCCTATGGAAGTACCTCACAATAGACAACACATGAAGTCTCAGCATAAAAACAGGAACCTTTCAACCACTAAAACATTTTAAACACATCAAAGTCCCAGCCTTAAGTTCTTGTCCAAAAGAACACATGAAGTATCAGGTAAATTACAACTATTTCAAATGGACCGAGGAATTTTAACAGGTGAGGTTAGACAGGAGAAACCTGTATCTGAGTGACCACATCTGCAGCGTTACTTTCAGCTCTCAGCTCCTCAGCACAAGAGACATGGAGCTCCTGGAGCAGGTCCAGTGGAGGGTTATGAAGAATCTCTCTTATGAGCAAAGGCTGAGGGAGTTGAGCCTGTTCAGCTTTGAGAAGAGATGACTGACAGGGGACCTCATCTATGTTGGTATCTGAAGGGAGGGTGTCAGAGGATGGAGCCAGGCTCTGCCTGGTGGTGCCAAGCAATAGGACAAGAGGCAATGGGCAGAAACTGATGAAAAAGAAGTTCCACTCAAGCATAGGAGCTTCTTTGTTGTGCAGGTGACCAAGCACTGAAACAGGTTGTGGAGTCTCCCTCATAGGAGATATTAAAAAACTATCTAGGTGCAATCCAGTGCTATGTGGTCTAGGATAACTGTACTTGAGCAGGGGGTTGGACCACAATACCTAATGTGGTCCCTTTCAACCTGACCCATTCTGTGACTTTTTCCCCCAGCCTTTTCTTTAGAATCCTATAGAGCTCCTTCCTCGGAACACCAGAACTTTGTAAGGACCTGGTAAAACACTTCAACTCTAATTTCCAGATATTTTGCTGTAATGTGACCATACAGTGACACATTTTACATATTTACTAGCCATTAAATGGCAAATGTCCTTTCTGTAACTACAAGATTCCCTCAAACATTTGGAACTTGCAGGAGAGTAGAAAAGCTAGTCTTGTTCTGTAGCTCCACACATCTGTGAAACACTGCTGACATCCAAGAAGCCAAGAACCCTATCAGCCTGCTTCAAACATCATGTCCTCTGTTAACAGAAATAGCCCTTGTAAAAGTCTTTGAGTCTTTAAAAAGATTAGAATTCAGTATGATGATTCTCCCACTCTCCCTGAAAGTGTGTACAAAAACATTAGAAAGTGGGAGCGTGTTTGTTCTACCAATAATCTGTGAATGTGCAAAGATCTGAGGAAGCCATGAGCTGCAGTATGCTTGCTACCTCTGACATTCTGCTTCTTACCTCCAAGACCCTAACTGGAAGAGACTGAGTCTCCTACATACCTTTAACTCACATACGTATACTTTCTCTGTGGCCTAATCATTTTTCCTACCTGGATTCCAAGGAGCAGGAACATTGTTTCCCACCATGTGAATTTTTTTCATGTTACTGTTAAAAGCATCCCTTCAGTCTTGGCATTTCATTACCTGTAGCTTTTCTCTCTTTGGCAGAGAAGATGTCATCGATTTTATATTATGAAGTGCAGAGTGATACCTGAAGGATTCCATCAAGAAACATGCTGATTTTAACATGAAACAGCATTTTCTTACATAGCTGCAGGCTTCTGTGCAACTGCATGTCAACAGAGAACTGCAACAAAGAATTCAAGGGACTTATCCCAGCACTAAATTACTTGTCATGCAGGATCATTCCACTCAAGCATATTAAAGCATAAATGAAATACTGTTCCCTGAGAAATAGACAGAATGACAAAAGGTTGTTACTGCATAGCATCACTCAAGGACATCATCATTCAACCATCACTTCAAGACATTGCAGGAATGTTTAGCTGCACCACAAGGGCCTGACAGGCAGAGCTACAGGACTCAGGCCCTTTCAGGATACACACACATACTGGACAAACACTTTAAAATACTACCTTAAGCCTACGTCATGCTTTGCAAGAATTAGTCACTTCAGCAATATGAGACACATAACTTTCTATTTCTTTCAGCGTGCTTTTTTTTTTTAACCCACACACTAACAATCTCTAACCTTTCCTGTTCCATAAAACTCACAAACAATTTACTGCTCATTTGTCATGAATCATGCAGTACACTAAAATTTAGAACATAATAGCACAACACTAGAAGCATTACCACGTGACTTTCAAAATTACTAAGTGCCAGCTAGAGAAGCAATTGCTAAGAGCCAGCTAGAGAAGCAACCTGCTGTTTTAAGCAGATAATCCACAGGAGAAAGGTACTTTTGATGTATTTCACCTAGTACAGTTACCTGTGAGTTTCACTAGCATGACAGCACTTATGAATGAAGGCCACTGAAGAGCCAGAAGATGTTCTGCTGTATTGAAGTTCATGGAAGTGAAACACTGGACTTTGTTTTCCCAATTATGGGGCAGAAAACATTGGCATTTTAAAGTCTGTGAGCTTTCCTTTAACTTTTCCACTACTTCATAGACAGACTTCTCTCATCTTTGACGTAATCATCCTAAAGTATTCTTACATTATCTCAGCTAAAGGAGCATCCAAGGTTTATTATAGTCACAGTAAGGATATGCTCTGTCACTTCTGGGAAACAACCTGAAAGAATCAGAATCTCAGAGCTATTGCAGAAATTCTGGAGCTTTGCAATCCTTCCCCTTCACTAAATGGAGCAGAATGCAAGCAACCTACATGATCTAATGAAAACCAGCTTGGTATCTGTCACTCGTAATTACAATATGAGAAAATAAATATTTAATTTGAATACATGCATTCCTTGCTCCACAGCTGAGAAAGACATAGGTGTCATCTCACCACTAACTAAATATGAATTGAGCTAAAAACAAGCAAAAATAAAATCCTCACTCAGTTTTCAGTTTCATATAGGAGAGCTATATATCTTCCTGACTGCATATAGTGTTGAACAATAATGGCTTCCAACCATGATAAAGACTATTTTGGAACCAGTTACAGGTCACAGCATTAACAAAAACTGAAAATAATGCCAATTAGTTTTAATCTACTGGCTGTAAACTGCACTGATTTACCTGCAGAGACATGAGCAGCTAAAGTGTCACAAGGTGGGGCAAAAGGAAAATGAAGTGGTCAAAAGATAGTAGCTAAGAGGAGAAAGCACCACTGCCATCTTTGCTTGACAAGTTGTGCTCAGCACTTCAGGGACCCAAGAAAAACTAGAAGTGGCATTTTTCGATCTGGGTTGCAAGGATAAATGTGCTTTGGCGAATTCAGAATCCAGCCACTTACTTACCACAAAGTCTACAGGAAAATCCTTTTCCATTTGATTCAGAAGCTCCTTGAGCTTTTAGCTTCTTCTGCCACACCACTCATGATCTTTGTTAATTACTGCATCAGTGCTTCTCCAGTGTTCTCTCTATTTACAGATTACCCATAACCATGCTCAACACAATTTCAAAGCCATTTCTATTCCTTCTTCAAGGTTTCACCTGGCACCGGCTCTCTGAACTACTCTAAGTTAGTCCTACAGGAAATTATCAGCCAGCTTCTTTCATCTTTCAGATGCTCCAGGCACTGGACAAGCTGTAAAGACATTCTACCCTCCAGAACTTCTCTCCAAAATGCAGAAAACTCATTTGTTTAACCTTTTCAAGACTTCTGTCTTGACCAGTCCCAGAACACACCAGTATTGATAGCCATACACTTGTTTTCAAAAAGTAAAAGTGAAAGCATTGACAAGTCTTCCTTTTCAAGGAACTTTAGGTTCTAGCGGGACTCCAGTTGTCCAGGCACATAGTGCAAAGAGATCAACTGGCTCAAAAAAAACCATTTTGGCTTTTGCAGGCTGCAGATTCTTCCCATCATTATGGCATGACACAAAAAAGACCAGGCTCCTGGACAAGATAGAGACTGTTTTTTTTATACAGAGATCCTTTTAAGGAGTTTATTTTGGTTTTCTATAAAGAGGCCCTCATGTTAGCAGTGGAGCATCTGAGCTTTGTAGCTTTCCAGCTCTGCCACACGAGAGACTGGGAAGACAACCACAAGAGCTCAGCCTAGCAGAGGAGTTCTCCAGGGAAGGGATAGGATACACAATGTGGGTTTGTGGCAATAAGGAGGCAGGAGCTCATTTTTGCAATCCCATGGGCAGGAGGACTTCAGAAGCACAAACCACAAAATAAATGGAGCTATCCTGGGACAAAGAGAGTTGTTCTGTATGTTGTTTTTTAAAAAATAACTCCATACATGACATTATGTTGTCCTCAGAGGATGAGGGGCAAAGGGGCAATTATTAACTGGCCAGATTGAGCTGGAAGAAGACAGCTGGGTCTGGCAAAGAGAGAGGTACCACACAACCACAGAGACATCACAGCAACTGGGCTGCCTACCAGAGAACTGGATTCACTTAAAAGTAAAAAAGAAACCCTTACCAGCAATATTTTTGAAATATATATATGCACACATACACACACACACATGCACTCAAAAACACAAGTTTAATGCAAATATTTTTTGTGGGATAAGTTATTTCTAACAGAATTGCCAACAGGAAGAACATGAATGTCAGGGTTGGGGTTACTGCAGGGCAACTATACTGTACATCATCCCCTATTTAGCCCACCCACATTTGTTTGCTTTCAGGGCAGCCCATGAAGCACCGACCTACACCTCCCACAGCACCTGGACTTCAGGCTGCTTTGCAACACTTAGAACACGGTGATCAAACTCTTCCTTTGTTTAAATTGGAAGTCTCAGGTGCTGCTTCTACAAGCTACGAGGTTCCACAGTTCATTTACCCAGAAAAATTAACCACAATAGCAAAAAGCACCAGAGAATCCCTTACAGCCAGTTTCACACTGTTCACATTGGGTTTAACTTTCAATTAAATAACAGCAACAGTATTGAGGCAGGGAGAGGAAGACACACAAAAAGCAAAACGGTCCACTCATGGAACCACATCTTTCTAAGTATGTGTGTGGTCTCTACTATTACACTGTCAAGTTGCCTTTTTCTACTAATGAACAATTTTAACATCTCTTAAAAAGCTGAGAAGTATTATCTTCAATACAGAAGCAAAAAAATGGAAGCTAAACAACACAGAACTGTGAGTATTTGGGTGCCTAAGGCGATTAAAAGCAGTAGAAAATTAAACATTTAACTATCATTTCACGGCTGGCCTAAGAGACTTAGAGCTGACTCTGAATATTACAAAATACTCATACCTCCCACCACAGGCAGTCTTCATGCTTGGAAACCTGAGCCTTAAGTGACTTCCCAAAGAGCTTGTGGCCAAACTAAGAAATTAAAACAGATCCTACCCAGTCCCAGTCCACCTCTTAACTAGGGCAGAATTTGCCCTTCCATACCTAGGTTCTAACCCCAGAGAGCTTATTGAAACAAACTTGCAGGAAATCAAAGCCCCTATTGCACAAACATGGAAGGATTTACACACACTACTTGGGAAGTCAACACCTCCTGCTCTACCTTACCAGTCTACTCCCCTATGCCATCTGACCCAAATTAAGTCAGAGCCAAGACCTGCTTCCAAAAAGAAAAGGTCAGAGCCAGGCTCCTGGGGGGTTCCCAAGTTCCTGTATTAGCCTTACAATTCTTAAAAGGACAACATTAAAAGGAAGTCCAGTCCTGAGGCCACTATTAATCTAATAAACACTGGAATTAGATTTCTTCTCAGTGAAGAGGCTGCCCGCCTGATGGCACAAAGCCAACATTTAAATGCTACTGTTGCTCAGAGCCCTAAATTAGTTTTGGATCTGGGGAGTTTGCCTTGAGCTACAGCCAAAAGAAACATAGGAACTGGAGGGAAATTTGTTAAACGTTCACAGAGCTGCAGGAAAGAACTACAGCAGGACTAGTAGGTGATGGGGAAGAGGAAGGGAAACCACACAAGAACAGCAAAAAGAGAAACAAGAAGACATGGGAAGTGACCAAAGAATAAGGAGATTTTTGTACAGAAGTGGCTCCTCCCATCCCTTCCCCTCCACACTTAGCTTCAAGAACGGCAGACTTTTTAAGTCCCACTTGCTCACAGGGTTTTTTGCACTACAGGGTTTTTTGCACCTTCCTATCTCCATGTTAAAAATACAGAATAAGAACCTCAGGAAACTGTAATTCCTGATTCCTTGGGCTACACTGATGCTGAGTTACCACGAAATTTGATTGTCATCCTTGGTCAGTTGTGAGTGAGTAAATATTTCCAATATCCCTTGACAGGATCTCAAGAGATCCCATGTTCTCAAAGGGAGTGGTACACAGCTGCCTGCAGAAAGAACTTTTGCAGCAGTCTCTTCTTCATGAATCGGATGCAGTGAACATAATGCAAGATCCTGTCTGTTCATGTTGTTCTTCATTTTACTGATGAATTGTAGGACTCAGCATAATGTCCTCCTTCCTTGAATATTCAAACCCTTGATCTAACACAAATGAGAGTTTAAAGATGACATTTTGACTTTTTTTTTTTCTTTTCCCAACAGGAAGTGACTATGAAGAGTCCCCCATTTGACACCTGCTTCCTGTGAAGCCAAGCCAGTGAAGGCACAAACTGCATTCTGAATGAAGTGACCAGAGATGCAGGACAAAAAAAGGAAGATAAGCAACTTCCACCTCAGAAAGCTCCTGTGAAAATATGACCTGTTTAGTGGATGAGTGAAAGGCTCTGGATGTTATCTACAAGATACTCTATCTCTTCAGTAAAATATTTGACATGGCTTCCCGCAGCATTCTCCTGGGGAAACTGGCTGCTCATGGCTCGCCTGAGTTCACTGTTCACTGGACAGAAAACCAGTTGGATGGCTGGGCCCAGAGAATGGCGTGCCTGGAGTTACATCCAGCTGACAGCCAGTCACCATTGGTCATCCCCAGGGCTCAGTATTGGCCTGGTCCTGTTTATTGTCCTTATCAGGCTGATGAGATCAAGCACACCTCAGTCACTTGCAGATAAGTTGAGTGGGAGTGTTGGTCTGGTGGAAGGCAGGAAGGCTCTGCAGAGGGATCTGGACAGGCTCATCATGGGCCAAGGCTAATTCCAGGAGGTTCAACAAGGTGAAGTGTCAGGTCCTGCACTTGGATTGCAACAACCCCATGCAGCACTATAGGCTGGAGGAAGAGTGGCTGGAAAGCTGCTCAGCACAAAAGGACCAGGAGGTGCTGGTCAACAGCAGATGAACATGATCCAGTGTGTGTCCAGGTGGCCAAGAAGGCCAATGGCATCCTGGCCTGTACCAGCAATAGTGTGGCCAGCAGGACCAGGACAGTGACTGCCTCCTTGTACTCAGCACTGAGAGCACATCTCAAGTGTTGCATCCGGTTTTGGGCCCTTCACTACAAGGACACAGAAGTGCTGGAGGAATCTGGAGAAGGCCAAGGCCCTGGAGTACAAGTTTAATGAGGAACAGCTGAGGGAGCTGGGGGTGTTTAGTCTGGAGAAAAGGATGCTTGGGGAGACCATTTCAACTCCCTGAAGGGAGGTTGTAGTGAAATGCAGGTCAGTCTCTTCTTCCAAGTAACAAGCAACAGGACAAGAGGAAGTGGTCTCAAGTTACCATGGGAAGGTCTAGTTTAGATTTATTAGGAAAAAATTCTTCACCAAAAGGGTTGTCAATCATTGGAACAGGCAGCCCAGGGAAGTGGTAGAGTCACCATTCCTGGGGGTATTCAAAAGGCACGTAGACACTGTACTTAATTACATAGTTTAGGGGTGTACTTGGCAGTACTTGGTTAACAGTTTGACTCATTGATCTTAAAGGCCTTTTCCAACCTTAACTATTCAATGAATTGGAAGGAATGAGGAGCTTTAGAGACCAAAAAGCAACCCCTCTGTCATTTTCCCAGCGCCCACAAAGGAGCTTTGTTTGCTCCAACTGTATCTCCACTCTTTCCAATTCTCTACAGAAACATTTCCAAGCCAGTGGGCACACATGTGCACAGGGTGCTGTAGAAAAAGATAAAACTACTGGAGAGCACACTCATTAGAGGACTTATGTGCCATCCTTTACTGTGCCACACTTGAAGCTGAGCATTGCTGGGGGGCAAGAGCATCTGCCCCCCCACCAATCTCCTCACACTGCAGCACAGAGACCCCTTTCAAAGCTTGAAGAGTCTATTTGAATAAATCATCTGTGCTTCTCAACAGAAGCAAGCTACAAACAGGGTATTAAGGAAGAAGAGAATGAGCAGAGAGCATTGAACCATGTCCAGACACTAAATCAGATGAGCAAAAAATAGGTTAAAGAAAACCACAAGTATCACAACATGGAATTTTTTCAAAAATTGTAAAATTAAATCAGTATATAACAGAAATTAGTTTTTAGTTCTAGAATGGGGTTCTTCAGCATTCTGAAATTCCATCCCATCCCTGCTGAGACAACATGTGTCCAAGTTGCCATCCACTTTCCACACCAGTCCCCAAACTGAGCTCAACTACAGCTTTGTTCTCATACACATTATAGAATTCCTTTATATACTCTCCTGGTTCTTCCTGTTTCTACCAAGTACTTTTGCAACATTCCCCAACCAATCTGCGGAACTTTACAGGCCTCTTTGCAGAATTTTTCCTACTGCCACATTCAGGATTGCCCAGAAGGAGACAGGTATAGGTGAACAAGGGCTACTGAATTCTGCAAAACTATTAAAATACAGCCAGCAACATTTGAGCAAACCCTCATACAACCTCTCCATGACCAAAATGCCCCTAAACTATTTTCATTCTTCGGTCCCTTGTCTTTCATAAGATACAGTCTGCTTACAGGTCTCCTACTGTGCACACAACTTCTTCCCCAAATGACAGAAGTCCTGTCTCTCACAAACACATACACACGGACTGAGCAATGTTGACTCTGGTGAGGATCCCCCTCCCCCACTAGCCTTGTAAAGGGTTAAGGCCCAGTCATCACATGCTGGTAGGCTGACAGCTTTATGTCTAATGTCTGTGTGGGTTTCGGATTCTCCCTTTAATCGGGTTCCATTGCAATTAATCAGTGGGTTTCTTTATAAGAAAAATAATAATAATAATAAAAAACAGTGAGCATTCTATTCAGCCCAATTCAATCTGTCCAGCCAAATCTCACGACCAGCTGGAATGCCCCTTTCCTAGCCTGCCCAGCAGGATGCCCAAGAATGGCGTGTGAACGTTTCTCTCTGCTCCTGCTCCAGCGTTAAAATGAACAATAGTCCCTGCCAGTGTCATTCTTCAGCAATTCATCTCTTCCTGTCGCCAGACTCTTTCGTTCCTTCTTGCCCCTTCCACCTTTTTTGTATCAAAAACAACAGCAGATCAGCAGCAATATAATAAAATAAAATTGTATTTACTTGGGAGATTTGAGGGAAGGGGCAAGAAGGGGATTGAGAACAGCAAGAGTCCCCACCCCCCTTTAGCAAAGAAGACACCAAAAGGGAGCGTTCTCAAGCCCCAGCTGACCTGCTCCTCTCTACGCCTGGTTTCCCTGCTGCAAGGAACATCAAATTTGCCAGGGGGGCTGCAGGGGGGGACAGGGCCCTTTTCTTCTGGAGGATGTTGGAACTGTAATTACAGAGAGGCAGTTTCCGGAGGGAAATTAACATGGATCTCAACTCATGTTCCCTGTGTTTTTCAACTGCAGACCTGTGGCCTTTACTCAACTTTCTCATTCAACAGGGAATGGGTCAAAAGAGACTGAAAGAGGCTGCAAGCACAGCATTACGAGAGACCTGGACCTTCTCTTTCTGCAGGAGCAGAAAGAGAAAGGAACTGCTCTGGGACAACTCCAAGTAAAAATGTTGTATTATATACAAATATACTCCTCAACAGAGGAGGAAATAAGTAGTGTAATGGAATGGTCCATGAGGAACAGGTTAACCAGAGGAAGCAGTAAACACCATAGTAGGATACACACCCCCAACATCAGTTTTCCTCCACTGAAATGAAATGAGGGGCCAAGGCCTGGAAGATTTTAGTGAATTTAGTTTCACAGGTGTGAATTTAAAAAGGCTGCTTCCTGGCACACAGAACTGAGCAACAGTCTGGCAAAGACAGTATCTTATGCAGCATGCTTCAGAGGAAAAATCCATCTGTTATTGATTACACGGAACATTTAAAATCCATTATAAACAAGTTAGAAAAAGCTTCAATGAAATCTCAGAATTAAATTTGCCTGTAGAGCTTCTGCACTTTTATGGCACAACACAATTTCCGTATTATTTGCAACACAAACTCCTGAACTCAATGCACAATTATTATATGGTATTCATCATCAGAACAGTCAAGCAATCCATAAACACTAATTCACCTTCACATCTTACTTCTTTAAATGGTATCATCAGCTGTTTTCTAGATCTCTGACAGAAACCCATGACAGACACCCAAGTGTCCAACTTGTTTCCAACTGTCCAACTTGAAAAGCCAAAGAATAGTTTGCACAAGGGTTGGATGCGTGTAAAAGACTACAAAAGGAAAGGGGAGTAATGCAGGTGATATGAAGGTAAAACACAGTGCCAAACAGGTCAGCCTCAAGCATCTCAAACTAGCAAGTCTTCTTTTCCTAAGAAAAAGGATGGGCTACAAAAAGAACGTGAAAGACAAAAGTTGCTTTGTGGGTGAGCCACAATAGTGGGACTTGGGAGTATAGACTAGATGAGCTTGGGAGATAAGGTACAGGTATGAGCTAGATGGAGGAAAAGAGAGCACAAGGCAGAGTGTCCCATCTCACATCCACTACCCAGAACCCTCCTTCCACCTGCCCACATTCCCTCATTTCTTTCGGTCTCTTAACACACTTCCCTACTTCTATAACCTTCAACTCTCTTTGGCTACTCCTTCCTCCTAAACTTTACTCTTTTTCTCCCCCCTTGAAAAATGCCCATAAATTCGAACTTGGTCCAAATCAGATGCCAGCACAGTCACTTTTCTCTCTGTTCTCACTGAGTACCCAGGTGCATGCTGATGGCAAAAGAATAGCTTTTTTCCATCTGGATCACTTAGTTGTCAAAGAAGTTAACCCTTTAAAATTACCTGAAATAATTTGACCAGGCAGACAAGTTGTATTATTTGGTATTTCACAACACACAGTTGCACTGGTTTTGCACGTATCCCTTGTGGGATGACAGACTCAGCTCTCAATGCTATTTCTTGCACTGCAATACAATCTTCAACACTGCTTTGTGGCACACAGAAATAGCCTCCTGCAGCTGCCTTCTCCTCCTCCTCATGGCCTGTAGGTCAGCAAAGAAACCCTCAGCCCACAGGGCAGCCTCTCAGAAGACATTCTCGCCCGGAGCTCCTCTGGAGCCCTTCACAGAGGGCAATAACTGGAGCAGAGCTCCTGGGCAACTCCAGCCTGTGTGACTGGATAGTCAATGTCCACCACAGTGAGCATCAAAGAGGCTTTTGTTGGCAGGGTTTTTAACTCCTACTCAGCACATACAAATACTGATTGAAACTTTTTAAAATATTAGAAATGTTTGAATATTTGCAAAGAATTTACAACTCCACTGTTCATGGGTGAATTTCAGAAATCAAAGAATCCTTAAGCTTCTTCTGATTTTGGATTGGGTTTTTTCCTTTCCTTTTATTTCTACAGTATGAGAGGCTCTCTAACATTCTCCTTTAACTCCTCTAACTTTTCTGTACTTTGGCAAGGTTTTAAACATGGAGGGAGGAAGCACTCTCCATCCTTATTCTCCAAACTCACCAAATAATTTCTAACTTAAGTTACACAGACAGTTTTAAGCAGAAACTCCTCTCTCTCCTTCAAGTTTCAGCCTGGAAAGTTAGAAATTGGTGACATTTAAATCAACTTCAAGAGAGTCAAGGATTGGAGTAGGCTTGGCCTCTAATGCACTAGCTGCTTTCCTACATATCATCCCCCTTCTGCTCCAGAAGTATCAGGAACTTTCTTTGTAATAACCAATTCATTAACACAGTCAAGCTGAAATCAAAGGAACTCTTCTCAACTTCTGCTTAATTTAAACACTTAGGCTTCTATTTTAGCTCTCAGGACAAACTGCTCCCAAAATCTTGTTTGTTTTCCTAGCCACATTGGTTGGTCTAACTAAAGTGGTTCCCTTCTCCTACAAACCTTGCCTCCCTACCAGTTGTGATGTTCTATGGATAGAAGGCTTCTACAAATACTACATCATCAGTAATAGAAAAAAAAGGAGCAATCACCAGATGCTACTGAGGGTAAAGGTGCTTGAACACCTACATAAGGACAGATGTTATTCCACATTCTTTTTACTCAGATCTATATTCAGCCTATTAGGAATTTCCTCCTACAAATAAGGACTTATATTCTGTGCTCATCCCCAAATGAAAGGCTTTATTTAAAAGCACTGGTTATATCCATGCTAAGAACTTTATTCTCAGCTTTATTACTGCACAGTAGTCTCGCTCATCCTGCATACTGCCTTGGACAGAGAGTCCAAGAAGCTCAGTCTCCATATATGCAGCCCCTAGTTATGCTCAGTGTGAAGCATCTATGAAACCATGACCTTAGAGCAAAAGTATTACCTGTTCTGGGAGAACACTGACACAGGTAAGCATCTCCTGCCAAAATTTAATTTCTGACATAACACACCTGCAACAAGAATTATGCTTCTGGTATTAACACAAACATCAGGTCTAAGATGACATTTGAACCTTTAATACACAGGCAACACAGCTTAACTAATGTAAGAATTTAACTCCCAACTGTAGAAATGCCAAGCTTGCTGCCAGCCCTGCAGAGGTGGAAAGCAAGGTTTAAAGGAGGTGTCCTGGCTAATTTTTCCTCATAATGCAACAGAGAAGTGGGCTCACATGATCTCTTCTTGACCCAATCAAGCAGTTTCATGCTGCTTAGGTATCTCCACTGCAGCTTTAGAAACAGGAGACAAAACCAACACATCAATATGAGCCTACCTGTCTATCCCAGGGCTATAGCAGTGGGTTCAAGAAATATCCAAGGCCAAAACTTACCAGGCAGTGAAGGTGAAATAATTTGCTTTAAAGGGACATCACTTCTCTGATTTCTTCCAGTCTTGAGCTGCAACCCAGATCAAATAAACTAGAAACTGAGAGATAAATCACAGGTAAAGAGAGAATAGGAAATGGAAATCAAGCACAAACCCTACAGAACAGCTAAGCAGAAATAAGCTAGACTTAACACAAAAAAAGCTGTACTTTCAGTCTACACCAACACTTTGGATTAAACTACACAGAAAGGGCTTGTCAGCTATGCTTCCTTCTTAAAGGAAAACAAAAAAATATCCAGGCAGAGCTGAAACCACTACATGCTGTCTGCCTTAATCTCCCTTCTCCTTCAGATCCAACACTGATGTCCCCCAAACCCTCTCTAGCTTTAGCATGGATGCTGACAAAGATTCCTTTTAGAAGCCTGGACCACAGAAGCCAGAGATAAATCCGTCCACCCGTATGTATTTTTGTCTCCTTTGCATATACAAAATTTCTTTTACCCTCCTACCTCTCAAACCCATCTCACCCTCCTTCCCTCAAAAGCGATTAAGGAAAAGCTGTAGAAATATTTGCCCAAAGCTGGAGCCTGTTGCTGGGCCCAGCTGCATTGTTGGTAGGAATACACACAGCAAACTTTCACTGTGAGGAGCCCTGCGGGACTCCAGGCACTTCGGGGAGGCTTTGTGAGCCCAGCTCTGCATGCACTAGCCTGGCTATTGTGAAAGGGAAACAGAAAAAAGTGTTACAAATCCCAGTGCTCTCCCACTCTCGTCTCCCCCAACCTCCCCATGTGCCCCCCCATGCACCAGCCGCCACCTTCCCCAAGACTAATCAAGAGGGGAGGGGGCCACTGATGAAGAGACTGAAAAGGTTTCCTCAGTTAGATTTAAGGCAACAAGTCAGGGCTGCAAGGAGTCCTTTATCCACCAGGGAAGCCTCCCACTGCTCCAGAGCTGGGCCGAGCGGGATCCTGGGGCCAGCTTTCTGAAGGCTGCCATTGATTTGTCACTGATGATAAGTGAGGCCAGAGTCGTTCCCACCATCGCCTGCAGAGGGGATGACTCCCACAACACCCGGCAGGGGAGAGGGGCGGCAAATGAGGAAATGCAGAACCCAATGGTTGAAAAAATCCCAAATGGCTCTTTTTCCTCTAATGAGCTGCAACAGAAAGGAGCAACCGTGCTGAGACCGAGGCGGGGGACAAGAGACAACAGTGCACAGGGGCAGTGCAGTCACTCATCAGTGGACAAACCTTCCCCACGCAGAAAGAGCAGGGGGGATTTCTTCAGCCTCAGCCTCCTAAGGGCCTCACAGTGCCAACTCGGTCAAACAATATTCCTTCAAAACCTCTCCAGCTGCTCCCTTGCCAATTGCTTTTAAACTGGTTCTATTTACATAGAGACACTCTTCTCTCAAGCACATGCTGCTGCAAACTCGTTCTTCTGCTTTTTGGGAGGGGAAATCTTTTCTCACAGTACTAAATAAATGAGAGAGGCTAATGAAGCACCATGTCTAAAAGGTGAATTCCCAAAGCAACAGGAGATCTTAAAGGAGCACCAGAGCTCCCCCAGGGAACATACAAATAGAGTAGCAGCTGCCTGGGCAAGACCAGATGCAGATGGGTGAACTAAAAGAAAGACAAAAGGTGGAGGGGGAAGGAAGGCTAAAAGAAAAACAAGAAAAAAAACAGCAAAAGAAGTAACGATCCTTGGCCTTTCTGATGTAACTAGTTAGGAAAACCATCAGAACTGGTTCAACTTGCATTACAAAGTGTCTCTTTTGTGCTCCAAGACATCGAGGGTGTTTACAAGTAAATAGGACACCTTTCCTTCCTTTGCCTGTCCTCAGCAAAAGCCCTCAGCTATCTTCTGCTCTGGCCAGGCTGAGGCACACAGGCCTTGTAACACGGCCTGAAGAGCAAGAGGCACATCTCCAGAGGGAAAAGAGTCACGCCTGCAGCTTCTTTCCACTTCAATCAGACTAGACCCAGCAATCCAGAGGATCTTATCTGGCAATACATCACCTCAGGACACTTGTGCACAGTTCCTAAAGCTCCAGTTTATAACCCAGCACGCTAATATAAATGAAAGTTGCCAGGCTGTAAACTATGACATTCAGCAATATTTTACCTCATATTCAGCCACTCAGAGGCACAGGGCAGATTACTGGGCATAGTAATTATTTCAGATATTCTACTTAGAATTTCTTGGTATACAAGAAAGCACAGCCTCCATGGACCCTTAAGCTGGGGATGAGCACAATATCAGAACCTTAACTGACAACAACCAGTCCAAAAACTTCACGAGTTTAAACATTAAAAAAAAAAAAAATCCAAAACCTCATTCATATTTGGGAAATAGCCAGCAACCAGTTAGCTCAAAACACAGGTTTTACATGCTTCTTTCCAGAAATATTATACTCTAACCAAACAGCCGCATCCTCAACCAAATAAAGCTTTTGAGTCCTGAATTGCAACCCAGTTAAGGCCTATTAAAGACCTTTGCCTCCTAATGAGAGAGGACTAAACATCTCCTGGCTTGATGAACTAACCACTCAGACCATTGCCACTGCTTGGGGACCTGGAAATAGGTTTATGTCCAGTAAGACCCCAACTTGCACACATGAATAATCTCAACAGCTACATGAGAAACAGGATTCACAAAGCATGTTTCAGATGGTGTTATCTCTTAACAGACAATTTTGATGCATCTGTTGCCAAATGGAGGGAGGGTATTCTTTCATGTTTAACAAAATGCAAACTCATGAGGAATCTTCACCCACAGCCAAGTTGCTCCTGTGGTCCCTTCCTTTTTTTGTGCTGCCTGTTTTCATGAAACTTCTACTCTCTGGGACCAGTTTTTTTGGGTGAGAAGATATGCACACATATTGAAATAACCACTGCTTCCATACAAAAGCAGGCTAAAGATGCCTGCAGATTTTTCTCATGAGAATAGTCTGTATTAACAATATTATTAAGTTCTTCTGATACTACTTCCTGGACCAAGTTCCAAGATTTGAAGTGCCTATCCAAATAAAAGATTCCTCATAAAGCTCAGAGACCATTTAAGCAGACACATCATTCAGCCCTGGAAGAAGAATTTTTCCTACTTGAAAAGCTTTTAAACTCTTCTGTGTCCCCCATGCAAGCATACTTGCTTTTGCTAGAACCATGAACTCAGGGCTAAAATGCATGAATAGACAGTGTGATGTCTCCTGTCTTACGGATGCACTTACCACAATGACTCAAGAGCAATTTTCTTTCTGTTATTCCACCATACTTTGGGGAGTAGGGTACAACAGACAAATCAAGTTGAATCAGGCTTTTGAGCCAATTTGCGGGCATTGCAATATAATATTATTCAGCCAAATATAGAGTACTTCCTCTGATTAAAGAGCAACCCAAGCCCATCAGTGCTATAAATGCTACCTAAAATGACTGGATAACAGTAGAGAAGTGACAGAACACAGGGCTAGTTGTCTACTTGTAGCAGAATTTTATCTCCAGTAATTACAGTCTACCTTGAGAAGTTCCTGGGAGTTTTTTCAGTTGAATACAGACTTTTTTTCCTCTTTCCACTCCTAAGTGGAGGAGTTATTCTTTTCAATAGCTGTGCAGTAAAGTTACTTTTTTTTCAGCCAGGAAGAAAAAAAGGAAAAAGAAAAAGTATTTCTTGGGGGGGGGGGGGGTAAGTGGGCAGTTTGTATCTTGACTAATTTTCCTGAATTTTTCTGTACCTTAGGCTACCATTCTCAGAGATGGTAAGAACATAGTATTTATTCCAATGGATCACTCTCTAAATAAGAGCATCTGGTACATTTGGACCTTCAGCCAACAAGCCTTGCTGAGTCAAGATCAGATCAGCTTAAGTCGCAGTACCCAATTAAGCTACACAGCATTATAGTCATGACAGCATCCATCTCAGCTCCAGAGGCTGAGCTCAGTTAGCTTTCCCATCTCCTGGCCCTTTATTCTGAGGCTGAATGTGGTCCACTAAGTCCAGATTCTGAGAAGCTTGCTTAGAGTTTCATTACCCTCCCTTAATTTATTTATTGTATGTTATCAAACGTTCAGTTTGATAATGTAGAATTACAAATAGCAACTGCATTTGGGAAATCATTCCCATACCCCACCTTAAAACTGCACAAACACTTTACAAACTGAATTCATACATGATGATTTAGGTATCAGATCCTCAGAGGAAGATGTCTGTTTTCCATTGGGAAGATAAATTTTTCTGTCCTTCATGCTATAATCTATTTTCTTGATTTCTTTCCAGGTATCCCTCTGAAATAAACCTTCTCCTGTGCACAATAAGCAAGGGACAGAAAGCAGTCTTGATTTAACTATATTTAAGTGATAACACAAGTCTCAGGTTTTCCAGAAACACAATAATGTTTACTCAAAATGAGAAAGAAGCCTCAAGATGGTGATTTTATATCTATCAGTTGTCCCACCCTAAAGAGCTCTTCTCTTACTGCCAGTCCTACAGCCCCCATAAACCGGCATAGCTTTGTGCAGTCTAATAAAAAAATGGATGAGAAAAAGCTATGCAGTGGACAATGAGCTTCAAAAAGATGCAAACTTGAAGGATCTTCCAACTCCTCCTCACCCAGGCCAGTTTGATTCCTTCTGTTGCTTCACTGCTTGCAGAACCATGGCCTCAGAAGCAAGCTGACAGAAGTAGTTGGGGTCATTTCCTGTTTAAGGCTTTAAAAATGTATTTACTACAGTGGGTCACACGTGATTTTCTTCTTACAGTCTGCTTACCACTTGTTTGTACATTTGGAATTAAGATAGGCATGCTGCTGTGCTGAAAATTCTTATGAAAAGGCATAAACACGGGAATCAGATCATTCTACACTTCAGTAAATGCTTAAAAATGTAACATTCTAATCTGGGAAAAAAACACTGACTTTAGTGTGCAGAAAAAAACCCAGCTATTAAGCAACCAGTCACCATTGTTAACTTCTTTATCCTCAAAAGAAAAAAGTCTGTAGACTCCAAAATAAAGTTGTCAACTATCCTGAGAGAAAAGTAAAAAAATCCCAGACTTAGCCATTAGCACACCTGGCCCAACAACCATAGAGAATCTTTATGTAACAGCTTGCAAAGACAGCACTCCCAACCCAAGTTCTGTACAGCTGATCTCCAGGGGGTACAGGGAAGAACATTTGAGCTATTGGGTAAATACAGCCACTGGAGCCAATTACGTATTTACAGAATTCTACCCAGCAATCTAGCTTGCTGCTACAAAGCAGCAAAAAGGAACACTTAATAATTATTCGGTAAAGCTGGCAACAGCTAAACTATCCCAAGCCAGGAATCCAGGGTTAAAATTTGGATTTCTAACCAAGTCCAAGTTAAGCTTCTATTCTCAAATTTCTTGACCTTTGTGATTGCATGGTTAAATACCATTTTGTGATCCATCCTAGGAGATGCTACAGTCAGGATAAGGGACAGGGTGGAAGAATCACAGACAGAACAAATCTTTGCGAGCTGGATTTAGATAGGATGTTCCTCATTAGACTAGTGCCAAATGTATGTTGAATATGCTGGCAGATAATAGGAACATGCACTATCCAGGGCAAAAAGAGCAACTAAATCCTCTTAGATGGACATTACATCTGAGGATAATTTTCACTCTCCCAATATCAGACTTCAGACACAACAAGCGTGTCTAATTGTGATAATCTTGTGTGCATTGTATCAGAGGGAGAAAAAGAACAATTGGAGAAAGGCAGCTTCAACAGAAAGGCAGGAAGAAGCATCACCATACAGACTAAAAGGCAAAGCTTAAGTGGAGCCTCTATTTACTACATTAATCAGTACTTCATTGTGGGATTTTTTCCTCATTATTTCATACATCTGTCAATTTACTACATGTAGATATTATGAATTCTTCAGAGTAGGGATTGTCTTTATTGTATGCACATGCTGTATGTAACACTGTGAAGCTCTGATTTCCATCAGAGTGACTCTTTATGTGATCCAATTGACAATTCATGTGTAAGATTCATCCTATGTACATCTTTTCCTTCAGCCTGCCACATATTCAGGGAGGACAGGAATGGCCATTTAGATAGCTTATGCTTTCCCACAACTAGCTCTGTCTTCCTATGACTAACCAGACAAGTCGCATCACCACTGCCACTTCCACATCAGCTTGGGAGGAGAGTGGATTGTGCCTCCTTTTGTGTGCATGCCCAGGCCAGGCCTGTTAAACCACATCATCATACTACATCAGCAGAGAGTGGTGGGGAGAGCAAGCAAAACTCTAATCCTAGTCTGCAAGTAAGGGTCAAAAACCAACTCTCTGCTAGACATCAGTCATTTAAAAGGCAAGATTAAGGAAGAAGAATCAAGGCCCTAGCAAGGTGATAAAACTTTTCATATTCAGATCCGGCAACAACTCACAACTTAAGTCTGTGGTAGCCCAACTAAAATAAGATAGTAGGTCTTCTCTTGCAACCCTAATGAATAGCAGTTTCCTCCACAAAGGGCATCACCAATTAATGTACTGCACCAGTTGCAACATCTATGGTTTGAACTTTCACCATGCTTGGATGCTAATACAGCACTAAGACTGTAATACAAGTAACAATAGAATAAAGAGGCCTATGCTTATGTGAGCCACAGAAATGAAATCTGGGGCTTGAATTCTCACCTCTCCTTGTTTCTAGGGAGAGCCTTTCCAAATTACTATCAAGGCAAAGCAAAGAAGAAACAAGTCAGTGCCAAAAAAATGGTTGCTCTTGTCTCCCTCTGTCCTTCCATCAGGTCTATACTGATGAGCTCACTGAACTCACTTCAGTTTGCCAATACCACACAACCTGTGGTTTCACCATTCTGCAGGCCAGTTCTGTAACAGACCAACAAGCTGGACTGATTCATCCAGCAGATATCTACACAGACCTTTCAAAGGGACAAGGGAGTGAGACTGCTCTCTGGGACAACCCACAGTTACACCAGACTAGGCGAAACAAGAAACCACACCCCTGGGCCAAGAAGCCCAGTAGCTGGAAGCCAAGCCACATACACTGTAGGCAGAGAAGAACAACCCTCAGCAGTGACAACATCCTAGTGTCCCTGCCAAAAAAATCTCTCAGAGAAATCAAGTTTTACTAAAAGAAAAGGAATCAAGAGCAAAAACTCCTTGAATTCTGCTGTTCCAAAACATGGGCTATGTATTACCATAAAACTGTACTTTGATGACAATATTTCCCATAAAGCAAGGTTATACTAAACCCTTCTCTGAATCAGTAACATGCCCCTGTAGCAATGCCCTTTGGAGCTGCATTCTTAGTGCCATCTGAAACAAGCTACCGTGTCCAGGCAAACCAGACCTCCATGATCCAGCCCTCTGTTTAATTGTTTTAAGCCGTGTGTTTAATTTACCAAGTTTAAACAGGAGGAGAGGACTAAATTGATATGAAGGAACAGAGGACTGGCAAAATGCAATTCATGATCCGTAAGTCAGCTCTTCTAGGATCCTTGCAAAAGACAGATCTGGAGAAAGGCAAGTGGGTGATAATTGGGACAGTTGGAACACTGTTTATTTCCTGCTAGCAAAGACAGCAGTTCAGGCCTCCAAGGATAAATCAAATGTCTTAACCATATGGAAGACATTTCATTTCCAAACATCATCCATACAACAATGGACCACAGAAAGAAAGGAGCCAATTCACAATAGCAACAAGAAAACAAAATTACTAGAGATTTTAGAGATGAGTTCTCATCAAAATCTTCACTTGCAAAGAGCCTCATGTTACATCAGAACTTGCACCACATCCCACCACAATCAATTCAAAGACACTTTTATTGGCAAAACAAGCTCTGCAAGTGTTACCCACATGTAAAAAGCAGCTTGCTTGAGTTTCTTCCAGAAGTGGATTCAACATATGAAGGGCCTGTCTCCACAGAGGTTTTAAGAGAAAGGAATACATGGCGTTAAGTCCACGGACAGAAATGAAAATGTTCCAAAGAATAACATTTTATTTCTAGTAAGACAACTGTTCCTTGCTCTAATATATTTTATCTTTTACTCATAAGATTATAAAGCTTTCTTCTCAGCCTCTCCTTTTACTTCTCATTCCAACATTTATTGTTTAGGGTATTCTCCCAATCCTCCCAAATTGCACATGCCAGCTCAGTATTTGGTAAAATTCTGCCTTGATTTTGCACATTTCATTTGGCACTAGGTGCCAGCTAAATAACTTTGCACAATAACTCATGGCAGTTTAGTTGGCTAACAGGTTTGGACTTCTTTTTTCTATAGAAACTTGTGTTCTGGTTTAGATTCTGACTAGTTTCTCATGTGAATTTTAGATTAAATTAATTTGCTTTCCAAGCCTCAAAATGAGTGTCAAACCCCAGAAACAATGTTTTCATAGGCATGGATAGCATTTTCATTTTGTTTCAGTCCATGGTTCTCTCGTGCTTTTAGGTGGAGACAATTTTTGCTGCTTTGGATAAGACTGCATAAAAAGAATTGGTTTTGCTGCTGCTAGGATCAGCAATGGAAATCCTCCCAGTCCTACGCTGTAGCAATCATTACACTGATCTCTAGATCTAGTAATTTCATGTCTTTGCACAACTGAAAATAAAAAATTGATTTCCCTTTAGTTACAATGGAAGAACATACAGAGCTCTGGAGTTCATTCTTGTGGGAGTCAAATATTTAATTTACTCTTGATTAGTATAGGAGGAAGATCTCAGCAGTGTATTCAGGTCTAATGGTTTGAACAATTCAAACATGTCCTACTTGCTAGGGCCACTTATACAGCCAGAACAGCCACACAGAGTCTTAAGAATGCAAACGTTCCTGAGGCTCATTAAGGTGGGACTGTAGAGGGTCTGTGCTGTCTACCCACCTTAGCTCAGTCCCATCCCACAGCAGATAATATTCTCCTTATGGAGTTAGTGCCACTCTGCTCCTGTGAGCCACTCCCCTTCTGCTTGTCTATAAAGGGCATGGAGCCATAAAGCACATACGTTAGAGACTTTGGTATGCAGCCTGCACAGGCAGAAAAGCAGGCTCCTTGGGCTACCTGGTCTTCTAGGGTGTATCCAATGGCCTCTTGTCCTCACAACACTTCAAGAAGCAGTTTTACCATTGCCACCACATTTCATTTAAGATCTTGACACAGGATGCAAAGCATGTTGTTACAATGCTGTTCAAGAAAAAACCCAAGACAGAGCCAGATAAAACTGCACGCCTTTCCCAGATAAACCTGCAGGACCAATGCACCGCAGTACATTAGCCAGCTAACATAGGTGTTTTGGCAGCTGTCCCAGTCACTTAATCGAAGCCTGAGCGGGTAAGTCAAGATGTACATACCAAAGATGTCACCTCTGCCTCACTCCCTTCCTTGCTCAAAGGCTTCTGTCTGAGTACTGTTCATTTTTATCCTATTGATGAACTCTACATAGGTCTAATTTGCCCTCTGTATCTCCTATTATTTTTATATTGTAACTGTGTTAGGCTTCACCTTGTGTACCCAATTAAGCTAAGTGGGGTTTTGCCAAGCATTTAAAGGAGGCAAGTGTCTGCCACCCCCTCTCTCTTGCCAGTCTGTTCTAAAGTGTCTCATCACAAAAATTGCTCATGGGTCCTTTCTCAAAAAATAATTCAAGTTTCTCTTATTCTTCTATATTACCATCATCAAGTTTGCTTCCCCAGCATAACCAAGAAAAAGTTATTACAGAGTATCAGAGGAACTGTCCCTTTTTTTTTTTTAAACATTCCTTTTGACACCTTTCAAGCTTAAAAGCTTGCTCCCAGACTTCTAAAGACTTGTGGGTGAAGAACTAACCGTAACAAGGCAATAAAAGAAGCACCAAAAAAACATTCAACATTTTCTAGGGACAATTGACTGGAAAACATAAACATAAGCAATCTACTTATTTTGTTCTAGTCTGGAATTTGCACTAAGAGCAACAGAAGATTACAGCTCCTCTTCTTCCAGTTCCTCCTCTTCCAGTTCACAGAAGGCAGGTCACAAACAAGAGAAATCTCAGAGAAATAACAGGCTTCTCCTGTTAGTGAGCAAGCTGCTTCAAGCCAAAGTTTGTAGTCAAAGGTTGCAGGAGTCAGGGAACACCAAGGTTGTTCTTGCTTGAGTACTGGCAGCATAGAAATTATTCAACGTAACTGTAAAGATGCAAAGAGGACGAATCTGCCCTTCTGGAGAAGTTGAAGCAAAGGCAGAGGATCCATCTGCTTTCCAGATAAAAGAACCTTGTGCCTGGGGAAAAAAAAATCGACAGAACAAACCAACAACAAAAACAAACCCCCTAAAACCAACAACTAACACCCAAAAGGCCTAAAGGTCTTCTGTTGCTTAAGGTAATGCTGACTGCAGGTCTGAATTCTTCCTTGCACTCAAAAATGCAGTGAACAAAGGCCTACAGATAGTATTGAGTCATGAGCGGTGACAGTTCAAACCATCACATGAGGTTACCACCCTTGTGGTGGAGATAACTGCTTGGCAATCAGCTTGAGTCAACACTCTCCTGCAGCTGCTGTTCATTGATCAGGGAAGAAGACAGATGCAGAGGCAGCCTTCCCTAAGATAGCAAAGGGCCATAACCACACCAACTGGACAAATCAGACCCTCCCAGTTTCCAAGACAATGCCCAAGAAAATTCCCTTCACCACTTCATCTCTGCATTAATACAGCTCTGAGCTCAACTTGCTCTTTCCTTGTATTTAACTTAGGTCTGTCTGCAGGGCAATGACTATTGCTCTAGAAGGACTCCTGACCCAGCCTCTCAGTCCTGCATCACGCTTTCTAAGACTTAAAAACTGAATATTTCTATTTGAGATTCAAGACAAAAATGAAGGTAGTTCTCTAGCATTCCTATTTACCAATGACTATTCTCTCCTGTTTCTTGGCTATTAAAGCCTCCAGAATGGCAGCCTCCAATCTATCTCCCCTTTCCCATACCACAAACTCTCTAGTTTTCTCTCACAGACAGACTTGTTATGTTTTTCCTCAGGCTAATAGGTACTATGCTGATCAAGGCCCTTTTTATAAAGGCAGCACAAATTAGTGGCATGTCCTTCAGCCACAAGAAGCTCAATTCAGGCTTTTCAGGAGTAGCAGGCTTCAAAAATCACAGTGAAGAGAATGCAGTCTTTGAGGCCTCAAAAACCGAATTTCTTAAATTTGTCAAGCTTGAAGAAGTGGCAAAGTCTGAATAACAAAGAAAGGACATCAGTAAAGCTGGCTTCCTCTTAACAAATGCATTTTTAATTTAGAGAATTAGCCCACCTCCTGGTTCATCCTCAGAAGCTCAGAACAGAAGCAGGAAATTACAACCCCAAGACTTCTCTCCCTTTTTTTTTCCCCCTGCCCTCAAGTTGCAAAGAAGGGATTTGACTATTCAGCAGTCATGGAAATTCAGAACTAAAATTGGGTGGGAGCACAAGGAAAAAAAAAGGGGAAAAAAGAGGAAAAAAAAAGGTGTGTCTTTATTTTATTCTAATCCTAGATCCCACAAGACAGTTCTGATACACTGAATGGCTGCACCTTAAGCAAGAACCTCTCCCAGCACTACCAGTTGTCACCAAGACAAATGAACTGACAGAGCCGGAGATTCAGGCTAAAGGAGCAGAGTGTGTATTTCCCTCTAACCTTGCATAATCCCAGAATGCTTCTTACAAGCCTTTCAGAAAAGAAGGCTGAGAACATCAAGTGTCTGTGTTTTAACTGTTCACTATAGTGACTCACTCTTTCACACAGCAATTCTTAATGGGGAAGGGGAAGAGAAGTATGCTGTTTTTCCAGGAAAGGAGCAATTTTCTGTCACCAGACTTACATTTGTTTCTATATCCAGACTTCTTACCAAACCCATAGTAATCTCCTATTCTCACATTATGTTTTTGTCCAAGCAATTATCTCCAAAGTTCTAGCTACTCACTTCAGTTCTGCCCTCCCATTTCATACACTTTTCCAGACAATACTGTCCATCAAAATACCTTCTTGGACATCCCACTCAAAAATCCTTCTAACTTAAGTGCTCCCAAGGCTGACAGATTCCATATTCCACCACTGCAGACAGAGGTGGTGATGGAGCTACCTCATGGGCTCCCCATCTCAGTGTTCTGCTAACAGTCTCCCTTTCCACTCCATTGCTAGGTTCCTAATATTTCATAAAATCACTCTATTAGGTCAGGGACTCTACTGTCACAGATTCCTAGCAACTTGTCACATCCTCCTTTAAAGCATTAGTAAAATAAGTCTTTCCCTGTCTCAGCAGTTAAATAATGCTCAATGCTCATCTTCACTTTCAAAATTTCCATCTTTTATACTACCTAATTAACAACTCTTTCTGCCATCAGATCCCACATAATTACTCCACTTGGATTTCCTTACACAACTCTTCTGTTCCTTTGCCAGCTCAAGTCCTTGGCTCTCATTTCCAAAATGCCTATCTTTGCTTCTGTTAATATCTATACTCCTATAGCCCTTTAGCTTCTTCTCATGGTTTACTACTCTTGCATTTGCTTCCTCATCCTTATTTACACAGTTACCAGCTTTCAGTAGTCTTTGATGCCAACTCCTACCCAAAACCTCTCTCTATCCTCGTTCTAAGAAGTGATTGGAATGAAAAACTTAAAGGAAATTTAATTAGAAAGCAATACAATTTTAATATTGACCTTATCTAGCCCAGTAGAATTATCACACCCCTGATCCTTATCAGATGTCAGATGTCCAATTAAGACTATAAAGGCTTTGGGGCAAACGTAGCCTCTTCCTTCATATTATACAAAGCCACAGCACCCAGACAATCCTTAAGTTAAGAAAAACACCTCAGAAAGTCAAAGAACTTGATTTTGCCAAAGGCAACACCACTCTCTATTGTGATTTGGAAATTACCAGAGAAGTTAAAAGTCCTCACTCTCTGAAACTTCAAAATGCAAGAATAGGGTTTCCCTCAAGAGAAATAATGTCTGACCACGTCTGAGAAGAGAGAAGCTGGGTACGGAATGCACTGAAAAGATTTTTCCATGGTATCTCTAGCTCCTTCCTGCCTCAAATCTCCAAAGCCATTACTTATCCACTTCAAAACAGCAGGAGAGTCACTTCTTTTTTCCTCCTCTCTCCAGAAGGAGCACAGCAGAAATAAACCTCGAGTGATAAATTATGCACCACTTTTGTGTGGCTGCCTCTTGGCCAGACGGGAAATTTTTCTCCAAAAGCCTTTTGTTTCCAGCTTTGATCCCAGTGTTGGATCCGCTCTGTTCAGCATGGAGGTGAAGGGAGAGCTGACACAGGCCAAGTTCAGGCTTACTGCAAGTCACAGTCAGATCTTCCTTTAGCCTTCTCCCCTCCCCCTTTCCAATTGGAACTCTCCTTGAGTTTGAAAAGATCCTATTAAACATTTTCCAGAGGGCATTACAGAGGATACATTATTTTGATGGATGCTGGGGCTAAAGGAGGAGGATTTCTAAGTACAGTGAAATAATGGAGTTTGCTCTAATGGGTTTAAGAGATGCCCGGGGGCACCAAGTAAGTTCCTTCTCTTCAAATCAAAAACACAGAAGACCAGAAAATGGAGCCGAACAACTGAACGCCAGGAAGCGGGGAAATCGGGCTCTATTTAGCTGCTGCTCTTGGTTACAGCCAACTTCAGGCTGCTTGGAAAAACAGCACACACACATATCACTGGCACAAACTTAACAGGAGGAAACAAAGAGACAACAGGGGTCAAACTGGGGGTGGCAAGGAGGAGAAGGATGCAAGGCTGGGTCCCCACCCCCTACCAGAGAGTCGGATCAATTATCCTTGAATACTAACAAGATTTCTGATTAAAGAACTGCTGCTATGCAATAGAAACAGAAAGCTCCAGCAGCTGGGAGGGGCTACCAGGCAGTAACAAAGAGACACAGAAGACTATGCCCTACTAGGGCACACGGAGGAAGTCACCATGCTGGTAGCCAGGAGAGTGGTCTCCCCTGCCTGGAGTCATGATAGCATCTCACTGCTGGTAGATTTAACTCCAAGAGTAAAATTCCACCTTGACACTACAGAACACAAGGGCTGTTTTCAGGCAAGTATCTTATCTACTGGAAGCTTTGCTGGACAACAGTTCTTTATACAACCTCATCAATACAGTACAGGAAGGTGAATTCTATTCTAACTCTAAACTCATTCAGAGAAAAAATTCGGTGCTTTTTACTTCTTAGTATTGCAACACCAGAAAGTTGCTATCAACATACAGCAGTTTGAGAAAAAAGATCTGCGCTGTCCTTGGACATACACTTTTTGACCAAACTGCAACTGGCAGTGCAAACATTGAATATTCATCTACATTACTGTCTGTTAATCTTAATGGTTTGTGACTTGCTGACTGGCGGCTAATGCCAGAACCTAATCACCTAAGAACCTCATGACAGACAAAGCTTCTGTTACTACTTTTCAATCCACAGGTGTGCTAACATGCTTATACCAGAATGCTTAATGTATCCCATACCATCAGAATCGGGCTCATGATACTTAATTTCCATTTTCTTCTTTGTCTTCTATATTAAATTACCTAATTCCCTGATATGAAGAATTTCAGTCATTCACAATTCAGCACTACAAAATTCAACAAACATTTGATGTTAATAAAGTCTTTATGAAAACTTACTTTCTTGCCTTTACACAGCGAGTCTCTTTTCATCTAGGGTCACAACAGCTGAGAAGATCTGCTGCTCACAGAAAGACTGATTGCAGCTCAAAAGACCCCCAGAATAAATGCAAAGGCTGTAATGCTTCAGCACCTACCAGACAGTTCTGCATAAGAGAGGCAAAAAAAAACATGTCTGGAAAGCTGAAAAACCTGAACATGAATTCACTCACAACAGGAGGGCAGTCAAATACTCCCAGGTAACAGTCCCAGAGCAACCAGATATACAGCATGAATAAACCACAAGTCTACAGAATAACAAGCCCCTGCATCCATACGCTTACTATCTTTAGTATGGGGAAATGGAAATCTAAAGACAGAAGAAAGAAGGGATTCAAGGAGTATTACAGTTTTCACTCAGGAGAGAAAACAAAATCCCATAAAAGAGTAAAAATAGTAATACCTAACCTAACAGCAATGGCGAAGAATCATTGGCACCACAGACACAAAAGTAAGAGCCTAACCATCAAGGACATGAGATTAATGGATGACAATTACATGTAGTGTTTTCTGCCATTATTTGTGTGAAACACAAACAGACACTAAATACAGTATGCCATTTAAAGGAGTGGGTTTGTTATATGCCAGAGCTCCAGCTCTGGATGTTTTATCAGGTAAAGCCAGACATCTTAAAAGATGGTCAGTTTAAGTCCACATATATACCATCTGACTATGTAAACCCATATGAGAAAACATCACAAACAGCTAAGCCAGAATTAACAGAGGACTAGAGAAATTAAGTATCCACCTTTCTTTTACATTTATTTTAATAACACTTTATTTACCAATTCACCCTTTCCAGTGTCAGTAAAATTTCTGTGATTTTATGATCTTGTGACCATCAGCAAGAGAAATTGTAACTATTATTAAAAAGAGAAATAGTCACAAGCAGCAAAGGAATTCAATGAAGCTACAGAACATGCACTTACTATACAAACCTATTTTTAAAACCTTGACTGGTTTTTAAGATAATATCTCTTTATCAGCTTTTATAAGTGTTATGAAGCATACATTCTATTGTATTCAACGGTAAGTTGCATTCTAGGGCAAATGGAGTTGGCCTTGGGCAAGACAATTTCTACTTCACTTCCCACATTTACAAAACAAGGATAATATTTGCCTATTTCACAAGAGTGCATGAAGATTCAAGAGCACTATCAGGCTACAGATCATTCTCATAGAATTAATGTTTTAACTATTTTTTAATGTTAATTTCACTAGTCTGGAGAGCATTTACAAGTAAAAACAAAATACAAATCACTTTGATTTTTTTTTCTAGTTAACATACAGCAACTACTGTTTTCTGGTTTGAACTACAAACAACTGGATAATGTTTGTATCTAACCACTTTTTCCTTCTGTAATTTCAAGGAATACAATGTAGAAAAACAACTACCAGCTTTCTGAAATCACATTTTGTGGCCCACAGGAAGAGAATATCCCTCATCAAGGTTCACAAGACATTCTGGAAATGCAAACACTTTATGCAACTATGCACCTATTAATTTTCTTGCTGCATACACCCACACTCCCAAGATACAAGAAGTTTCTCTACTGCAAACAGTGCTATATAAGCTGACTGAACGTGCTAATTAAAGGCTTCTAGAATGAGAATATAAAAGAAAATTGCTTATATACACTAAATAAAACAATAATGCTAACTTCATACTCGAAGATTTGTGCCATATGCTTTTCCACTATGTTTTAGTAGACAGAATTGTCAAAAGCAAAACAAAAAAAAACCAAACCCATCACTTGTCACCACATGCAGCATGTTGGGCTTCATTTTAGAAATACAGGGAATGCTACTCAGTTCCATCATCACTTTGAAAAAAAAAAAAAAGTCAAGATAATTCAGGGTGATCAAGAGATCTGTGAATATCATCCAAATTGATGATTCAGCAAACCCTAGGACTCTCAGCACACCCAGGAAGGACAACATTATCAGCTCGGAGTTGACAATAAAAAATGGGTGCTTTGCACTTGGCTAATAGCTGTAGAACCAACAGCAATGCCAAGCACAGGTAGTTGAAACTGTGACTCCCACTGCAAAATATACGTCCACAGAAGTAACATATTCAGGTTTCCAGCTATAAAACCTAGTCAAGGTGTTTCAGAAGTGAAGCTCTGATATTAGCTATGCATTTTTCTGGCACAGTTCCAGAAGCCAGAACAGCAAACATATCAGCCAGATGGGTTCTGTGACATTCTGTATTTATACTAACACAGACCATCTTAACATCAGGTCCTTCTTCGCTCCAGCCACCAGCAGTGTGTGAAATGAGCATTAAATTCCCTCTGTATACCTGTTTTTACCTGCAACGCATTTTTCCAAGAGCTCAAGATACTTGTAGACCTCTTTTTTGTTGGTTTGGTATGGGGATTTTTTGGCATAGACTTCTCCAGTTTGATCTGCCCCTATCCACTACAAAAGAGTCAAAGGTCAGTCTTGCAGACTTGTTTGCCTTATGCTCTCCTGTACTGAGGCAGAAAAGCAAATGACCAAGTGTTTCTAACAACTTACCTCTTTGGCATCACAACTTCCGTGAGTGCTTTATGACAGTTAAGCTGCACACCAGCCCTGCAGGTACTTCTAAGGGACAACTTTTAACATTTTCTAGCTAAGTGAATGAACACTGACTCATCACAAATTTTGACATTTTCTCTGCCACCTCCATCCTGATATCTCCTCAGGTTTTTTCTTATTTCTAATATGAAAAAGACTGTGAAACACAAATAAAGGCAACCAGTGTAGTTGTGGTTATGAAATGTGTAGAACACAGCGATGGGACAGTTATAAAGATGATTTCTAATAAACAACCAAGGAAAGCATGGAAGAAGGCTTTTGAACCAATCTTTTGTTTGCAAATAACAATTATAAGTCTTAAGCTATAAGAACTTTTGAATTATAACCTTAGAATGTTGCTTAGTACTAAGGATTTTAACCTGTAGCTTTAGAATGTACAAAGGATTTAAACAGAAAGGGAAGTGACCCTATTTCAAGCTCTTGGAGAAGGAAGATGGACCTCAAAATTGCTGATTAGTGACCTTGAAGGGGGAAGCTGGACATCACTACCATAGATTAATGACCCCAGAAAATAGAAGTTGGACCCCACCATATGGACACACATCCTGGGATATACACAATAGGGTATAGAAAATGGAAAGGAACCAAACATCACCATCATAGATTTATGAGCCTGGAGTATAGAATTGTGACGTTAAAGGTAGAAATGGAAACTGTCGAAAGCTCACGTAGAAACTGGGAAGAGATTATGAATATGCATGAATATGATCAATAAATACCAGCAAGCCCAACAACTGGTGTGCAGTCAGAGGGGAAAACCCCCACCGCTGTACCCAGCGTTGTCTTTGCTCATAGGTTACTGTATTAATTAATAAATTGAATTGCTGCTTGATATATTAGCTGAGTCAAGTGTCACATTCCTAACAAGACTGGTCAGGAATTGTGTCCTTATTGTAAAATTATGTCCTTATTCCCTCATATTTTGATGAAGGAAATAGGATATTCACTTCTGGAAGCAGCTGGCACATCCAATCATAAACTTACAGTGATCTGACAAGAGGATACAAAAGTGCACTGATGGGAAAACTACTTGAAAGAGAAACAAGCTGCCATAAAAAAAGCATCCTAGAGACATCAAGGAACAACCACCTACTAGCAAACTTGCATTTTACAATCAGACATCCCCCACATGGCTGTTAACAGCCCAGACACATTAACTAGGAGCACCTGGGTAACAGCCAAAATAAAACACATCCAGATCTGCACCTACACTAAGGTCTATCTTTTAGATCCTTCTCACTCCTAGAGGGCAGCTAAGTATCTGTGTGGCATTTGGAAACTCAAGAGTACTTCTGGCTCCTAAAAAGCAGGCTTTCTGATACACAGAACTACAGCCCTTTCTAGTCAGTCTATCCAAGCTGGCTTAGCACATTCTTCAAAGCTGCCTGCAATTAGGTTTCTTGTTAGAAGAGAAATAATATTATGTGAAACCCAAACTCCCCATGATTGTGCCCCAGGGGCAATACTTGTAGAATGATGGAGGTCAGCAGCACTACTGCAAATGCTTCCTGCAATTTCAGAATAGCACAGGAGAAAACGGATGGGTGAAATTATACAGCAGCTGCCAAAGCAGTGAAGGAAAAGAAATGAGGTACGTATCTCCTCTCCACACCCCTCCCCCAAAAGCCTTCTAACGCTTTATAAACAATTTTGCGAAGCGTTTAGATGCTTTCTTCTCCATCGGGCGCACTTGTAAAATCAAGAACCTCAGCACAAGCCGAAGAAACAGCAGATGTCAGTTGACAGAGCAACCACGGAGCTGAAGTTTTCATGGCGAGACTTCATGAGACTACCTCCCGGCTCGCTAAGAGCGCCGCGAAACCCTCCCCTCATCACTATTTTTGGTACTCCTGCTCTGGCCGCGCTGTGCCAGGGCGCTGCGGGAGGACTCCCAGTCCACGCCGAAGCGAGGCAGGTAGCCCGGGGCGCCACCGCGGAGCCGGGCTGTACCTTTAAGGGGCCCGTCGCGGCGGGTGCGCGGCTGCATTCCTGCTCCGGAGCGGCGGCTGTCCCGACACGCCGGGCACGGCAGCCTGCGAGGCAACCTGCGCGCCCGCCCCGGCCCGGCCCGCCGCTCGCACCGCGGGAACAAAGCCCGCGCCCGCCGCCGCCAAACTTCCGCGGGGGGCAGCGGCCGCGTGGGCGCTCCCAGGGCAGCGCAGCTCCGCGACCCGCGCTCCGGCCTGCCGGGGCATTCCGCCGGCTCCAGCACGCCGAGACACGGCGAAGGCGAGAGCCCCGCGTCCGGGCGCGGGACGGGGCGCGGACAAAGCGCGGCGGGCGGCGCAGGGCAGGGCTCTCCGCCCGGCGGGCGCGGGCAGGTGAGCGGCGCGGCCGGGCAGGGCTCTCCGCCCGGGCACAGATCACCGCCGCCGAGCTCGGGACGGCGGCTGGGCCCCCCGCGCTGCCGCGGGGCAGAGCGTGCCGCGGCAGCCGCTTACCTCTGGAGCGGAGCAGCGCTCCCAGCAGCACCAGCAGGAGCTGCGGAGGCGCGGGCAGGAGACAACCCCCGCCGCGCCGCCTCATGGTGGCAGCGCCCCGGCCCCGTGCCCGGGCCGCCCGCAGCGACGTCGCGGGCGCCTCCTGCGCGAAGCACCCCGGCACGACCGCCGCTCGCTCCGTCCGCAGCCGCGGCACTCCGGGGCCGGGGGCTCCCTCCTCGCTCCACCCGCCCAGGCCCGGCCCCAAAGGAGGAGCTCCGCCGGGGCAGCCCCCGCCCCGCTCCCCCCAGCGCCGAGACGCTTCGCAAAGTTTCGGCGCGGCGGAGGCTCCGCGGCGAGACACGCACCTCCCTTCCCCACCCTAAGGGGCCGTCGTCCGTCACCTCAGCGAGACCCTTGGGCTCGCCCAGAACCCCAAGAACCCCTTAGCCCTTGCCCCCAGTACAGCTCCCTCACCGCGGGCGGGGAAGTCCTTCCTAAAGCTGCTCGGGACCGTCGGTGTCGGCTCTCCCTGTCCCAACTCCCGCAGCATCGCCAAGGAACATTGCTCCTGGCTCTCGGCTGCCCGGTATCCTCCGGTCCCAGCGCATTGCCTCGCTTCCCGACTTGTGCCAGCTTGCTGTACTCGGGCCAAATCGCAGAGCCCTTCTTCCCGTCCCGTCACCGTTTGCCAAACTAGTTCAATTTGAAAGGGAAACATTCACGAGCCCTTTGCCCAGCATGCATGTTGCTACCTATGAGAAACGTCTGACTTTTCACTCCGTTCGTGAAAATATTCTGCTATTTGGTGTTTTCCTAATAGCCGCGATGTCCCAAGATAGTGGACTACGGATGAATCTCAGGTAACCTACAAAAAATTTAGGGTCGTTTGTTTCCTGCAGGAGTAGAAATTAGCACTTGAACAATTGGCTTATGTGACTTCTGTTCTGTGCTGCATTAAAAAGCAGACGGGCTTTCACTGGAGATCACCCTTAGAGCCAGTTTTATGATCCTTTTGGCATGATTTGACATTTTAATGCATAGGGTTGACAATACAAGGAACTGTTATTAAATAATTAATCTCAGTTGATTTAGAAGTATTAACTTGCACAGAAAGCTGACTCAGTCCAAACCCTGGACCACAGGGGAAGATGAGAATTTTGTCAAATTGACACCAAAGAGCCAGTAATAGAAATGGTCTTATTTAAAGCCTTCCCATAGATGAATCCAGAGGAAGCTGCAATTAATCCCATCCTCTAAACAATAACAAGAGTAAGAAAATGGCACAGCATGTGATTGAATTATGCCACTCCTATTAGTTAAGTGTAAAATGGTGAAGACAAGGGGTATTATTAAAAATGTCAACGTAAAATTAAAACAGGGACTGAGTCTTGACAAACTGTGCTCAGTGAAAAGAGAAAATAATCCAACACAGCTTCACTGAGAACTCCCAAGAGCAGTAACACCACAAGAAATAGTAAGCAGCAAACCATGTTTAAATCTTCTGTACATGGCCACCAAAATTTTTAAAAAGCAGACTTTTTTCTTTATATACAGAACCACTGTGTCAAACCAGGAATAGATCCATGTTAGTGAAAGATAGGCAAAGTGTGCAAAGTTGCAGAAGAGTAACAACAAATACAGGCAGTCAAGAGGGACTGGCTGAGGTGAAGAGATTAAAAATCTTCTGTATTCTAATATTGACTTGGAATCAGTGACAGACTGAGGCACGGAAAGTATACGCAATTATTGTAAAGTAATAAACTCCAAGATATCAGAGTTTAAGATGGTTGAAGGGGAAGAATTCTGAATAGTGGGTTAAAGTTAAGAGAAAAAAACAGTAACTTCACACTGACTAGCTGACTGACTAGAATGCAAAACCCTCACTGTATCTCCCTAAAATACAGAGCAACATAACCAAAATTCATTTAAGTTCATATTCTCTACTAAGGATAGATCATCAGGTAGTATAACTCAGAGGAGTCCTTCTGAGTTCAGACTCACAGAAGCTTTTAGAAGTTTAGGTGCTGAAGTACTGACTGTGATAAAGCACAGACACAGGGCCCAGAACTTCTTGATAATTATATACTTAGGTCATAGAACAGTCAGATGTTGAGTATTTCTCTGTGTTTGAAACAAAAACCTCTTGAAAAATATTGTCCTAAATACAAATAAATTCACTTGTTAGCTCTTCCCAGAGAACAAATGTTTTTACCCACTCTGTAAAGTGTGTTTACCAGTCCTCTGCATCCTGCACTGTATTTTGGTAAATCATGTTCCTCTCTAAGCTCAACTTCCTTAAACTATATCTCTGTCTTACTAGTAATTTTGAAATCCCCTTGTGAAATGTTAGAGAATCACATGAAATGCTAGAGAACCTTTCACAAAAATCTCCTAAATAGGTTGCAGTTGAACAGATGAAAATTTATATTATAAATTTCTCAATTACCTACTTGTTGATAAATACTTTGAATATAATCCTGATTACATGTGGGATCTTTGAGGAATAATTATAAAGTAGATTTATGCAGAGTAAAATGGATATATATGATAAAAGCAGAATAGTTGCTAAATAATGCTGGTAAAATTTAACCATATGCTTTGGTCTTGCCTCTTTCAGACCAAATACCTTTAAGATTGTGGAAATATCAGAATACACTTCAACCCATGCACAATGCATGTACTTGCTTCTACCCACACCTATGAGGGAGGAACATCATGAAGTAACCTGCAATAATTTATAGATCACTGATAAGTGATATATAACGCAAGTGTTGTGAGACAGATGAGAAAGAAGTAATTAAAATATAATTAACAATTAATTTATATGACAACATGCCCAAGCAAAAAAACTCAACCAGTCATTATAAATGGAACAGGAAGAAGATTATTATCCTAATAACCATTTTGGGACATAATTCAGATACATCCCCTCCAAAAGAAACATTAGAGAAATAAACCAATCCAATGATAGAAAATACGTACTATGAAATAACAGTAATAGTTTGCATCATTTTCAGGGTGATTTTAAATAGCAAACCTGTATCAGGAAAAAGACAACCAAGAACATGGTGTCATTGGAAAAAGAAGAAAGGGACCAGAACAAGGTAGGATTATTAGGGAAAATACACTTTTTCTATTTTAAAACTGCAAAGATTTTAGTAATAAGTTTAAAGAAAGGAAGGAGAAACAATGAAAAAAATGTCTAAGTCTTCCCTATGAAACTATTTTTAAAGCATTCAAATGAGCTTTTCCTTGTAAGAATGCTCCTCCACATCTCAAGTTTCATAGAAGAGAATGACACATTGGGTAGCTTAACTGTTGGGTTCAGAAAGGTTTGGAGCAATTGTGTTTTAAATATTTGAGATAGAGTGAATTCATTTACTAGAATGAAAAACACAGGAAAAATGAGCAAAATGCATTTGTGCTAAACCAAGTTCCCTTTTTAAAGTAATGTAAAGCTTGCTGTGTGAAAAAAGCAACAGACATGATACGCCTTGTATGGCTTTTGGCATCATCTCACAAAACACTTTCATAGAACAACATTTTAAATACAGATATGGGAAGATGTGCAAGCATCTGATAGAAGGAAACCACAGTGGCCATTAGTCATTATTCATCAAAAGGCAAAGGCACTTCAGATATGTTTCAAGATATGTCCTGAGTTCTGTTTTGTCTAATATGTTCACTGACAACTTAAGCGGTGCAATATTTATGCTTGTAAAATGTGTGCTACAACAACTGATAATCTCAAAACAAAGGCAAAGGACTGGAAAAACTAGGAAGAATGAGATCAGACACCCCAAATCCTATTGACAAATTGGTCAGATTGCCCAAAAACCAACAAGGAAAAATACAGTAGTTAGAAACATATTATTCTTATGAATGAAAAATTAATAAACTGCACAAAATTTTGGACTAGACAGAAATACAGCATCTTAGGGTAACAAATAATATAAACCAACAGTGAAGCAGCACTACCAGGAATGTGTTGAATTCTGGAACACCTTAACAAGTGTGTCATATATGACACAATTTGATTTCTTAAATTCACATAATACTGAAGCCCCAGTTGGATACTCTGTCTGGTCCTGCTTCAACACCATAGAAACATAAAAACAACTGAAAATAAACAAGAAAATAATAAGAACAAGAAATGTATAAATCAAACCCTTTGAGAAAAAGCTGAAAGAATTAGGTATACCTAGATAAGAAATAAAAGCTTCAAGCCAGATGCAGCTTTCTGATATTTATAAGAGCTAATTACAGAGATGTTGATCAGCCATCCTCTATGGCTCCAGTAGAAAGACATGAAAGAGTCAACTTCATTTGCAACAAGAAATGCTTAAAAGATTCTTGTGATCAGCATTCCAACTGAGGATTTTTCAACAATGGAGCAGACTGTCTAGGGGGACTGTGGAATCTCTTCCATTGGATTTTTATGAGAACACAATTTGATAAGCATGCTGGTCCTAGCCTTGATATGTTTAGTCTTGCTGCAGTACAGACTGGTCTAGGTGATCTTTTGGAACCCCTACTGAATTTAGGTTCTACAATGGATATAGTTCAGGAAATTCTAACTGGAAAGATAATTACAAACTCTGCACTCTGACCAAATTCTGTTTTACTAGTGACCTCCACTAAATAAACAGAAAAGCCAGGAAAACATCAAAATGTTCCCAGTGGAGCTCTAAGTTCAAGATAAACCGTAGGTATTAGACCATGAGTGTAGCTATCATGCTGGCATGATAGCGTGGAGGAAGGTTTTAGAAAGGCCTTGGGAATGGTAAACTGAGGAAAAGGATACATTCATGTATGCCCCATTGTTTTAGAAAGGCTTTGGGAATGAGAAACTGAGGGAAAAGATACATTTATGTATGCTCCACTGTTTCGGGAAAGTCCTGCTTCAGCATTCCTCTGTAAACCCCCTTTTCCCCACCCCTGAGCAGTTCCCATTGGACCTGGCCCCTGGGGTGGTTCTGATGTGCCTTAGCTGGACACTGTCTCTATTGTTTAGACCTTATCTCTTAATTTTGCTGTATAAAACTGTATCTGGGCAATAGCCCAGGGCCTTTGGTCCCTGCAACGCTTCAGGCAATACAATCTCTCTGGACAAGCATACCACTGGTCTCTCTGGGTCTCTTTATCTCGAATCCTAGCGGCGACTGAGGCAGTGCCGCAGCTCGGACCGTGCCAACCCAGCCGCTGCCTGGTGAGCCCAGGGCAGCGGGACCGCGGAAAACCCCGGCCCCGGAGGGGACAGCTAGCCAGAGGGTCCCGGGGGGCCGGGGAGGGACGGGGGACAGGGGTGAGTGACCCCCGAAAGCAGCAAGTGGCGGTCCAAAGAGAAGCAACACATGAGATTTTTCCAGTGGCACTTTTAATTTCTTTAGTTATTTCACTGATACATTACCCACATCAGTTCCCTCTTCCATACCACCAGTGAACTAAAGAGTTTGTAGCTTGGCTTACCAGGTAAGTTAAAAGTCAGATTTTACCCATATATAGGACAGTTGGGTGTCCAACTTCACTGATGTAAAAAAATAGTTTAATTTTCCAAAGAGCTGAAGGATTGACAGCTTTTGCATCTGGTTATCTAGTTTGTAAATTATGGTCTCCATATTAAATACATTAAATGAAATTTTAACATTGATTTATATTTTATGTTATCATATTTTCCTTTGTTGCCTTTCCTTAAGTTTTCTAAGTACTGGCAGTACTACTGTGTACCTAGAGGTGCTCCTAGGTGTCATAAACTTTCAAATATTGTCACCATTGTCCCCTACAGTGTTCATCAAGTTACTGCTCACTTATGCTTAAAATAAGAATAAAACCATATGCCACCTTCTGCAGTGTTACCACAATTGTTTTCATTCAAAACAATATACAATTCAGGTTAGCAGATGAGAATTTAGGTGTTACTTAATTTTCTTGACCTTTCATTTAACTGCTGCTTTCTAAGCATTCCAATTGCACATTTGTTTTGGGAAACTTTATGATCATCTCATGGACTACTATTAATTCTACTCTGCAGTGCAGACCAGTAAAACTAAAGATTACATTAAATGGCTACATTCAAAAGCTGAGATATAAAGAATCTTGCAAAAGGTCCTTTGTAATGTAATGTCCAAAGTACAGATTCATCTAACCCCACCCCTTTTCATTTGTGTGTCTAGAAGGTGGGACAGCAACCAACTTCCAAGGCCCTTTAATCTTCCACTCTAGGAAAAAAAAAAAAAAAAAAAAAAAGAAGAAGAAAAGGAAACAAAACCATAAATAAATTGACTCTCAAAATAGGGAAAAAAACACCAAAACCAAACAACAGACCAAACCAAATCTTTCTTCACGTTTTCTTTGAGATGGTGAGATGGTAGCTCTTCCTGTGTTTTTGAAAGCTGGTTCTGCTCCTTCTTTTACTGGTTCCCTAACATCATCTATGTAAAAATAATGCAAATAAACACCCTCTTCAATTCCTGATGAGACTCCTCCCTGCAGTGAAATGGCAATTATCCAGGCCTTGCACAATGTCTGCATTGCAAAGGTAGCCTATGGCCTACCCTTAGGAATTGCACAGCTTAATACCTTGACTCTGGCACAGAAAAAAAGGAAAATAGGAAGAGCTTAAAAGGGAAATGTTCTCTCAAAATCCAGCAAAAGAAGAATTCAGTTTGAAGACAGAAGCCTAGCCACCTTTATTCCCCAAACACATTCAAATGGATAAGTAGCAAGTTGTGTCTCCTAAATTAATTTTTGACTCCACAGAGAAGTATTTTCTAAGGAACTGAAGACATGTATCTTTCTTTGACTTCCAGCTATTAATGTAGCTTGCCACCAATAGTCACTGTAGTCAGATAAGAAGTTTGTGGTAAAAATCAATCACACAATCAGAAAGAAAGGGGACCTTATGTCTCAGTATGTGGAATATCTATGATGGGCTGACTTTTCCTTTCTTAAAAAACCTAGAATACTTAAATTGAGCTTGTAAAGAAACAAGTAGTCATGGGAATAGATGTGAAAGACATAAACATCTTTCTCTCAGCTCACACACCTTTCTTGTTTGCAGAAGCCACTATGGAGATGTAAAAATGTAGACAGAACTATAAAGAGAGTTTTCTTTTTTGCAGATTATTCATGTCTAATACTTTATTGGCAAGTACTGCCAACACAAACAAGATATAACCCTTAAGTGTTTCTGATAAGATGTCAGCCATCTGCTTTTCTATCAGATGGCTGAATCAGAGATTCCTCTTAACCTCTCCCTCTGTCATACTAGCTCTTGAAAAATGGGAGAGAGGGAACAAATTAATTGCTCCCTATGAGCACTGGGTGAGACCTGAATAAAAGCAGAGGTGGGAGCAAGATCAAGACTTGCACCTTCCCTTCACAGGAGCCACCCACATGTATGCACACACATCCAACACCCCTCCCAGTCACATATACTTGCGTCCATTTCATTGCAAGTTTAGGATTTTAGAAACTTAACACATTAACATGATATTAGCATTCAAAGAGTTTAAGGTAATCTGAGTTTGTGTATTGCATTTCCATTTGTGCTTCATTCTATGTCAGACTTGTTGGAAACTGTATCAGAGTTTGAGTGAGCAAAACCCAACACTTTCAATGCACAGGGAAGACCATGTCATAGGGACTATAGGTTTCTCTTGTTTCTGTTTCACAAAACTTAGAGCATACTGAGTATGTTTAGTAAATATTATAAATGGACACTAGCCACAGAATTTGAAACTCGGATCCACATCTAAACTTTTCATATTCAAGGAACACCTCTTCCTTCACTAACACAATGTAAAATTTAACCCTTGAAGTTAGAATCTTAAGGATTTTTTTAAATATCTCATGTTATTATCAGATTCAAATGCAGAATGGTCAGTCTATTTTGTTGTGGTATAGAAACTAGAATGATAAAGTTAAAAAAGCAAAAGAAAAATTTAAAAACATTCCTCAGATAAAACTTAATTAGGTCTGAATTTTCTATTATATTCTGAAAAATGTTCCATGCTTTCTCTAGTCTGTTCAGAATTAGTTGCCATAATCTTCATTTGCTGTTTCAGCCTCAGTTGGTTTATATTCTCTCTCACTAAGTGATTTGCTTCTCTTCGTAAGGACTCCAACCATTACATCATTGTCCAATCTCTATCTTCTCCTCTAGTGACTCCATAAAGGTATCACTCTTGAAAACACCTTATGCATTATGTAGCAAAAAGGAAAAAAACATTCACCACTATGTCCTCTTATATTAGGGAGTGAATCACCAGGCTACACATGTGTGCTTTTGCTGGAAAAATATTTTGACTACAACTCCTGTACAGTGGCAGGGTTCTGTAGTGGTGTCTTCTAAATGCCCTTTTGTGTAGCTAACAGACAGAATTAAGAATTGTTTTTCAACCATTCCACTATTTAAATGAATCTGTGATCTCCTCTTTCTTACATTTTATTGGCTTTCACCCTTGATTCTATCATTTACTTTTCCATGCAGATATTATACGACAAAATATTTTCAGAGTGCTTTGCATGTGTTTAACCTCTGTTCTGCACACAGAAAGTTATACACCTTTCCCATAAGAGCTGGCCACTGCAGCCATCAGTTATGGCTTCGCTTCATCCCCAGACACAACAGCTCACTCCCACTTAGTTCTGCCTGCTCTCTTGCACACACACAGAGGCATTTACTTATTATAATTTTCTCACACAAACACCTTATCTAATGGATAACAGAGTCTGGCATCTTATGTTTGCAAGGAACATTTGATAAGTCGAAACAAAGAATGAAAATTTCTGGCCTTTTTGGGTTACCCCCCAGGATGAGCTAAGCCTTGGCTGTCAGAAATGCTTCTCATGCCAGAATTTCGTAGTGATATTTATTTTTACCAGGCATTTTAGACTTTTTTTTTTTTTTTTGTTTGGCATGAGAGATCTTGCAAACTCTGCCAGAAATGGCTGTTTTTCTTCTCTGCATCATTAGTGGGGCGGCATTCCAACAGGGAAGGGTCACTCACTTGGTACTTAAGTACTTTTAAAGATGTTGTCCTTTCTTTCCTGATGAGATAATGGGAACAAAAACTGGATGATTCATTCAACAGTTTGTTCTTATGAAAAAGCCAACTTTGCTTACTAAACACTAAACTCAAAATCAGATTTTGGACAGTACATTTAATACATGCCAGGAATCTATTATACAACTTACAGCTACCATTGATCTGAAAATGAACATGTGGCCTCCCTGAGCCACAGAATTTGTCATATTACTATTCCCTTTTCTCATAAGCACATCATCCAGAATTCAAGTGTACTCATATGGCTGAGGAGTAGAAGAATATTTCAAGGGGTTTTCCCCCCACCAACTTGTATTTAAAATACAAGGATCTTGGAGGTTGTTTAGATCTAATACACACAGATCTCAAAATCAGATCAGATCTCTCTTTACTTTCTTTCTGTCCACCAGTTCAAGAGGGAAAATAAAATCTTAGCAATCCAGATGAAAATGCAGCTAAACTAGTAAATAAAATAAAAATTATGATGGCATCATGTTCACAGCACGTTTCCTGTATGCTCATGATATTTTACTAGTTCAATATATTCCTGATTTAAGATTTGCTCTTACAATTACTGGTGTCACAGTTAAGCTCTGTAATGGTACAAATGCTGGCTACTAAAGAGAGGTGCTGCTGTTATTTTGTTATCTATCACTAGCTGAAAAACACACAGTTGTTTCCAGAATTCATCTTTTGGCAGGTGCTAGGAGAGAAAAACTTGGTGAATCTTATTTCTCTGAAAATCTTAAAGAACAGTGTAAGTCAAATTTGCTTGTCTAGGTTTTACCTGGAGAGGTAAACCAGTATTAATACTGCATTATTTGGGAAAAATAAGTCATTTACTTGTGCAAAACCACTGTGCTACAGGTGAACCAGATAAACAGTTCATTCAGTTTGAGAAGGCTCAGATTATGAGAAGCACTAGAAGTACTGGATCTTTTTTTGTAAATGACTCCTGAGGAACCAACAATATAAAACCATGGATTTCATTACATAATTTCATTGTGGTTTTGGCTGACCATTTTATTTAAGATAATCTTATTTTTAGTGTATGTGTTTAGAGAGTTTGGTCACAATCCATATAAATAATTATTAAATCAAAAATTTAATGAGAGGTTTTATGGGTTTGCAACTGACTCATATATGAATCATCCAGCTTTAGTGCCATTGATTTTTAAAATTACTTACAAAATAGAATTCTAATTTCACTTACAAGATTTCCAATCATTTACATAAATAATAGCACGTGAAATTATTATTCTCCATTTCTTCAGATCTCTTCTCAAAACTTATCTCTGCTACTGTGCCCAAAATAATAGATTATCAATAAAGATTGACAGTTATTTAACTCAATGCTTTTCTCCTCACAGTATAATTTGTTTTTCATGTGTCTTTTTGTTATAACACCTGCAATTTTATTAATTATTATGTACAAGGAAAAGCTCATCTGGAAAATACATGAGAAGCCTCAAAGAACACAAAGCACTATCAAAATCAAAAAAGCTGAGTTCTGCACAAGACAGGCTCTTAGCTAACTATGTTTTAAAACAGGATAAACAAGAAAGGCTAGAGACATTTTCCTAGTGTTTCTATGAAACTGTCTTACATTGATTTCACAGTCAGATGAAACAATACTGAAGACTGCCCACAGCTTAGTTCTTTGTACATTGTAGCAACAGCATTTCCATCAGTCACTTGAAGGAAAAAAGGTTGTTTCCTCTAATACACCTAATAGACTGTATTTTAACTACTGTAGTAATAATTGTTAAAATTCTAAGCAAATGAAACATTTAATTCCAAGAAAAGTTAAAGAAGCCAGTGAAAGGTACGCAAGCTGTTTAAAACAAGGCATTTCCTCTGGAATTTTTTTCTTGCTATCTAGTCCTATTTATTATTCTATATAATACACTCTCTGAAAGAGGAGCTGTTTCTCAGGATAACTTTGTTAATAAAAGGAAAATATTTCAGTTCCACATTGATAGTATAATTCAGGAAGATGAACATAAAATCGGCTGAGAGTAAGCTAAGCAATTAATATAGTGGGGGCAAAGTATGTGTTTCTGGAGAAAACCAGAAATCTGACTTTAGCTAAGTTGCTGAAAAACACTTACAAAACTTACACAGGAAAGATTTTCAGTCCATGGATCTTAACATAATAAAGACATTTTATTTCATGATGTAATTTAAATTACACCACTAACTATTTTAAAACTTGTGGTCACATGGACTCTTACATAACTAACAGTTTACTAAACATGATTTCTGAAACTGTACTTAAACCACACTTCAAAGTGAATTAAGCTAAATCAGATCAAGATCACGTTACCTCTGAAAGAGGATGTGCACAAAATGTACCAATGTAATCCAACTTATCCTCCTTGAAAGACCGATCTGGATACCCAAATGTCCCTGGTAAAGAAAATGCATCAATTTTAGCTACAAGATGTTAAGCATCACCATGATTCCCAGGGTAGACAGTAAAAGTATGCTCCATAGGCTTGCCCTGAAGTGAGATCTGTACCTCCGATAATCTACCAAGAGGCTGTGACAGGAAATTTTCTTCTCCATCATTCTTCCAGCTGGGTCCAAAAGAACATTAAGCTCTTGTTAGATGTGCCCCTCTGGGGGCAGCTATTAAACCTCCACATGGTTTCCAGTGGCCGAGAAAAGCCTTCTCAATTTATTAAAATGCACTAGTCTAGGGTTCTAAATTCAAGTTGGTAAAACAACCTTAACACCTATGGACAGGCTGGCAGCATTTCTCCCTTTTCAGGTCATGAGAGTGAGGGAACAAGAAAATGCTGCTGATCTGTTATATCACCTAATCCAGGCTCTGGCAAGCCAAAGGAGAAATAATAGTAAACAGGAAAGTCTATAAATAGCTTCAGAAATGACATCTTGTTTTTATAAAATTTTCTTGAAGTTGTTAACAGTCAAGCACCATTACTACTGAAACTTATTGTTATTAAAACTGCAACTGGGACCAGTGTCCAAAAGGTTTCCCTTAGGGTCTGAAGAAATAACAAAGTCTAACCCATAGAGACCAAGTGAGAAAAAAGGAGAGGGGAGGGGAGAGGAGGAGGGGAGGAGAGGGGAGAAGAGGAGAGGAGGGGAGGGACCACCCCAAGGAAAAACCAGAGAGATGTCAGAATATGTAGTATTCAAAACTGGACTTTATTGGCCTCTTGTAAATCAGTGCTCTAGATACTGATCAAAGCTAAACTCTGGTTTACAGAAATGGTTTAAACAACAAAAAGAAAACAGTACACAACCTGTAGAAGACTCCTACCAGCTCAGCTGACCAGCATTACAGAAGAGGTTTTTAAACACCGGTGACACTGCTTATGTGTGTAACAACATAATCCTGTGTTTTCTCATTCTGCTTGAATATAGTTCCTTTCTAAATTCTGCTGAATTTCTGGGCTCAAAAATATCTTGTATCAATGTATGCTGTGAGCTAATTGTATCTATCACTAAAAAAATCCCATATTTAAATTTATCGCCATAACTTAGCAAACTGGAGTTTTGAATGAGTTTCATTGTAGTACAAATAATTTTAGGTAACATAATTTCATGAGTATCCTCTTTAAGACAATCTTACATTTTTTCAATCATTCTTCATGCTGGAGTGTCTCATTGTCTGCTCCCTAAGCTATTCTCTCTGCTCATCTTTGAAATATTTATATCTAAGCTATATGCTTTTAAAGACAGAACAAAAGACAAAGGAGTGATCCAGGCAATCTTAAGTGGGATATTAACATTTAAGTTATAGCATCTTGTTTGCTCTTTTAAAAGGTTTCCATCCTTTAAATATAGATTAAAATTGAGTTGCCAATGCCTCAGCATTTTCCTCTAGTGGAATAAAGGCAGATCATATGCACGTACAAATGTTACTTTCTGTTTTGCATTTGTCATTAAAAACACGGACAACACCTGCAGTCCTTTTTTGTCTGGTTGTTTGGTTGGTTTTTTTGGTAATACTTCCAGGATTACATCCTGGGCTGTTATTTCTTCTAATGCTGATGAAAGAAACTGCAAAGTATTTTGGGAATTTTTGCCACATCAGCTTTTGTGAAAGAGGAGTCCAACAGGCTTGCTTCCAGCCACATGAAGAGCTCTGCCACTCCTACATCCCTGATACAATGGCCATTCCCAGACAAGCTCCCAGGCAAGAAAGGAAAGAGCCCTGTGACTCAGGACTTTTCTGCTCATTTCAGCTTGAATCTACAGAAGCAACAATTCATGAGGCTCCCCATACCTACCTCTCCTGAGCACAAGGGATGCAGAAATTCCAGTTCTGGGATAGTATGGACAGAAGGACACAAGCCTAAAGGATCTCCTTGGCCACACTTTCAGTCATTGGTCTCTGGAACACAGCTGCAACACATCATTAACCCAAGGATGTGGTCAGAGCAGCAAGCCTGGCAGAGTTCAAGCAGCATCTGAACAATGCTCTCAGGCTCATGGTGTGATTTTTGGAGTGTCCTGCACAGGGCCAGGAGCTAGACTCGACAATTCTGATGGGTCTCTTCCAACTCAGAATATTGTATGATTTTAACTTATTACAATTCACCTTCAAATCAAGGTTTTCCCCCCACAGCCCTAGTCCTAAATAACCCCTAGCAGCTTGTCTAAATGAGACAACACGTGCCTCTCCTTGAGCAATTTGGGCTCTTCGGGAGAGCCTGCTCACTCGCTCTCCCCTCTCCGAGGCGTCCCTCGGCCGCGGAGCAGCCGCCCGGGGCATGGCGCACCGCGGCGCCCGCGCAGCCCCGCTCCGGGCGCTGCCGCCGGCCCCAGGCACCGTCCCTCCCGCGGGTCCCTCCCGGCCTCGCCCAGCCCCCGAGGGCCCGGGCGAGGGGGCTGCCGGCGGCTGTGGGCGCGGAACTGTGGCGGCGAGGGGCGTGTTCCCAGCCGGGGCGAACCGCGAGCCGCGCCGGGAGCGTCGGGCGCCTTGGAAACGGGCGGAAGCCGGGAAGGAGCGGCGGGAGGAGGATGCTGAGCCCCGAGCGGCTCTCGCTGCCCGGCGCCGAGTACCTGGGTGAGGAGCGGGGCGCGGAGGCTTCCCGAGGGTTCTCTGTCCCTGCCGTGCTGCGGCCCGGCTCGGGGAGGGCTCGGCGGGCCGGGGTGGCCGCGGCCCGGCCTTTCCGGGGACGGCGGCGAGCGGCCCCGGGCTGGGCCGGGCTGAGGGGGCTCGCAGCGGCTCCGTGTCCGCCTTGGCTGGGGCGAGCAGCCCCGGACCGTAACAGAGCGGGGTTGTGGGCCCTGAGGTGGGAGGGCTGCGGAGCCCTCCGGGCACAGGGAGCATCCCTCCGGTGCCCGGAGGTGATGGAGAGCGCGGCCGGAGCTGAGCTGCCGCCTCCTTCCTCCACTGTCCGCTTTGGCGATGTGAGCGGTGTCCAGCCTCTCTGTGATAGACTTCACCCATTACCAACCTGTTTTGCTCACAGATCGATGTGAGCATCCTTATTTTATGCTCGTTTCCCAACAATGGGAAGGAGTGACGCTGATACGTTGCGAGCTGGTTCGAATGTTAGCTTTTGTTCTGAAATTAGGTAGCGTCGACAATGTTTCCCTACATAAAATGAAAATCTTTTAACCTGTGAAGCAGCTACTCCTTTGAAGACTACATCCTTTTTAAGCTGCCTGTAACGGCTTGATGTTCCAGGAAACTAAGGAGCAAAGTGATTTGATGTTAATGTGTCAAATAAAAATAATTAGGATGGAATAAAGTCAATATGACTTCATTTAATTGCTGAAAAGGAGATGAATTACGAGTAGTAAGCATTTGGATTGTGTTCAAGAGTGTTTGTGAAGTGAAACTGCAGCCATTACTTCCTAGGTCCAAGAGACTGTTCGATAACTCTTATAAAGGTATACATAATTTTCTGTGGTTTTCTTGTACAAGGGAGGTCAGAAATGGATCAGATTGTTTTGTGCTGTTTGTTCTATCATGATTTTGCCATTTCTGTAAGTAAAAATGGAACAAGAGTACAGAAACACTGCTGTAAATGGAAAACCTGTCTTGCCGTGGGTACCAGACTAGAAGACTTCTGTTTAACCATTTATGCAAAGGAGTGATCTAAGTCATCTTACAGTAGAATCTCAGTGTTCTGTAGCTGCTAGGCTGCTGTTAGGGTGCTTTGTGCATACCTGCATAACTGCAATGCTGTTCTGTGTCAAGGAAGTTCAAGAAATAGGTTTATTTACTGCTCTTTTCAGGGTGACTCATGGGCCTCACCTTGCTGAAGTTGTTATTGCTGATTTCAGTTGTGGAGCTTTGGGTGTTTGAGAACAGCATCATAGTGCCATGTAGACACACTAGACACACACCCTTTGGGTTTGTGCTGTTCTGTCACACTACTTCAGCATTTTTAACCTACATGCTAATAGAGTAGTTCATACCTTTTCCAGAATGGCTCTAGGTTGAAAACTGCAAAATATATTTTCCTTAATGAACCAGCTTGGTTTCAGGTTCTTGTAATTGTTTTTAATTACATAGGCACTTTTAATTGTGTGAAACTTGTCAATAAGTATTGAATCACTCAAACCAATCTAGGAAGCAGACTAAAAATACTTAAAGTGTGAAAATAAACCAGTTTTCTGTTGCACATCTGAAAGCAAGACATGAGATATAAAAGAGAGATTTCTTAGATGTACAAGATTGTTAGGTGCAAGCAGCTTTACAAGTCACTTAAATAAGCCTCCTTTTATCTCTGTTCCACATGGTGATTTGGAATTACCTTTTCATTTTGTACAACTTTCTAAATTATTCTGACACTGGGGTTAGAAAAAGACATGTGACCATATTTGGGTGAAGAATGACTTCTATAAGAGTCTTTTCTGTTCATTACTTAGTATATCTTTGGTTTAGATTGTAGTTTCTGCCGTCTATTAGAGGGGGAAACATATTCTTATTAGCTATAAATGTTACCAAAAGCAGTGTTTTTGCCTTCATGAGACTTTGTAACTTGCCAAACTGCTCACAGATCCTAAAGAATTTAGTGTGTATTAGCAGTAGGAAAATGGTTAAAAACCAAACCAAAACAACCCCCAACTCCCCCTTCTCCCACCCCAAACAAACACACCTCCCCACATGTTTTTCTGAGTTGCATTTCTGTTTTCTACATTGGCATTTTGAAATCACCATTATTTGGATTGTTCTGTTGTGCACCTCAGGGTCTTGTTAATACAGTTATCTGAAGTGGGGTTGTAAGGAGCTGTGATAAATTTCACTTTCTGTAATTTCATTCTGAAGTTCTTTGCCTTAGCTTGCCACTTAAGGTACTGACTCTCACAGATGGGTAACTCACCCAAACCCTTCTTCCTCTTGTCTCATTATCAAAACCAGGCTAACACGTAAATTGAGCAGCCAGAATAACATAATGTGCTACTTGCTGTGTTATTCCACACAGCCCCCAGCCCCTGCTCTATTTGAGATAATTCTTCTACAGCCAGCTAGAATGCTGAGAGGGAAATAAAAGCAGTTTTGAGTTAAAATAGACATGAACAGGGAGAGAATTAAGTATTAACTTTAGATGAAAAATAATTGCAAAGCTTTGTTATGCCAGAGTTCCTGGAATATGAAAATCAGGGCAACATGTCTCATGCCACAATGAGACAGTAAGTAGAAGAAAAGAGATAACCATTATTTAGGGAATGGGAGTGGAGATGAGGTCTACAGAGTTGGCAGAAATGCTATAGTGAAGATGATGTTGTTACAAGCATGACATTATAAACAGTATTTTCACTGAATAAACAGCATTTATTGTTTGGGTATAGCGATGATAATCTGTTTCTCATTTGATGGATGAGACTGGACCTACAGTAGGCAAAATGAGGCATATTTGAGAGACTTTTTCTTGGCTTCCTCCTTATGGTTTAATAACTGGTGATTGCTCAGTTATTTATAACAGGCAGTGGAGCACTTAGGGTATTGTTCTGCTCATGCAGCTGTCTCTGAAGCTTCATATTGTATTACTTCCCTGCTTCCATTTCCTGTTACGGAGAAAAAGCAGTAGAGTACTGCAAATTTCCAAACTTCTATTTTTATGTATTCTCCTGCCTTCTACTACCCAGCTCCAGGATGTTGTTTCTTGTCCTTCTTTGCCAATATAAGGCATGTAAGAATGCAGATACTGTGCTAGGGAAGTGCCTTATCAGTGAAGCATGGGCCTGTTAAATGCCAGAAACACAGTTGTGTTTCCTCATCTCTCTCATAAAAGGTCTTGGGTTTAATGGTTATAAAGAGTATACATTCTTTTACAAAACTGAGTAGTTCCCAACAGAGAACTTCAGTTGTGTGGAGTCTTTGCTGAAGCCTAAGGCTTACTCTTCTTCTGAACAGTCTTAAGAAATATTGATCTAGAAAGTGCAAGTACAAATTTCTTTTAACAGCATAATCAACACATAGGCTACATTGTTGTCCAGACATCTCAGCTGACACTGATTCTCCTCTTAGTATAGAGCTTTGGTGAACTTCTGTGTAGCACTGTGACTGAAAGATCTCATGGTCTAGAAAAAGAGCAGAGAATGCCTTTTTAAAAATTTTATTTCTTGCTCTGTTGTACGGATAGGAGAATCGTAATGTAGATTTAACATAATGTGTAAGAGTTTGCTTATAGAAATGTTAGTTAAATTTGGATTATCTTAGGCTCAGCCTAGTACTTTGTCCAGAAGATGGAGGTTTCACCACCATACTGCTGTTGCACTCCAGGATTTCCACCTTTACTTAAAAGGTACAGGTGAAATCTGATCCTGAATTAGGTAGAGTTCCAGAACTGGAGAGCACAGTCCTTTGCATATGTCCCTCTGAGCATGAATAGGCAGGGAACCATTAGGCTACTTAATGCCTTATAACAAACTGGAATGAAAATTTCTTCCATGATTAATCATTTTAGATTTAAACAAAAATCTCCAAAAACCCCAACCAAACAAAAAACAAAAGAAAAGATACTCAATGATTTGCTTCAATGAGGGGCTCATTTCTAGCAGCTGTATGACACCTTGCAGGAAGCAGTCTGCTGGAAGGACTTGCACTTTTAAGTCAGTTTGTGTGCAGTATTATGCTCATTGTTTGAACCAAATTCTCAGCTATGGTCCAGACTAAATTATAAATGGAAATGTTTCTTAATTTTTTTGTTGAAAGTGGTTTTGAAAATTCGAATGTATGAAACGTGCTATAGTTACAGTGTGTGACCCCTTGGCACATGCTCCTGGTAACAGCACATCTCGCGTTGTGGGATACCTCTGGTGTGACAAGGTCTACTTGTACTTATATGTTCTGTCCTTCAAAAAACATTTTGCTTTTGAGTATTAAGAGGAAATTTCACTGTGAAGCTATGCAAAGTTGGAAGGAACTATGACAGTGCAGAGATGTAGCATTTAGGTTGTTTTGTTCACTTACTTCTCTTTCCCAGGCCATTTCTTAGCAACATCTGAAGAGGTTAAGTCCTTAATGGTGTCTGAAAAGGTTATAATGAGCATCCTGAAAAACCATTAATGCTGGAAAAATTTCCAGAGTTGCTGTGATTTTGTTGTTGCAGTTGATATCCTTACTATTTCTCTCTTGCATCATTATTGTTTTGGTAATGTTTACATGAAATTGATTTTATGTTGCTATGGATGTATCTTTACAACGTGGGTAATAAGGTAGTCCTTAGTTAAGCTCCAGTTTAGAACAAATGCTGAAATGGTATTTAGCTATTACCTTATGCTCTCAGAGTATATGTTCTCTGAGATTAAAAATGCCAGAAATACTCCAGATCCATTAAAGCTTGTTATGCTCTCGAGCTTCTGATAACTGAAATGAACCATAACATTAATTGCATCAAGTAGTGTGTATTTTCAGCACTTCAGCTGAGGAGGAGGCAAATAAGTAAGAAAAGCTGGTCTTATCCAGGAATTCCCACTCCTGATTTTTCAGCATATTCAGTTATGCCAGGAATGACCCCAACTTAAAAAAAAAACCAAAAAAAACAAAAAAAGCCCCCTTATGTGCATACAGAGCAAATTGCTTTGATAGACAGCTCCTGCTCAGAAGTCATGACTCCTGAAGAGTTAAGCAATCATATAACCACTTGGATAATAAAACCATTACATATACATGGTATCATGACTTAAAAGTGACATCTATTTCCTTCCTTCCTCCTGAATTTCTGGTCTGAGAATATCAGTGCATATATTCAGTTTTGTGCAGTGAGATTATTTGCATTAAGTTTTCCTTCAAGACTTTTCAAGTATCAATGCTTGTTCTTATGACATGTGTAATCAAACCTACAAAGTAATGGATTGTTTGTTCTCATCAGAAGATTGAAACAAGTAATTTGGTAGCTTATAAAAATACTATTTTTATTATTTAAATACATATGCAAAATTATTTGGTGTGGTTATGGCTAAATGTAATTAGTTGTGATTGTCTAATCTGTTGTAGAGAAATCTATAGAGATTGTGGATGTAATCCTCATTATGCCTTGTACTTGTAAGCTGAAGATTTCTGTGACTTGGTCTCGCCATGCTTGAATTTAACAGTCACTGCTCATCCCTGAATTTGGTTCTGAGCCAAAAGTGCATTCATTCTAAAATTCATTTTAAACATTGGGCATGTATGTGATGGTGGGGTTTGAGCACATGAGTATCACAGGCCGTTCTCTTAAGTGCTGCAGGGGGCAGCTTTAGAGGAGCTGTACATGCTGCTACTGATTGGACTGAGGCTTCAAGTATAACATCACTGCTAGTGGTTTAATGATAAGAATTAAGATATTCTATGCAAAGGTATTTACTTAACATCAGGTTATGGGCTGCCTGAAAAATCCTCTGTGAGCTTTGTCAGATTCCTTTGTGAAAGCCAACTGTTTTTAAATCTGACAGCAAAGAGTGTGGTACTTATCAAATGAGTGTGTCAGGCACACTGGCTTCTTGTTCGGGGTAGTTGCCTGGGATTTCAGAATTGAGAATTTTTGTTATATATACAGAATATGGGTTGCATGGGAAAGTTCTGTATGAGTAGGGAACTTCTGTTACAGTAAGCCTGAAACAAATGCCGAGATGATATCCTGATATAACACCTCCTGCATAGAAACTGCAGTATACTAGAGTTCTGTCAGGAAGAAAATTAGCAGAGACAGAAAGCTGTAATAGCACAGTGGGTATTTGGGCTTTACATTCTGATTTGGACTTGCTGCCTTGTTATTGCAAAGAGGGCCTCAAAATATGAGCAACTGAATTTTCAGAAATTGTTAAAATGTATGAATCATCCTATTTATTTTGCCTAGAATGCCACAGATTTTTGACTATGCTTGCATTAACAGTTAATATTCCGGTATGGTTCCAGTGTTTGTTGTGGAAAGTACCATTTGTATAAATTAAGGAACTACTCTTTTGGTATATAACCAGACTCCTGGCACTTTATTTTGCCTCTCTGGCCTGCTAAAACCTGTCTGCAATTTACATTTTGTTCTATGACTTTCCTGTATAGTGGAGCATTAGTTGGGTTATAAAACATATTACTTGCATCGTTCCATGGAACTGGGCAGTCAGTGAACAGGAAGCCAGAGCTGGAATTTGGTTTGGCAGTGTGAACTATGCTACCTGGAAAAGAGCACAGCAGCCAAAAGGGCAAGGAGGGAGACTTCTCAAGGAGATTTAAAGTGCTATTTTATTTTAATTTCTCTGCTCACAGTTTCCTTCCCTTCCCCACACCTCTACTCACTCTTCTGGGAAATGGGTATAGAGGCTCTTTGCCAGTATCCTTACGGTATGCAACTAAAAGCTTAAGAGAAATACCCTTTTACAAACAATCGTATTTAATACTGACCTATATATTTTTGTGTACATTTTGCAATGTCTAAAATTATATGTTGAAAGTTGATTTATTCTCCAGGAGCAGTTCAAAGGTATTTATTATAGAGGTCAGCCACATTGTGCTGTGTAGCACTGTGGGACCATGCATGTCTATTCCCAAAGGCTTTTAGGGGAGGGTTATGACTCTATGGAGAAGTATGGTTCATTGATAGGGACTATCCTGTGACAGGAGTGTATACTTCCCCACAAAGTGTTGAGAATGGTTTTGCAGTTGAACTGAAGTTTATTGCAGGCTGACATGAGTGGAAGTCTGTCTGCTAGTACCATTTCCTGGCATGATCTGGTACTGCTGACACCTCAGGAGGGGCCTTGGGAGATGATTGCTGAACGTGAGATGGGCTGCTTCAGGAGGAGGGAGGAAGGATGGGCTGAAATAAAGTTACCCAGTTGTTACTATCTTGAGCCTATGACTGAGCTGCACGGACTCATTCTTCCCTCAGGGGACACAGGTGCGCAGAGCTATTTTTCTTTAATCACTCACATAAATTAAATTTATTCCTTTGCATTAAAATAATTAAATAAAGCTACGCCCTATATCTTTTAGTGCCAGATAATATCTTTAAACCTTTGGCTCACCATTTTGCTATCATCTGCAAGGTATTTTCCAGGGTGTGCTTAACCAATTTTACTATTGTCCTGAAAAGTGTTCTAGGCAGAGAAATCCCCTGATAGCAATCAATATTCATGCCTACTTTTAATCACTGTATCCACTGGGAATAATCATTTCCGGGCCTCTCTTGAAGTCCACCTGCCCCACACTAAGATGAAAGTGCCTTCCATGCTGTGTATCAAGTGGCACAGGCTTGATGCTCACCAGGATATTAAACACAAATTAAAATGGTTTGGAGAATATTGATGTGGGTCTGAGGTTGGCCAGTTGCTGGTGAGGGGGTGATTCTGCCAAGTCTGGAGCAGATTGGCAAGGAGCAAGAACAGTCCTTGCCTTTCCTATATTCCCTAAGGGTTTTCTCCCGCTCTTTTTAGGACACGACACTACTTGCAAAGGTACAGTAGGATACGTGTTTAGGATGGAGGTGTGTGGTTTGGGAACAGGGTTTATGTGCTTTCCAGGTTAGGAATGATTTTCCTGGGTTCGTTGTAACTTGTCTTCTGATTGTTGAACTTGCAGATTTGGAAAGTCTACTGCTTTCTTGCTGGCACATCACCTCAGACTCGGCTCTTTGTTGCTCCAACTTGGTTTCTAGCCAAAAACATCAAAGGGGCTCAGTGGTAAATCTGTGCTGTTTCCTCCCTGGCAAATGCTTGTTTTGTACAGTCTTCCCCCTGTAGAAGCAGCAGAACAGTTTGTGTTGCACCAAACTTTACTCTTTACTCAGGAGTCTTTACTCAGGAGTCTTATAAGTGAATGTCATTCTGTGGTGAGGTATTGGCAGATCTGCCATTTCTGAAATTCTTCTGTGACTGGCCTAGGTAATTATTTGAGACTGGCTGTTGAACAATATAAATCGCTCTTGGCATTCAGACCTGTTCCCCACCTGCCACATTTACTGATGCTTGCTTGGAAACAGATGTACTTTTATTTGTACCTTCAGGAGGAAACCTTTACAAAACAACCTTAAAGCTACTTGGCTTTGGTATACAGGGAAGAGTAAACAACACCTAAAGCTCTGCAACAACCCCATCAAAACAGCATTGACAATCTTTGTAGGAAAGATGGCTCAGAACAGAGATCAGGAACTCCTCTGGAGTAAGCATTTTCCAGTGAAACTGCCTCACAACTCCTTACCTTCCTTCAATACCAAAATCTCAGGGGATTCTAAAAAAGAGTCAGTGCTGTTAATGACTAATGCTGTGTAGCCAGGAAGGAAAGCAGAATTTAGGTGATGAATTTTGCTATCCATTTCTGGGAGAAAGAAACCTCCACTCTATAATTGAGGAAGCAGATGCTTGATGTCTTGTGTAAGGCACATAGCTGGGCTTGTTTTGCTCTGGGAAGGCCCCATAGATTCTAACTTCTGTCTCTTACTCTTTTTTATTTGCAGCTCAGCGACATGTCCTCACATACATGGAGGATGCAGTGAGCCAGCTGCTGGAGAGCAGAGAAGATATTAGTCAGTACGGCATTGCCAGGTTCTTCACTGAATAGTAAGTACATCAGGATGCTGCCAGTAGGGCCAGCCTGAGAGGAGCTTTTAGAAACAGATAGAATACATGGAGAATGGAGCTGGAAATGTGCTGCTTATATTGTGAATGCTGGACTTTACTGGGTTAGTCAAGGGCTGCCTGAGCATGTACGTGGGTTTTGTACAGTTCAGTACCTCTTCTGTTACAAACATTCATGTGAAGGAGTCACTCTGGGGAACAGTGATTTTAAAAACATGAAAAACCAAATTCTGCTTCTCTTGGTCAGGACTGTTAGTATCAAGCTGCTTGAGAAATACTGAAGCAAACTGTTTCACAGACTGCTGCTGGTTTCAGCAGCGCTTGTTCTTCCTTTTCCTGAGTATGAATTTGAATTGTTTGTCTCCTTGTGTGATTGTTGTCCTGTTGAATGCTTTAATAGGATGCCTCTTCTCTTAAAACTTGCCTAAGTCCTTAAATACTGGACATGAGCACTATCTCTTCTTAGTAATTTGCAAGAAAATTCTTGAGAGAAAAACTACGTGCTTTCTGTCCACAGAAAGCAATACCAACATTAGTCAGCTGAGCAAATAGTTGGAAAACAAGAGCTTAAGAAAGATAAAGAGCAGGATTACAATGACCTCTACCCACCAAGAGGATTTCTTTACTGGGGTTGAAGGCAAGGTGGCTTTGAAATACCCTGCTGAAATTGTCATTGAGGCATCTCTGCAGATCAGCTTACATCTCATTTCAAACTGACCCTTCTGTGCCTTTTCTAAACTTCTGATCATATATACTTCATAAATTTTTCCATTTATTTTCATAGATATGATTTCTACAATGTTTTCTTGTTCACAGTGTCTTGTGCAGTTTCTGATTTTATGAAGGATAGGCAAATGATTTATTTTCATTCAATCTGTAATATAGAACTAGTAGTTATCTTTTTTTATTTTTTTCTTTTATAAAATATCTGGAGTTTAGCAGATAAAACTGTGTCCCCATACCAAAGCACAGACAGGCTTAGTAATTTTGAGAGTTGTGAAGATTTCAAATGTGGGATTCTTCATTTAAAGTGGAGAATGAATGATAAACAATATGGATGTAGAATGTGAAGTTTCCTATTATGAAAATGTCACATGTTCTGGCTCCCAGGGCTTAGTAGTGAGCCTTCACTGCCCAAAAGATTTCTGTTCATCCACTCAACTAACAACATTTGTTCCAGCTGTGCTTTGAAGGCTACACTTCTTTCCCAAGCAAATAAACTTAATCTTCAGTCTCAGCATCTTCAAACTCAAAGATAACTTGTGAGATTCCAGAAGGTTTGTGGGCACTGTTCCACTGTTTTCCATAATCCATGTTTTTCTGTAGGAGAGGACTGGAATCTGCATGTTTTGAATTATTCTGCAGTGATTTGAGATGAAGGGACTTGGTATTAGGATGTCCAGTTTTTAAAATTGTCCTTTCCCTACTTATGCTCACTTAAAATTAGAGACCAAGCCCAGGTCCTTAGACCGAACCCTTAGAAAGCTAGCAGGCCAGCCCAAACAAGTAACTTTTTTTTTAAAGTGCTTATGGGGTACAAGAATGACTTCTGTAACTTTTCAGAAATTGAAATTAGTCTGTCAAGGACAAGTGTTAGATATTTTCCAAACTCCTCTCAGAGGGCACACTTCTCAATACAGTGGTGTTCCATGGACCTCTCTTCACTGCTGAAAAGCAACCTGATGGCATTTCTATCATGCATCGCAATGCCCCACTTTACCATAAGTCAATTCAAGTCTTTGAGCCAGTTACAACAACTTTTTTTTTTTTTTACTTTTTTTTTTTTTTTTTGGTAATTAAGAAAACCTTATTGGGACTTAGCATACCTGAGTGAAATTTCAGAATTGAAAATTATGCAGTCATTTAGTTTTGTATGGATCAAGCAGTAAGTGTTTTGCTGGCAATGAGTATTTCAGTTGTTTCTAAGGAATGGAATTGGGTATGTATTTCACTGCTAGCTACCATCTAGCACTGTGATTGCTGATTGCAAAGGACTGACCTTACTCTGTACAGTTTTCCTTCCAGAATGGTTTTAGTTTTCAAGGATAGTTTTTTCTCCCTCTTTATTCCAATGTTCATTTGTCCCAGTCATGTGGACATCTGCTTTCAATCTTGGGAGTACCTTGAGGCTTCCCTCATCTTGCTCACTTCTGACCCTTACAGGAACAGGGATCAATCACCCCTCTGCCAATTAATCCACATCTTTTAGTTAAACAAGTAAAATTATGCCTCTCTTAGGACTAATCTTGATGTTATAGATATGCTGAAATGCTACTGGTATTTGTTCATTACAAGCCTGAGAAATCTCAGCTCTGCTCTTGAATCTTCATGAAATGCAGACTCTTGAAAACCCTCTGTGTAATTACACACTAATGCTGCTTTGCTTCTTCCAGCCTCATGTCTGTGACAACATATCTTAAAGGAACATGTTCCCCATATACATTATTTATCATCCTGTTTTCTTGATCTTTCCTATACTGAAGAAAAATAGGGCCCTCATGCTAATGCATTTGATCATGCAGAGGGAATGTGCATAGCATCCCACTTCATAATTTCTGGGCTCTTAAAAGGAGTCTGTTTGTCTTTTTTTCATTTCAGCTTAAAGAACCAGAAAAAAAATTATGAAGAGACTTCCTTCTAGTATGTTTTACTTTTCTTATAGTCTAATCCTTTGTATGAAACGTTCTCTTCCAGCATGCAGGTAGATGTGCTGCTCTGTTCAAGACTCTTTGGAAAGTTCAGAAATAATAACCAGTTGTAACTTACCTTGGTTAGGAAAGTGTTTTTTTCATAACTTTAATAATTTGTTTGATAAATCAAACACAAGTGAACTGGAGACAAGGGGATGAACTTTTTTTTTTTTGAGTCTATATTCTTATTGCAAAACACTTCTCCTTTCTGTTGTTTCTGGTGAAATGTCTCCTGACCAATTGCTAGCTGGAGCATGACTGATAAAAAACTCTTGCTTTTAGCTTCCACTGGACTCTGCAAACTGATGTCCGAGATCCCCTTTTCCTGTAAAGAGTGCTTCTGCTGGCTCTGACTTGAACGCCCCTGCTGGATCTTATGTGACAGTTTAACAGTATTTATCTGAGAAGGTATCTGTGATGTGTGTGACAGGGTTGAGGGTCAGATACTGCTCTTAGATCTGTTGTGTGCCTGGCAATTCAAAACACCAGCTCAGCACTGTGTAGAGCCCTGTTTTACAGAAAGGAGCATTTGCTTTGTTCCTAGTAACAAGACTGACAGTGCTACATAGTTTGGGATCCTTGGGAAGGAAGATGTTATCGTGGTGAGAAGTATCAACTTCTAGCAATGAAAGTACCTCATTTTCTCTTGCTGTCTGGATTGGCTGGAACTATTTGTTCAACTCTTTCCTTAGGGACAAATATGATACCGCTCCTTTGGCTTTCTCTGGCAATAGATACAGGCTTTGGTATCAGACAAACTTTTGGCTTGTTCAGTCCTTTATTGCTGTACAACATTACAGAAATAAATCTGTAGAGTAAACAATGTCCTCCTCTTTAAAAACCGTCTCAATACCCTTGGGGGAGGAGGGCAGGGGGGAAGGGCCAGGAACAAGACAGATGGGATGCCCATGAGAACTAAGCCACTCACTGAAGGCAACCTTAATTGGCAACTGCAAATAAGCTGAATTATCTGATTATGAAAAGGAGAGATTCTTAGAGCTAGCTTAGAGCCATCAATTTTCTTTTTTCTTTGTATCTGTGTATGTAGGCCTTATCACCATCATCATCTTGCTGTCATCTGCTCTGCATCTTTCCCCTTTTCAGAGTAACTTGTTTTGTCTTGTTTGCAAGGATAGTGTAAGCTCTTCAAGACAGAAATGATATTGTACTGCGTGTACTTTACAGCACCTAGCATTGTAGAATGTCGACTCTGTACTTTGTACAATTACAGTACAAACAGCAAAAACAGGAGTGAGAAGGTCCTTAGGGCTTTGACAAGTTGTGCCAGATTCCCTTTCTGAGAGATGGAGCCATTCATTAGAATTTCTCAGTACAACTGTTTGGGGGAGGGGCATTGGTTGTTGGGGATTTTTAGTGTTAGTTTGTTGTGTTTTGGGCAAATCAGTAGTATTTGTGAGGTATTATTACTTTTAGGATATTACGTAAAATGTTGATATTCTCTCTGATATAATCATCTGAGCAATTGCAAAAAACTCCACAACATTTCTTGTATTCTTCAGATACTATCCTAATTCCTACATGTTCTTCTGCTATGGAGAGAAAAAGATAAAATTATACCACTCAATGCAAGACTGCACTGAGCCATGTGATCGGTATCAAGCTGCTGCTGTCAATGACCTAGCTGTGCAGCCCTTTGGGCTGAAAATCTCGGCTGGAATAATGTGCTTGATGGTTCCTGACAGGCTTTTACTTGGGATTCCTTGACCCCTAGGGCACTGCGTAAGACTGCTGTCTGCCTCTCCTTTGCTCTTCAGTTATCAGTGGAAAGAGTGAATATATGAACTCAGACACAGCACTTGTGCCAGAAGCTCTGAGGAGGTTTTGCAGCTAATGTGAATAAGTTGCTGTGAAAAAAACATTTCGAAAGCGTCTCTCTACTGACTGCACGGATTTAAAGGACAGAATTTGTTGATAAATCTTTCTGGGGAACCTACAGTAATCGCATATTTCTCCACTAAGAGTGTTGCTAATGGACACAAAGCCTTTCTGTTAGTCTCTTTGTTGCCTTCCAGTCTCACCTCTACAGAGAAGCATGAAGGGCAAACTCTCTTCTTGTAATTGAATTTCTCCAGCCCACCTTAGAAATGGGATTTCAGTACCTCCTGCCCACTGTGCATGGGGTGTGTGTTTTGTATGAGAGCTATCAAAGAACTGGGGGTTGTGGATAACCCTATTTATGATTTAAATTATGTGAATTTTGTCTGGAACCTGTATATCTGTCACCCAATGTTTTTGTAATAGAATAGCTTTATGGCAGAAACAGCATTGGGATTTTGATATGACAGCCAGTATCTATGAACTCCTTATTTTCCCAGAGTCATTTCTCTGTAACAAACATTACAACAAGTCTTAACCTGACAAATATGCTGATTGGGAAAACTGCTGTTGAGTAAACAGCTGGAAAAAATGCATATATTAATCTCAATAACATACTTAATTCCCACTGTAGTTTGCACATGTTGCCAATATATTAGAAAATGTAGTATTTTCTTACTTTTTTCTTGAGAGTCTTACAGATGAGTGGATATTCAGATGTGTCCTTTGCAAAGAAACAGAGGGGATAAAAAGGTAAAAAAATCTTTTTGGTAAACAGGATTATCTTGGAAGAACTGTAGCAAAGCAATAACAGAATAGAACTTAAGAGAAAACATTTACCATTGATGCTCTATGTGGTAATATATTCCATGTAAGAAATTTCTCATAATGTTTTGGTGACAAAAGAATCTGCAGGATTTGCCAAAGCATATGAATGTTAATACTTGGTACTGGCATATTGTCAGCACAGGGTAGTTATCCATGATATGTCTGCACTTTTATACTGACTTGGCTTACACTGTGCTCTTGCTCTTTGAAGAGAGGTAATCACAGTTTCCATGTGCAGTGTGATCAGATTATGATGCTCCTAGTATAAATTCACAGGAGTATCAGAGGAGTCTTTGCCCACTTCTTTCCTATTCCTTCACATCATGGAAATTATATATTTACTTGTGGTCTTTTTCAGAATAGCTGCAGCAGGAGTTGGCTGACTACTTCATGGAGACCTTATGTAATTTGGTATATTTTATTTTTACTTACAGCCTTTAAGGTTGAAATACAACACAGCTGCCATGAAATTGAGCTTCCTTTAGGATAAAGCCAACTACATACAGGTGGTGTGGATAGCTAATAAAACTGGAAAGAAATTTCCCAAAAGCCAGAGTCTAGGAATGTGGTAAATGGTACAAGCATCAAGACAATATATATCTGAGTTACCTTTGTGCCTTTTCTCTGTGCTAGAGTTGAATGTACTATCCTCTCTCTAGCTTTGGTTTTTAACTCTAGTAAAATGCTCATTTATGCTTCCATTTTTTTATTCCTTTTCATCAGAGTTGCTGATATTACTAGTACAAATTTGGAGAAGTATATGATCCCAGCTGGGAGTTGAGATCAAACTTTTGTGACTTGAAGTGTATGAACTTATACAGGCTGGGATAAGTTCATACCGGGGGATGAACAGATTGAGAGCAGCCCTACCAAGAAGGCCTTGGGGATACTGGTGGATGAGAGGCTGGACACGAGCTGGCAACGTGCATCACGCCCTTCCCAGGATGTCACAGAGTCTTCTGTTTAGTTTTACTTTCTCCAGCAGTCTGCTTTTGCTTTTTTTTTAATATATCTGTGATATTGGCTGGTTCCTGCCCTGTTCTTGCATTTCTTATCATGCATCTCTGTTGTGGTTTTGTTTCTATCCTTGCAGAATTGGAAGGGCCCTCAAGTCAGAATTGGGGAGCTCTGGAAATCTTATACTGTCCATCTTCCACTGAGAAAAGGTCTGTAGTAGAGTTTGCTGTGATGCAAATTAGATATTCAATGCTTATTTAACTGTTTGATAAGCAACTTTCGCTATCATTCTGGAAAATTGCTCAGTTGTGCTTGCTGAGTCACTCTGGGAATATATAGGAAAAGATGAGAAACATAAATAGTGATAGATGCACCACAGATGTAGTGGGACTACTTACAGGCTTTTGCATATGATCTGCAATGTGTATATAAAGCAGTAATCTTACCTCATGCTTGATCATATGCTTGAAAGATTGGATTTCCTGCAGTTTCTCTAAGTGTTTTGAAGCAAACTGTTTTAGTAATGTGAAATTGGGAACTGGAATTCAGTAGAAATGCACACAAGAATAGCAACTTTGGAAAAACATAGCAGCATAGAAAGTTTGGTAAATGGTGTTTTTTCCCATATTATATGTGGGAGTTTTAAAATTATTCTTAAGAATGAAAGGCAGAGTTTTATAATTTTTGTTAATAATATTTTCTTTTTAACATACTATTTCATCAAATAGTTTTTGATGGCTCATGCAATAAGAGTACCACTGTTGGATACATGGTAACTTCATGAATAGCAGTATCTCTTTCTGCATTACTAACTCACATGGTTTAGTTCTTGTTTTAATGAAGCACTTGGCATGGGTCTAGGCTACTTCATGTATATAGGAGTTCAGTTTTAGAGTTCTTGGCTTACATCTGTCTAAACCTATAAGGCTTCCTATTAAATTTGAGTCAAGTAGTGTAAATTTAAGGAACACTTTTGTTTTTCCCAGAAATATCTTTAAGGAAAGATGGATCAGAATTGAAGTTGGGGTTTGGTTTTTTTTTTGTTGTTGTTGTCGATTTGGGGTTTTTTTCCCAGTTTTGTGTTGTTAGAAGGACTTTTGTGTTTATTCTTAGGCTGCAAAATGTTGAGGCATCACAGAAAACCTTGAGGAACATTTCTAATTGCTGTGCTAAGAATATATGTGTTCCCTTCCTTACCCTTCACAGGATAAAATCCCTTAATTATGTCTGCATCTCCATGAATATCAAACACCAAAAGTCTTGCAAGTCTGAAAAATGCATTTTTAAAACATGGTTTATCTTCCTGTTATTTAAAAACAAAACTAAACAATAGCAAAAAAACAAAAAGTCTAGTTTCTAGAAATCTGCATATCTTCAGAGAACCTGAGATCTTCTATGCAGTGCTGTGTTGAAACTATACAGATCCCAGACTACATTAGCTTTAGTGAATTGCAATAACCATGTCCTGCAAATTTAATGTTATTGTGTATCTTCAAGTGAATTAAACAAACTGTAGCTGGTCAACACTGTAGCCAAGCAGTTGTAGTGAGCACAATGTGGTTTAGCTAAGCAATCTCCAAATGCAGAGTTAGCATTAATGTCAAATGATGTAACTTCATCTATATTAAGGAATTTTGGCAAGGTTCATTTGTTGCCATGATGAAAATATTGGAAACCACTCAGTCTTTGTGCTATAGTTCTTGCCAAAGCAACTGAATAGGTGAGAGAACACAAGTTGTAAGTTTTTTCTTCTGAAATTCTCCAGTCAAATAAAAGCTGAAATGAGCAAATACAGAATCTGTTTGCATGGCACCAGTATTGAATCTCTTTAGAAGAGGTATTCAGTTATATTTCAGTATTTCATGCATCATCACATTCCATAACATGATTGGGCTGCTACCTTTTAAAATAACTAAAAGTCTAGTTTATAAAACATGGAACTGTCTTACAATAGGAGACTTCATGCAGAATGGAGCAAGCAGGCCCTTACTTGTACTTACACTTTGGTCTCAACTTTCTGAGAAGTCAGTTTGCCTTTACTTGGCATTTTACTTTGATCTCAGGAGTTCAAGATGCGTGCAGTTCCTCAATAATTTTCAAATTCATACTCCTCCTTTGGTGGACATTTATGCATTGGTATCAAAATCCATCTCCAGCTGATGTCAGTTCTGTAGCTCCTTTGGAACTGTTAGACAAGAGGAAATCAGAATGCTACCTTGTGTAACTTGTATTTTTCATCTTTGTGCCATTTTCTCACCCTTGCCACAGGTTCACAATATGGTTTCTGTGGCAGCTTGAAGCTAGTGAATGAATTCCACAACACAACAGAGAGGACAGAAATACTGATTAGTTAATAAAGGAAGCCAAAGAGTAGAGAGATCATGGCGGTAGGATAATGAAGCTAACAAAGGACTTGCATCTCCTATACTCTCAGAATACAGCGTTATAGAGCTTTCTGAAAGAATTTTATTCTTGCCCCAAAATGTCAAGTTGGACTAGTTTGAACAAATATTAAATAGATTAGCTGGAGAGTTATCAGTTTTCCTTGTGTATCATTCTAGATTGCTTTATTATTTATGTATTTAGTTTAGGTTTTGCCAGAAAAAAAGCAGGTTTTTTTGAGGGAATCTGGGTAGCAACTTGCAGTCATCTCCATAAAAGCTAGTTATAATGGTGTTCATGCAGCTGTTCCTGTGGTGTGCAACTTAAACAGTTTCCTATGAGACATTAATTTTGAAGAATAAAGAATTTTAGGGAAGTTAAGAAGATAGTTAAATTAGATGTTGCTGAGTTAGCAGAAGTAGATAAACAGGCTTTGTTCATAGTTAACAGTAGCCAGATCCATTAACTCATTGCTTGTCAACATAAGTTTGGGTAGCTGTGCTTATCATGAAAAACAGAATGTGATAGACAGATCTCAGGGACACAAAAACAGTTGCAGACTTCCCATACATGAGAGACCCACTGAACACAGGAAAACTACAGGATTCATTTGTCATGTATGCATGGGAAAGGTAGAAAGGTCAGAACAAGGAAGACTTATTTTACTTCTTCATTTTGGAGATCCCTCCCTAAAATGGAACCCCAACTCATTTCAGGAATAAAACTATGCATGCTTAATAGCCTTTTTGCCAATTAGCATACGAAGCAGAGCAGAAGAAGTGACAGGGATATGAATATGCATTCATATTTTGTGTATTCAAGACTTCCGTAAATAAAAGAGCTTTTTAATACCTGTGATTTTTGCAGTGCACATTAGGGAATGATCCCATGTACTGCCCTGCCGTTGCAATAAACATACACTTTCTAACTTTAAACTGTTAGAGAGTTTTTGTCCGTTTCAGTTGCATATCAATATATTAGATCTATATTCATATTTTAGTAAATCACCTCCTGTAAAACGAAATCTCTGTTTATACCAGCAAGACCTCTCTAGACTCACTGAAACACCATGTAGTCTGAAATTGCACCTGATCAGACTGAAAGAGCTGGTCATGGGTGATTGATGCTTATCTGTGGAGGCTTCTTTACGTTTCCCTTAAGCACCTTGGAGGGCTTCTGCAGGGCTATTTATGGTCTTTCATTGTATGCCCTTTCCCATCTTCCTGAATACTAGGCTTCCCAGCTCATAATTCTAAGAAGAAGCTTTATTTCACAGTAGAAAGGGGCCCCAATATGTGGCCTATTATATCCATATCAGCTTGCTTACCCTTTTCAAACAGCTATTGTGTTTTAATAGGACCCTGCCTGGCAGGGGGAGTCCTTAATTCCTGCTATGTAAGAATGGTCAGCTTGAGTTACAGCAAACTGCAGGATGCTGCTCTGATCAAAAGGCCTCTGTTTTTAAAGATTCCCATGTCCCCACCCCTCCCCATTTGCCTTTTAATTTTAATTTATTTTTTTTTTTAATCTGGGCTACTAGTTCAACACAGTATGGTCATTTTAGCTTGGGATTTGCAAGCCTTGAGGTGTTAAATTACTGACCTAGCATATGAAAAATTAAGGGAGAGGGCTCCAAAAAAGATGAAGGCTTTCTGGGTAATAACAAGCAAACACAGCAACTCCTTTAATCCTTTCCTTCTCCAGAATCTCTAAACTGGTCTCAGAGGGTTTGATTTGCTACAAAGCAACATAAGAAAGCTTGTTCACTGCCTACTCTGAGCTGTGTCACAGGTGCTGTAGTTCATTTCCTTCATCCCAGTACATGGGATAATCTTTGTACCACCTGTATTAAGTCTGCCATGAATACAGAGATTCCTAGCCTATATTAAGAAATCTGAAAACACAGAGTTAAAATTTGTGTCGCTCCTTTCTTCCTTTTCACGCCCTTCAGCTGAAGTAAATTTGAGTGCATGAGACAGAAAGGATCTCAAAAGATCCAGTCACTGTGTTTGCAGTGTTATATCACCCAATCTTGCCAAAATTTTTGAATGTTAATGATTTCCTATCTGCCTAGTTGTTAAAAAACCCAACTATCTTCCCTTAAAGCCAGTCATCAGGAATAACTTCTAGCATCTGTTTTGTCTTAACACATTTCCAAGGAAATGCCTAAAAAGCACTGCTAATTATATTAGAGGATGATGGTGGTTTCCTTGTGGCTGACCTCAGTGTCCCAAGTTCTAAGATCTGTAGAATTTAAAAAAGCAATTGAAACAGTGGCTTTGAATTGGGGATGCTCATGGTCCTAAACTACCTTCCAAGGGGGATAGCTAATAAAGCAGCCCAGTGATTAATCTGAATATTGTAAATATTGTAGTACACTTAAACCAAGAGGTGAAGAATAAAATTATCTTAAACTACACTCATACAGCAGTAATCACTACAACAGTGATTTTTTTTTTACCCAGTTAGGCATCCAGTTTTAACTGTTCCCTGTCTCGGTTCCTTCTAGGCAAGGTAAACCTCACTTTACTATCTCAGAGAATAGCCTTGGGCTAAGTGCAGTTGGTCATTTGGGGATGCTTTACTGTGGTGGATGAGTTATTTAAAAATAGAAATGGCCTGTTTTGTACAGCCTTTTGTATTTCAGTATTTTCTATTGCTAGAGCTAGTTCTTTATTACCCATTGTAGCCTAGTCTCTAATCCTAATACTCCTGGTTATCCCTACCTACTGTGCTTTAGTTCACACAATGAAGCAATCTTGGACCTCTTGGTTCCTTTCAGATGGAGTTTAACTGTAAATGTGTTCCTTCTGCAAATGAACATTCAGTCAATGAGACTAGATTAGAAGTAGTCCTGACCATGTGTCAAGAAGAAACAAGTCCTGGGAGGCCTGTAATGTTGACATAAAATCCTCCACACTGTTCTTCTCTACAGACCTTTCAGTCAGTCTAAACATAGCCTCTGACAGCAACTTTGCATTTGACACTGCCTTATTTTTGCTTGAGACACTCAACTCTGTGATAATGACTTAGACACTTGTGTAGCTGGCAAAAGAAGGGGGTGGGGTGTGGGGTGTGTGTGTAAATGGTTCATGCTCAAGAAGCCTTCAAAATTTTTTCTTCATCATGCTCTTGATAGAAAGTGCAAGAAGTAATGCTGTCAATTAAGGAAAAATGGTCATTGTTTCTTATTTTCCATTTGGTAGTGGAGGGGTCCTATGAGCTTGTTGAGCTCTTTGCACGGTAACCAAAGGTGGCACCTGCTAGGGGGACAGCAGGGTGCTGGCAAGCTCTTCCATCCTTCTCAAGGACTTGGGATTCTGCATTGTGCATATTTGGCTTTGCCTGAGTTCAGCAGGCAGAGGCTAACTGCTATAATGGGTTTCAATTGAGATGTTACCATAGCATCCTGGGACTTTTACAATCTATTTAGAAGTCCAAAGGTTTGAAAAGAGTGCTTGAAAGTTTCTGGACGCTGGCAGGTTGCCAAAATGTAAAGACACAAAAGACAAAGCCTTATGAAAGCTGCTCTGTTCAGAGAAGCAGCACCTGAGTGCTAGAATTCCCAGCACAGCCATTTTTGATAGCTGGGGCTGTTTTATCATAGTCTCCTCCCATATCTTTTTTCTTCCTCTCACGAGAATAGCCTGGCTGTGCTGTGAGATGCAGCCCTATCAGCAGTAGTGTTGGAGGAGCCTGTTCTGGGCTTTGGCTGCTCTGGGCACAGGAAGGAAAGGAGTGAGAAAGCATCCTGAAGCCCCTACTGTAAGAATATCTTTAGATATCCCCGTCAACTGAGAACCTTGCTTTATTCTTCTCTCATCTTTCTTCAGGATTTTCTCACAAGTGAATGGAAAAAGCTATTTTGTTAACAGAGTATCCAGTTGCCTAACAATTCTTGTGTGAAATTTGAGTGCTCACAGTAAACTGGTGTTAACTAATGAACATTCAATTCAATTTGTAGTCTTGGTTTCAGCAAGACAATAAAATCACATCATTAGTAACAGTTGTTACTCTTCTAATTTGCCTGCTCTATTTACTGGTCATGTAGAGGACTGAAACAATCATTAGGTTTGCAGTAGGAGGCTTGCAGGCTAGCGCAGTTGTTGAAAGCTTTCTTCTGGAAGGAATCTCTTGCAGATGGCTGCACTTCCAATGCCTAAAAGGGGAAAAAAAAGTTAACCAGAGAAGTGAAAAATTATTTTCCCTGCTTCTGGGTTCCCAAACCCATTTCTAAATGATTGAGGACAAAGTAATAACTTGTTGAGGTACCCTGTTTTTTTCCTAAGTCTTTCTTCAAATGTGCTGAAAAGCTCTAGCCACTTAACTTTGCTAACAGTATGAGCTGTTCAGTGAGAGGAGGACAGATAGAAGGAAAACTGAGCAATCCTAAGGGAAGAGTCTCAGCAGCTGTTCAGCTTGCTGAGAATGATTGAGCTTAATGGTTAAGTTTGTTCCTTTATTATTGATATCTTGCTTAAGCCATTCCTCTGAGTGCAGCTTATTTATTTTCTGTATTCAAAAGGAATTGGAAAAAAATATGTTTGCATGTATAAAAATCAAAGTAAGGTGTTGGTCATATGCCCTACCTACTGTTGGAATACCTGTAACAACTTTGGGTTGTCATAATTTTTCTTTCTTCTAGAAATGTTTACCTGTAAGATTGCCGCATTAATGGTAACTTCATCTCTGGGCAGCTGTTATAAAAAAAGGTGGCCAAGTTATTTTGGTACTGCCCATCTACCCATGATATAAGAATTTCAACATATATAATTTACTCAAAATATATAGTGTTCCTGTCCCTTGTAGTGATCTTGACCCTGTCTGAAAATAGATTTGTCATTGGGCTGCTTGCTGGATAGCTCCATCATGGGCTGGCTCCTTTGACCTGTACTTTTACAACTTATAAAAATAAATGTATAAAGTAGGGTATATAAAATGTAGCATCTTAACTGGGATAAAATTCTGACTCCCAGGCTTGCAATCCTGAGCTTTTGGGGGAAAATCCTTCCATTGTATAGTTAAACAAAATCCTCCTCTACTCAACTAGCTGGAAGCACTTGGCTGTCAGCACATCCAGGTGTAATGTTCCAGCATATCCACCCACTCTTTTATCTGAGTAAGCAACAAATTATATCATACCCTTCTGCCTGGTAGTTTAAAGCCATCCTATGAAAATGCAAGGGGCTAGAGTTTTTGCTTATTAGAAATAAGGAGTAATATAGTAGGGCTGTCTGCTGTGACTTAATAGTATGTTAGCTTCATGTCTGGACTTTTCTGTTACAGTTGTGCCAGGATCTGCTTCCAAAATTTGCATGTTCTGTAGATGTACTGAGCAGCATAATTTGGTGCATTTAATTGTATCATTGTGCCTTCATTTTCTTTCTCTTCCAAAATGTCTCCCTTATGTTGTTATGTTTCTGAAAGCTGCCTTCTTCTATTACAGCAAGTTTCTTCTTTTTCATCTGTATCCTTATTTTCTCCATCAGTCTGTCAGATCATCAGTGAAACAATGCACATCAGAAATGAAAGAAGTCATACAGGCTGTGGTTTGGGATGAGAAGATCTGAAATTCCATCTCCAGCTTTGTCATAGGCATCTTGTGGGACCTTTTTCAAGTTACTGTACCTTACTCTGAACTTGTTCACTCTTAGGCAGTGAGTGACAGCACTTTGTAATGAATACTCTTTACTCACAATGATAGTCATGTAATTTTGGCATATTTTGATCCATCATATGATTTATTTATTTACTTTAATCTCCTGGGACAGTGGTTGTGCTTTACTTAACATGAATAAGGTTTCATAAATATAAATATTGTATTTGTCCATAATATTTACAGGAAGACTATTCCTGATTCCAGGATTCAAGTGTCATGAGTGTTTCTTAACCATAAGGTGATTGTACTTATTTTATTTGATTTACATTTCCTTTTGGGTAGGGGGGCTAGAAACTGTGTTCTATATTACCTTTCAACAGATGACAACAGATTTTGTTTGCTTGCATATGTTTGAGAACCAGGATATTAAAAATGAGAAATAGTGATTCCTTTTGTAAAAATTGAATGACTTCTCTCTACACACACACCCACATGCAGTTGTTCCATGATTTTTAAAATTTTGCTCAAGTCTGTCTGGTATAATTCTCTTTCCCTTTCCGTATTACGAAGGATAAAGTGATTTAAAGTTTTTATATTAAAAGAGGTGATTTAAAATTGCAAACTGAGAAGGTTCACCACACTGACCACTGGATTTTGTCTGTTTTGAAGATGCTACTGAAGGAGAGGATCTGCTGTGATGAAAGTAAACTTGTATCTTTCATTAATTCTCGTCTATGAGGGAGAGTTAAGCTGCTGTCCCAAGTGAATGTTTTAATGATCTCTCTGGAGTGTTTCAAAGCTTTGTCCCACTTGCATGATGCCAAGTGAAATGCACAAAATCTGTCTTTGAGGCAACGCTGTCATTATACCTTTTGGTATATAATGTTTGTATTTGCATTTCTTTTGTTCTTGTATGTTGAGCTTTACCGTGCCCAAAGGAGAACCTCTTGCACTTCAGAGAAACCTTTGTAATCAAATGTTTGCTCTAATAAGTTAGCCTAATGTGCTTACAACTCAGATTTTAGAAATTTATACTAAAATACAGAAACATGAGTGTCAAATTGAAGGTCCATCATAATGACCAACTACTCTTTTCAAAATGCATTAGTGCAAATTGTTATTTAGTGATGTGCCAACCAGCTTTTCATCACAAGTGCAATAAGTTTTATACATCCCATAATCAATATTCAGTAACCTAGAAATGATATCTTGGGGTTTCTCTTAAAGAGGATTTTTTTGTGGCTTTAAAGAAAACTGTAATGAAAACAGCAGTGAAGTTCAAAGGTACTAAAATAAAGGGTATCTTCTGGTCAAATAAACAACCGTTACTCTTGGCAAGCCATTTTCCAATGGATTGTTTTCAAATAAGTGGGTCTTGGACGCTCCTTGCTGGGATTCTTAAGAATGAATTTTACTTTCACAAACCTCTAATTCCTATAATTAAATTTCAATGTGTGGTTTTTGCAAATAGTCTTCTCTCTAGAGAACAGATGGGTATAAACTTTGGAGATTTGGTTTCACAAAATGTAATAGCCAGTGGTTTTCTTGCTGCTGTTCTAGTTGTTCCCAGAATATTCATATTGGTTCAGCTTTCTAACATTCTTGTTTTGACTTTCTGTCCACAGTTTTAACAGCGTGCGGCAAGGAACACACATCTTGTTCCGTGAGTTCAGCTTTGTCCAAGCCACCCCTCATAACAGGGCGTCTTTTCTTCGGACCTTCTGGAGGTGTTTCCGAACTGTGGGGAAAAATGGAGGCAAGTGTTCCAGCATCTACTGCTGTCCTTTACCTCGACATGAAACTCGTTAGCCAGGCTATTAATGCACTACAAATACTGATCCTTCACATTGCATTCTAATTATCCTAATATTATTCATGGGGAGAAAACATCACATTTCCCTGTGGAATGGTTAAAAATGGCTCCCAGAATATAGCAGGGTAGAAGCACCTTGGTTGCCAGTGCTACTTCTGTTACAGAACAGCATGTCAAGCAACAATAGATCAGTTGTGGACCTGTGCATTGAGATGGATAGGAAAAGAAACATGCTGGAGGTTGGTGGCTGGGACCCAGGAAGATTAGAATATTGAGTGTGGAGCATGAGGGCAGGGGGTACTGAGATTCTCATCCAGCTGGGCTCCTGAGTGCTTTCATTAGGAGCCTGCAGGAGGCTGGGTTCATAGTGGTGAGCACTGCCTGAATAGTCCTGCCATAGCTAGGTGATGCTGCAGAAGCCTGATGGCTGTAGAAGAGGGACCACTGACAACTGTGTGACCTCTTCACCAACCCTACCCACAAAGAAAAAGCTCCAGTGCCAAAATAAATACTCGTACTGTGCTATCGTGTCTAGCTATTCTTATATTGCACTTGGTGTATTAGGTATTACAGAGCTGGACAGAATTCAAAATAAACTCCTGTAACTACATGCAACTAAAATTATGTTTTGTTTTACTTTTTAATTTAGTATTTTAAGCAAATACACTGAAAATTGCTGTACAAATATGAATGTTGGTGGGGTTTTTTTACTATAAGCCTCATTTTTTCAGGCTATTCAGACTCATTTCTTCTTTCAGGAAAGATTAGAACCATCTCTTAAATATAGATAAAACCTTGCCTTTTGGCTAAACTTTGTAACACTTCTGCTTTTGATGAACACAGTTTACCAGACCATCAATAAAGATTTTTTTGACATATGCTATCTAGATCTTCGGCAATTAAGCAATCATAGTTAAACATGACAAAATCTGTCGTAAGCTGCTGAAGAAACTGACTATGCTATCCGTAACACCTTCTTCCCAGTGGGAGGTACTTTGTTACGTTATAAATAATTTGCTTTAGTTCAGGGATAATATTTTAAAGTTTTGAGGTAAATTATATGATACTGCAGTAAGGACATATCTGTTTTGAGATCAGGTCATAGTCAGGAAAAGTAAAATGTAGACTTGCAGAACATATTTCTGTGGGGAGTTAGAGATAATAGTGAAGAAGTCATCCACCAGAACTGCAGCTGTTAGTGGTAAACCATATTGAAAAATTGAGAAGAAGCTCTCTAATGCAAAGTATCCACTGCAGTACTTTCAGTGCAAGTTTTCATCAGGCTTCAGCACTGACCTCAACCAGATGAAGGGCACCTGGATTTGTTGAAAAGAACAGAAAAATTTTAGCTTTGTAATATCTTCTTTCTCTTTAACTTTTAGTACTTTTTTTGTGAATATGGAAAAGGCCATGGAAGAAAGTGTAATCACCAAGGTACTTTGAAGAGAAAGGGTAATAAGCACAGGCACAAAAGCTCAGGTGGATTTTGCTAAGCTCTGGTTGTGGCCTAAAAGGAGTTCAGTGTATATTTTTCTAACTATAAAGTATAGTAGTTTCACTTTTTAGTCTAATTAAATATTACATGTTTTACTGTATGCTTATACATCTACCACCATTTTCTTTTTACACCAACCAGAGACAGAAATGCATCACTTTAGGTAAATTACTGTCAATATTTTCATCCATGTAGTCCAATGTCTGTGGTTCTCTAGCCATAATTATAGAATAGAACCTTGAGGTTTTTCATTTCAGTTTTATTTGCTATGGAATTCTTTTTGCTATACCTGTGTGTAGAGGAGCTCATAACATAGATGGCCACCTAAGAATTAAACTCGTTCACTGAGAAGCTGAACCTGTGCACTGTGGTGGATGAAATATGGTCATTACAACACTCAGACATAGAGTAGACCTAGATGTTTTTTTCATAGCTGTGTTTGCATGAGAAACCTATGCTGAAGCAGACTCCTGGAAGGACCTGTGGACCCATGGAGAGAGGAGCCCATGCTGGAGCAGCTTTGCTGGCAGGACTTGTGACTCCATGGGGGACTCAGGCTGGTGCAGTGCATTCCTGAAGGACTGTACCCTGTGGAAGGGACCTACTTTTTGAAGTTTGTGATGAGCTGCAGCCCTTGGGAGAGTATTATGCTGCAGAAGTTTGTGGAGGAGTGTCTGTGGAATACCATATTGGAACTGGAGAGCAAGGAGATAAAAATGGCAGAGACAATGTGTGACAAACTTCCTGGTCTCCCTGTGTCACCTGGGGGAGGGAAGGTGGTAAAGAAATCAGGATGAGGTTGAGCCCAGAAAGAAGGGAGAGCTGAGTGGAAAGTTTTAAGATTTGGTTTTATTTCTTACTATCCTACTCTGATTTAATTGGTAATAAAATAAATTTCATTTCCCCAAGTCAAGTCTGCTTTGCCTGCAACAGTAACTGGTCAGTGATCTCTCCCTGTCCTACTCTTGTCTCATGAGCATTTCATTATATTTTCTCTTGATTATCCAGCTGACGGGGGAGAGTGACAGTACAGCTTTGGTGGGCACCTCGTTAGGGTCAAATCACCACAAGGTCAGTCAGTTATGGAGTCCTGGTAAGAAATTCTGCTTATGGTTATATAAAGTGCAACAGAGCATGGGACAAACAACCTGCTGTTTCTGAAATTAGTAGCAATATAGCTTGGGCTAACATAGGAACATTGCTTTTGAGATCTGAACTATAATTTCTGCATTTGATGCCCTGTGTCAGGAGTTTGAAGAGTTATTCATCAAATGGCCGCTTTATGTCAGTGGGATTTCTGTGTGCAGAAAAGGATGAAAATATACCCTTTGCTTTCTACAGTATGATTCTTATCTGCCCCAGTTTTCTCTCTGGGTTTGTTTCTGGGCAGGGATTGCTCCATTCTTTGTCATTGATTTATGTCTGTGAAGAACTATGAAAGCATGTTTTTTTCTTCCTTTGTCAGAAGTAGTACATTCACTAACTTCCACGTCTTCTAGGTTGTTCTTGGTTTTATTTATTCCTTTATCATAAACGTGTTTACTGCTGTTTCTCCCTCTCTCAATTACTTTACATTTCATTCCAGATTTGAATTTCATGTTTTAGGAGTGGGTGGTGGCTTTTTAAAAATTTTCTCCATCTGTGGAGGATATCCCTGATAAACAACATAAATACCAACCCTATAAGGATATAAGTCCACCTAATAAATAACTTACATCAAAGCTTGTACCCTGGCTGGAGGGAAGCAAGGGAGAATATTAAAGATGATGCAATTTCCAAGCTTATACAAACTCACAAAACCCCCAAACAAACAAACCCCCATCTTTTCACTTCCGAATGTGTAACTGGGATTTTAGAAAAATAGGAAAAAATCTCACAAATAAGCTCAGTGATTGTTTTATCTGGTTTGTAGCTGTTCCTCCTCGATGCAGGGAAATTTACTGCTTTGTCTGTCAGTCTTGACCATGCCTTGACTTGGAATATGCATGTCATTCACTTAAGCAGATGCATCAAGCCATGAGCTCTCAAATGGCCAATAATAGAGAAATCTGTCTGAACACAAGCAATGCTTAAAGGTAACAATCTGTGTGTGTCCAGAACCATGTATACAGTAACTGAAATGCACTAGCATTACTGTTTCTCTTGGGAAATTGCTGTAGATGTTACTTTTCTACTTCATTCCTTATCTTTTTGAATTACTGGGAAATAGCTCTTCATGGAGAAATATAGCAGATTTTATGTTATTTTTCTATGATGTTAGCTCTGTTACTCAATGTGTTCCGGTTACCTTGACTTTTTAAAGTCCTTTTGTTTAGAGACTAGATTTACTTTTTTCTTTTGTCTCTGAATAGTGAGGGAAATTTACTAGCCTCAATAAATGTGATAGTAACACTTCAAAAAGTGAAGAAAAGTTTGTTGTTTGGGGAGATTTGTTTGTTTGTTTATTTTTTCTTAAGATGATTTCTTTTTGGTGATATGCTGGATCCATTTTACAGGATTTTCCAGTGGTTTTAGAAGCTGAGCAAGATGCAGAGTTCTATTTTCAAGTATGCACAAGCATATCTGGGATCCCATGCATTGGGAATGTGATACCAGGACTAGAAGGAAACAGATTAATGTGATCCAGTGTCAAGAAACTGAGGTTTCTTGGTGAAAAACACTTCACAGAATTTCTTGTGAGAGAATCATAGAATATGCTAAGTGGAAGGGACCCATTATGATCACTGAATCCAGTTCCTGTCCCGGCATAGGATAACCCCAAGAATCACACCATGTGCCTGAGAGCATTTTCCAGATGCTTCTTGAACTTTGTCAGGCTGTTGCTGTTACCACTTCCCTGGGGACCCTGTCCCAGTGCCCAACCACCCTCTGGGTGAAGAACCATTTTGCCAACATCCAGCCTAAACCTCCCCTGGCTCAGCTTCATGTCTTCCTCATGTCTTCCTCGAGTCTTGTCCCTGGTCACAAGAGAGAAGAGATCAGTGCTTGCCCCTCTACTTCCCCTTGTGAGGATGCTGAAGACTACAGTGAGGTTTCCCCTCAGTGTCTTCTCTAGACTGAACAGAGCAAGTGACCTCAGCCACTTCTCATATGACTTTCCCTCCAGACCCTTCACCATTATTGTAGCCCTCCTTTGAACAATCTATAATAGTTTCATGCCTTACTTATATTGTGGCATGCGAAACTGCCCCCAGCACTCAAGCTGAGGCCACCCCAGTGCAGAGCAGAGTGGGACAATCCCTTCCCTGGCTCAGCTGGTGCTGCTGGCCCTGATGCACCCCAGGACATGTTTGGCCTTCCTGGCTGCCAGGGCACTTCTGACTCATAATCCACTGTCAGCCCATGTCCCTTTCCTGTGGCACTGCTCTACAGCCAGATTACACTTCCTAATCTATACACACAACCAGGGTTGCCCCATCCCAGGCGCAGAATCAGGCACCTTCCCTTGTTAAACTTCACATGGTTGGTGAATGCCCAGCACTCTGATTTCTCAAGGTCTCTCTGCAGGGCCTTTCTGCCCTTGAGAAAGTCGATAGCTCCACCCAATTTAGTGTCCTTGACAAACTTACTTAGTATTCCTTTGAGTCCCACATCTAGGTCATTAATGAAGATGTTGAGAACTGGGCATAAGATGGAGCCCTGTGGAACCCCACTAGCAAGAGGTCACCCAGTCAGTCTGTTACCCCATTCACTACAACCCTTTGTGCCCTCCTTTTAACTTTACCAATGATACGCAACACTCACAGAGGTGGTTAGAGGACAGCTTGTGTTTGTTGAAGCATAATGATCAGTTAGCAACAGATTTCTCCCAGAGGAAGGCAGAATGGCCAGAAGTCTTGTTTTCCCTTTGCTTGTGCTTAAATTGACCTCTTGGAATCTATCTGACCTGCTCTTTTGAATTGTCTGTTCCTCAGGACTCTTTAATTAAAACTGTGCTTTCTCAGTTTAAACAGCCCCTGCAGAGTTCTGCTGTGAAGCCTCATAAGGTCAACATATGCCTCTCCCAACCCCCATGGCTTTCATGTCTTGTTGGTTCTCTGTTTTTAATTAAAAAGATTTTTCCTTAAATGCTTTCCAGCCAATTAGAGAAATTTTGCACTCAGAAACTTGTTCCAGGCCTGATGTACTGAGAAGTGTACAGAAAGCTCAGTCAGAACCATTGGCACTTTTTTCCTAGAGCCCCAGCTTTCTTTGGTGCTTTTCAACAGCTTTTCTCTTTTTTCTTTCTTTGCACCTCCCCCTCTTCCCAATTTAGAACTGCTTCCAGCAAAAATAGCTGTTGTTTGATACCTTAGATTTAGCACTGAAATGTAAAACTGCTGCAGAAAGTTATGTTAGACTATATTGCCTGAGAATCTTTTTTACAGACACTTGCCTCCCCTTCAGACTGTTCTGAAGGTACTGTTACTGTTCATATTGAAATAAAATCTTATAAAATGACCAGGTTTTTTTCACATTCATCACATGGTGTGATGGCTACCTCTTTGCTTCTGCACACTTGAATTAGGAAATTGGAAGCCTAGCTGTCTCTGGAACTTGTGGAAAGGGAGGTTGACCACAACCAAGCACACAAGCTATGTCATGAAATGAGAAGAGTGGTAAGCCTCTATGACTAATTCTACTTGAGTTCTTGAGTTTGCCAGGAAGGCTAGGTTCCTTACAAAAATTAAAGAAATGTCTTATCTATATAATTAATGTAACTTGGACGTGGAGAAGAGCTAAATGGACCACTGTTCTCCCAGCTCAGTTTTGAAATATGCTATTTTAATGTATTTTTGCTGACAAGATTACTTTCCTGAGGTTACAAAATCCCTTCCTTTGCTAATGTCATTCTAATGCTTCCATATGTTATTCTTTATATTAAATTACTCTGCCTTTTTTTATTCCCTCCTTTGTAAGCTTTTAGACTGTGTCCATCTCTAGCTTAGCCAGTCTCTGCTAAGTGAGATGTTTAGAACAATACAGTGATTATCACAATAAATATCAGAATCTTTTTTCCTTTCCTTTTTGTTACTAAAACCAAATCAGATTTTTATACATGTTATTGTAGGAAATCTTTTATGAATCAGTGAGGTCTCACAGCATGTCCTAAAGATAAGATACCTGTGTTTTCTGGAAATTCATTCTGCAGTGAAATAGCCTTAGCTGAAATGATTGATCTCTAACCTTACTCACCTCATAGTTCCTTCATGCTACGGTTACAGCTGTTGCTATTTATGATTTATCAATGCTGCTCTGCCTGGAAGCACTCATGACTCTGGAGTATCAGGACAAAGGATTTCTGAAGCTGGGTAGAAATAAGTAGAGGATTACATTTTAGAGATGGTGAGATATATCTACAAGCCATTGTAAGTTAAAATGTCTGCATTGCATAGATCTAAAATGCACTGCAGTAATCATTTGTAGAAGTGGGTCAGTGATGGAGTTTTCAGCTAGTCTCTCCCTGAATTCAGTTCATGCCATTCTGTCAAGGCAGTTTGTGAAGTTAAATGTAGTACACTGAAAACCCTTCTTGTCTAATCTGGTTTGGGGTTTATTTTTCACCCCAGTATTATATTTCCTTTTCAACTGTCTCTGAGCATACACCAGCTCTTCTTAATATTAATTTTTTTTTCAGTTTCATATTCCAGATGTATATCTTGCTAAACCAGTAAATATTTCTGTTTGTTTTCTAATGTTTTCTGGCAATTTTGTGTCTTTTGACACTTCTTCACTGGTTGTGTCATTGGCAAATAAAATTAATATGTTCTTTACTTTTTGTCCCAGTTGAGCAAAACATTTAAATAAGCAGTGATCATTGTTGCATTCTGCTAAGCAATTATCCAAAATTCAACTGGTAATTATTATTACTATTTGTTTTGCAGTCTTCTGGCAAGTTTCTCATCCCTATGACAGCATTCCTATTCAAACCAACTGAAATGGATTTTTTTAATTAAGGCTTTTTTAGGTTACAATGTAGTCTTGAAGAGTTAGTATTAAAAATTGTGGGGAAGTTTCCTGGAACAAAACTGGTTCTAGAAGATTTGATCTAGCCTGGGATTCTGAATGCTCCATGTTTCTTATATTAAATAAACTTGGTCTGTCTCTTCTCTCACTTGTGACATATCTTGAAAGATGATCTGCACATGAAGTGTGCATAGGTGATCATCTAGTAGAATGTCTGTGAAGCTTTAGTTTCATTAATTAGCATGTTTTTTGCTATTGCTGATCTCTTCTTCAGTAGCAGAGGTGCTGAAAGGGAGAGGTAGACAAAGTAGATAAAAATCTTTTTTTATCTCACTTCCTTATACTATGATTTTCTGCAAAGAGGTTTTATGAAAAGGGTCTCTATGAAGCCCACATCTGCTTTCAGCCCAGTGTTGGCTCTTAGTCTGCCCTGAGAGGTGAAAGTACTGAAACTGAGGAATGCATTGTCTTTTCTCTGTGAACCCTAAAGCGTACTTCTGCCCATGATGTTGGCTGCAAGTGTGTGTCTGTGCTGTGTAATGCAATGTTTACATAGACAACTAAGCTTGGGGTTTGTGTTTCCATATGGTACAATTCAGCACTAACTCAAGATACTAGCTTGGGACCTGGAAGTTACAGAGCTGTATTGCTCTGACAGCAGCCTGAACCTAGTTGATGTGTCTCAGCAGATCAGTGGACATAAGGGGAGTGTTGTTATGGTGTGTCTGCACTCATTTCTGTGAAATAAACTCTAGCATCTCTGTGTTGAGCTGCTGAGAGCAGTGTAGCTGCAATCTGAGGAAGAAGACTGAAGGAGGAAGGCGTGTTCAGCATGAACAGCAGAGTAAGGACTCTCCTTCACACATGTAATTAAGTCTTCAACGTCGCCTTGGTACTGGGAGTTATAATTTTAAGTGAAGAGATAACTATATTTTTGTCTAGCTGCACAAAATATCTCTGAACAAATAATTTTTGTGTCTTTATAATCCCAGGTTCTTCAGCTTTTCTCTCTCATGATCTTGTTTTTTATAGTTTCCTACACATCACTACACATTCACTTCCTAGCTTTCCTAAATTAACTCAGCTGATTAGTGTGCTCCTGACTCTACAGTATGTTACTCTCATTGGATTGAGCAGATCTGACCTATATCTAGAAATTTTTTTCCTGTTTGTTCATTAGGAATTTGCACAACTACAATTTCTGGTCCCCTGTTCTTCCGCTTAATCTATTAGTTATACTCACAAAAGCTTTATATTCAGTTATTTTGATAAAATAAACTTGAGAGTGCCATTTATTTCTTTTGAGAAACTTATTTTCCTTTGTGTTGTTAAAAGGACTGACTGAGTTTCTGTTTCTGTAACTATATTACTGAACTATTCCAGTAAGCCTTTTCTTGTTAGGGAAGATAATTCGATCCTAGAAACTTTAAACCTTTCAGGAAATCCCTACTTTGCACTTTGTTTTGAGGCCTCATTCAGTTCCATTCAGGATGTCCATGTTTGACTAAAGTGTGATGCTGAATTAAGTACAGAAATTCTTGCATCCTTTTAAAGTTGCCTTACCTCAGTAAACACCTTGAAGTCTGGTTTAAATGAGTATGATCATGTATAAATTGTTGTATATGATGAAAAGGATTGTTGGTTTATACTTTGTTATGCCTCTTTCAAGGATCCTAGATGAGTATCAGTAGAAGTGATCTGCATGCATGATTGGTACTTTGATATGCTACTACTACTCTGTGAAATGGTGATAAGGTATTACTATGGAAAACCTGCAATCTGCAAATGAGTTATGAAATGTAGTTGGTAATATTTATAAGTTAAGCTTGATCCATTCTGAATTTGTCACAGGACATGACTGTGGTAATGTACAGTCTGTGATACCTTCCTTCATAAGTAGATCTGAGAATGATTTGCATTCTGTGATCCTACTAAGCCTGAATCTCATAACTTCTGTTGGAAAAATGGAGCTTTCTTTTTCTTGGATGAAGAGATACTTAAATCTCCATCACTTCTTGACCTCTTTTTTTCTTTAGAGCCATATCGCATAGAATTCTTCCAAAATTATCTCTGAAGTCATTAAAGTCTGCTCTCCTGAAATCCGGGCCTTTGGTCCTTCTAATTGCCAAGTAGCTAATTTTCTGAAACTTTTATAAAATGGTTTTTCAGGTATAAAGAAAAACACCTTAGAAATGCTTCAGGCACAGGAAAAGCTCACACAGTTCACACTTTCCCAGGCTGCAATGTCAGCCAAAACCCAAAAATCCATAGGATCAAAGCTTTGCTAATTCTAGTGCTCACATAGAGACTTTCAAATCCTGTCTTCTCTGAGGTTTTCCTGCATTAAGTTTCAGACCCAGAAATAGTCAAAATTTACATCAGCTAATTTAATGGATTTGTACATATTCTCCAGTAGAACTTGGGTGATATTTGTAATGCAGTAACCTGGCGTTTTCTCAGTAGAAGAAACCATAGCATCAAGGGGATCTGGAGAGTACATGGATTACACAATAAACCTAAAGGAAACGGAACATTTGAGAAGATTTTTTTTTTTTTTCTGTTTGGAAATGCAAGTTTGTGAGGTTACAAAGTGTTACTAGTGTTCATTTTCATAGAGGGCAGGGAGAGATGTCAAGAAAGGCAATATTGTCCTGAATAGAATTTTAACTCTTCCCCTTTAGTTCCTTTGTGTTGTAGGACAAACTCATTGAGAACTATATTCATCCCTTTCTCTAGTCATCTCTATATCTGCCCATGTTTTTGTTATATATCTCTGTTTTGATCATCTGTTTGTCAAATATTTGTTTCCTTCCAGCTATGGTATCTGCTTATCTGTTACCACTTTTCTCCCTACTCTTTCTGCTGGAGTCAAGGTATTGCATATTCATTCAAAGTGCTCATCTACTCTTCAATCAAAATTCCTTTATATAATTCCCAGAATAACTTAAACATTTCCTGAAAAGAAGTCAAGCTGTCAGTACTTTTTGCATGAAGTTGTCTCTGCATTGCTATCTGATGTCAGAAACAAAGCTTTTTCTGTATTTACTCTTTCTCATCCCCATTCCTCATGCTGCTATTAGGTATTTCTTCATTCTGCTAGCAGAGGCAGAAAGATAGGTGTGCTGTGAGAAGTTACAATGTGATGCAAATGATAGTTAACATGATTAGGGTAGTGAGCAGTTAATATTGTGGCTTGTGCCTGAAATAATTAATTTTTTTTTCTGTCTACTTTGATTGGAAACTTCCCTTAACAAACCCTTCAAATGACTGAGCAAGTGTAATTGTCCTTAAGGTGCTGAGAAGTATTTCATGGCTTTCTTCTGTGACGGACAAGACCTCTAATATGATGTCTTAATTTCAGAATGATGATTATTGATAACACTTTTCTGTACCTACTCTCTAAGGATCTCCAGGTATTTTACAGACATTAAGGATTGAAGCTTCCCAAAATTCTTGACAATACCATTTTCATTTGACAGTTCCGGAAAGTGAGACAGGGAAATGAAGTAATTAGCTGAAGTTCACATAGTCAGAGTTCAAGATGTTTGGCCTTTTGATATATTATTTCAGTTTTATATATTAAAGTGGTTTTTTTACAGATACAGGATTGTTTTCCTGTGAAACAAGTAAGAAAACACACACATGTTAATATGAAGCAACATTGTCTACATAAATTGTTTGTAAGAATCTGTCATATTTTTTGTTTTTTGAATGTTTTGAGTGTACTTGTCTTACTCAGAATAGTAGATCACTGTGCATGAGCTGTGTAGAATGATGCAGGATGTAGTTGTAGTTGTATTCAAGTTTGATATTACAGCCCTCTTTGCTACATGCTTTTCTCAACAATGTCTTTAGAACAAGATAGAAATCAATTTAATTAACATATGTCATCAAGTTCATCATCTCTGCTGTAGAATCACATCTCTGTTGTAGAATCACATGCTCAGTATTATTTTCCTGACAATTCTTTGCTCTTTAGGAGGGGAAGGTTATTTCATATGTGTGCAATACCTGTCTGAAAATGTCTTGGCTCATAAGCAGTCTAGTGCTTAGCTGGTAGCTGTATCACTTAGAAAGCCAGTCTTGGTGTACAGAAGTTGCTGGTTTCTACAGTAAAATTGGCAAGAGATTATCCCTTTTGAAGAAGCTCAAAATAGAAACTACTTTATATGCTGAAGTATATTCTTTATTCATCTTCCCTTATTGTAAATTCAGACTATTTCCCTTTTATACAGAGGTTGCAGTCTTTTGTTGTTTTTGCTTAGCTTCAAAGTACTAGCTAGTAGAGTCTTGTTCAAGCATGTTATTTTTCAAGGGACCAACCACCTTATAAAATAGAAGACAGTTCTTTCCCCTTAGGTCCAGTCTACTAGTCAAGTTGCATACAAAGTCTAGTGAAAGATTTCTTAAATATATCTGTTCTGTGAAGGGCCATCTTCTGAGTTCTTTCATTTAAAGAGTAAAAGAACAAAGCTTAGAACCTGATCTGCCTATGTCCTGTCTTGCTATTTATCTGGAAAAGCAGGCTTAAAAGCTGAACTCTGGGTCTCAAACCCAGCAAAGTGGGATTTTGGCATTTGCTTTGAAGAGGCTACTCCATGGAAAAGTTGAGTATGTGCGTGGTGTAGCTAAAGCCAAAATTAAAGAATACCTGCTGGAGCTTGTCCCTTGTTGCAGGTTGTATCCATCATGTCTTGTCCTGTGAGTATACCAGTTTGATGCCCAAACTCGAAATCTAATGCACTTTTTTGGTAGTCAGCAGAGAGTGTCTGATCCATGGGCATTTTGAATAGTTCTGATGGCCTTCTGGTCATTATCCTTCTCCTGTTTTTTACACTAGGAGTTTAGGTAGAGCAGCCTTTACATTGAGGCTCTAAGTTCAGAGGTTGAGGAGAGACAACATAAAATTTACATTTCACTCTGCATTTCAAACATTTTCTGTTTTCTGGATCAGTACATTAAACCCTTAACAAAATGTGTCTTTCTAATGATGCTGTGTTAATTTATTCTGGCGCTCACTATTCTTGAATAAAGAATCATGAGTAAAGTTCATGAATACATTTTAGAAAAGTTTTTATTTCATAATGCTTTTTATCCCTTATAAATCTTCCTTAGCTTTTGTGTCTAAAGCATCCCCTAAACAAAGCAAAGGGAAGTGAATGCTGTATTAAATCTTACTAGACTAGAGGAGTTAAGAAACAAATCAATGGTCAATGAAATCAAACTTGTAATCTCTTTAAATATTTCCTTTGAACCCCAGCTAAGATATCTTGAAGAACTAATATTAAAAAGAAAATTCTAGTAAAATTTCTTTATCTGTTTCTTGGTAAGTAAACATTTCTAGCTTTAGCAGATTGTGTTGGGTTGACCCTAACTGGATGCCAAGGCACCAGACTGCTTTCTCACTTCCCCTCCTTAGCTGGAGAATGAAGAGAAAAATACAACTAAAGGCTTGCAGGTCAAGATGAGGATGGGGAGAGATCACTTACCAGTTACTGTCACTGGCAAAACTGACATGATTTATGGAAATTAATTGAATTTATTACCAATTAAATCAAGAGTAGGATAAAGAGAAAACCAGAATTTAAAAACGCCTTCCAGCAAGCCCTCCTTTCTTCCTAGGCTCAACCTCACTCTTGATTTTTTGTATCTCCTTGCCCTACCAGAGCTACAGGGGTATCTGCTTGGGGGTCTGGAGCACCTCCTTGTGCACTGACCTTTGAGTGAGAGTTACTTCTCTCACACAGCCTCGCTTCTCTCTCCAGCCACATGGGGTTTTTTATCCCTGCTTAAATATGTTATCCCAGATGCACTACCATGGTCACTGACCAGCTCAGCCTTGGCCAGTGATGTGTTGATCTTGGTTCAGGCTGGCATTGGCTCTGTCGCACCTGGGGGTGAAGCTTATTAAAACTTCTCACACAAACTGTCCTTGCATCTTCACCCATGACCAAAAGCTTGCCACACTAATCCAATACACAGATGCAGCAAATAAACAGGGTTACTAAGAGAAGCAGTTTTAAAAAACATAATACAGCTACTGAAAGCTTTGTTTGTTATTTCTTTTGTCTTTCTCTGTTGGAAGAATGTATCTGGAACATCCCTATACACACAGAGCCCGGAGCTTTGTTTTGCAAGGTCTTACGCTGATTTAAAATAAATTAAATTAGTTCTTGGGTACTCAGAATACTATTTCTGATAATAGCCATGCTTTGGGTGTACATAAAGGCAATTCCTAGTCAGACAGCTGATACTGAATAGGTGTTTTAACATTTTTTTCTTGATGCCAAGTAGAAGATGTCAGTATTTTCCTCTGTTCTCTGCTGTCCTTGTATTTAGATTGCTGGAGCAAATATGGGATAAACAAGGAAATTCAAACTGGCAACTCCTGAATCCTAATCCTCTTAATCCATATCTTTGGCAAATCCCTTAATCTCACTGTACCTTCATTTTTCTATTTATAACCTCGAGTTACACCTGTTGGATTGAATTAGATAATCTTTGGACATACAAGTGTTGGCTGGATTGGTCAAACTCAGAGTATTTAACTATCTGTATACAGCATATTTGATGGAATCAAGGCCTTAATGAACTTTCACTTTCTTGTTAGTGATAAACAGCTAACTTTAGACAGATGCATGTAAACTTGCAGCTTTTGTCCATTGTAATAATTTAACTATTTTTTGAATACAGGAAAAAGAGTGAGTAAAACATTGTAAACATTTGGAATGTAAAATCTTTAACATAAAAAAGCCTTTAATATCAGTCTTTCTTCTCTTCTTTCCTCCCCCCTCCCCCAGTTCAGACTCAAAGTTTTTTCCTATGGGAATTTTCGTGCCTTTTAACAGTTCTTAGGATTATATTAAAATCAATTCTGGAGGAAGGGAGGAAAGGCTTTATGATAGATAGAACTGGATTTCAAGAGTTATATCTATTCATGTGAAAACTAACCAAACTTGCAGAGAGTAAATATGAAAGTGGTGGCTCTGTTTGTTGTGGTTTGGTTGCACAGGATTGTCATACACAATGTACAGAATCATCTTCAAATCTTTCAGACCTGGAACAGCTTCAGAAGAGTGCAAGGTGTACCATTCTTCTTTGCCCAATTGTTAACATTTCCTTCTTTGCCTTTGCTTACTCTCTTTGTGTTTGAGTATTTGGTAAATGTTTAATAAAACATTAACTGTTGGTCAGATACATCCAATACTTAATTTGTGGATATTTGTATATTTCTAATTGCTACAAACTGAACATATAAAAAAATAAAAATTCAAATTAGGAAAGTGTCATTATACAAGCAAATCTGTTTTAATTACCTTTTCTTTTTGTAAGCGTTTTTTATATAACGGAGATACATGAGAACAATTCTGCTTTTCACTCACTTATGACTACTCTGCAGGGCAGAGACCTCACTGTTATGTCAGTTTTAAACAGTGACTCTAAGGTAGTTTTAGAAGGAGCTTAAATGTTAAGTTAATCCAATATCTTAAGCAGCCCCAAAATGATGGATATTTGCTTGCTACTAAGTTAACTCACCTTAAAAAATTATTTATTTGTCTTTTAGATCTTTTACAGTTACCATAGCAAAAGGAATTTACATAACTCCTAAAGTTACACAACAGTGTTGATTTTGAAACTGGAGTGTGGTGGTTATTGTAGAGGAGCCTGAATCTATAAGGAGTTAACTGTGTCATCAAACATATTCCTCATGACCTAGGAATGTGATTGTTCAAGTTATAGCCAGAAATTATTCTAAAATCTTGTTTTCAGACTATAGTAGCTTTTTAAAGAAATACAGGCAAAAATAAATAAATACAGAAAATATTAATAAAGAATTAAATAGATTGTACCCCTGCAGAAGAGATAATTTAAATAAAATATCAAGAGAGTTTTCTTCAAAATACTTCAGTTTTCAGTTATTGAGCTATCCAGAAGTGAGTTTTCTGTTCTTCAGGAACCTTGTTCAGATCACTTTGAATTTACAATGATTTCAAGGTAAATGCAGATTTGGCAGATATTATTATCCTTGAGCCTTAAAGAAAAAATAGCATTTTATTTGTCTTCTTTGATGATTTCGAGGAGAAACAAAACCAAATAAGCAAAAGTGACCACACTGAGAAAGAATCGTTAATGAAAACATCTCACAGAACATATCTTCAATTAAGCCTCTGATACTGACTCCCATCTGCTGTAATTGGAAGTGCAGTACAGAACTTCTTGGGACTTGAATGCAGGTAGAGCAGCATGTCGGCTGCTAATTTTTCTGCACAAGAATGTATTTTCCCTTTGCTAACTGGGGAATTCTCCAGATATACTCAGTACAGTGTTCTTCTATAATTTCATTACTTGTGCTGCATTTTTTAAAGCTTATTTTTAACTCAGATCACTTTCATAATCAGATTTCTCTGAAATCTTTGCATTGGATTATCTCAGTGGGATGATATGGGAATCAATTGGGTGACTTCACAGAATTCAGTTTCATCTTTAGGTGAACACTACAACTTCCACTAGAGATAATATATTTGAAAATTGTTGCAGAATTTGTTCTCCCATTTCTGCATGTGTAACTATATAATTTTTTTCCAGTTACGTTAAGGTACAGGTGAGAACCTGAAGGGATACTGTATTCTGCAGTTTTAGCCTGGTCTAGATGGTACCTCTACTAAATATCCCTTGGTTATCTTCTACAGTTTTAGTATGTGACTTCTATGCCTGAGAGCCAGAAGCTATCTAGGGACCACTAAAACATTGTGATAGTTCAGTTGCTTTCTGCATGCACATTGTTGCAGGCTTTAGATTCACTGAATAGACAAATTCTGATAATACTACTGCATGCAATCCCCTTGCTTCCAAGTAGTGACAAGTGATTTGGAAAGGGCCACAAGCACCATGACAGGAGCTTGCAAGACAACAAAAGAAAAGGCAAATTCTTTCACTGGTTTTGAAGGAGTTTCAAAGTTCCAAAGTATTTTATATTTTTGCTTGTTGAAAAGTCCCAATTCCACCGTGTTTTACCTGAGTCACAGGTGAAGAAGCTGCCCTGTAACTACATTGTCTGTATAGGCTTTGTCTAGCATGGAAGCGAAGGTGTTGTAATGGAGATGTTTAGGGAGTGGGATGAAGCATGATGTATTGCATTAATTATTAATGCAGCCATTTTTGATTAGAAGTGCATAAGCAGGTTAGGGCACCGAGGAGCACCTGTTCCCTGACCACTGAGTATCAAAGTGTACACTTTTTGTTGATGAAACAGCAGAGTATCTGTGTGCGAGTTCAAACGTCTGAAAAACTGGCAGCTGGGTTTTCTTCACATAAAATTGCAAGCATTCTTCTCATATCATACTATCCTCCTGTGCATTCCCTCTCATTTGTTTCAGTCCCTCCCTGATACCTTCTATTTTGAGGGCAGAGTCTACCAAAGATGGATTAGCAAGAAAAGCAATTTCTCCTTCTGAAGACCTGGTGTCACTCATTAGCATTTGAAAAGGGTGAATGTAAATAAACAACAAATTATTTTAATTTCTGTTTAGTATTAATTCTAGTAATGTATACGACATGCATCTGACTGGATAAGGTAGAGATACCATTATTGTTTAGAAAGAAATTATTCCTGCAGCCGTTTAAATGCTTGGCACTTTTTCCCAGAAACCTTATTGCAACAAGAACAATTGACACTATCCTTATCTTAGCATTACCTGTAGTGTCCTTGTTTTTTTTCAGTTGATCTTTCCAAGTGAAAGAGAACCAAGAAAGTATATATGTGTGTCCTGTAGAGTTGTCCAATATTCAGTTAAGTGTTGTTGCCAGTAATGCATGTTATGATCCCACACTCTGTCTTTAATATAAATACAGGCAATACACATGACTGTATGTTCCACCCCACAGTGCAAATGGGTTGCCCAGGAATACTTGCAAGTCGAAACCTGTTCTTTTAGAAATTGTACTTTCATTACCTTGGAAGCAATTTAATTTTTGTTCTTCACAGTAATTTTTTAAAATGGCTTTAAAACCAAACCACCATGCTTCATGTGGCTATGAAACATTTATAGTTACTTTATTCTATTTTGTACTGGGAAAAAGTTCAGCATTTAAGATACCCTAGTGATTCCGTTTCTTGAGGTAAGAGCTAGACAGAAAAAGTTACCTATTCTGGTCATATGCCTAAGATAAATTCAAAACTAAAGTTGTTGTCATCTTTGAATTGAATGCATCTTAGACTTTACTAATGCCTTAATTAAATCTGCAGTACCATGTCGGCATAACCTGATCTAATTGCTGGCTAGTGGGGTACTGCCTTCTTGCATCCTTCTCATGGCAGCTCCAGCACTTGTTCCATCTTGTGCTGATCTGTCTCAGCATGCTAAACTGGCAGCAAACAATTCAGTACTTCTGCTACTTGAGTTAGTTTTCTCCCAGCACAGTACATTGAAATGTGCCAGTACAAGGTCACAAAGAGGTGGAATGCAGAGTGTGGTACTCTGCACCCATGGCAGAACTCAAACTGCCAACAGTTCCTAAGTGCAAAAATCCCAGCATTGACAAACCTGACCTTAAAATACAGGTTATATTGCTTTGTATTGATATTTAGCCTAGTCTAATCAAGTAATGTACTGGATATATTAATATTTTGCTTTAAAACCTCCTTTAGAGAGTAATACACTTGTTGCGTTTATAGCCAGAAAGTGCCATTAAGCCATGAAGTTTGACCTGTATAGCACATCATTAAACTTCACTTAGTAACACCAGTATTGAGCCAAAACACTTTTGTCTGACTGAAAAATAATTTGCATATCTTCCAGAAGGGCATTCAGGTTTGATTAAGTCATGTGAGCCTGAAGGGGCCGAAGGGCCCCTGGGAAAAATAGCAAGAGGAAGCAGTCAGCTGCCGGTGCTGCCAGAGCAATTAGGCTGGCCTGCAGCCCGGTCCCCATGAAGTACTGGGTTTTCATGGGAAGGAGAGCTTGTGCAAACTGCCTGCTCTGCTCTCGGACACCTTCCTCAGGAAGGCTGAGCCACGTGTAGATGTTCTGCAGTCATGCAGTAGGGTGGCCCTTGTATACACGCCACTCTGCTGCTGCTGAGAGGACAGTTGCTTGTGAAGATAGCAGGGCCAGGTGAGAAAGAAATTGTCCTAACAGGGGAGGAAGGTTGTTTATTGGTAACTTGTTTTTTTTTTGTTGGAGGTCAGAATTTACTAAGACTTACTTGATTTTGTACTGAAACATCTCTTTGGGTGCCTGTAAAATCAGATTCCTGAGCACACTACTGCAATCTCAACGTGTGGCAGTCTTTAATAGTGTGATTATCTTCACCTGATGTATTTTTTTCACTTTATGAAAATTATGGTGTTTTAAGTGTTTCAATCATATGTTAAATTCCATATTCTTGATTTTGATAAGCTAGTAAATTATCATCTTGAGCCTCCCTCTGTGAGGCATGTTTTGTAAGCACATGATCATTCCTGCAGTGCTTCTGACTCCTTTTCAGTTCAACCATCATTCCAGATTGGTCAAGTGCTGGTAACTGAGCCTCTTTACTTGATAGCTGTGTTTACTCATCTCAGGACCATATTATTCTCCTAATTGCATTTTTCTGAGCATTTCTGGTGACCACCATTTTCACCTGTCTTTGTAGAAACTATTTATAGAGGTGGAGCCCTCTGCATTCTTTGTTTCTGGATACAGTGTTTCATGTATGAGGCTCTAAGCTATATATAAGCTGACTATGCCCACAAGGTCTCTCCATGGTACTACTCATTCCTTTTAAATTTTTTGTTTCCTCAGTTTGTCTATGGCTCACAAATGTTACATTTAATTATTTTTCTCTTCTAGGCCATTAATTGAAAAATTGCTTTAAAATGTAGAACTGAGGAGATATTCTTGGGGATCCCAAGAGAAGTACATCTCCTAAGTAGTGATTCCTCATCCTTATTTTGAGATGCAACAGTTAATGTAATTAGCTGTTGCTTTGAGTAATTCAAAATTTTTAATCACAGCATTGTTTGTATGAAGGGTAATATCTCAGAAAACCTGATTTTTGATGCTGTTTTACACCTAGACTTGTGTTCCCTTTGAAAAGATTGCTTAATTCACCAAGAAGCCTTTCTTCATGTTTCATAGCTCTCAGTTATTTAGTGATAAAATGCAATATTTCCTGTTTGAATATTTTGTTTGGAAGTGCTATCAGGGTGACCATGATACAGATGCCCAGCTTATCTCAACTGGTGGCAATACTTTAAGTGGTATTTTGACCCCATCTTTGCTCTCATCAGTATCCTGTGTGCTCGTGTTGGGTAGGCCCTTCACTCAGAGTAAGCCCCAGTCTTAGAATGTTTAAGTGCTGAAGTGACTTCAGCTTTTTTCTAGTTGTGTAAAATTTCCCAGGTGCTTCAGGCTTTGAAAATCACTTCTCAGTAGTGCTGAGAGCTTGTCAGCCAACCCTCTTGAAAATTCTCACAGAAATTATGAACATCTGCTTTTAATTTTTTAATATGTTAAGTACCACTCCACTACTGATATCCTCGCAAATTATCGTTGGAATGGAAAGTGTTTAGGATTCTGCAGAAAAAGAAGGATTATATGTATCAGATTAAATACAGCACATGATTTTTCTGAATGCTACTTTTTTTTTTCCCCCATGTAGCAAAATGTCAAGAGGACTATTATTACTACAGTTTTCTCTTGATAGGCATATCATTATCTTTCTCTTTTTCCCCCTCTTTTTTTTTACCAGCTTCACTCTGTTTCTCTGCAAATTCCTAGCTCCTCAGTATTATTCACTGCTGTCAGATGCTTTTATTTTTTACATTGTTTTATTTATTTTTATACTGCTTAGGAATCTATGAAAGATATTTATGCTAATATTAGATTAATTTTACTTGAATCTTCCACTTGAAATATATCAGAAAGGTAGTTAAAGTATTGTCAATTTTTGGCAGGGAACTTAATCTCTCCCACTATCTGAATTTCCTCTTGGGTAGGTTGTGCACCTTTTTGGAAGGGAATATATCACAGAATATGCTGAGTTGGAAGGGACCCATAAGGGTCATAGAGTCTAAATCCTGGCCCTGCACAGAACCAGCCACAAGAGTCACACCATGTGTCCAAACACCTCTAGAACTCTGTCAGGCTGGTGCTGTGGCCACTGCCCTGGGAGCCTGTTCCACTGCCCAGCCACCTTCTGGGTGAAGAACCTTTTCCTAATATCCAGCTTAAACCTTCCCTGACAAAACTTTGGGACATTCTCATGGATCCTGTCTCTGCTCACACAGAGAAGAGATCAGTGGCTGCCCCTCCTCTTCTCCTCACAAGGAAATGTGTGATATTTCATCCAAATAAAGAGTAATACAAAAATGTGTCAATAAAGATGTTTGGCAGCACTGTGATAATGAAATTGGTATGAAGTATGCAAGAATGATAAATATTATGAAGAAACTAGGAGAAAATCTGTAATAGCATAATGCTTCAAAATAGTATTTGCATAATGGAGGAAGGGTTGATATAATTTATACAGACATGAGATAGTTTTCTGCACATTCCTGATTTTAGCATTTTTTTTGACATTTACAATTTTATATTACTGTCATGTCTTTAAAGGGCTTTTCCTTGAGTTTTTCTGAGATAAACAAGGATTTAGAGCACTGAAATAATTAATGAATACTAACAGCCTTCTTACTCCACATACTACCATGTATTCCATGTGCTGAACAAATTCCTTAGCAGGTGCTTCCTTTTCGTTCATTTTATAACTTGTGCATAAAATCAGGTAACAGCTTGGACAAAGCCTTGTTCTATTCTTTGAATGACTTCCAAAACACCTAAAGGAGTAAACAGGGAAAAATTTCAGTTTCAGATACAGGAATTTGTAACATAAGATGAAAAATTCAGTGCTTAGGCAATGCCATAAAGTTTCAAAAAGGGTTATTTTCTAATAAATGGATTTATCTCTGTTCATCCTTATTTTATTATATTGAGTGGAAAGACAGATAGTTTTAAACAGTGAAGATCCAAAATCAGGTTTTTCAGTTTACTCAAGTTAGAGTGGTTTACTGTAATGATGTTTGCCATTTAAAAAGCTGAATAATAAGACTTCTAAATAATAGAAGCTGACAGCAGAGGCAAAATAGCCCTTATGTTGGCATGTCAGTTTAACTGTGGGTGGATTTTCAGAATTTTGAACTCTTTAGCTATTAATAACCCACTCTCTGCAGAGAAATCTAATCTGGTAATTTCAAAATTAATTATCACACTTTCAACCACCTGATAGTCATAAGTAACTCTTGAAAAAAAATCCACCAAACCAACAAACTCCAAAACTTCAAAAGGGTACGTACTCCCATTACTAGTAAAGAAACTGACTTGTCTGGAATACCTTAAGGCAAACATGGCACTTTTGAAGAAGATGCACCTTTCCAAGTCAAATACATAAACACATATGAGGGGGTGGACCTGGTTGCACTAATGACTTTTTTGCCCAGAGCAAGGGATGTTCCAGTGTTGTTTAATGAAATGCAGTCTCTGATGCTACAAAATAGAGGCTCATACACCACTGCTGAGTGCTAAAGTGACTGGTTAAAGATTCATTTGTCCTTAATTAAATGACCTTAAATTTCTTCACACGGTGGCTACTGGAGGATATAATTGGAGGCACCTGACACTTATTCACTAACTTAGGTTCAAGATTTTACTCTTGTAAGAGATTTTTCAGTAGATAAATTCAGAATGATTTATCCCTTTAATGCTCTAGCTTTAATAACCATAAGCTATTTCCTTAATGATTTAGAATTGTGTGATGCAGGAGATAGTTAAGCTTACACTCCAGGAGATTAATTTCCTGCTTTTGCACTGGCATTGGCTTCTTTTTTTTTTTTAACAGGAATATTATGGATTTCAGTCATGTTTTCTAATTGCAGTTACTGTAATTTATAAAGCATTGTCTGTCACTCTCTCCTGTGTGCTTTGGAGGCAAGGATATTTGTGAGGAAGGTGATGCATTGCTTTCAGACGGTGAAGAAAAGAGTTTGCCTGGGAATCCTGTGACCAGCTGTGCTGCCAGGTGGCTTGCAAGGAAACTGCTTCTGCCCAAGGAAGACAGCTGAGCCTGTGGCCAGATAAGGACTGTTAGGTTGGCACTGGTGAGAAAAGGAGTAGTTCTTCCCTTCCTCTCTACTGATTTTCTTCCCTTTCTTTGTGGGGGTGCAGTTAGCTGTGTGGTGAAGGCAGCTGATCCAAACAAAAAATAACCTTTAAAAAAGAAATTTCTTTTCAGTTTCATTAGTATTTGTCTTGTTTGTAATGAGGCTGTATAGGCAGCTGTGCTGGAATAATGGAGAGGATGGGAATGAAATGTAAGGGAGATTAAAACTTCCCTTTACAGTAGAAGACCCTGTATAAAATCTGTGTTTACATTACAGCTTTGTCTGATGGTGTTATAAAGGGCCTAATTGGTGGGTCAGACCTGCTCTTAACACCATCGAACTTCTCTTCTTCAGAAAACAATTTTTATATAACTTCAAATCTCTTGTTTACAATTGTAGCATAAGCTATCAGCAGCTTGTTGAATTTGTCTTGTCTGGCTTTAACTGCATGTGAAAGAGTGGGAGCCAGAGCACAAAGATGACTTGTTTATTGGCTCACATAACATTTCACTGAAAACATCCTGGTTGCAGGTATTTCTAGTGTTTTCCTGGACTTTCCATATAAAAAGTATTATGGATGCTTAACTGACAGATACACAGATATTAAATCCTCTATAGAATAGGTCCTGGCATTTTTTCAGTTTATTGTTCTTCTGTTCATCCCAAAGTTGTCAGAATATTTTTTCTATTTCTTCCAAAAGCCCCCTGGTACTACAGCCAATGAAGTAGCTTTATTCTTTTTCTTAACTCTTTGATGTACGTTATAATCTGCTATACATACAGAAAAGAGTTTGAACAAAACTATACATGTTTTACTCAGACCATAGATGTAATGTAGTTGCTTTGACAAGCAGCTTTAATATATTTCTACCCTTCTCAAACTGTGAAAAAGGCTCTAGGGGAACCAAGAATGTTTGCCAAAACTGCTTAGCCAAATGCCTAAACATATCCTCCAACCACACTCATAGTGTTTGAGCACAGCAGACTTGGACTGAGTCAGACTGACAATATTTCTAGAATAATTCTGTTTCAGATGTTAAAATTAGTGGATGGATAATGAAAGCACCTCTGCTGACTGCAAGTACATTAGAATAACAGAGCAAAACACACCACTGCAGACAGTCAGGAGACTAACATTAATCAAGGTACTCACCTGTATTTTGTATTGAAGCTTCCCAAAACAAACAAAACCACTGAAAACATTGTTCAGACTATTACCAGTGGTTCCTTAGTCTTGACAGTACCAGCTCAATTCAGAGCTGGTTAGCCTGAGGATTCATTCTCTTTACTAAGTAGTGCTATCTCTAGCACTCATCTTCTGAGCATATCCACTTGTATTAAAGTGCCTTCGTGTGGCAGTACTTGAAAGCCCTCCTCCAGAATTTGTTGTGTTCTGTGTTTTAACTGAGCAGTTTATATTAAAACCATTTCTGATTTCCTTGCCTATTCTCTTTTCCCTCTTCTCTATCCTTCTTTTTCCTGAGTAACTGTAGGGTGAGAAAAGAAGCAGTTTTGCATTTCAGTACACTTAATGTAGCCAAGAGGTTTGTTCATTGCTGCTTTGTACTTTCAGGCAAACGAGAAAATTTAGATTAATGGGTTGTTTATTCTTTTGCGTGTTCCTCAAATCAAAGGCACTGGATTGCATTATTAAAGCAGTTTTGTGTGGCAGGCTTGGAACTGTCCTCACTGAGCTGTACATGAAGAAAAACTATTGCTTTTCATCCCCCACTCATTATGCAGATTGGCACAGGAACACTGTTAAATGTGGTATCATGTACTATCACTTAAAGACCTTCCTTCTGTACAGCTAATGTTGGGCTCCAATTTCACAGGATGATCTGTCTTGGAACAGACAAGGAAACCCTAGAAATAGAAACATGTATGTCCTTAAATTTTAAAAATTTAAATACTAACCAGTTTAATAAACAGAGGTTTTTTCAGAACACTAGTGACTATCTGCTTTGCTGTACTTTTAAATCTCTTAATTGATTTAAAATTATTGATCTCTTCATTTGTTTGTCATCCATTCAGTTAGCAACAATGCTTGATTTAGGCTGGCAGCAATAGTCTACCCAGCCAAATTAATGAAGAAAATTTTCAGCATTTTTAGTCCAGACCCATAATGGAAGGACCTAACTAGTGTTAGGTAGCTGAATTAAATACATGACTCTGTCCTGTGGATGTTCTATACTGAACTGGCAATAGTGTATCTCTGAGTCTCTGAATACATTAGGTACTCTAATTCCTTTTTCATTCTGTGACAGCAGAATCTCTCCTGACCCAAGGCCTTCTGCTTTCGAAGTCAAAAGTCTGGGGGACATAGTTTAAGAGTTGAGGAAGCGATTGTTCATGTCTGGGGTAAATAGGAGGAAACAAGTTTCTTTGCCTTATTATTCTACTTCAGCTCTAGCTAATGTTCAGAGTAAGAAAGCACTACATTAATCGTCTTATGAAATGGCAAAACTTCTACTGTGTGCAACACACCAGTATGGCTGGGTGCACAGTGAGAAATAAGCAGTGTCACAGAACTCCGTCACAACAGAGTTCAGACCGGCTGAACCTCTGACCTTTCGTTGTGTAATACCAGGAATTCTTCTTCAGTGTCAGACCTGATGCAGGATGAAGTAATTATGATTTTTCTTATTGTCTGCTATGTTCCTGATTCTGCAGTCCCTTTTCCTAAATTAGAATCCTCTAGTTGGTGTGACTGAAATGTACATTCTCTCTGAGATATGAGGGCTAGGTTCTCTAAGTCTCCCTAGAGAAAAGTGTTGAAAGTGAACATGTGGGCTTGTTTATAAGGTACACTGTCATCTTCCACCTGAGGATCATGTAGAATTTCTACCGCCATTTTCTTATTTCACTTTGCTATGTTAGTTTATAATTGTATCACAGATCACTGGGTTTTTCCTGTCAGGTAACCATTGTCTTTCTCCAAGGGATTTCTACCTTTCTTGGGAGTTGAGAGTGCCAGTACTTTGTTTTTTAGGGGTTTGTTTGTTTGTTTTCAAGCTCTAGGAAAGTGCTGTGGCTTTTTTACCTAAAACATGTGAATGTACTAGTGTCTTGTAACTGCTATAGATACTGGGGATACTAACAGTTTTGGTCTTTTTATAACTTTTTAGTTCTCTACGTTGTTCATTCATGCCATGTTTTCTATTCCCATCAATGCTTGTAGGCCGTGATAGGCAAGTTTGTAAAATAATTACAGATTCCCTATTTATAATGTTACATATCAACTATTAACCTATTATAAAATGATTAAACATGAAAAATTATACAACTATGTTCTTCTCCTTTGTTTCTAGGCAGGGGAGAAAATGTGACTGGATCCCAAATATTCTGTGTGCAGCTATGTGTTTCATCTGTGACAAAAATATGACAGTCACTGAGCCAAACATTGTCACTTTTCTGAGAAAATTATAAATACTTTTTATCTTTCTGCATTAACATTCTAGATACTATTTTGCCTGCTTAAATTTATTCCTTAATTCAATTTTTCCCCCCCTTATTGCTTTTGGACATTTTGGAATCAGATATGGCTATTTGGTGATATATCATTATCATTAATGTTGTGTTGGTGACCAGTAGTATTCACTCTTAGAAATACTAAAATACTGAAAAGAAGAGGAATATTTTATACTTACATTATCTAGTCATAACTCTTCTGTCCCTATTTCTATTTTGCATCTGAAGGCACATTACTGCATCCACAAATTTGCTCCTACATCTCCACATATTCCTGCTGTACAAGACATTTCTAGCAGCTGAGTGGTTTTCTTTTTGTTTTCTAATAGGTACAATAGAAAGTATTTTCAGTGTTTCCTTTTAACATCTAGAATAGTTAACATTTTCACTCAGACATTGAAATTAGAATCTAGTCTGTCTAGCTCTGAAACCTTTCAGATCCACACTGTGTTCATGGAAAGACTTCAGAGTGATACAGACAACAGTTCAAAAAGAAAAGGGACTCAAAGAAAAGCTAATTAAATTTCCAAATAATTCACTGATTTATTATTTCAAACCTTAACTGCAAAGCAAGAAATTATCATCTTCCTTTTGCTGTGGCAGTGGCTGCAGAACTGTGTGTCCCTCATTCAGCAAAAGTCTGTTCTGGTCACAGCTGTGTATACAAAGCTGCAAGTGAAAATGAGATGTACACATAAAGGCTCTCAGTCTATTTCCCTTTGTAGCACTCATTTGTTTGCTCTTTACCAAACCCCAGAAAATATCCTTCTAAAAGGAAAGCACAAAAGTAAATAGTGAGAAGATTTGTTTTTTCCTTTGATACACGTCATGCAAAATGACTTTCCAAACATATCCCATTTAGTGGAGATAATTTAGAAACCTTGAACTTCATCATTGTTTGATGCCTACAAGCAAGAATCCTAAAGGCCCTCTTCTCTCCAATTCCAGGATCAGTTAAGTCTTGTTTTGGCACATGGCCCCATGTTCTCCAGTTCAAAGAGTCACTTTTTATTTTTTTGATAACTGAGGAACTATCTCTTGCTGAACGTCTCTGAGGATTCTTAGAGATGGGATATTTTTTGCTTTCCTTTTGGATCCTGTATGTGTTAATAATTTCATTTAATCTTGAATCTCTTAAGAGCTAGCACTACTAGTTTTGGAGGCCTTAGTACTGCATGTAGGCGGGGACTTGGCACGGTAAAGCCTGAAACAGATCCAGACAGAAGATAACTCATGTGAAAGGCAACTGAAAGGATAGATGCTACCTTTAAACATGGCATGAAAGTGAGAGGAGGACAAATTAATGCATTCATATAGAATCCCCTTTTTTACCATCCACTTCACATAAAGGACTACTAAAATACAGCTACATATGATGCAGTGAATTGAGAGAGTTCTTTTGCCAGAAAAACCAGGAAGCATTTTTTTCCCATCAGGGCAGTATTAAGAAATATTTCTAATTGCAGGGAGCAAATAGGACCTCAGCTTTCAAGCTTTGCTTTGAAAGATGCAGCCTATTTCCTTTGAGTCGAGAACACATGCTGAAATACATTATATTTAAGTGATTCTTGCAGCTATATTGCTGTACAATTTGCGCCATCTGATTTTCAGACTTGCTCCATAAGTCTTAACATTGAATGGGAAAAAAAGGGCAGATATTGCAGGAAATAAAAGGAACATGTGTGTTCTAAGTCTTCAATGACTGGAGATGCTTAAAGAGCAGCTTTCATCTCGCTCCTCCTCTGAGGGTTTACCATACTTGCATTTCCATGATGATTTTTTAGTGAACAGTCCGGATATTGTTGCATGGCAGATGAAAAAATGTAAGTGAAACCACAAAGAGTACAGTTGTGTTAGAGCAATGTAGCTGAGGCCCCAGCTGCTAGTAAAGGTTAGAACAGTGTTACTCACTGTGGATGGCCCACCTCACTGACTGTTGCTATTAATGGGTTAGTCAGCAGTAACTGTAGGTTTTTAACTGTTCCAACTAAGGACAGTCCTACATCTTTTAGAGATAGTGTTTCGTTCCACTTTTTTTTTTGTTGTCTTCTCAGTAGCCTGCATCACAGCAGCAATCCATCCATGATTCTACAGAAGATGATCTTGCTTCCTTTAGGAAAAATCATTTGCATATCATATCTAGTAAAAATTATTTGCTCACTATGCTAAGTTATCATCCCACATCTAATCAGTTAAGTGATATTCCTTTTTATTGCTCCTGCTATAAAGATCCTTACAAAGATCTTGAAGAGCCTGGTCTTGTTATAAGGCTGAAAAAGGTTGCACAACTGAATTCTGTTTTCAGTTTTAACAAGCCAGAATTATGGTATGTATTCCTCTCTACACGTGTCTTCCAGTAGATGGTCTTTTATTCCCCTCTAGAAAGCACTGTGCAACAACAAGAAAGTGTCCTTTTCTCTTTCTGAAACAACTTGCTCTTTTGTCTAGTTTCTTGCACTTCTCTGATTACCATAATATATGCATAGCATCAGTGTTAGTGCATAATGTTTGAATATTTAGGACCTGAACTTTCTTCCAGCAAAATAGTCTTAACTTGTGGTTCATGGTACATGGTCCAAGGAAGTTTATTTAGCTGTAACATAGGTGGCATTCAAGTTAAACTTTGACAAAGATGCATTATGTCCATAAAAAACTTTCAGAATTAATGGAAAAGTTCAGAACTTCCTTAAAGAAACATTAAAAAAAAAAGGAAATAATTTGTTTCATTTTTTAGAAATTAATATCTATGTTAAATTTTTATTAAATATGTATTTCTCCATGTGAAATACAGAGCAAACTAACATTCTTTCTCTCTCTTTTCAATCTTAAAATAACCAGATTATTTTGGACACATAGCTCACTAGAGTATTGTAAGAGTTAAAATCAAGGGACATTACAAAGCATTAGCCAAAAGCATACCCTTAAAAGGGGCAGTTGGATGCCTTGTTTCAGGTTTCTCATAGTGCATTCATTCTGTTCTGTATTCAGACCAGTTCTGTAGTGGTGGTCATTTACAATCATTAATCTAGCTCATTGATATTGTAATGGGCTCCAAGCATTCTCTGTGAAGCTTACATGCTCCACTGCATTTCCTTCTAAATAACTAATGATGACTTCTTCAGTCTCGTCATTAACCAGATTACCTTTCTCCAGCCAGTTGTCTTATAGATTTGCTTTGTTTGAGGTTCATTTTCTTTCTCAGTTTTCACACTCATAAAAGAGCATTTTTTATGACTGAGCAATACTGCCAAGCATAGGTCCACATACCATACTTAATTTTATGAATAGAGACTTTAACTGTTGACTTGGAGGCTCCTAAAAACAATGTCCTTTCCTTTCAGACTGTTGTTTTAGGCACTATAATTTCTGAAAGAAAATTGGAGAAAACTAGCCCATAGTCTGGGTACTTGGGATTATACTGCATAGCCTGTGTGTAAACCTCTAGTAAATATACCATGCAGTAAAGTCAAAGAATAGTCAGGCCTGCTGGTGGCTTTCAGTTCTTGGAAGATGCATGTTTATGTCAGATAGATGGTTCCAGGTGAACACAAATGCACAGAGAAAGATGTTCTAGATCCTTCAATGCTTTGTGGATCACAACCAGCTTCTTGAGTTTCAAATAGAGTGCCTTGACTGCTTTGTATAATTGCATACTGGTGTCACTCTTGGTGGCACATGGAATTCTCCGTTCTTTGCATGCCTGAACTTGTCTCCTTCACGGCTGGGCTCGTGATGGATGTATTTCAGAGAAGCAGTATCAGCAGAGTGCCTGCTGTGATAACAGCTCTTGGTGAAGGTGCAGTTAACTGTTCAAAATCTTGCAGTAGATTAGTTAAGAGTTGATGTGGAGCAGGGTCAGGAAGACACACAAGACTATCCCTAGTCATGATACAAATTAATGCTGAAATTGTCTCTCTTCCATTGAGGGCTTGTAGCAGCTGCACCGTTCTTTGAATGCTTCTTCCCAAGAAGTCACTAAAAGAGGAAAGTCCAAAACATTCCTGTTTTATTCGTTGTTCTGAGAAAATTGTTGACTGTTGCACCTCATGCCACATATTTGAAAATACCTGATTCTACCAGAACTGGTTCATTGGAACTTTTCACTGATGTTTCTTGGAAAAGTTGTATAGAAAGAAACTGGAATCTTTGATCTTACATTGTTACAGCAATCTTCAGCATTTCCACAGTTCATTGTGTATTTTCCTTATCCTCTACCTCCTCTTTCTTTTAGGTCAATGTCATAGCTTTCTTCTGCTCCCTGACCCTATGTGCATGACACAGATGAGCTGTCTGCCAGCTAACTGTGTTTCTCAGGGCTTCCAAATCAGAAAGGAAATACCAAACACTAATTGAAGACTGGCCATATTGTCACTAGTCCTAGTACATATCCAAGGGAGGATGTAAGGTCCTGCATTGAGTGAAATACAGCTGCATACCACCTGCCCATTTACTCTGCCCATCTCGTGATGTGTAGCCATGAATTCTTCAGTTGTTTTGAAGATCTTAAGCTTAATGACAACTTGTTTTCTTGAGTGGAGGCTGATCCACATCTTGTCTAAAGATTACTGCTGCTGTTTGAGAGCTTGGGGAAATGTTGATGGTCCCCTTCAGTGAAGTGTTGCCGGCATTCCTGTACTTCACTATTAAGAGTGCTGTGGGTCCTGTTTCAAGTGGTTGAGCAGTCTGCCCCCCAGATGGCCAGAACTTCAACAGGAGTGTTTTCTCCTTATTGTTTACAAGACCAATTAGCTCTGGCATTGGATCGATTATTTCCTACACGAGTGACTGAAAACTTCTCAAAGTGGGGAAAAGTCATCTGTTGAACAAGATAAAAGCAGGCTAAATCACCTATAGCTGGGGAGATCTGCTAGTTATATCTTTAGTAACATTATAGTGAAAGGAAAAAATATTTTCATAGTGGACACATACAAAAAATGTCAAATATTATGGCATTTCAGTTATAAATTACTTTCACTCTGAAATAGAACCTTATTTCTAGTTTTCTAGTTTATCTGTCTTAAAAGCCATTTATCTGTCTTGCATTGTTTTGGTCTGGGTTTGCTGTGCCTCTGAAACATGATGAGTATTCATACATTCTCATACTGTAGTCCACAAAACTAGGCCTGTGTCCTTTAGAGACAGCTAAATGCCCTTAGAGATCATACTCAATGAGCTGAGCATATCTTTAGGATTATATGTGCTTTGGAATATGCATGGATTTATCTTTGTAAATGTTAAAGAACATTGCATGGATAAAATAGGGTGTCCATTTAAGTCACCATCTGGTTCCTGTATTCAACTATGTACTGGAAAATTTAAACCAGACGCTTTTGTTTGTCATCTTGTATCTTCTTTTTCTGCTTCTGGAAATACTGCCAGAAGTTGTGGCTGCTTCTCCTTTCTTATTGTTTGCTGTTCTTGCACTTTAGGAACTCTGAATTCTTTAAGCCAAAACTACATTCAAAGTCCCACTCTAGACTTAGAACAAGAAATTAAAGAGTTAACATTGTCTTTAGTGTTGCATTAGGCACACTGTTTAGGTTCCTAAAGGGAAAAGATCAAACTTCAATCATGTTTCAGATTTTCTGTGGATTCAGGAATATCACACTGTATCAGTTAAACTCTTTAAGTATTGGAATGTTTGCTCTACAACCATGAGAGCTGAAATGTTTCTAATGTCTCTATATTTCTAATGAAGATTTAAATTTTTCAGTTTGTGGATGTACCATGTTAACCACATAAGCACGCCAAATGATAGCCTTGGACTGTACCTTTGGCACAGCTCATGGTGCCCTGAGTAGCATTCACTCAAAGCTGAAGTAATGCTGCCACATGAAACACTTCATACTAAAGGGTAATTATGGGGCATTTGAAAAAGACTAGAGGATGATTAACATTTGTATAAACAGAAAGAATCTGGATTCTGGGGATAGAATTGGAGCAGTTCTGTATAAATTCATTTTCTGTTTTTGTTAATCTGGCAAGTGGTTTATTGATAAAAGGGCTCAAGATCAAAGTGCAGGAAAACAATCACACCATCTAGAAGATTTAACTCTTAAAAACCTTTAGCTTGCTCAAAGTAGTGTGCTACAAACTTTGCCCATAATGGACCCATTTCTCAGTTCATATGAACTGTCCGGGCTACCTCAAGAACAAATTACTTCGTTCTTTGTATCAGTCTGCTTAGCCCTCCACTGTATTTGTCCTGAGTCAGGTATAGGCTCTTCCAGGCAAATCTCACTATATCTCTTTCACTTTTTGTTTTTTCACATCGTAAACTGGCTCTTTTTACCTGTTGTCAACAGGAGTCACCTAAGTCTGCTGTTTGCAGTCATGCACCTTTTGTAGAGTGCAAAACATCTTGTTTGTGAAGACTGCTCACCTGCAGCAGCTCCCTTCCCTTGTGTCTGGCAGGATTTTGCTCAAATTCTCACAGGTTAGGAGAGGCAATCCAGGGTGCAGCCAATTGCTGAAGGTACCTTTCTATCTGAGCCAAATTGTAGTTATTCTGTGCATTCTTCAGTTACCCTATCTGCTTTTGCTGTCTTGTCAGACACAAAGGCTTCTGGGGTCCTTTCCTGAGGATCCCATTTGGGAGGACCTAAACAGAATCAGTGGAAAGCATAGGTCTGTGAGTAACCTGAATTCATCTGCCTGCTTGGATAGTAAGGATACCAAATGTTCTGTCTTAAATGTGTCTGATACCAGGGTGTTGACAAGCCATTACAGCAGGCAGGGTGCAAGTACAGCAGGTAAAGCTGAATCTGCTTTTCATAGAGGATCGCTAATCTTAGGACATTGCCTTGCATACATCTTGGACTTTAAGGATTAAAATGTCTGAAGCAGGGAACTACTTAAGCCTATATAACAGTTTTTCTCTGCTGAGGAGAGGTGAATCTGCTGTCTTTATCCACCTCCTTCCCTCTTCCTTGCAGCTGGCTGTGCTGTTCCACAGCTTGCTTTGCATGAGCTTTCATCACATATTTCTGAGAGCCAGTGCAATTCACTAGCCCAGGGAAAAAGTTAAATTTTTCTCAGCAAGAGGCCTGCTGAGTGGCAGAGCTGGTACAAGGGGTGGTTCAGAGCCATGTGGCCACCAGCAAGTGATGAGAAAGGAGGAAGAAGAGTGAGCCTGTCCCTTTCAGCAAGAGTATAAGTTTAAGTTGGCTTAGGTGCATGTTGAACTTCATCATCAGGAAGACAGAATTAATGCATCCAGTTGTTAGAATAAGAAAGTACATGCTAGTAATTTATAAAATGTATAAAATATTGAAATCATATATGCTAGTATATAATGAGATTGAGCCAGACCTTGGTACGAAGCCACAGTATTAAAAGCTACTTATGCCCAAGACTCCATGTAAAGAACAGGTTCTTATGTTGATCCGTGATACAGATTTTACCATTATCCTCTTTAAACTATTCACTAGAAAATCCCCCTTTAAAAAAATAAGTTGTTTTTTATCTAACCTGGTATCAATCTTTGGCTTATAGAGCATTTTCCCATTGCTTAGAAGTAACAAGTGGGTGTCTCTCAGTTTTCTTCTGATTTTCCTACACTCTTTGAACTAAGATTTAATGGTTGTAGAAGCTTTACATTTCAAGAGCAAAATGAATCCTACTGTACATGTCTTACATGAATATGCTCAGTCCTATCCCTGGATAATTCCACTAGAATTCTTGACTTTTTGATTGTTATTAGCACTAGATATATGGAGGAAATTAGGCCATAGGTATCCTGGGAACAAGGCATGTGCAGGGTTTAGCCTGCTATCCAGATGATACTTGTGAAGTTGCAGTATTATCAATGCTCATGTTTATGTTCACTTTTTGGTAAAATTGCAGTTCCTGGAGACAGCATGAGAACACATGGATTTTTATTTTGGGGGGCTTTTGGTTTTTTTGTTGTTTTCTACAAAGTTGCAATCCTTCATGGATATAGAGAGGATACTAAATATGTGGTACTTACACCAGAAGCACTAAAAAACTAAAGGCCAGCAAAGACTCTTCCAACTCTTAAAAAAAAAAAAAAAGAAATTAAGTTGTTCTGTGTTATATTTGCAGGAGACTGATTTACAGCTCTATGCCTTTATGACTCTTGAATGACTTCATGACTGTAGTAGAAAAACAACCTGTGGAAATTGTGTGTCCTACCATAATTCAGAGGGGACAGCTGCATTGCTTAGGGCTCCAGTCTGCTTGGATACTGGTTGTACCTGAAAAAATATAGGGAATAGGGAACTTTAATGTTTAATGAATATTCATCAAGGCAATTCTTGTTGTTTCTGGGAAGCTAATAATGTGACTTTTTGGAGCAGATTTCATACACCAGCTGCAGTAAATATTCTCCTACTGCTTTGGGCATTTTTATAGCTGTCAAAATGTTGTGACAACATTCTAGATAGCTACTTCTTATGTTGAAAGCAGCCTAGATACAGCAGCAATGACTGCAATTCAGGCTAAGTCCTAAATATTTATTGGCTTCCTGGGTAGATTTTACAGCCTTCGCTGAGCTGTAGGCTGCTGTCAGTATGGAAGATAACTGGTTTTAAGATAATTCAGGTGTGTCTACACTTCATGCACAACACTGACAGCGGCATTAACACATAATTTAGTATTCCTGGAGTTTGCATCACTCCAGGTTGTGTGCCATCTGTTAGCCACATACAGACCAGAAGCTGCTTTAATATGTGCTGTAAAAGCCAGGGAAGTACAAAGCAGCTGCCTCCATGTTTCTCAAGGTAGGCCATTTTTATCCAGAAAATGGTACCTCCTTAGACTGTATGACATGGACAAAATTCTTTCTCCTCTATATCTCTGAAACATGAGAAACAGTCTGCCTCAGGCACTAAAAGACAATAAACTATTCACGGGACAAGCCAATCTGTAGGAAAAGGTTAGGATTTTGCTAGTGGCATGGTCTCAGTAGCAGTACAAGCTAGGCAAGAATTTGAGGTCTAGTAGAGCAGAAATTATGCGGAATGGTCAAAGTACTTCCTGTTAGGCTCCTTCATAGTGAGCTGTTCTTTTAAAATTACTTAGGAATTTGTTATTAGCTCTTTTTTAGTAGATGAATGAAGTGTTAGTTCAGCTGTAAATGAACATGATTAACATGGAGACTGCAATCTCCATCCTTAAGCATATGGTTATGAGCAAGTTTGTTCCACTGCAAGGGCATGGTAGAGTGTGTGTATCTCACTGCCCTGTGCTGTGGGGTCAGATTTAAACACTCCATGATTTGCTTCATTTGTTACTGGAACTTGAGACGCAGTAATTTGTGGTAGCAACTAAAGTGGCAGTTGTGGATTCTAGTTTTCACTCATTCTGACTGGTACCTTCCTTCTTTTCTTTCTTTCTTCATCATGCAACATTGAGCTCTATTTACTCAGCTGTGGCCTAGGGACAGGAAGGAGCAACGTGGTCATGCACCAAAACTGCCCTTGTTTATTCCCAGCAGCTCTTGGCAGACAACGTGGTGCATGGGCAAATGTAATTTTCTGCATGGTCTTCACTGACCTTGCTGTAGGGGATAGGAAAACAGTGATCACAGCAAACTGAAGACACCTCCTAAGGTCTGTGGTGATCCCACTTCCTGTATAAAAGGTACCCAACTATAGTCTGAAAAAATGGTATGATTTGTTGGTCAGGCGCCTGGGGTGTCTACAGGCTGAGTTGTGTTACAGCCTAAAAAAGTCTGCCTGTGTACTTCACTGAATAATTTGGTACCATTTCCCCAGGCATTAGAAACGAAGTGTTTCTTTAGAGCAGGAACTTCTCTGCACCACTTCAGCTTTATGGGCAGTTTCTAGTATAAATGGACCATTTGCCCAAAGATTGAAACTGTAATTAATTCCACTTTTACTGACAACAAATTTAATTCTCTAATGAGCTGGTTTGGAGAGGATCTCCACCACCCTTTCCCAAATTCCTTCTGAGCAGGCTTTGACTTTTATTCTATATTGTTTTGTTGTTTTATGGTAGAGGAGTAAGGATGATGCTGTGATTTGGTAAGAAGAGAGAGAAGAAAAAGACAGCATGAATTATTATAAGTTTTTGAAATATGTTATTTCTGCCAAATGAGAGCTCTATTTATGTCTCAAAACTAATGCTCTCTTAGGGCCTAGTTAACTTCTCAAGCTGCTTTTGTCTATCAGTCAGACGGACTGAGAAAAAAGTGCAACTTTCTTTGAAAACCTTGTCCTTCAAAGAAAAAAAAAAACAACCTCAGACTCCTTCACCTTCAGGGAGAAAAGAGACTAAAAACCAAAATTATTGAAAAGGGCCTTAGCTGATTAAAGCAAGCAGATTATCCTGCTAGAGCCTGAATGCATGAAGGATGCTTTGTATACTGCTGGACACCACACTGTGGAAAATTAAAGGGGATCAAAGCAGAGGAACAGATATAACTAGGCTAAGTGGGGAAAGAAGTAGAGGGTAAGGTAAACAGATTTAACTTTAGATAAATGTAGTTATCTGTTAAGTAAATTCAGTAAGATACTACATTATGAAGAAATGTTATTATAATGATCTGTTGACAAATGAAAGAAAAAATATTAACAAGCAAGAGGTGTAAGGATGCACAAATATGAATTTTCATTTTAGCAAATAAAAAATGAAAATTGAGTATTGCATAAAGTTTCCAATTGGTATGATTCCTTCAGACCAACATCTAGACTTTTTAGCAAAGATCAGAAATTTATTGCCCAGCATTATTCACAGCTAGATTTAGAAATCCTTGACAAGTAAGAGGTCAACAAGAGCTTTTACATGCCCAAGTTCTCTGTTTTCATGTAACCTGCTTCCTGTGCTGGGTCTATGGAACATCACAGAATCACAGAATGGGTCACTGACCACAGTGGGTCATTTGGTCCAACCTTCCTGCTTGAGCAAGTTCATCCTAGAGCACATTACACAGTGTTGCATACAGATGGTTCTTGAGTATCTCCAGTGAGAGAAACTCCACAACCTTGTTGGACAACCTAGTGCATGGTCACTCCCACAGGAAAGAAGTTCTTCGTCGTATCCATGTGGAAATTTCCTGTGCATCTGTTTCCGCCTATTGCTTCTTGTCCTACTGCTTGGCACCATCAAAAAGAGCCTGGCTCCATCCTCTTAACACCCTCCCTTCAGATACTGATAGATGTTGATGAGGTTCCCTCTCAGTTGTCTCTTCTCAAGTTGAGCAGGCCCAAGTCACTCAGCCTGTGCTTGTAAGAGAGATTCTGCAGACCCTTAATAACCTTTGTCACCCTCCACTGGACCTGGTCCAGGAGCTCCATGTCTCTCTTGTCCTGAGCATCTCAGAACTGGACACAGTGCTCCTCATTAGCTTCACCAGGGCTGAGTAGAGGGGCAGGATCACCTTCCTGGACTTACTGGCAATGCTCTTCCTAACACACCCCAGGACACCATTGGCCTTCTTGGCCACAAGGGCACTGCTGGCTCAGGGACAGTTTGTTATCCATCAGGATCCCCAGGTCCTTCTCCACAGAGTTGCTTTCCAGCAGGTCAGCCCTCAGCCTTTGCTGGTGCATGGGGTTGTTCTTGTCCAGATGCAGGATGCTATACTTGCCTGTTTAAAATTTCCACTGGTTCCTCTCTGCCCATCTCTTGTTGAGGTCTTACTGAACAGCAGCCCAGGTAGCCAAGAGGGCCAATGGCTTCCTGGCCTGTATCAGCAATAGTGTGACTAGCAGGACCATGGCAGTGATTGTCCCCCTGTACTCAGCAGTGGTGAGGCCACACTTTGAACCTTGCATCCAGTTTGGGCCCCTCACTGCAAGAAAGACATTGAGGTGCTGGATTGTGTCCAGAGACGGGCAATGGAGCTGATGAAGGGTCTGGAGCACAAGACTTAGGAGAAATAGCTGAGGGAGCTGGTGTTGTTCAGCCTGGAGAAAAGGAGGCTCAGGGGAAACCTTACTGTTCTCTACATTTACCTGAAAAGAGGTTGTAGAGAGATGGGCGTCAGTCTCTCCTTCCAAGTCACAAGGTTAGAGAAAATGCCTAACCTTTTGGTTAGTTGCACCAGGGAAAGTTTAGATTGGATATTAGGAAATATTTCTTCCCTGAAAATGTGGTCAAGCATTGGAATGCCTCCCCCCACCCCCATTCCCCACCAGGGAAGTGATGGAATCACCATCCTTGGAAGTGTTCAAAAGACTTGCCAATGTGATGCTTAGGGATATGGTTCAATGGTGGACTTGGCAGTGTTGGTTAATTGTTGGACCTTGCTGATTCTGTGATTCTGAGTTGTGGCTGTCATCTGAAACAAGGTTAATTATTTGGATAAGAGCCTAATGAAGACTAATGAGTTTGTGGCGGAAGAACTTACGCTCTGTACCTCAGTCCCACTGCCAGTGCCCTTGAGATCCCCTCCCTGACTACTGCTTGGCTCTACTTCCACCGCTGGCTCTTTCTTCCATACTTTGCATTCTTCTGTATATAGACATACTGCAAAATTGCTGCTGTTCAGCTAGTCCTCTTCTTAACTCCAGTCCACAGCCTTTTGGACTGTGAACATACAATCATGTAGGGCTTTTTGACATCAGGATGTTTCCATTCCCTTGGGATCCTATAAGCTTCCTTAAGAGTCACCTCTTTTAGACTCTTTCTGCTGAGCCACAGAGTTCTTTCTTGACCATTCTTTCACAAAGCTGCTCTCTAAAGCATTAATAACTTGATTTGGTTTCTTGTGTTTTTTGGATCTTTGTTCTGTGCTTCCTATAATACAGTGACCAGATTTGTACACATTATTCCAAAAGAGACCATCCAGCTGCCTTACTGAATGCCAAAGTAATAACGTCTGTGGTTTATACTCTGTAGCCTTCCATACACAACCCAAAAACCTTGTTTGCCTTTGTTACTGCTGCCAGATGTTCTGTGGATGATTTTCAAGTGTATTGTGGGGAATGTCACCATGCCAGTGAATTTCAGCAAATTTAAGCAATTTTGAAATGATTCCTTTTTCCACATGGTTATATTCAAGTCAAACCAAACTGTGTTCTCACTTGAAACTGCCCTGTTTTGGTTACCCCTTTTTCACACTGAATTACTCACTACCTGTTACCAGTTTCTCTGCAGGAGGCTGTACAATAGAATTTCCCCTTCATCAGGCCTCTTTCAGATGGTGCTGGAAACTCCATCTACAGAGCCCAGCTCTGAAAATCAGGAACAGTTATGTTGTCTTTAATACTCAAACTACTTGAATTACAAGTAAAGGGAATAGGAGGCTTTTTTCCTAGAGAGGAAGCGAGGGGAGGGAACAGCCTATAAAAGAATTACAATGTTCTCACCTCTCTTTTCCTGCAGATTTGCTGACAGCACAGGAATACCACTGCCTGCTGCAGTTGCTCTGCCCTGACTTCCCAATGGAACTCACTCAGAAAGCAGCTAGGTGAGTCCTCATTCTCTCTTTAAAGGCAAGATTAGTCCTACATGTGTGGACTTAGGCACTAGACCTGTGGGTAAAGGTAGGAACAAGGTCCTTCAGCTTTTAAGGTTTTGGGGAAGAGACACCGTCTTTTGAGGTTAAGAACAGGGTGTTTCTCTAGAAGTGTGAAACAGTATATATTTAAGATATACAAAGACTGAAATATCAGTGCAGAATGCTGCTATTGGCTCTATGTTCAGATGAGTTGCAGATAAAAGAATGTTAGCCAATATGTTTTTAACTGACATGTTTTTTAAACTCGATTTCAAATAGTGTTTACCATTCTAAAATGTGTTCCCCCTTGCCCCAGCTTCTATGGTTGATCACATTTAAACACACTAACCTCTGAAAGATTGCCAGTGTTTTAAAGTATGGTAAGAATATGGCAGCTAATCTGTTTGAAATTTTATTTTAATCTAGACAAGGCAAAAAGCTGATAGTTGGCTCAGGGCATTGATAATTTGATATGTAGTATTTTACTGATGGTGCTTGCTGATTCCAGTCCAACCCAGGCAGCTGATTATTAACTATCTGATATGAAAAATTTAATAAGTACACACATCTGTTCAGTTGCTTGTCCCCCAGTGCCAGACTAAGAAAGAACACTAGCCTCATAGCAGAGATCTATCTGCTGCTTCCTTCCATGGAGGTATACAAGCACCAGCCCCATGTGCTGGTGTGTATTTCATAGGGCTCCAGCTGAACTGAGCAGGAATTTGTGATGGTGCATGCAATGAAGGAGACTTCAGCGTATCTACACATGTTGTGATGTTTGTGTCAAGGAATTTAGTCCACAAGGCTTCTGTAAACTAGAGGCCCCATTCAAGGGCCGGCTGCACTGTTGTGCATGTGTCATAGAGACAGACAAGCTGGCTTTGGGAGCAGGTGCTGGAGAGATACGAGATCTCTGTCAGAGGCACACAAGCTCAGGTGGGGGTGATCTCACTCTTACTTTTGTCTGGCTAGAGATTTAGTTGCACATTGCTAGCTCTGTAACAAGCTAATCTAATTGAACAATTTTAATAAATCTTTGTCATATTTCCAAACCATTTTTCCCTTTGCTTACAACTGTTGCTCACTCTCTTGTCCTTTTTCTGGTCTATACTTCCCATTGTCCTCCTTGGTCTCTGCCTGTTAGAAGGGTGAGCTCTGCAGACTTTCTTACAGCACCAGTTGACCTAGTCTTTGCAAAACATGAGTATTGCATGCAAACCTAGAGACATTGTTCCTTCTTCAGTCTGCATGCCCCCAACAGTTTTGTTGCTAATTTTCTTAGGAAAAGAACTAAATAAAGTAGCAGTGGGAGTAGCCACAACATTCAGTGACACAGCCAGGACCTGCATTGGTACTGCTGGGAATAGGGCAGCCATAGCTCTAGCCTTAGTGCTGCATGACTGAGATGATCTCACAGCAGGGTGCAGTCCACTCATGCAGGAGCTGTTGCTATGCTCTGATAACAAACAATAGGACCAAGATCAGGATATGTCAGAATATTAGAATGGAGGCTACAACAATATAGATTTTATTCATGCAACATCAGAGAGCTCTATTTTCCTATTCCTGGCCCAGAAGTTATACCCAAAAAATGAACTAGGATATCTGTGTCTGTGAGATTTCTTGGATTTTCTTTTTTAAAATTGTTATAGGCATTAGCAGATTAAAGACTTTAATCTACAGAGATAACTTTGATCTTCAGAGACACCTTTAAGCTTTCTGAATCTTGAAATTGCAGGACAGAAACTGAAGGATTTTTTTCTGATTTGATGCCATGATTTTAAGATCTGTACCTGAGCACTGATTTTTCTATTGTAAGAGAAGCACAAGGAACTCACTGCCCACATTTGAGTAGTGACAGCTCCGTAGTTCACAGGTCCTATGCTGTTTTATTTGGTGTGTGAGCTCATGTTGCACTGATCAGTACTAATGGAACTGGGGCTTGCAATTCAGTACTTGTGCTGTTAAAAGATTGCCTAAGAGTGCAGACTGTTTTGTATATTTTGCTTATTTTTGCCTCCATGTCTCAGTAAATAAACCAAGTCTCTGAAAACTCATTTGAGCCAGCCTGGCTTTAAGACAGATTGTGTCTTTAATGGCAGAAAATGGTAAAAGTCCTTGCAACTTGCCTGGTCCAGAGCTTTTCCTGGGAACATCCTGTCTAAACTGGATTTCTGAGATTTTAACCACAATCAGGAGACCATAAAATTTCCCCACTGGCACAATAGCAAGGCTTTCCTGCCAACCAAACCCACTTGAACCCTGAAAAGCCACTATACCCTCTACCACGATGCGTCAAGTGTAGGCATTTTTCTTCAGTCCTTTCCAAAGTTCCTCCTTGATTTTCATTATTCACTGAGTGCCAACGACTAACTTTAAATAAATCTGTAGCCTCAGGATTTAAAGTCTAATTTGGACAAGAAAAAAAATTCCCTTGAAATACAAGATACCTGATGAACTCTTTTGAGTTGCAGTTCATACTTTCAGATTTTGCCATCAATTTTGGTCCTGTTTTCTAGGTTACAGTCCATAGCTAGGTTTTTCTTGCCAAATACTTCAAGAAAGAGGTGCAGATATGTTGCATATGATGCTCTCTCAGCTTCCTTGAGTGCTTAATCAGCTGGCTATGTGGGGGAATTGCCAGCTGCAGTCAATCTCCTCATAAATGATTGTATTGGATTTAAAGATTCTCAACATTTCCGGCGTGCAAACCCCTGGCCAAGCGGAGTGAGTAACCCAGCACCAGAGTGCACCTGCTTCTATTTAGATGCTCCTCTGTCACATATGTGCTGTACAGGCTTCCTCAAAGGCTCCTTGCTGTCTTTAACAGCAAAAACTGTCCAGTAAATTCTCATACTTCGGTGTACTTTCTCATGCTCTCCTCCAAGTAAGAGGCTGGAACTTGGTGCTGCAGAGCAGTGCCATTGACCAGAATTTTAGATTTAACAAGTGAAATGGGTTTCTTGTTAGGAAGGTGATGTAATATTGTCTCTCTGCATAAGAAATATGTAAAACCACTCTCCACTGTTGTTTTCCTGCATCTTAGAGCTTTGGTGCTTTGAGGGTATCAGGGAGACAGACCATCATTTCAAAGGAGGGAGTGCAGCTCATCAGTGATGTGGCCAATTGCATTTCCAGTGCTTAAATAGTGGTTGGAAATGCCAGTGGCTGAGCAGTTTTGCCTGAGAGATGAAGATGCTCTGCCTGCCAGCTTCAAAGTCATTTCCTTGATGTGGCCACTGACAATCTCAGTAACATGCTTATTAGTGAGAATTAAGAACTGAAGCTACTGCTTCTTTAGACAGGAGGAGAGGAGGCTTCTGGAATGTAATAAATAAATCAGAAGCACTTTGACATCTTCAAAGGGTTTTGTTTTAAATACTGGCTTTTCTCCTGGGGACCCTCTTAGCCCCAGTCTTTCTTCTTTGAGATAATTAATTCAAGCTGCTCTACATGTTTGATTTTGCCACAGTGAACAGAACTGGTCTGAGTGGCAGGGAAGTCTTGCAAGATCCTATGTTCTTCTAGGTCAGCCTCCCACACAGCTCCCTGGAGTCTTTTACATGAGACAGAATAGTGTTTCTCCAGCAATGTGTTTAGACAATTGATGCTGCAGGAGTTGGTGTGCAGATTGCATCTGGCCCTGTGTTCAAAAGGGTCCTATTGGATAAGCCATACTTTGGCTGTAATGAACTGACAATCCCCATATGGCACAGTATGCCAGATGCTGACTGTACAGGTTCAGTAGACCTAGATGCAGTTGAAAACACCAATTGCCTTTCTTTAGCATTGCCTTAATACTCTGGGTTTTTCCCCATCAAATTGGAGTATTTTCTTCTGTTTTCAGTCTAAGCTGTCATTGATTAGATGAATTTGATTTTCCCCACTCTTCAGAGACTGACCTTTTTATCCTTAGGCAGTGGTGGCAATAACCAGAGTATTGTTTTTGTTTTAATTTTTGCCCTGAAATCCACAGTTTTTTCCCTTAAAGGAAGAGCTGGACTTTGCTATCACTTATATTTCGTGTTTATGACCTGTGGCTGGTATTTTACGTATTCAAGAAATGTGCTTCAAAATAGGGATGCATGTAGCTCCCTACATTCACCTACAACTTAGCAGGGACAAAGACTGTCCCTGGCCCAGGAAGTCTTCAGTTGCCACGACATTTGACTTGATAATCAAATAATAGACCTAATATGAAAAGAGACTGATTCTTTTATATGGAAGGGAGGATAGGGTGTTCACAAAGTGCAGTTAGGAAGCTGAATGTTGGTGCAATGTTATTTCCTCTGTAGTCAAGTAGCATTTGTTTAAGTATAGATGGTGAATTGCAACTGTTCTGAAATATGTCCCAGTTTGATGACGTCTGATATACAGAGGAATAGCATGAGTCTCATTCTGCTTGCACCAGTTTACTACTTGTGTAACTGTCCTGTAGTCACATGTAGTCAGAAGCTGGACTTTGATGATCCTTGTTGATCCCTTCCAACCTCAGGATATTCTACAATTCTGTAAAACCATGTAAACCAGCCTTGCAGTTTTTGTACCAGTGTTTGTTCCATCTTGTCGACCAGGCTTTGAATGTCACACTGCTCTGTTCACACTGTAGCTGAAGTGTGTGGTTGACATTCAGGATCTTGTCCTTGCTTCAGATTCTTAAGCTGCCTTCAATTGACATTAGGGTGTCCAATCCATGCCACAATGGGTGTTCCCATTTCTCTCTCCTAACTTCTTATATTGGGCCACTGGCAATCCTCAATTGTGCATAGTTCCCTGGCTGCACTTTCTCAGGGTCTGGGGTTCATGGTTACAGACTTTAGGTTTTTTGTAGATGCTAAACTGTTTCTCTCATCTTGTCATAGGATTGTGCTGATGGATGATGCAATGGATTGCCTGATGTCTTTTTCTGATTTCCTCTTTGCTTTCCAGATCCAGTTCTACTACTCAGGTAAATTCCGGGAAGCTGTTGACTTCTCCCATTTGTAGCATTACAACTTTACAGCTTCCCAGTTTTTGAAACTTGAAAGGATATGGGTTTTTTTACAGAAAATATATAGCTAATGGACTCTACTGATGAAAAGCATCACAGATGTCAAGAGATTAGGAGACTTAATGAGGAGATTCCAAATTGTGAATAATGACACACCCGCAACTGCTATGTCTGATGAATTTATTTGTCTTGGCCTTGAGACATGAATTTCCAGCTTTATCTACACTATGTTAACAGCTAACAATTAGCTTTTACTAGGAGTTCATTTTTCCCTTTCTTTAAGGAAATTATTCAATCCTGCTGGATATAGCATAGGAAAAACCCACCAGCTGGTGCCTTTAAAGGAAAAGTAGCTGGACAAATTGATATAATTCTTCCCGTTCATATTTGCTCAACTATGATCTGGTTTCAGCTCAGAGAGTTTCTGAACTGGGTATAATTCCCATGGGTTTAGGAAACCTCAGTGGACTCCACTCCCAAGAACTTCTCTAGCCTCCCCTTGAAATCACATAAAATTGTAACCTCCACACCTTTTGATGAAGAATTGCACAGGTTTGGCACATGTCCTGTGAAGACCCACCTCTTTTGTTTGATTTGAGACCCCCTAGTTGGAAAGCAAATGGAATAGATAATCCATATGAACAGTCTTCATATTGTTGATCATTTATTGTATTCTATCCCACTTCCTCAATCTGTATTTTAACTAGATAGGATACTTCTAAAATTCTTGGCAGGAAAAGTACGAATCAAGTAATATTGGTTTGTGTGTGGGTATTTCCTCATGCTCACCACACATATACATCTGTAAAATCCCAAGGTATTTTTAAACTTCAGGAGACAAGGTGGAGAAACTTGGATGAGCATTCAGGTGCTTATCCTCTACGGGGAGACTGCTTTAATATACATCATCCTGTCGCCCTAGCCCCTCTAAATTGTGATTGAGGAATGAGAATCATTCAGGACAAAAAGAGGGCGAACAGATATTAGATATGCTCCCAAGCACTGGCTAGCGTGCTACTTTCTCATCTTCTGGCACACAGCACTTTCTAAAATAAAGCTCGTGGATTTCTGTCCACTCACACTGAAATGGCTCCCTCTGATGGACGTAGCTCACAATTGGCCTCGACCAGGCAAAATGGGCCAGGTTTGGATACACAGAAACACTGGCTAGAAGCTGTTGTGAGCATAGTCTGTGATCAGAGAGTAAACTTGGGTGGCCTTCTGATTTGATTCAACCTGTGAGTTCCCATCTTTCTAGCAGTTAGGAGTCTGCTGTTACCGCTAATGCAAAAATCTTTTTCTGAATATTTCTCTGTATATACTTCCCTTGTAACTCTGCTGTACATATCACAACTTCATCCATGACATCTTATTGTAAAAAAACGTTCAAATTGGTGATTTTGAGTTGGGCAGAACCAGGCATGTAATGCCCTTAGTCAGGAACAGAAAATGTGTTTGGAAAGTTTTCTCTGATATAACAAATATTTCCATGGAGCTGCAGAAACTCAGCACAGCCTCAGGGCCTGCTGACAGCCTGACTTTCCTCTCCACCCACCTCATGCACAGCATTGCACTTCCATTCACTTGGAACTTAAATGCCACTGGAGTCCTGGCAAGCTCATTCTTGTGTACACACTCTCAGAGATCCCATCCCTGTCCTGTTCATGCAGGCAGAGTGCACACACAGCCTGTCATACACTCTCCCACCAACCCACACACATGCAAACCACTCCACATGGAATCTAGATTCGTAAACTGCTGACCACATCCATAAACAAACTTGTTTAAAATTAGACTCCTGCAGTAAACAGTGGGTAGTATGAGGAGCCTGGGGAGAGGCTTTCTGCCAACTCTAGCCCTGACCTGCCCTGGCCCTTCTTCTAGATCCTGTGTTATATTTACTTTGGAGCAGCATGGGGACAAGCTGATATACAGCCTGAAGCCCAACTAACATGCTTCCTTTCTTCCTGTTGCAGTTCAATGTAGTTTGCTCCCTACTTGGATGAGTTCTTAATCAGTGGCAAAAGGTGGAGAAGGAAAACATTTTAGACTTCACAAACCAGTCAGTTTTGTGTTTTACATTAGCTTTCACGCTTCACTGTTTTATCAGTGTGCTAGCTAGCCTTCGCTCCCTTGGGATGAATCTTCTCAACAGAGTGAGTGACGTCTCATAATCATCCTAAGAAGAAGAAGATAGCAACTTCTATGGAAATAGCTGTATGGACATGCATAATATCTGTTCTGAACATGCAGGATGCTGTAGAGTTGTGTTTATTTCCAGTTAGTCCTGTGTACAACACAGAACAACAATTTAAGCCACAATATGGTAGGTCTGGAGGATGCTTTGATGGTTACAGCTCTGAGTTTGAAATAGCTTTCTATTCTTTTAGAGTTCCTGGAAAGTGTGGCTGCCATTTATCAAGATCTGCTGGCTGGTAAGAGTCCAAATACTGTGATTGTGCCAACATCATCCTCTGGGCAACATCGGCAGCGCCAGCCCCCAAATGACTGCAACCCACTTGAAGGAGTAGAGGCATCTCTCTTCTACCAGTGCCTGGAGTCCTTGTGTGACAGATCAAAATACAGGTATGAATGGAGTCTAAAGTACAAATTTGAAGTCTCTGTCTCTGGAGACCCTTTATAAGGTTGGAGCTGTGAAGAAAAAGAGGACTTTTAACAAGCCGATACTCCCACATGGCTCTCACTGAAAAAGTACAAAGGGAAACGTCATAGCTGAACAGCTTTAACCAAATGAGAGAAACAATTTCATGGACCAAAGAAACATGGGGTTTGAACTGATTCTTCAAGTAATAGATGGATTTGAGTCTCTGCTGTCCATCTCACTTCTGCATTGACACTTCCATCAAGGAGAAATTCATCTTGAGTTTGCTAGAGGGGAATAACAAGTGCAGTTGCATTCTTGGGAGTTGAAAGAGCCCACTGGATGGATGGAGTATGAAGCTTTAGTACTAGGTGAGTTCACACTGTCAGTCTGTACCCAAGCCTGGTACAGACTGTGGAACTGGTTTCCATCTACAGATCCCAGGCACAAGACTAGCTTTAGTTCAGCAGAGGATGGAGCAACAGCAGACTTTACTGTACAGCTTTGACAGACACTTTGATCATATTTTCACTACCTGCAAGAAATTATGCCCTCCTAGAAGGTCATGGTCTGGAAACAGAAAATAACTCAGGACAATAACTCATAACAAGTTCCACCTGATTTCTACTTTAGGTTTCCAAATCCAGATTTGTGATCCACAAAGTTACTGCTGAACTGCTGTCCAGTGCTATAGATATCTAGGCATGGAGCTGATGTGTTGTTTTGTTATTTTAAACAACAAAAGCTCTACATTCCTTGTATGTCCTGAGAACTTCAGATGGGAAGAGTACTGTGGGCCTATCTGGTAGGTCAGGCTTTGCACAGCACTATGAGGGGAGCCATTCCCAGCCTTTCATGCAGTAGCTCAGTCCTCAGGCTTCGGTAACCACTGCTGCCTGAGGAATTACCAGCCCACCCCCACATCTCACAGGGGTGCCACTACGCCATTGACTGTTCAACACTTTCTCTTTATGAGGCAGTTTGATTTTGCATGAAATCCTTCAAGGAGTATTGGTCAAGAGCAAGAATCACCATGAAGATACTGCTTAGAACTCAGGATGAGGGGTTAAGGTCAGCGTAGAAGAAGGGGATATGCTGATTTAGTCCTCACCTAAATAGTGTTCTCTGACACATTTAGGCTCTCACTGGAGAGGTTTTCTTGCCCCTTGGATGACTATCACTGCTAATAATGTGATAGCAGCTTTGCTGAAATTGTTCAAAAATGTGTAGAATGTGGCAGTTAGGGATCTGGTTTAGTGGTGAACACAGTGGTGCTCCATTAACCACTGGACTCAATTGTCATAGTCTTTTCCAAACTTAACACTTCTATGAAAGTTTATTGACTTCTGAAAGCAAGTATTTCCCAGAGAATTTTTGAAAAAAACATGCTAAGAGTTGGGATGTGTATGCCTCTGAGTGAATCTAGGCTTTTCTTACTGTCCTTGGAATGAAGACAGGTAAGACTGCTCCTAGGGATGTCCCCAGGCAAAGATCTTGCTTTGCAAATGGGGAGCATATCCAGTGCTCAATAAGCAAGCTGGCGGCTCTTCATTTTAAATTGAGTCAGAGCAACCTTACAGTGTTAGACCAAGTGAAAGGGTTTGTTTCTTGATATGAGCTGGGTCTTAGAAAAAATACTGTAATTTAGAAGACAAGATTATCTCTATCTCTCTTTTCCTAGCTGCCCACCTTCTGCTCTTGTGAAGGAAATGCTGAGTAGTGTGCAGAGAATGACCTTCTATGGATTCCTTATGGCTCTTGCAAAGGATCAGGGCATCAATCGAGCCCTAGGTAAGACTTCTCTAAATGATACAGCTCTAGGTTTTCAGTCATTCTGTATTTCTGTGGAATTTAGTTTGTAATTATAACCCACATTTTACATTGCCAGGAAGAGAGTAAGGGGAAGTTTTTAATATTTTTGTTGATGGATTAACTTTAAAAACATAACACTGTGCCTTACTGTCTACCTGAAGCTGTAGAGCTTTCTCAAGGCTTACTACATGAGTTGAGATGCCATCCTCTGTTTTAGCTCTCTGTGGTCATGCAGATTTTAAATGGCTGGTCTCATCTATAAGGAAAGAAGGCACACCTAATGGAAAGCCTCTGCTGTCTCCTTGGCTGGAAGGTTAAACACCCAGTCTTCCCCAGCTCTTCTCTATCTTTCCTCGAGGCAGTGTGATCTTGCTTGTGGCTATCTGTGGCCTGCTGAAAATCCAATCATAAAACACAAACTGCTACAAAAATCTGTACCACACTGCTGTGGGAACCACAAGGGTTAGCAACCAGCATCTCACTGCTTGTGTCCGTGTTGTGCTGGTTTGGAGCAAAGAAGCAGTGTTACATTGGCTAAAGACAGTATGTAACCCATCCATAAGTCACTCAAGGTTTCATATTTCCCCCTTATGCCTTGCTTGTGCTCTTCCTCCTCCTACAAAGAGCAGAAATGGCTTTTCTGTTTGACAAGACTGTATCCAGGAGATAAATCTAAGTGGCAGGAGCAGGGAGGGAGGGTTGTGTGTGTGGGTGTTCCCAAACACTCAGCCCATCTCCATTCAGCAAATCACCTGGCCATTAAGGCCATTCTCTGTCTTTGGGTAAGTATCCTCTTCCTCTCCTTCCGGGTCTGGGTATCAGCCAGTCCCTAACTGCAAAGACAAAACTCAACAAAAAGGTGTACTTTGCCTGAGGGCTGCTTCTTTGCACAGGTGTGTGTCATAGTAAAGTAAGTGTCTTCCCTGGGTGAACCCCTTCTTATAGCAAACCATTTAAGCTGCTAATGTTCCTCTGGGGCAGGGCAGATTATGCATCAAAAGTGCATGAATACACCCCTGCAATCCCCTCTGAAAACAGGCTTAGAAAGCAGTGTATTCACTGGGAGGAAGGTGATGCCTGGATGGCAGCAAGCAAAACCTTTTTTCCTTTGCCCTATGAAATCCACTTCTAGTCAAGCATAAAGAAAACAGATGAAAAGAAAAAAAACTCCTGCCCACAGCCCCCATTGTGCCATCTACAAAGTGAGTGGGTTTTCGTTTCCATTAACGTAGGCCAGTCCTCTGGCCCTCTGCCAGCCTCCTGCTGCGGCCTCTCTCAGAGGAGGGGCAGCAACCACAAGTGTGACAGGTGGTAGGGTTTTTGGCAAGGAAAAGATTCTTTTCCTGGTGTCTTTTAATCTCTCCTGAAGGGTGATTTCAATAGTCTTTGGTCTGTAGGGGATCATAAGCTCCCTAAAACCCTTCAGTGAGAGCAGTTTCAGGCAGAGGAGGTTTTGGTGTCACAAAGCCAGCAGCTCCTCTTGAGAAACAGGGATAGAGATTAAAGCAGCTTGGGCAGTGCCATTAAGTTTGCCAGGCAGACTGGAATCTGCAGTATATCTCCAATGTAAGTGTTGATTTGTGAATTCTTCAAGTGCCATTTATCAACTCTCCCAAGTAAATCTTGTGCCCCATAGTATTCACTGTGCACTCTGCAACAAGTTAAGCTTTAGTTGTTTATTCTTTTAATTGAGCCCACAAAAAGAAGCAGACTGGGACACTTCCATGGATCTCCTGACACTGTTTAGCAGTGCCAGACTTTACTGCTCATTTACAGGAGGAGTAGACCAGAGCCCAAATAAATAGGGGAATCAGTTCTGGTCTAAACTTACTCTAGTTTTCAGGCGCTCATCGCTACAGTTTTGATGACTGCTGCCAGCCTGCCTCTGTGGGACAAGGTAAGAGCAAGGTAACAGAGCCAGCAAACATATTTGCATCCCCACATGGAATACAAACCCCCTTCCCAAAGGTATTGAGTGTAGCACCCAAGTCTCCTGAAAAATCTTAGAAAGAGCATTCCTCATTGTACTGTTGGTAAAGATTATAAAATAGGTTTTTTGCCCTGGTGTGCAGTGGTACTCTTCAGGCTCTGGTAAGCAATCTCTGTGCTGTTCTTTGTCATGACCCCTATACAACGTGGAGTTTGGAAGGAGGGCTTTCCTAGGAGCCCCATCTTCCTTTCTGGCTCTGCTAAGGTCGCAGTGTTTTCAGAGAACAGCAAGGATTATCAATCAGCTGTTCCAGTCCTGAACTATATCATGCCCTTCATCTGGAATAGGGTTTCTAAAGCGAAAAGGAGTGTGTTGATCTTAGACTGAGAGGGTACCCAAGTACTGGCCCAGCCTTTCATGCTCACACCCAGACAGCAAGCAATGCTAGAGCACAGTTCATCTACACTTAACTCCTATAGGCAATGTGCAAAAGTCAGGCCTTTCCTGAGTTGCAAGGAAAGCGAAGGCCTTAAATCCATGGAGTATTTTGATCCCCAAGATCCGTATGCCACAAGAAAGGCAGGGGGCACAAAAACATGAATAACCCTGGGTGGTATAGAACATGTTTCAGGCTGTGGCACTGACAACACCACATCTATTACATCTGGTACTGGTGACTATACTGGGCAATGAACAGAGGCCCAAAGTTGACAGACTTTGGCCTGTTTGGTCAGATCTTCCTGACAGTACTCTAATTTTGTACAGTGAATGAAAACTGCCAATCCTCAGGGCTGAAGGAAGTGGGGGGGGGGGCTACTGAAGTTGCCTCCAGTTTAGTCTGAGCTCAGCTATAGCATATATGAAAGACACAGTAAATGGATCATCATTCTTTACCTGTCTGTGATCCTCAACATTGTATCCATTTCTCTAAGAGAAAGGAAAAATGTTCTCTGTCTTGCAGGTCAGATTTTGGATGCTGCTATGCCTTGAACACTTTTCTTGAAGAATTAATAGCCTAACTCTGCTGACTGTTTGTTTTTCTTTTCCCTAGGGGCTCTGCCAGATAAAGGAGACTTGTTTCTGGACCCTGCCATGGATCAGGAAATTGAGAAATTGTAAGTGGAATTGCCTAAACTAGGCGGCAAAGCAATAGATTAAAGGTAGCATGCTAAAGAAGAGTGGAATAAAGTACTGTCCTATTCCTCTGCTCTATTACAAAACAATAGAGGAGCTAAAAGAGCAACCTGAACAGGAAGAGTTTCTTTGTGGTGCCTCAGTGCAGTTAACAAAATCCTTACAAAAATCTTCAGCAGAAGGGAAGAGTGTGACTCAAAGAAGGATCTAGAGAAAGCAGCAGTCTTTAATGATATTTTGTTTGGATGGTGAAAATTAGGAGTATTGGAAGGAACAAGATCAGCCCAGAAGATATGTTTAAATAGGAGAAGATTCACAGAGTGAGCCAGGGAGGTACCAGTGCAAGGTGTTCCCCCTCTGTGCCATGAACATCTTTCTATCCCTGTACTAGTTTGAAGCCTTTCTCCCAGGTTCACTCCAAGAGTGCTGCAGTAGAAGTTTTTGCAACATGCTGCCTAGCACATTTCTTTTCTCTTTCAGGGTAGCTCAGGTTTCAGGGCTTTCTGTCTCTGGTCCTGCCAGCTCCAGTGCAGACACAGCAAATATGCCTGTTCGTAACTCACCCAGGATTAACTCACCTTGGAAACCTCTACACCATCGTCGAAAAATGGATGCTGAGAGTGAAGGCTCCAATGAAGAGACAGACTCCTCTGAAAACTGAAAGTTGTGAGGGTGGGGACCATTCCTATCTTGGGTTCTCCAGAACCCACTGGAGGAACAGCACCTCCTCCCAGAGCAGCTGCTCTAACAGTGGGTTCTGTCTACATCAGCAGTGTGTGTGCTAATCCTCGGTGCCAGGTTCACCCATCTTTTCCCAGGAACAACTTGCCTTTCTCTTAGCTCCAAATCCCTGCAGAAATAGCGCCTCTGCAGAAGCCATTTACAGCTACAGAATTATGCTTCCCTCTGCTGGCAGGTAAGACAAGCCAGCAGCCGCCAGCTCCGCCACCACTTGGAACCAGCCGGGTATGCTCCCACCGGGGCGCTCCCTCCCAGTTCTGCAGTTCAGCAGCTGCTGAAGCAGTGAGAGCACTAGTACAGGCCACTTGCCAGTGATTCATTGTGTAGCTCTGCTCAGATTTGGCCCAGATAACAGAGGGGTTAAATCACCGGCAGCAGCTCTGCACTTCCGTTCCATTATTATTCCCAGTAAAGCTGCATCTGTATATGACCAAAGGTAAGGAAATTCCTGAAGTTCCTAGAAAAGGGAAGCTTAGATATTGCCATGCAACTTGTCTCTGCTTTGTGCTTTCTCCTCCATGTGTCCAAGACTTGCCGAAGCAAATACAGCAAATAAGCTAGACTGCAGTAAGTACTGCATGGTGCTGTCTGGCTCCGCTGCTGTACTAAGTGCCCTTCTGTGAGGTCTCCCTGTCCCTCCAACAGCATATTATGGTCATTTGGAAAAGTGAATTTCAGAGGATTTGGAAAAGAGGGATAAGGTTGTTAAATTCCTTGGCCACAGGTGGTATGGCTTGCAAGTATATAGTGCACCTACTGGGGCTAGGTGGGCAGAAGCTAAGGGAAAAGGAAGCAGTCATCAAATAAGATCAAGTTGGGTTTTTTTGTAAATGTTGGAATTGTTGCAGCAGCAGCGTAGCCCTTAAAACTACAAAAATACGTAGTGTCACATTGCATTAATGGTAACCCACTCAGCAGTTTAAACCTCCGCAGACCTGAACGCTTTGTCTAGCCCAGTTCCTGCACCCCAGCTTGCACAGACTAGTTATTTTGGGGGGAACTTCAATTTCTCATGCTTCTTTGGCAGCCTCCTTGCTCTTCTTGGTCATAAAGTGCTACATCACAGGCCACCAGGAGCTGGTACCCAAAGCTTGTAGGAGAGTGCCATCAGGGTTATTTATTTATTATAAGTTAAATAATTTATTGTCTGTACATTCTCTCCCAGCTTGGTGAGTGGCTGTGACAGCCTGGCAATAAAGCACGCTGTGTCAGGGCTCTGTTGCCTCTGGGTTCTCCGGTCTTCTGGGCTGCCCCGGCCGCTCCTCGGGGGGAGTGGAATCTGGTGGGCAGGACCAGTGGAGGGCCCCGGCCATCTTCCAGGGCCCCAGGAACCCCACCCCTCGGCCGGGGAAGGTGCCGGCCCCACCCCTGGAATGCCGGGATCGCCACCAAGCCCTGCAGCCGCAGGGCAGCCGCACCACTGCTCCCTGCCGCTCCAGCCTGCTGTGGGTACTGTGATATTGACCCTTACCCCCCTCATGCCCCACCAAAGTGAAACATCAGCACGGAGCAGCCGAGTAGCTGCTGCAACCCCTCAACTGGACAGGAGAGGTGAAACCCATGCAAGCCTCTTCCCAGTCCCAGGCAGAAGGCTCCAGAACAGCCCCAAACTCTCTTTTGCTAACATTGTGTAACTAGCCCTTTCCCACCCTTCTTCTTACTACCTAGTCATCAACACCACAGTCCAAGGAAGAGAAGAGCACTCGTGTTCAAACCAGAGACAAAGCTGAACAGGACTAAAAGTTCTCACTGCTGCACCTCATGGTTGACTTAGAAGCTCAGTACTTTGATCTGATCCAAAGCTGGACAACAAAATAAACCAGGGATCCAGTGAATTTCTTTACTTCTTTACCTGGGCTTTTTTTGCTGATGATGTAGTTAGAAGCTAAAAAAATAATCTTTGATTTGATTTTTTTTTCTCCTGCATTCATATATGTTGGTTTAGAAGACAGTAAAAAGGACTAGATCATGGTAAAAGGCAAACCCTGCAAATACAGAGGACTCCACAGCACCATGGATTGGGAGCAGTGATCAGAACAAAAAACAGTCATGTCACATGATGTTCAGAAAAATAGCATTCCCCTTTTCTCTGTCACTTGGTGAGCTAAGGTATGGGCCAAAGAAGGAGAGGAGCACTGATGAGGACAACCCAGGAGTTCCTGTCATCTTTACAGCAATGAGGTTAACCCTGTAAGAAGGCCTATCTCCACTGGCTAGTAGATAGCAGTGGGTATGAGGGCACATTGAATTTTAATAGAGTGGAATCCAGAGATATTCAGAAAACATCCTGGGCACAGCCATGTCCTGACTCTCTCTGCTTACCTTCTCCCCTCCCCACCCAACCCAGACAAATAAGACAATCCTGTGGAGTTTACTCCAGGCAAAGTTGGCGTCAGTGCCTCTTGCTGGCTTCCCCTTGCAGTTCCTGGGTCATCAATATGAACCATAACGATCCTAAGAAGGAAACAGACAGAGACACCTTGCTACAACACCTTTGTGCAAAATCCAGAGACAAGACATTTGGGGGGTTTGGTATTTTAATGCAGTGTGAGGTTCTCTAGACAGGATGCTGTACAAAGGCAGAAGGTAAAATGACCTTGACTTCCAAAATTCTGCCTGGAATTTGTGGTAGAAGGTGGATCTGACATGACAAGGTGTCCTGTGCAGCAGGAGGGTAAGGCTGGCCAAGCAGAGTTCACTGGCCCACTGCAATTGCTCAGCTATTGTACTACAGTCAACAGCTACAAACAACAGGTATCTACCTGGAACTTTCCACATAATTTGAGAAAATAAGTGATAATTCCTATGGAAGCCAGGTAATGGTGAAAAGTCCCTGAATGTGACAACACCCTTTCTCAAGTTACCATCATTTAAACTCACCTGAAGGGAGTTCATCACCCCATTGGCCAAGACAGCCATCTTGCCAGCAACTGATTTCACTCCTTGCTTGAATTGTGCAATGTCAGCTGCAGGCAGGACATTTCCAATAGACACACCACCTACAAGAACCAGGAGGAGTTAGCCCAGAGTCTCTCAGCTCCACAAAACACTTCGATCCCCTCCAGTCTAGGTCTTCCAAAGCTGCCCCCTTCCTCAACCCACTGAGTGCTAACAAACCTGAGTGCACATTGTCAGCCTCTCCAAACAGGTCTGCAGAGCTGATGGCACTGCTGCCTGAGAGCTGCTGTAGTCGGGATCTGGCTTCATACTGCAGCAGAAAACAAAACAAAAAGGTTATATAGGAAAGGAACAAAGGACCTGAGAAAACAGTAGGAGGTAAAGCCAGAGCTTTACCAGTGTAAGCAGTGCAGAATGCATCTACCTCAGCATCTGCCTCCCGCCCGAAAAACATATCTGAAGAGATAGCTTTAGCCCCTGCAAACTTCTGCCGAGCTTCATTGGATTCCACCATGGATGGCCGGTTCTCAATTTCCCGCCTACTGGCGGGTCTAAGGAAACAAGAGGAGACATCTCAGATTAAGCTCACCAACCCAGTAAAGAATCACGACTTCTGTCTCAGACCTCAACTAATCAAAGGAAAGCAAGTTATTCTTAAGTAAGTGTTAATTGCATAGGGGCTCTCCTCTCCCCATGTGAGGACAGTCAGCACTCAATGACCACAAAGGCTGTATAAACTTACAGACATGACAGGCAAAGAAGTGTCTAAGGCCCTTTCACTCGAGGCTCTTTTACTTGGGCTTGTCTGTGCCTGTGCAAGTCATTTTCTGCAGCATGAGGCTCCAGCATCTGTGCCACAGCTCCTACACTTATTCCTTGTCCCCTACACAAGTGCACAAGATACACTAGCAGTGGAAAGCACTTTACCTCTCTGAAACCGGCCGAATGCTGGAAACGGTCACCTCTGGTTCCTCCTCTTTGTCCATACCCCATGAAGAGTCCGTTTCCCATCGTGAGCCAAATGCATCTTCGAATGAGAAGGGACTGTATTTGTACCTAGGTACCAAAAATAGGTAATTTACACCAGACATAAAATTCAGGAATAAACAAAGACTATACTAAAGCTAATTCTTACTTGGGGGGTCCAGATGTGAAGCTTCCACCATCTTCAAACAAGTCCAATTGGGAGCGGGAAGATTTTGCTACCAGCGGTGTCTCTTGCTCAATTACTTGCATCTCAGACATCACCGAGTGTGAAACAGAACTAGCACAACAAACAGGCAGAGTCAGGGCTGACGGGTCTGACGACATCCAGTCCCTACAACCAGTCTGCCTCAAAACTGAATCTGGCCTTCACAGGCAGGACAGGTGACACAAGTTATGAGGGAGAGTTGGGGGATGTCAGCCCCCTTCACCACTTATCTATGCTCCCTCAGAAATCTTGAGCTACCTTCTTAAAGGAAGGATTTTGCAGGGGGACACCTGTCAAGCAGCAGGACTCTAGTGCTAGACACTGACAGGCCACACATATCTGTCAAAAAGCTCAAATGAGAACCAGAACCTTTGAACAGAGTCCCTATTCCTTCTGGGGCCCGAAGCATTTTCAGTCAGAGAACAGCATATGAGCATTTTAACTTATCTCCTTATCTATTACAAGAGCTAACTACTGCCTTCAAGAAACTTTTCCAGAGCAGGGTACTTATAAGACACTTGTCTATACTATGCCATCTACAGCCAAGTACCTTCTGGACACCAATCCCATGCCCAGCCTCTCTGCTTGTTCACGTTTCTTCCCTTCAAGGCTCTGGAGTTTCTTCTCTTCCTTCTTCCGATCAAGCTGCAGTTCCTGATAAGCCAGTCGCATTGACGTGACTCTAGGGAAAGAACCATGGTGGGTACCAGCTCATTACCCTCCCTTGCTGCCCTTGCTGTGTTATAGAAGAACAAGTGATTAAGTAACCCCAACCATCCTTCAAAACAGCCACTTTCACAGCAGCTCTGCCAAAAATCCTTGCACAGAAGCTATTGCTTGTTTTGCCATCTCCTCCACTGGGATTCAAGTCTTTGGCTAACCATGATTTCCTTATTGTAAGCATCACAATGTATATCTACGCCCCACCCCTGCACTCAGAATGATCGACCCACTTAAGCCTTTCGCTTTTTCAGCCCTGTCCAGAGGTGAACAGAAACACACGATACACAGAAGCTCCCTACGCTCTTCCAGGAATGCTAATTTGAATAAAATACAGCAGTATAACTTGTACCCTGCTGCAAGGGCCATATTGGCATATAGCTACTGCTCTTCCTCTCATGCAATATGTTCTGAAGTCACATTTGGTGGTCCTAGGATGAACAGCATTAACCTCACATTACTTCTGCCTTAGGTATGCAAGGTCCTCATCCCAAAGAAGGCACTTACATGGACTCCTCAGCTTGTTTCCTGGACTCCACTGCCTGTTGCTCCCTCAGCTGTTCTGCCACCTGGGCTTGCCGCTCAATCTCACTGAAGCTCTGGCTGCTGACTTTCTGGGCTCCAAGACCTTTTTTTGCACCCAGCTTAAAAACAAGAACAAAATCCTGTGAATTCTTCATCCTAGATTGTTTATTGTAGAAGAAAACCTGAATCTACTTCTTGCTGCACCAATGAGGCTTTCAGTCTTCCTGTGTAGTCACAGCCTACAGACCTACAAGAGTTTGCAACACAGTATGGAAGAACATCCAAGAGTTAACGCATCAGTGGCCAGCACTTAGAGATCAACCACGTATGCTTCAAACCACAACCAGTAATGATCCAGAACATAATTTTTTTTTAGCAATAATATACAGGCTGCTTAAGGTCTCCTTTCCCCTAAGCAGATCTCTATAGCCTTGTTAAGCAGAAAGCAAGAATCAGGGAAAGGACAGCAGAAATGCAAGACATGCTTTACCTCCCCTCCATAAAAGAGCTCAGACATACCCCTTTCTTGGCAGCTCCCGGCTTCTTCTTTCCAATGAGGGAGGATTTAAGTTCTGCAAAAGGAGGGAAGCAGCAAATAAGCAGAAGGGAATTAATTTAAGAGGCCAAAATTAGACAGCAACCCACAAGATCATCCACCACAGTCCAGCTGCAGTAGCGTCCAGGGCACACCATGCATCTTCACATCAGAAGCCTGGGTGATTTAACCCAGGCAAGAAAGATGCACGTAGAAGCTCCACAGTTGCAGGCTTGTGGCCTAAAGAAGCACATCCATTTCTGGAGCAGCTATAATTGAATTAGGAATGGTAACTCCTCTGAGTGTTATGCAGCAGGTATCAGGGTAGTTAGAGAAAGACCAGGTTTATCCCGTACACAAATTCAAGAAAATGCACCTTCAGATGCATGGGAAGATCAGAGCCTCATCAATGCCTTAAGGGACAAAGCAGCAAGAACTCTGAAGTTGTGTTTACATGAACATACAAAAAAAAAATGGACCTGAAGTGCAGCAAGCTGTAAAAGCAACAGGTTCCCCGACACCTCGCACTTGTCACTCTTGAGGGCATGCCACACTCATAAAACCAGACAAAGGCCAGCCAAGCAGCAGATGTCTGGGGAAAAGTCTAAGAAAAAGCAGAGAGGAACTGCCCAACACATTTTCCAGCTTCCTATAGGTAAGTCCAAAATCTTTTATTGCCCTTGTTGGGCTTTTATTTTGTGTGCGCATCTTCTGACTTTCTACAGCCACGTGACTTTTGTTAGCCCATAAATTATTCTTGACACGTTTTCTTTCATCTTTTCTAGTCTTATGATAAGTCTTTTTTAAAAAGGGGATTCAAAACATTCACACTATCTGAAACTGTTTTCTGCTTGCTGTTCCTAACACTTAATTCAAGGTTGTTTGGGTTTATGTTTGGAGATTTTTATATTTCAGGAAACATTTAACAGAAATGTTAATACAGTCTCTACAGATACAACATATCTGGTTTAGCTCTCAATACAACAATATAAGCTTTGTCTTGTTCTCTCCCTCTAAGCACAGGAAGCTAAAGTTAGAATTGAAGGCAGAATCTCAGGAGGGGCAAGCAGAGTTGTCACAAGCAGCCAGCGCAGGCCACCTGTTAGCCAATTACCTCCAGCAGGAGCAGCCCCTTGTGTTGACAGATACATGGACATGTCTGAGGAAGAGATGTAAAACATGGGGAATGAAAAGACACTTGAGGACACAGTCTTTCCACCCAGAATGAACCCACTGTGGGCTAGGAGCACGCTCTCAATAAAGGAAGAAGCTCCAGCTAGATGTTCTGTGTGTGGCCAGGACCGTAATGGCAGGGGAGAATCAGATACAAATCCCTATCATTCTGAAAACTAAAAATTCATTTGCCTCCAAAGGTTCTGTGGGGAAACAAACCAAAAACAACAGCCATGTGGCTTTGATCACCCAAATTCTAGATATGCAAGTCCCAAGTTTTACCCAAAGCTCAAAACCAGGAAAACATGCATTTGGAAAAGCAACGGCTTTAAACTTAATTATCCAAAACAAGGAGGAAACCTCCAGAAAACTGTGACTTGGTTTTGGGCTTCAGGAACATCCTAAGTACTGGCTCAACAGGGAAATAAGCTTGTTTAGATGTTCTGGAAAACTGGCTCATTGCTTCCAGCTTCACTGAGCTTACTACTGAGCAGTGGGTATAAGAGCAAGACTGATCTGAGAGTGAAGAGTCTTACCTAGAGGAGCCTTAGGAGATGTGCTCAACAAGTCAATAGATGGACCTTGGGTGGGATCTGTGGGCACAAAACCAGAAGAGAACATTCATCAGATTCTCAAACCTTTTCTTTCCAGTATGTTCACAGTTCCACTACATCTCTCCTAGCTCCTCTGCCCCCACAAATAAATCCAGTTACAGCTTGAAATATGCAATTTCCCAAGCAAGACAGCTTTATTTCTCAACAGAGCAAATTATTCCTTCTGCAGTCTTCTTAACACAGTACAAGAAAGCAAACATTCTGCAGGGAAATATACAAAGCTGTTTCAAATTACAGCTATGCCCCCAGGTTCTTGGTTTCCTTGTCCTTCACCTAAAAATTTTTCTATCCTATGTCATTTTCAGACCCACCAAATTCAAGGAATAGAGAAGAATATTTAGACAAATAATGTTTGGGGCAGCTAATCCCCAAAACAGTTTTGTGTGCATTTCAGAAGAAGTGAAGAACTGACCACAAATGGAGCAGCATTTTTAGAAGTCTCCACTAATTTAACTAAACATCCTAACAATTGAGCCCAAATGGAGCAGTGTTTTTAGAAGTTAACACTAATTTAACTAAATATCATAAGAGTGTGAAGAACTTCCACTCCTTCAGGCCTGAACCAAAGGATAAGTTCAGCCCTTCCAACACTGGTTCAGAACTGTATTCTCCTGGAAATGAAGGCAGGCTCTTGGAAAAATTATTCAGTAAAGAACTCACTTGAAATTTCGCTGCCTTCTGATGAATTTGCTGCTTTTTCCATCTCTGGAGAAGACTGTGCAGGATTCTGGGTGGCATCTGCTACATCCCAGGTACTGGAAGACTGCAAGGAGATACTCATTCCAGTTATTTCCAGAAGATGAATGAACCAAACAATCCTGCATTTACTACTGGTTTTGTGACCTGTATTCAATTTTAGGCCAAAGGAAACTTATTCCAAACTTCAGACTATGCCTTCCTTGAACATAACATATGGACAAGTCCACATTCCCTTAGCAGGGACAAAAATGAAAAAAAAAAAAACCAAAAAGGAAGCTAAGTTGAATGTAAGGCCAGGAGGAATGACAGAATCATTTGACAAGCTGGTTAATGTGAGGACTTCCCAGGTAAAAGGAAATTAGTTTAAATCTGGGAGAAAGTGTAAATGAGTTTTCCTGGAAAAAATACATCTCCACTTCTCTATTTGCCATTACCTGAGAAAGTCTGCCTGGCATGGTGCAGTTGCCCAAATCCAGTTTACCAGGGTCTATGCACTGAAAAGTTTCTTCTAAAGCAGAAGTTAAAAGTAATAGCTAGTCCTTGCTTTAACTGTACAAAGAAACTAAGCATTAACACAGCACACAAAGCATATTCCAGGGCATTGGTGGTAGCTTTGAGTTCTGGAAGCTAAAGATGGTCTCAAAAACAAAGGATGTGGATATTACAGGGACTGTTGAGATCTTGACTATGTCCCAGGCAGATGACCGAGTCTGACTTCTTCCACATTACTACTGATTAATTGTACAATTTAGAGTCCTTCAAGCTAAGTGGGACTGCTCCTGGCTGAACAGCTGGCTATTGAAGAGCTATTATGGCTGCCTGGTTTAGGCAGCTCTTCTCACCTGTGTGTGCTCCATGAAGAAATCAGCATCACTCTTCTCAGGGGAGTGCCCAGGGGCTCCACTCAGTCCATCTATAAGCAACTGAAGAGAGGAGAGGGAAAAAAAAAAGGTATCCTACAAGACTCAGCATCCAGCACTACCCATCTAACACTGCAGAGCTCTCAGACTTACATCAGTGCCATACTTGGCCATGGCAGCACTTGCCAGCTGCCGGATCTTCTCCCTGTACATCTGGGCAGCTCGACTATTATATTTAGCATTGGCATCTGTGGTGGTACAGCCGTGCTGGCGGAAGAAAGCAGTCTGAAAAGAGAGGAATATTCAGTCTCCTGACTGCTAGATCATACTCAAGCAAGCACTAGACAAACTCAACAGAAAAAGAAAACTTCCCAGAGACAGAGGATGAAAAACTGAGAACGCAGCATAAACCAACCATTCACTGATAAGCTTTCTACAAGAAGTCTCACTCCAGAGGCCTATGGAAATCATCCGTCTTCTCTACAGAGAGATGATTCCGAGTCACAAAGCTGAGCATGAGCTTTCAAACTAATCAGTGTTATTAACTTCTATCATTTAAGAAGGCTTTGCCTCTCATTTAAATGAGATGTAAAAAATGAGAGATCTGCACATCAGAAAACAAGGCATGCAAAGGTCACAGTCTGACAAATTCCCCCCTTCATTACACATTTCAGATCAGACTGGTACCAAGAAAGCCACACAAAGGAAAGGGACAAGAAGCAGAGGATGTGGATTAGCAAGAGGGAAAGCAAGCAAAACGCCTACAGAGGCTCCTCACCGCGTTGGCATTGCTGCCCACTTGCATACACCTCAGCTGGAACCAGTTCCAGTTAGAATCCAACTCTGTGGACCTGTGTGAGAACCAATTATTTCTATTAATAAACACCAAGCAAACCAAATGCAAAACCAAGCTCTGACATAAAATAGTGAGATATCCCACTACTATTCCAAAGTGTAGGAGGCAAAGGTAGAAAGAACATCTTGGGAATTTCTTTACTCCTCTAAAAAATTAATTTCAACTTTCAAAGTGAGGAAAAAGACCACCTTTTACCCAAATTTTGAGGCTCTCTCCCTTGTACTGCTTGTTTAGAGGGCAGAGCTTGAGTTAGGAAAGCACAGCCAAGAACTTTTGTTCTACATGTGATCTCACCACAACATGAGAGACTCGTATTCAGCCTGTCCCACAGGTTGGGCCAAAACACGTGACAAAGCAACTGAGAATACATCCAAGTAAAGCTAAGGGACACAGAGTCTCATACTAGTTACTCAACTTCTCTCCTAACAAGTAAAGGTCACAGTTCTCTTAACTTAAACTGCTAATTTCTACAAGTACTGAAAACAAGAAGTAGGCTGAAAAGCCAACACCATCTTCTCCATTAGGCTGATACCAAAAAGATCGAACAATATTCCTCTTTTTGCCTTGCTCAGTGTTACGAAAAATTACGTACACCACGCTGCTGCATTACTGGCAAGATTCACAGACCACACTCTCATCTTTGTTCCTACAATGCCAAGTCCAGATAGCGTTTCTGCAAGGTTAGTGAAAGCAACACGTCGACGTTCCATCCGAGGTACTTTGGAAGTGCTGAGTGACCCAGAACCTCCTGCGAACAAGCCTCATAAACGCCGAGGTGATCGCTCCGCGATCAGGCTTCTCTCCCAGTCCCTGCGTGCTCCCACCCCGGGCGGGATGGCTGCTGCGGGCCTGCCGGCGGCACCGCGGCCGCGCTCCCCACGCACCTGATGAAGCTGAGGTGCACGCCCAGGGACCTGTGGACGCCGGAGCAGTCGATGCACAGGAAGACCCCGTAGGTGATACTGGCCCAGCTCGGGTTCTTGGCGCCGCAGTCGAAGCACGACTAAAGCGAAGGCAGAGGGACAGGCAGGTTGAAGCTCTGCCGCTCCGCCACCCCCTGCCACAGCTCAGCGGCCCGGCCGCTCTGCCCAGCCGCTCCCCAGGGGCCCCGGCCCGGCCGCCCCAACAACCGCCGCAGCGCGGCCCGGAGCCCACCGGGGCCCAGCCGGAGCGCAGGCCGCGGCCACAGAGCAACAGCCCGGCACGGACAGCCCGGGGGACCCTGGCCGCTCCCCGCTACCTTGTTGGCCGGCGCTGCCCGAAGCCGCTTGAAGAGGGTCTGGATCTCCGTCTTGCTCGGCTCCACCGCCATGATCTCTCCTTCCCAGACACCCCCGCGGGGACGGCAGCCGGCCGGGCCCAATCGGCGCCGCGGCCGCGGGAGAGTCGTGCTGGGCCGGCCCCCGCCGCGTCCGCGCTTGTGAAGGGCGAGAAGAGAGCGGGGCCCTCTTCGCTCCGGGCCGGCATTAAACAGCGGCAGCGCTCGCTGCGGGTCACCCCGGCCTGCGCCGGCTGCCGGCCGGACGCCTGGCGGGGTCCCGGCAGCGCTGTGCGCGCATCGCACGCCCCGAGCCCCCGTGAGCTCGGAGCGCTTTGCCGCAGCCCCGCAGCGGCTGGGGAGCGCCGGGCTGTGCCCAGGCTGCGCTTCTGGGGCCGCTGCGGGCCTGCACCGACAGACGCGAGCTTTGGAATAGTCATGGGCCACTGCCTGCCGTGGGTCATCTGCTACCGGGAAAAAGCTCGGCAGCGTTTCAGACATCACCTGTTCCAGCAGCCAGACTCAGGGCACCGGGCCTGCTACACTGGCACAGACGAACGGTGATTTGTAAATGATGCACAGAACCACAGAATGGCCTGAGTTGGAAGGCACCCACATAGATCATATAGTCCAACTCCTGGCCCTGCACAGGATATGCCTAAGAGTCACACCATGTGCCTGAGAGCATAGTCATAACACTTGTTGAGCTCTGTCAAGCTTGTGCTGTGATCACTTCCCTGGGCAGCCTGTTCCGGTGCCCAGACACCCTCTGGGTGATGAACTCTTTTCTATTATCAATCCTAAATCTCTGCTGGCAACTCTAGGCCTGACACTGGTCATTAAAGAGAAGTGATCAGTACCTACCCCTATGCTTCCCCTTGTGAGGGTATCGAAGATAATGTGAGGTTCCCTCAGTTTCCTCGAGGCTGAAAGACAAAGTGACTTCATAGACACCTAGTATGGCTTCCCCTTCAGACTCTTCTCCATTTCATAGCCCTGATTTAACCAGGGCTGAAGATGCTATTACTTGGCTATGCAATAATCAAGGCATCATGAGGCAGTAATCAAGGTAGGGAAGTTATTACTTCAGAGCAAAAATTATGTAATGGCCCTTATTACTGCTGTTTTATCTGTCTAGAAATAGTAGAGTATTGGCTAGAAAGTAATTCAGTTATAATGCAAGAAAAATAGAAAAATATGGTTGTGCTGTGAATTAGAAGTCAATGGCATATAGTCCATTCTTTAGTAAAAAAAAAAAAAAAAAAAAAAAAAAGTTAAAAAGTGACTGCAGAGCAATGAGAGGTTCAGAAGGATGAGAACAACAACAAAAGTTAATCAGCACCATGGTACTACAGAGATGGAATGCATTGGGAGTTCCTTACCTCTGAAAAGAGATTGCTCTGCAACACCATCTTGTCACTAAAAGAAACTTAAATGTACTAATATCTGGACAAGACAACTTTCAGTTTAGATTTAAAGGCTTTTTTCACTCATTACCACAGATATTAAGGTAGGCAATAGAATTCCTTGCAATGGGAACCTAGGACCCATGGTCTTGGGAAGATACATGAAGTATTGGGACATAGAGATGCAATCAAGAGGAACAGAGTTTTTAAGGAGGAAAAAAAAAAGCCCTGCAGAAAAACCCCTGCAGATTTAGCAGGGTTTTGTGTTCTGGGAATCAGCAAGGCTCCGACTGTATGATCACAGTGAGGCCTGATATGGTAAGCACATGCAGTAAGATGAGAGGCTTCTGGCTGACACATTTGATTGAAACTGCTCTGAGATGAGTTTCTGAGCCGGGTAGTGAAGCCTGATCTAGCCTGACAGAGCTCATTCTTGGCAGCAGCCTTGTCAGTCTTGTCTTCAGTATTCCCTGGTTTCAGTTGCTTTTATTCTACTACGTTAATGGTGCCTATATGCCATTTCTAGGATTACACACACATGTAATTTCATGGGGAAGCAATGCAGGTAAAAGTAACTGATAGCATTTTTCTCACAGCTATTTTTAAACCAGTTGAGTTCCCTGATGCCATTCATGGTGCAGCTGTCCTGGCAGTCATACTAGGAGAGCTGATGTCAGGGTGCAGTAAGGGCTGGCCACACACTAGGACAGGGAGAGCTGTGAGGGGCTGTTCCTGAGGCCAGCAGCCTCATGGGGCATGGCCCATTCCCACAGTACCTGACCACAGAGAGCCCGGCAGGCCTGGCATAGCATCTGGTATCCAATTCTTGGATTTCATCAAGGATTGAGATAGCTGGACAAGTTCATGGTGATGAGTAACTTGCAGTCAAACTGGGCCAGGATCAGGTCCAGTGACTGCCAGGTGCCTCTGTGGTAATAAGGCAAGGTAAACCAGCCTACAGGTTAAGATCAACAAAGCACAGCCAGAAACTACTACTCCTCTAACATAGCTCAGACAGGGCCTAGGAACTCTGGGCTGAGCTTAAATGCAAAGACACCTTCCCCAAACACCATGGACAAAGGCTTTGGGCAGAGCAATGAGGTCAGGCTGCTCTGGACAGTGAAGGTCTGTTAGTGCATTCAGGGCCCTGGCAGGTGAATCTACAGAAGGGCAGGAGAGGGAGTCTCTGGTGCCAGGTTGTGTAAGCTGCATCTTGTGTAGAGGAGGAAGTTCAGATGATGAGAGTGCATTGGGAGTGTTTGTGTTTATGTTGGCTGGAGCTGCCTCAACCTGAGTTGCTTGCTCCTGCCCTGTTAGCATCAGTTATGTGGTGCTGCTCCCTTCTCTGCATGTTTGTTTCTTGTGTTTGAGAATGGGATGGGCATCAGTCAGCAGGCGGTAAGCAATTGTATTGTGCATCACTTGTTTTTCTTGGATTTAATTCCTTTTTTCCTATTATTATTATTATTATTATTATTATTATTATTATTATTATTATTATTATTATATTTTACTTTGTTTCATTTCTTAAACTGTTCTTATCTCCACCCACCAATTTTATCTTTTTCCAATTCTTTTCCCCATCCCAGTGCGTGGTGTGGGGTGGGTGGAGTGAGCTGTGTGATGCTTGGATTAAATAATGTGACGCAGGGGTAAATCATGACAGAGAGAAATGGCACATGCTCAGGAGGAGCCAAGGCAGCCTCAGAGGCCAGTAGGTCAGTGCCACACTTTGTCTCTGCTGGTCTGTGCTAGGAGACATGGGGAGTGCAAGCTCCTCTCCTCCATGGAGTAAGCACTGTTTCTGTTCACTGCATTGTGTCCTTGGAATGCTTGCTACAGCAGGGTTGCTTCAGCTTCTCTTCCTCAGCAGGTCTCTTGCAGGCCTTCAAACCCATGCTGGTTGCTCCAGATCCTGGCAAGGCTGTTGATCCTGTCCATCAGTTTTGCATAAAAGCAGCAGGGAGAGCATGCTGCTAGTCTGAGAAATAATCAGTTTCTTTTTGTTGCCTTTGTCAGTACAGGAAAGACCTCCTGCTGCTGACTGTTCCCTGTGAATGAGTGCTGTCACTGCACTGTTCTTGCTATTTCCTGCATCTGTTTCTTTTGCATCTCATGTGCTTTAGTGCTGAATTTCTGAGCTCCAAGCTGGCAGCCTGCTCTTTGGCTCTCAGCTTCCCTATCCATCTACATCCCAACTGACATCTTTCCTCCTGACTGCTGTGACACCAGACCCTGATGTAGCCTTCTAATCAGAGATTACCTTCTGTTATCCACCTCTGCCAATAGATAGTTCCCAGCATTATCCAAGAGAGCAAAGGAAAGCAAAGGATGATGACCAGCCATGATCTTGGGAGTCTGCCATACCACCAGGGACACATTTTCAATGCAGAAGTCTGGTTATCTGAGGGCATGAGGTTACTGTGAAAGAGCTGAAGAGATTCAGGAGGGAAGTGCTGTGACGGGGATAAAACATGCCCTGCACTTTCAGGCCCGAGCCAAATGTAAGAAGTGTTTCTCTGCAAGTCTGTCCAAAAGCAGGGTGGTAGAGGGAAAAAGGGACCTTGCTCTTTTCTCACTGCCCAGAAAAGAACAAGGGTGATAGGACTATGCAGGAGAGACATGAGGTGGCTGAGTCTTCCTCTCCTGTTCAGACCTATTGGCCCCTCACACTTTTGCTGAATGAGGAATTTTAGGAATGGGGCTGGCAAATTCAGTAAACTACCCAGAAAGTAACAGGGAGATGCAGTTTCCTATAGTTCACAATGTTGGGTGGTGGGGTACCAGAAGTCTACAATGATGCCTTGGGCAAAAGAAGCAATTCCTAACCCAAATATTTTTAAATGTTTTTTTCCTCCTCTCTTACTAAGCAGTTCACAGACACTAACTAATCCACATGATTTCTCTTGGGGATAGCCACTAACTCTGGGAGAAATCTCTGCTCAGTATTTCCAGGCAGCCTGGCTATTTTCAGTAGTGGAAGGACAAAACACAGCCACAAATGGAGGAGAGGAAAATCAAGTAGAAAGCATTCTCCATCTCACTACAACAAGGGACAGGTTCTCAGGAGGTATGCTCCTTCCCAGATGAAAGGGACAATGTGTAGGAGGGTGCTCCTAATTATCTGTGGTTTCAGGGATCACATGGAAAACTTTTCCTTGGGTTAAGTTAGGTTTCTGTCACGTCAGCAAAGTGCCCTGCCATGTATTCACTTGGATTGATGCAAGGGAAGCAGCTGGCTGAGGGCTGTGGCTGACCAGGCTGCCAGTGTGCTGGACTGGGTGTAATTAGTAGCTGCCTCCCTAAGAGAAAGTATAACACCAAGGCAGGCAGTCACGTCACTCACTGGCTCCATGCAATACTTCCAGCAAGATCTAAGATAAGAAGCTATTACAGTATGTGTAGAGTGAATAAAGTTTACAACTTATACAATTTTATACTGCAGTCTTGCAAATGTTGCGGTTTGGAAAAATGTCAGCAAATGTTGAAGGAACACATAATTTAAGGAACACAACAAATAGGTAACTTGAGAGATATTGAGGTCGTGGATGGCTTGCTCTGATTGGAAGTTGTGTTGCAGCCAAAAGGTTGGTTCTGCTGTATGTGCTGTGCCTTGCACCCACTCTGGGAAGTGGCAACTGTGGGCTGAGTTGATATCCCGAGCCCTGCTCAAACAGCGATTGTCATTGCATTGCTGAGCTCATCTTGGGCTTGTGCAAGTGCTGCATAAGTAAGGCAAGGGCTAGAAGTCTTGGAAGGGAGAAGAGAGGACTGTTCCTTTCATCTGTGCCAGACAGTGTTGCTGGGTTGCCAGACAAAACTGCTGTGGTTTGATGGAAAGAGTGACAGAAGTGTAGAGCCAGGGCAGGAGTGTGCTGCTCCTGAACAGTTGTTAAGTGAATGTTTGTGTTTCTTTTCTTTAGGCTTTTGTTACTCCATTTCCAAAATTACAATTAAATGTTGATTTGCAGATGTCTGGTAATATCACCTCTGGCCTGGCAGGTGCTTTGGACCTGGGAAGCTTTAGATATACCCCAAAGTAGGGGTATGCTAGCTGATGTGGCCTGGGGTTTCCAGGATCTGAGGACTAGTTTTAGATCTTGATGTGCTGGTCTGAAGATGTTACAGGTGTCCCTGCTGGAAGCAGGCTGTTTGGCCAGGAACAATCACTCAAGTGATGGAAGACACACATCACACCACATGGAAGCAAGGTGAAAAACTGAGAAATTGGTAGACCCTGAGCTTCCCTCTTTCAAGGGCAGTTGACAGCACAGGCACTAACTTGCCTGAGGTCAGAACCAGCACAGCTGTCCACCCATCAAACATGACTCTTCCAAATTTTCCAGTAGATGTGTAATCTCTTCCCTGCAGATCACTCCACTCAGGAGTCTGCTACATAAACTGAATCCCTCTAGTACAGGGACTAGTTGCCTGCAACCCCTACAAGCATTGGGAGTGTGCCTTAAGCAGAAGACAGTGATCCATGAAAGAAAGACCAGCAGAGCTGACCAGAAGACAAGGTAATAAGCAAGGCAAAATGAGAAAGCTTTTTTGAAAACAAAGTATTTTCAGAGTTGAATTGCCACTGTCTAACAGGCCACTAGGACTGAAGGATTTGGGTGCAGGGGGAGTAGGTAGCTTCAGCTCCATAGGGGGCTGCAATATGTAGAGGGGATGCACAGTCACTGATGAAACAAAAATCCATAGAATTATTTTTAAGCATTCCTTAGGAACTGTCTGGCACCTGTAAGGAAGCCCTGAAGAGAATCTGAGAGAAAGAGCAACTGTGGTTACAGCTGGAGGCAATGACTATTTGGGTGTCAGCCTCCTGCTGTAAGCAGGAACAATAGACTCAGGAAGGAGGTATTGAAGTCAAAGTGGGAGAGTGGAGGACCTGGAAGAAGACTTCCAGCTGCTTGGACAGAAAGGAAACGCAGGGAGGAAGGGACCACAGGATGTGTAACTAGGACCCAGTGAGAGGGCTGAGACTGAAGAGGAGAGCTTATGGACCCCCACACTAAGGGGGAAGAAGTGCTGAACACCACTACACTGCCTGTTGAGGTGTCTCAAGCTGCAGCTATAATTGCTTTAAGCTGAAAGACTTGACAAACCAGAAACCTCTGCAAGAAGGGTTACTGAATGATGAAAAACAGGACAACATGGCCAAAAAATGGATGTTCTGAAAGCAGCAGAAGTGATTTGGCCTGAAATTTAGTTTGGAAAAGTTCACTGCAGCCATGTTGCTTAGTCAAGATGTTCTAAAGATAACTAACCAGTTTCTTCCAGTTACAGTATCTACTTCACCCCCCACTTCACCTCCCTTTCAGCAAGGATTTGTTCATCATCTCATACTAATCCTCTTTGATCTGCTAAGAACCTAGGTAGCTTGGTAAAGTCTCACTCCCTTGCAGCCCTGAGTTTTTCAGCTCCTTCTAGCCTGGACCTGGGCAGTGCTTCATCACATGGTTACAAGTTTTTTGTTTCTTCTTTTTTTGGCTGGTTGGTTGTTTTGGTGCGAGGTCCCTTTGAAGACACTACTTTGTATCATGCCATGTATCATCATTATTGTTTATTTTGCACAACCTTTGTTACCAGGCTGCAATTCCAAGGACATTTCCGTGGGTCAAGATGGGGTTTGCGGCACTGGCTTTGTCTCACCTTCAGCCCCATGATCTGTTAGCAGCTGGTCTCAGTGCAGTTACCCTAGAAATGATCACCTACAGGTATGTGTGAAGTGTTCAAGCCCATTTTGACTGCAACACCAGCTTTCTTCACAAGCAGAAGGGATTTTTGCAGCCTGCTGTCCCTGAGCATAATGCCAGCGGTTCACAAATGCAAGGCAGCTCCAGTTCACGCAGAGCCTGCACTGCAGTTGGGGGAGCCTGCGGGAGACAACAGTGCTGAGCTCCACAGCCTCACAGCTGTGGCCTTGGGCTGCACCTGCAAACAGAGCAGGAGCAGAGGCAGTGCAGGACAGTTTTTAACAGCACTCATGGGTCTCTCTGCAGGATTGCCACATACTTGCACCTGCCTCAGTGATTAGTGCCAAGCAAAACAGCCACAAGGACACAGGGGATGGGAAGTGGGATGGAAAGTAAACTGAAGCAGCAATGGCCCCAAGCTCCAGGCAGGGCTGTGGGAGTGCCACCCAGAGCTGAAGACTAACCACAACTCAGCTGCCATCCCACAGCACAGCTGCCCCGTGGGCTCTGTGACCCAGATTCTGCCTACAGGGCAAAACCATTACTGGGTTAGCCAAGCTCAGCTACTACTTTGGGGAAATGGGTGTGATCTGTCATAGATAATCTTTCACTTCCTCTTCCTACAAAATTCATCATCAACAGGAAATCCAAGCTTCGCATGATAGTTCTAAAATTCTTTCCCAGGAAGATGCCAGAACCAAATTAATTATCTACTAACCACAGGTGTATGTGCTTTCCACAAGGAATGGCTTTATTATAAAATAAAATATGACTAGATAATTATTCACTGTGTTGCCCATCAGGCACAGAGGTGCATTTGTGTCTTTTTTTACAAAAACTATGGGGGAAGAACAGGCTTCACTGGCCTTCTGGAATTCACGCACAGCAATTAGTTTATGTATACATGTCTCTGTCCACACACAAAACTTCTGGCATGGCATGGAAATTTCAACTAGAACCTTTGTGGTTAACAAAACCTCATTTGCTTCTGTGGAAAACCAAGCATCCAGGCAGAGCTATTACTTTAATATAAGATCATTAGATGTGGGTTGGTGTGGGTTTTTTTCCTCCTTCCCTCTAGCTGGATCTTTACTACACAAACTCTCTTTTACTAATCCAGATGGTTTTGAGTAGCCAGAACTAAGTGCCATGCCTGTTTGTAAGGTACAGTCTAGCCACACAGTTTTTAATTCTCAGTCTATTGTCTGCTGTCCATTACTTCAGCTCTTGGCAGGAATTTCTGATGTGCAAACAGTCCTTAGAGAACTTGTTCACATAAGATACAATAATGTCACAATTTCTGGAAACCTTCAAGCAGCCCACTATAATCAGGTGGTCATGTTTTCCTAGGACAAACAAGTCTGTTCAGACTTTGTCCTGTGGAATTTCAGGTTGTTTGTACTGTAATCAGCGGTCCTGTTCACTGGACATTTCTGTCCTTTAGCATGTTATGGCCACACCTAACTCCATCTCTAATTACAGCCTGACTAGAACTCAAAAGAGGAGATAAAGTCAGTTTTCCATGTCATCCTCTGTAGCTCCCTTCTACCATTTTTTCGACTTTACATGAAAGTCTAGCATTAGTGTTTGAAATATGCAGATTAATCAGGGAAACTTCAGTATTGTTTATAGGAATCTCAGGTCATTTTAGCACTGTTTTAGTCTCAGTTCTCTCATAAGCCTGGCAGGCATGACTCTCTTCATATTTGCATGTGCTAGGACAAAGGAGCAACAAATCATTCCATTGTGGGTCAGCAAGTGGAACACATGCAATTACTGGACAACACTAATTATATTTTTACTTGAGACACAGAACTGAAAGCAGACTGGATCTTTAAATAAATCCAAATGCTTATATACCAACACCTCTAATTACATGGCATAAGCTTAGAGGCATCTTCAGATACTGAACCTAGAATACTAATTAAATTCATAGCTAAATCCAGGCATTTTTAATGTCTGTTGCTTAGATATATAATTGCCTTTCAGAAATACTTTCTCCTTTATTGAGAAATTACATAATAGACTCTGAGAAAATGCTTTAGCCTTTTTCTTTTGGTTTGCACCCCTCTTCCCCATTCAAGAAGTACATTGCTAGGGCTATTTCAAGCAAAACTTTGCAACTGTAAATTTCTGTGGTCTCACAAAAGCACTAAATAGCATTAGTCTCCCATCTCTTTGTCCATGGCAGACTACATTTCAAGGCATCCAATATGCTGTAAAAGGTTATTTTCTGTTGTCAGCCAGGCAATGAGATTTTTGTGATACTTAATCTTCCTAAATTAACAGTTTGAATATGTCTATCCCCTCCTTTGTTTCAGTCTACATTTTGGTTTAGTAGCTGCTGTTAACACAATACATTTAATCCCAATGCTCACCCACAGCTTTAGACTTTATGTGTAGCACCCTTTTTTCAAACAGCTTTGAAGCAGTTCACCCCAAGTGGTTGGTGGAGGCTCGACTGAGTTTTTTGAGTTTGACTGAGCCAGGTCACTCACATCTGCTAGGCCAGAATAAGAATGTCACTACAGAAGGTTACTATAAACTCCAAATACATTTCAGCAGCACTTTCAAGCAGATGTACTAAGTAAGCCATTTTTAAGCAACTGCTTGCTTGCCTTTGTTTGTCTGACAATGGGAGCTTTTCCAGTTTTTTGTTCCCTCAAGCTCTTGGGCTTATCAGTCCCTATGCTGGAACATGCAGAGCACTAGGATCAGGATGCCAGGTCTTCCCAGCAGTCTCACAGGCTCTCAAAGGCAGGACAGGTGAGAGAAAGATGTTTGATACATCCTCACTGCTGAATGGCACTTAACAACTGGGCAGAAGTGCACTTGAAGCAATCCAGGACAAAAAGGGGAGTTACCCCTCTATAGATAATTTGTGCTAGCCAGTAGGCAACTTCCACAGTGCAACCCTCATCACAGTGCAGGGGTCTTTGGGAAAGCAGGGAGCGCACTTCTAGCCCTGTGTAAGTCAAGAAGATATTGGAAAGGAAAAAAAGAGGGTCTCTGCTGTGCATTAAGTGATCTTGAAGAGAGGTGTAGCAAAAATAATCCAGATGCATTAGAAACCCCAACATACACAAGTGAATTTAGGAACCCTAAGCAAAACAACACTGGAATATGGCTGTCATTTTGTTAAAAACAGCCTTCAGCATGTCTCAAATCCATTTTAGCTCAGGGAGCATTCAGTCAACTCCAACTTGCTGCACAACAGGTCTGTTCAGAACTCATTAGCCTGAACAGCCACACCATGCAAGACAGAAGCTTCTTTCTCCTGTGCCTCAGCTATACTATTATTCATTCCTGGGGTTATCTCAATAAAAATTAGGGCAGTGAAAAGGGATGTTCAGGTTGTAGCTGTGTAACTTTTACCAGCTGCCTTATCAGGGAAGCCAACAAGCTTGCAGGTGAGGGAAAACTTAGAAAAGACATGGGAAAATAAAGAGCTTTCTGCCAGTCAGCTTGATGGAGCTAAAAAGGGCTAAGTTCCCTATTACCTTGCATATCAAAACTTCATTGAACAGGAAGCCTGGAGGCAGGGCAGACCTCAACACCCAATGCACTATGGATGCATGTGCACTGAAGTCAAGGAAGGATGCTTTCTCTCTTCTATAGAGCTCCCTGAAAACTTACCTCCTTTCACTGAGTGCAAGTCAAAAGGATCTGTTTCTTTCTGCACTCCTACACTACTGTAGTGCTCATAACAGTCTTTATTCATCCTTGTTTATTTTTTAGAAAATCCCTACAGATCTAGATGTTTAAAATGAAGCATTAGTTACATGGAATATGTGCCTTTAAAGTCCAGAAGCTGCTGGATATACTGCAAAGGTGGGTTGGGGCCAGGAGTGACCCAGTGACCTCTGCAGGAGATGCTGGTATGGCTGTGAGGCAGTGGTGGGGCAGCAGCAATCATGATCCAACCTTCTCAACATAATTAGCAGGATAGAGTCCAACTTGACCAGTGAGAAGTCGGCCCTTGCACCAGCCCTGCTCATCTTCCTCACTAATCTTCATTAGTTCTTCACCTAAAAGTAAGAACAGTCATTAGGAGGCAGTCTTGAGAAAGGCAGCATGGCATTTTTACCCACCTAAGATGACTTGATAAAAAACAAAAGATTATTGGTCTCAGTCATCACTCTCTTCTCCCCTTATCAAAACCCCTATCATACTGCAGTTTAATCAAAGCCAGAATAACTGATCTCTTCAGTATTTATACTCAGTACTATCATCTTGACTAAGGAACTTCAACAGACCTTCACTACTTCTATTCAGCATCAGAAATCTTTTGTGCCCTATAGTTCTACCTGCTTTTCTCTCCCTAAGGAACATGCTTACAAACCAGAGTGATCAGACAGATCTGACACATTTTTTTCTTTGTGGCCCCTCTGATAGGCAAGTGGGAAGAAAATACAAGAAGCTACTAAGCTCTGGCTGTTAGGACCCAAAATGCCTGTTCGATGATGGAGTGTCTGGTTTGGCCAGTAAGGCATGAAATCAACTGATTTCTCAGACTATGACCAGGAAAGGCTTTTAAAATTCCCACATCTACTTTGGGAAGGGGCAGAAAGATCCCCTCCTTGACCAGTGGAAGGTCATACTTCTGCCAGAGAGGGAGGTCTGACTGCATCAATAGGCACATCCCACATTGGCAGAGCCTCAGAAAGTCACTGCTGTTAAGCTGAAGCCTTAATGGTATGTGTTGCTGAAAGCAGATTCAAAAAGGAGATGACTACAGCTAACAAGTCATACCCCATTTCATCTGCTGAGTGGAAAGAGAGAACCAAGTCAAGTTCTAGAGCACCCATACTGCAAGATCTTTTAAAGCAACAAGTTAGCCTTAGGAAGTTTACTAGTATGGTAACACTGCAGCACAGATACCGGCCTCAGGCGCAAGGCTCTGCTACTGAAGGACTTCAGTGACTTCCAGTGGGTGTGTTTTGGAGAGGTATAGCACAGAGATACCATGTAAAACTCAAAACAAGATAGATCAGAGACACTCCCAAGATCATGATGTCCACTTGAAGATGAGAGGAGGGCACATGCAAACTTAAATTTAACTAAAGGAAGAGAAGAAGACAGGTCTGTTTGCTCCAGCACTCAATCCTCTGCTGCAAGCCAGGATCTCCATTCTCGAGATACCCATTTTGAGCAACAGTTTGCATAGCTGTTTTTTGCCAGCTGACTTCTGCCTTCAGTAGTACATGTCAGTCAGGTGAGCTTCTCCCAAAATATCTATCTTCACATTATTTGAAAAGACAATCCAAAACACCTATGTAATTTTTATATCAATGGTGCAAGAGAGAAACATTTAATAAAGGCTCAAGGCACAATTCAGCATAAATGCCCTAAGGATAGGCAGGGTTTTGCTCTCTGACCAAGGCCTAGACTGTCTCTTTCCATGCGGCCTTACTACCTTCTGGTCTAGAAAAAACTGGATTTCCCATTGTGTCATCCACCTCAAAGGAGCTGGAAGTGGTCAGATCAAGGCAATAATAAATGTCATTTTTCAAGTGGACATGCAATTCTTACAGAGTGTTTCAATCATTCAGTGAGCCCAAGTGAGGACAGTGGAAGGTTAGTAAGAGATTAGTGTTTCTGTACCTGCTTTAAAGCTCAGCTCATCAGCCTCCTGTCCTGTGTAATCATAGAGTGCTCGTACCCGTACACCTGGTACGTTTAGGTCTTCCTCATGCCCATTGGCATCCAGGCACTTCTTGGGAGTGTCCTCATCTGACCACTCCGAAATGTCTTCCTTCCCTCCGCTGTGTGTGTGGAAGGCGAGAAGGGACAAGATGGTTGTTAGTAGATTGATCATGGACCTGAATCATGCACCACCCTGACTCCCCCTGAGACTGCTCTACTATAGGACAGGGTGCAAGAGGCCCAAAAGTCAAGTGAGGGCAAACAGGGAAGAGAGATCCCAGGAGATACTAGATTTTGTTGAAAGCACCCCAGCATTGGAACCCTGAGGGCCAGGAGGATAACTTGCTCTCAACATATTTTTATACACATACACACACACACACTCTTCATGATCTCCTCCTACTCTAGCAGATCTTCTTATACAAGAAAGGCCAGTCCTAACTGGAGAGCCCAGCTGCATCCAGAGTTATTCCAGCCAAGAATAAGACAGAGAGGAAAAGCTGTGTTTTGCATCCTGATGAGATATCTGGAATTATGTTTTCCAAGTCAGGGACAAGAGAGAGGGGAAGAGCAGCAGAAGACAGACACCTGGAACCCAAAAAACCCAACAGAGGCTATGTTCCATACTAACTTCACATGGGTTGGTGCCTTCAGGGTGTCATAGAAGAAGCTGTTCTGCTCCTCTTGATAGGAAAACCTGTAGATTGGTAAATAGGGCCCCTGAATCCAATTGACTGTGAAATACAGTAGTGGCCTTGAAAAAATCTCTATATCCCCATTCTTCTTGGTTCACTTTGGATAGAGTCTGCCTTTTAGAACAGGACTGCTACTGGAACAGCAGGATGAGTCTGTTCTGCTTCTCCCTATTCGCCCGGCTTGCTTCCTGGTAAGTGAAGCAGCTATACCCAAACTTGTCAGGTACTACTCAGCACAATACAGGGAAAAACAGTAAGTATTTGTTACCTTCATTTAGGAAACCACACAAACCCCAACTCTTTTCACCCTGTCTGGAAGGAAGAACTGGGGAAATGCATGCCAGAATCAGACAGCACTAGTCAGACTGGGCTAAATCTTGTCACTAGAAGGATCTTTACCAGGAAGGCATTTTGCGAGGCAGAATGTGCTAGACAAAAAAATCCCAAAAAAACTCTAAAAACAAAACAAACCCAAAGCCAAACAGCTCCCTAAATGGCATTTTCTACATGGCCTTTTCCAGAGTGACACAGGTAAGGCCATGGGCAAGAGACAGGAAATTAAGGAAGAGATTACTCTTACCAATCCAACTCATTCATGTACCTAGGCAGGACTGTACTTTTCCTAACCTGATGTATCCCAGAATTCAGCCTTTACCTTGTCTGCAGAGGGGTCTGTGAGACAACACCATCTCGTGCAGGCAAAATACTGGTCAGAGTGACATCATCAGCCACCTTGCCACTCTTCTCCTTCTTGGTGATTTGCCTCTGTGTTTCGAGAGACCATTCCTGTCCAGGGAAAACCAGTAATACCATCAAAGCCACCCAGATAGAAAAGCTCTGTGTCTCTTTTCTGCCCAATACAAAACAACGGAAGACCAGGTGGTACTTCAGTAGCAGCTGAACTGGTCAGCTCAATAGCCTTGCTGGTATAGCAGGCTCATTTCTGTTGAATCCCAAGGTGCAACAAGAGAGGCTGTGAGAAAATCATCACAGAAAGCTGTCCCACAGCCCTGAGCACCACCTCCTGTTCTCTGACCTTGCAGCTGGATGGCTGGAATATAGCTTGGCAGCCTATGTGTGCCCCTTTGGGCAACAGACAGCTTGCAACACAACAATTTCAGAAGAGCCCAACATCCCGAGTCTGCTGAGCAAAGACATGGTCTTTCCAACACAAAACTAGTAATCGCCAATTTCAGCTGAGCAGCTAATTGTTTGGAAATAGCATTAACACACTCTAGAATGCTACCCCACCTCAAACTGAGGCCAATTCATCGCCATGCCTGGTCCATGAGTGTTGCGCCACCACTTCAGGTCCTCCTGGTTGTCTGCAGCCATGATGACTTGGTGGAGATCCCGATACAATGCATGAAAGCTACAACCAGAACAGGCAGAACCACCAGTAATCAAATCCCTCGGCAGTTTCCCAAAAACCAAGTAGGAAGGAAGAGATTAACCTCATGCACAATTACATAGTATCCTCAATCCCACAGGATTAAGAATGCTAGAGCACCACCTATTCAGCCCTAGGAAAACACAGCCTCCCTTACTGGAGAATCAGCCGGGCAAATGGGACAGGCTTGTTTGGTGTGGCAGTGCCTAACAAGTGCCAGTGCAGCTCATTAAGTGAGCACTGAAATAACTTGGCAAATTCTTGCACATGGACAGGGAGGTAGCTCAGATTTATTGCCTCTAACATAAAAGCGGCACAGAAGATTTTTGGCTGTGCCTGTTACCCCTGTGTAACCTCTGCTTAGGGCAACTAGTGGCCTTACAGGCATTACTTCACAAAAGGTCTCTCTACTAAGGGCAAAATAGGTGGAATAACCATCAATACTAGAAGGCAACAGAGCTACTACATTCCTTAGCCTGGGATTACATATAGCAACGTAAGGCTTTTCATTGGATAGAAATACACACACAGGACAGTTCTGGAGAGTAGTGAAAAAGGAAGGGTTCAAAGGCAGAAAATCCTCTCTGGGGAGCCTGGCACTGCCTACAATCACAGACCCCAGCACTGGCCACTCTAAAGAGACCAAATGCCACTTCTAATATACATTTGAAAGGGGGAAAAGTGAGAGTTGGCTGATACAAGCAGCTTTCAGAGACACCAGAACTGGCACCCCTCACCAGAGCCTAAGCACTCCAGGCTGGCAGAATTCCTCTCTGCATCAGGACCAGTACCTTTCACTGGTGGAGAGGTTGAGATGCTGGTGCAGATTCAGAAGCATCTCCTTAAAGAAGCACAATCGCTTGCGCTCTGCCTCCTGGCAGCCCTCAAACACTTGCTCCATATCCTCCATGTAGCGGGGATTGTAGCGATTCAATTCTTCCAGCATCTTCTCATATTGATCCTTGCACTGTAGCAGGAACACAGCAGTGGTGAGATGTGTTGCCCTGATGGCAAACAAGTAACAACCCTCCCTATTCTGGCTTGGATTGATAAATATTTTCTTCCCTGCACTGTTGAACAAATACACCAAAGAAATAAGAAATCCCATAGCTGATGTCCCAGTCCATTGCTCTCCTAATATTCTTGCAAGTTTCCTGTTCTTCCTTACTACTCTCTTTCAAGCAGGACCTTCCTCTTGTGGACAGACAAATCAGCTATTTTTGGTAGCCAAGTCTTCAGCTCTACAGGCTCCACTCCCTGCCCCAAATCCCCTACACTTTTTTCCTTTTTCAGTTTAAATTTATTTATAAATTAAGATTTTGCCTAACTCCAAGACCAAGATCTTAGTAACTGAAGTCTCAGTCTAGCTTACTAAAGCCTCACATGATGGGATTTCACATCTTCTTACAGGCTTCAGCCAAATCATTTCACTGAGGGACATTACCACCAATGCTTTTTCCTTGAAAGAAGTATCCTTGTGACCCCCATCCATACAACACACACACACACCTTCTCAGCCTCCTGAGTGCACTTCTCTACACGCTCCTGCAGCTTGCGCATCTGCTCCTGTGAGACAGACGAGTCTGCCTTGGCATGGTTCTCCCTTGTATGGGCCGTTTTCTCCTCCTTCCGGGCTGCATGATAGTTTTTCTTAGAAGTCTCCACCTGCAGGAGAAGAGATGCAGAAAAAGTTATGATCCTGTCCACATTGATCCTCCAATGCTGAGAGGAGGCATGTTAATATTTGTTAGAGTCTACAGAAATCTAACAGGAATGCCAGTTCAGCATTTAGTAAACAATGCTTCAGTGTGAAGTGGTACCTTCAAATGATCTCTTTTTCAGTGTTCACCTGCTGTGTAGGAGTAAAAAACCTGTTAGGAAAGTCTTCCCATATGGGAAAGAAATTATAAAACCACGAGAACATGAGATCTTCAAGAAATCCATCCCTCTCTGGGAATTCTCTTACTCTAGCTAACCTAGTTTGCCTGCCCAGTGGCTCTTGAAATCAGGCAGCCAGCTCAACTACCCTTATCTCTCTTTCCCCATTCACACTTTGCTTACATCTTTCATCTTTTTCACCCAGGGTTTCTGGGCCTTGCGGAACCCATCCTCTGCATCCTTTGTTTCCTTGAAGCCTCCAATCATCTGCTTGTGGTAGGCCTCCTTCTGCCAGGCCTTGATCTTATCTGAATCTTCACCAGCCAGGTGGTTCCGGACAGCCAGGTGAATTTCACTCAGTTTGTCTGCAGCTGTTAGGAAGGCATGCCAGGCTTTTTCCAGAGTACCATACTGCGGACCTGCAGGAACAAGCACCGGAGAGGCTCTTATACCTACTGCCCATAGAAGGGAACGCAGATTATTTTCCTCATACATCTACCAGTACAGAGTCCAACTCTGCCCCATCAAACAAGTCAGCACTGATAGGTCTCCACAGTTCCACCAGGCAGCATCTAGACTGGCTGTTAGAGCCGAATGAGATAGGCATTTCTTTGGGCAGCTTCAACAGTCCCAGACAGTGCCTGCTAGGAGGAGGTTTCTGTAGAAAATTCTCTTCCCAAATCTGGCTTAGGCTTTAGAGCAGAGAGCAACATTTATTCATGACTGAGGCTAGGCTTCTGCTTCACAGACCATAAAGTCCTTTGGGACATCTGTCCCATTGTTTCCTGTTACTTTGTGAGACACTATCAGTTTGAGCACACTGGCACTAAATCACAGCATTAGTAGTTATTCTCAGACTGGAGGAGAAGACAGCAAAGCCATCCTTAAAGTGGGGTATCTCCAGCTTGATTTAAGACATGGACTGGCCAAAGACTTGCCAAACTTAGCACCAAGGTTTTTTGGTTATTTTTAATAACCATGCACATGACAAGAGAACACATCTCCAAGTGAATCAGAGGACTGACTATAAAAACAGGCAAATACACAAAAAAGATGTCCAAGAAAATTACCCCCTTCCTGGGGAGGGGAAGCCCATCCCTCACGGAAACAGTGTCACCTCAGTAAGAGATAGCACTCAAAAAGGGGAGTGCAATGATTGCTTCCTGTTCCCAGTTTGATATGCCAACTTTACCTCTCTCCACATTGGTCCTCCACTTACGGGACCATTCTGTTAGCTGCTGGGCATAGTTCTTCTCTATCTTGGCTCGCTCCTGGAAGCAGGAGATAAGGTCATTGCAGAGCCGGTAGCCATCATCGACACGTTTCACTGTCCGCTTGTAGTTTCCAGCCTGAAATGTCACACAACATTATTGTTTATACTGTACTGACTTTCACATTCCTTCAGTACAGACAAGAGCAGGCCCATCATTGCACAGGGAGGGAACATGGGCCCTTCTGAAGTCAGCATCTGGGCTCAGACGCTCCTCTGGCAGTCTCAGGCAGATACAGTACTGGAGAGAAGAAGCTGAGATGCTTTGCTTGCTTCTTTCACAGCTCAGATCAATGTCAGCTGAATAAGGAACTCTCATTCCACAGTATCTATGGAAGAAAGACTCACTACTCCCCTACAGTAACACACAGCATGGCACTGAACCTTCCCATAGTTCCTCCCTTCCACTCCTCAAGGGCATCATGTCACCACAGGCCTGCAACTCAACCCAATTTCACCAGTGGGTGGCAAGATGACACTCCTACCTCCCTCATACTCCAATTATCCTTCCTTACCTCCCAGAAACTGCCCCCAGGAGCCTCCCCGCCAGCATCATCTTCTGATGACATCACCCTCTTTTTCTTGCAGCAGAGAATGTTTGCAGATTACAGTTAACCTGAGAAGAGAGAAAAGTGATTTCCATCACAGCACTGGCTGAGCCTTTGCAGACAGCATAGTTCATGACTCTTGGAGCTGGAGGAGCCCAACTTGCTGCTCTGCAGTCAAGTACTGTAATCAGTGCCCTTGTAGCTGCAGATGGCAAGGTCCAGCAGAGATACACAGGGCTGAACCGGCCTCCTCCCTCCCTGAAGACAAGAGGCCTCCTTGGTAGGCTTGGAACACATTGGGAAAGGATGTTGCAGAAGACAATATTGCCAAACCTTGGCTGTGCAGATACTGGACATGCTCATGAATCCAACACTCTTCAGCAGCACCAAATACTTTTGCAGAGGTTCTGTTCTTAACCAAGGCCCTCAAGAGGGTAACAGAAACTGAGATAGCTAAGGCTATTTAAAATCTGCCTTGAAAGACTTTATTTAAAGTCTTGTGTCAATGGAGATGACTCCAGCTTCCCAGTGTGACTCAGGATTACAACAACTGACTGGGAAAACAAGGCTGAGCAGTCAGCAGGCAGGCATGTCTTGAATGGGGAGGAGCCCCATAAGCTGCCCACCAGCTGAACTGTGCTCGAGCAGAAGTACAGAAATGTGCCCAGCCAAACGGCAGCACAGCACATCTGCCTGTTACCAAGCAGCACTGCTTCTCTAGAAACATGCCTGCACAGCTGCTTTCACTACACTCACTGCATTAGGCTCAAAATCTAGACTGGAATGTAAAAGGTTCCTCTCATTCTCTACTATCTCAGAACTTCTGCCCTGTGCTAGCCTGCACTGCCAGTTTGTTCCTGATGTGGTACAAAGCCATGAATTCCTTAGGGAGAGGTTCAGGATTGTTCTTGTGCAAGAATGAGAGAAGGAGTAACAGGACCCAAGCCCAGTCACTTGCTGACAAACCCAGTTCTTTTTGGACAAGCCCAGGTTAATGCATGGCCTTTGCTGCCACTTCTCCTCTTGCACATTCCTAGTTATAAAAAGCTTTCCTCACACCCCAGAGAGGTATCTGCTCATTCTGCCAGCCCACAGAGCACACAGCAGAGAAGATCAGGTCAAGAGTCCACATCTCCCACCTCATACAAATCCTTCTTGATGGCATGAGCCACACAGTCAAGCACCCCAACCCAGACTTCAGGAATTTCTGACTTTTGACTGTGCCCAGTGTCACCCCATGGAGTATGTCAGAAGTAAATTAATGCTGTTCTTCTGGCCTTCTTCAGACGGCTAGAAATGCTGAATTCCAGTCACTGAAGCAACTTGTTAAATGGGATATGACATTCAGGTACACAAACCTTGAAAATGCCACCAGCTGTCTTTGTCCTCCCTCCCCACTATTTGTCATCTGACTGCAAAACCATCTTACAGCCTCCAGGGTATGCAACTCTACTCCTGGCCCCAGTAACTACATACCTGAAAGCTGAAAGCGAGATACCGCAGGGGAGCAGTGGGAAGCTGGCAAATGTGTCTCAAGCTCTTCTTTCAGATTCTGAAAAAAGACTGGAGGAGACAGAGATGGACACGGTCAGACACTCCTTCACAGGGATGATGCCTGTTCTGATGCACACAAAGGGGTGTCCCTTTTCTACCAACCACTTAGGAGGGGCACCCTCTGATATAGCAGCTGCACCCACTGTGCCTTCCGAGATGCCAGATGCCATGTTCCAACACGTAGGAGAGATGCCAAATCCTTGTGTCACAAGATCTAGCCCCAGAGAGCATTAAAATAGAAACACTGGGGTGGCTGACAGCACTTTTCTGCAGGAAAGGTAGCATCACAACAGCTGAGCACAGGGAACAGCTTGGGCCAGAAAGGCCTAAAATAAGCACCCAAGAACCCCACATGGGGCGTGGTCCCCCTCACTGGACAGTGCCCAGTTTAGCAAACCCCACCGCCTTTATGCCCTCGCTGCATATACTTTTACACATAGCTGCCTTTGGGAGAAAGAAAGAAGGACACACACATACCTTCTCCAGTCTCTCAACTAAAGACGAAGACTTATACACAAGTCAAAGAACTTGATAACTCTACATAAAGAAAAAAAGAAAAAGCCACTAAAACTCACCAGAATGCATATTCTGGTCTACAGTCCCTTTAGTACAAGAGCACCTAGCACTGCACTGGTAGGATGTAGCCCTCTAGCAGGGAGCTTTTCTGTCCCTTGCTTCTGTAAGCGGTTCCAATCACATTCTCAGAAATACTTTATTTTGCTATATGATAGTGGTCAAGTAATGGTCATCAGCTTTCCACAGAGCAAAGACAAGTAAAAGGTCTGCAAAGGCTAAGAGAATCAAGGGCAGAATAAGATATTTTTGTTTATCTCACCTTTACATCCCTGGGGATTTACCTCAATCTAAAAGGTTTATTTATTTAAAAAAAAAAAAAAAACAGACAAAAATAGCAAAAAACCTCAACTATGGCCAAGCAAAAAAATCCCTTCTCAGTCTCCAGTATGCACTCAGCTGAGGCTGGAAGGTTTAGGGCAGTTGAGAGCAGAAACTGCAAAACATGGAAGTGGGATTTTTAGCCAGATGGTAAGACCATTTTTGAGAAGAAGTGAAAGAAGATAGGGAAAGAGAAGGAAGGAAAGAAAAGCAGACTGGGTTATTGCAAACTAATGACTTTTGGTGAAGAAGGGAAGGCAAGAGGTGAGGGGGAAGAGTTGTGACTCTGAGTCGTCCATGTCACTGGATAAAAAGTTAAAGCTTCCAGTAGTCCCCAATAAAACCAGAATAAATATTCCTGAAATTGCTATGATTAAAAAAAAAAAAAACCAACTTTGTGAAGGTGTATAAAAGTGTATTTAAAACTCATCCTTTCCTTCTCCTGATGAAGACATAGATCAATTATACATGTATACATGACAAATGAATGCTGTATCACTTTTTCCGCACTACTCCCCCATCCCCACTTTATCAGGAAGCAATGAATCACAAACATGCCTTCCATCTCTGGTTTCCAATTCAGGCTTACTACATGGTACTAGAATTTAGAGGGTAAATGTGGAAAGCTGTTGTATGGCAGTATATGGTTGTCCATTTGAGGGACAGTCAAGCTAAGCAAACATCCCAAACCCTGAATCCATTCTTTCTGCATTTTCCATGTTAGAATTTTAGTCACACCTGCTTGCTTTCTCAGGAGTCACCAACTCAAATAACCAGATTTACTATCACTAAATGGCTCTGAAATATAATAGTAGCTGTGCTGGATCAGACTAAGGTTTATCACGCCCTCATAGCTTTTCTAGACTGCAGCCAAAAGGAGATACTTTCCTTCACTTTGACTACAGAGCAAGCATACATGACGCCTCCCTGCACGCTCTCCAAGCCTCTAACCACTTGCTGACAGGAACTTCCCTGAGCTGGATGTGCCCCCTGTGAATAAGCACTCAACAGATTTGTCTTCCATTAATTTCTTCAACCTACTTTTGAATTCATATGATTTTTTAGCATCTGTAATATCATGTGGTAAATATGCCACAGCTAACGGCTTTACTGTAGTCATCAACACAGTAGCCGGGGGGGGATACAATGAAGTGGTATAATATTTCTACAGGCTAATCTCCATGATCTGAGTAAGCAGTCAGTTGAGTACATATTTCCATAGCAGTTGTATAGTCTTTATAAAAATCCAGAAAAATCCAGCTTGGTAGAAGCAAAAAGGTCAAAGAACAAGAACAACCCTTTCCTGCTGGGCTTTTTCTGGACTTTACATACTTCATGAGCCCATGTCAGTCAGCAGATCAAATTGGATCTGCATGCAGACATAGGGAACGTACTTAGTACTTGCACAGAGGGGCTGAAAAGAACAGCTGCTGCTGTCACCCTGAGCAAGCCCTAGACAAGCAAGCAGATTGCCAATCCACCCCTTCATGCCGATCTATTCCTGAAATACCACATGATGTGAGCCACTAAGTGTTTGAGACCAGGGAAAACCCATGTTTGACGGGTAAGGTAAATACATGTGCCAAAGCCTGGACATTGTTTTACAGCAAAATAAAGATGACAGGGATGGACATGGACAGCCTTGTTTAGCAAGAGCCACCAAATGATTCAGGAGGGCTGGCAGAGCCTGTACAGTATAAGCAATGTAGCTGGAGTTATATTGGATCAACTAGAGTTTTATGTGGGCCAGTACCACATACAAGACTCCTCCTGATTCCACTGCCACCTCTTCTAAGAGGAGGCTATCTAGCAACAAATCATATTTGCAGGGCAAAGGAATGTTTATGCCTATCTTCCCACCTTTATTTATCAGCTCTCACAGTTAAGAGCTAATTAAGACTTCACAGCAGCTCCTGCAAGAGGAGGTCTCTGAAAAAGATGGAGTGACTACACTGTTATTCATTTCATACCTCCAGAGGATTTCCAATAAAGGCATCACAGACACCACTACAACCAGCAACATCAGGCAAACTGAACCATGTAAATGACAGCTACAACTATTTCAGCTTGCTGTGTTAGAAAAGATACCTCCCTTCTCATGCCTACCTGCTCTCACTTAGGAGCCAACATAATTATTAGGCCACACCTGCTATCAACTCCCTATTAAGTTATCAAAAAATGCTTCTTGTTCTTTAGCTGCAGAAAGATGGAATGGCTCATGACTGGCACACTGGTACTGAGCTCCACTCAGGAAAATACCTGAGGGCTCATTGTGATAGAGCTGTTTCTACCTTTAAGCCATGTTGTTATTCTCACTTGTGATCCAGTCAGGGATGCATCTCAGAGCACAGATCCCTGCCCTCAGATCAAGGTGTCAGGCTAAAACATTCTCTTTCAAAAATATGTGAAACCCATTACGCATTGTAGGGTGTGCCTTGTTGCTTCATGCTTTCACAGCATCTGTGCAACAGGGTCCTGATCCACATAGAAAAACTTCTAGATGCAAAAGTAATAATAGCTCTTGTCCATTGAAAGCTTTCCCTCAGGCAGGTAAACCACAGAAATTCTCTTCCATCTCTACCACATTCCAATACTTCCAGCCTCCAAATGCCCAAGGCACCATGTCTATGCGCTGCTTGACTGCCTCCTGAGAATTCTTATGAGCAACTGTTTTCTTAAGTTCCCCAAGATCAAACCTCTGAACTCTACAAAGGCTCAAAGGGCTGCAGCCCTGCAGGAATTAATCCACACAAAGTTTGTATATTGTACCAGAGAAGGCCTTCTGCCCAACTCCTCTTCCCTTTCCCAACTACAAGAGCAAATGCTGGATACAGACAGACACATGTAGGGACAAATTGAGTTACATTTATCTAGTAAGTGAGACTTTGGTGAAGACACACTTTCATTGTGGATCAATTTCTATATAGGTGCTAAAGCCAAGCTAAGCAAAAGTTTTAATCAGTGCTACAAAATAATTTCCACCTAAAGACAAACTACTACCAGAAAGGAGGAATTTGATACTTTCTGCAACCAATTTGTTTGATTCCCCGGTCATTTTTCTGTACAGCACACAGTGGTCAAGGCATTCTTTTCCCTCCAAAAATATTGGCACTCTGGTATAGGTTGCAGATAAATGTTTCAATCAAAAAGATGGCAGCCCCCTTTCTCTTACAGAATTACTTTTTTTTCCTTCTAACTTGTCAGAATGAAACTAGAGAACTGAAGCCAGAAGATTCCTTGTCACTCCAGCAGTGTAACAAACTTGATTATTGTTGGTACAGCAGAGCTAAGAAGGTCCTCAACAGAGAGAATGAAATGGGGCATGGGACAGGGTGTCCTTTCCAGACTCCCCAGCTCTGGAACTGCACATCCAATAGCTCTGCACCAATAACTGGGATGATGTCCAGTAATGTGCTTTCCACTGCCATTATGCAGGAGGTCTGGTATTTATAGGCATACTCACCTTTCTGAAGAGGGGACAGTTCTTGTCTACTGCTAGAAAGAATGCCAAGTAACACAAAGATCTCCCAAAACTTCCCTTAGATGCATTTATCTCATTGCAGCATCACGCCCTCAGCAGTCACCTGACTGGGAAAGAGACTAAGCCAGTGTTTTCCAGCCTCTCCCTAAGGACTGAAGCCTGCCAGGGCTGTCTAATACAGTTTCAAACAAGATTTCAGCTCCTTTCTGCAGCCAGGGAGAGGTCAGAGAGACACCAGGCAGAACAGTAACTACACACATAGGTCACTTCAGCTCTGTGCAAGCCTGTAACAGAAGCCCATCTCCCAGCCCATGATTGTCTAGAGATTGTGTGGCTGTCCACTAGCAAAATTCTCAATGATTATACCAAAGTACTAAAACACAGACAAGATTGAAGGGTTGACCCCTGAGTCCAGACCACAGCTTCTTTAGCTTAGTCTTCACATTCAGATCAAGTTAATGTACCAATGACAGACACTCCCCATGTGCCACTCCAAGCTGTTTTTGAAGTGTTCATGCAGAACTCAATTTTTTCTACTATTAGCTATTCCCTGTCAGCAGCCAAGGCTACAGGACAGGCTTCTACTAATACATTGCTGCTGATCTAGGGGTTAAGATTCCTGGCTGACGTAGCTTTACCAGACAGAAACTGTTTTACCAATAAAAGGAAAATAATCTGATTTTATTTCCAATATGATGCAGAGGATCTTTAATATCACAGGAACACAGATCTACTCTGGTTAACATGACAGTATGAGACAATGCTAATGAAGGAATGTAGTGGGCTATCAAGGTACATGTAACATTTTCTTCACAGTTATTCTTTTTATTAAAATAAATTACAATCTCAAATACAGAGCTGAAGGAGGGAAAAAGCCAGTGCCAAACCATTGTGTATGTACCATACTCACACAGGGCAATAGGCTATGTTCATCTTTATTCAAAATGGTTGCTGGAATAATTTAAACATGTATGTTGTGTCTAGGTGTTTAGCAGCTGCAGCTGACAATTTAGTAAGAAGCCACACATACAAGTTACAAGGAACAGCACAACCCTAGCTGCTTTTCTTAGACCTATGAACAGTATCATTCCCGTTCCACTCCTTAGTCACAGCATGCTCACTTTCTAGCTCTCACACTCTGTCTTACCACTCTCTCGGGGCAAGGTTTTAACCCAGGCAGAAATGGAGAACATGTACTTGCTACTGTCCCATTCCCTGGCCTCTTCATTTGTTTGATTCTATGCTGGATATTTCCCAGGGTACTTCCCACCCTGCTGCATCAGTCTCTGCAAGCAAACACCAACCACATGCACTTCCCTGCTCATCAGATGGCACCCCAAACAAGTTGAAGTTCTTTCTTCCTAAATCACTGATAAACAGGTGTCTAAAGCTCTAGTCAAAGCTAGTATAACCCTCCTCAGCAGTCTCAATCCACACCGAATGCAAACATTTTCCAGGATTTAATCTACATCTTACCTGGTAATGTTTTTTCTGCACTTATTAACTGGGAGGATCAATAGTCCATTCTGTAACACAGCTGCCTGGAATTTAGTAAGATAAGTTATTGTAGTAGCAGGTTGGACCAGTCTATCCTCTCCAACTAGGCTTGGAGTTAGAAGTTTGATTTGTTGGAATCTTTATGTGAACAACACCGATCCAAACAGAATAAAATGCCCTGGACTCATCTAATGCTGAGTAAAGAAGGCAGAAATAATGGGAAGTAGTGATCAGGGGTGTTTCCTGTGGTTGTGGATGGGGAGCAGGTAGGGAGGCAAACTCCACTAAGTTCCTGCCACTGGAATAGTCTCCTGTGATTGAATCACCTTGCAATGCCAAGAGCAGGGATCAAGTTTACATGAATGCATTAGGAAGTCCTAAAGAAGCAGACTGCACTTAATGCAGTCAAACAAACTTTGTAGGAGCCATAAGCCAGTTAGGTCCATTCTAACAATGAGCTTCTGATGGTTTCTTGCTTCACTAGACTGCACAGCAGTCAGAAGTCTCCAGCCTTCTCTGCTCCCTTCTCCCACTTGGAAACCACAGTGAGTTTTTAACTCATCTGCAGTTCTGCAGCTTCTGGGTTTTCTTTACAAATAGTTGTCTTTTCCACTGGCTGCTTTTTGAGAAAGGGGAAAGGGAGATAAGAGTTGGAAGAAATTTGTCCTTCAGACCAAGTGTGTGATAATCATGTGGCCAATTATTTCAAAGTATTGCATTTCTTTATCTATGGCTGCATCAAATGGGTTTCTGGTTTTACATGGTAAAAGCTGATTTACTAAAACTGCTTATTATGTGAATACTTTCCTTCCAAATATTCATATAATGGAGACAAAAACATTAAAGATCATCCTCAAGGCATTTCTGAAGTTCATCCAGTTCTCTGCAGAGTTTTGAGTCCCCAAACAGTCTGTTAAAGGGAGTGCAACCAACTCCTTGACTTGAGAGCTGAATAAGATAAAAATGAGTGCTAGGGCATCTCTTATGATAAAGAAGAATGAGGTTAAAGTATCACACCCATTGCTTCTGTTCCAGGTGTGACCAGTTCCTCCACTTTGACACCAAGGCTCTTTTTATACCTTTTGTTACCAGAGCTAGGTTTATTCTGCAGGAAAATCTAAACAGCATAAAGACAGCTGCAACTAAAGGCAGATTTCAACACCATGTAAACTGGAAGGACTGTAGAGTAGCTTTTACACAGAGTCATTTTGCCTATTTTTTTATGGGACCAGGCGTGAAACGAAAGCATCATTTGCTCTGTGGACTGGAGAGAACTTATATTCCCTCTCCAGCATCTCCTGGTTCAAGAAGAGTTTGGCAGATCAGCCACTTTGGAAGTACTCCACTTCTAAACATTTTCATGCGCCTTTCTGACACACTTCCCAGAGATACACACAAGGTAACAAGGTTGAAGTAGGAAATCCATTAGGAACTGGCCTGCACTGTGGAGATTCGTACTTCATTGAATCATAGAATGGTTTGGGTTGGAAGGAACCACAAATATCATCTGTGCCTATCTCCATGGGCTTGGACACCACCCATTAGACCAGGTTGTTCAAAAGTCCATCCAACCTGGCCTTGAACACTACCAGGGATGGGATATCCACAACTTCTCTAGCAACCCTTTAAGTAAAGAATGTCTTCATAACATCTAAATTTCTTGTCTAGCTTGAAAGCATTCCCCCTTGTCCGATCACCATCTGCCCATGCAAGAAGTTGCTCTCCCTCTTTATATAAAGCTCCTTTTAAGTACTGAAAGGCTTAAATCCTTCTACTGGAAGGCCACAAATACTTCACACATTCTTCTTGAAGTTCATTGCCCTGCATGTCATGGAGCAACTTTTATCTGCTTTCATAGTATCTGCATAGAATCCACTCCTTAGTATCAGTAGTGCCTCTTAAAATAAGTTTTTGGATCTCAGGCTGGAAACCAGAACTATTAAGACTTCATATCCTAAATTTTATTCAAAATACTTTAGAAGAATACAGGCAAACAGGGCAGTCAGCCCAAAGTGCACACGTGACAGGACAGATTTTAATGTTCAGCATCACTGGAATTTCATTTGCTTTCTCAGTCCACTGCCCAAAGGAATGATTTCAGTTTCTGGTCCTCAAGATTCAACCTGACATGTGAGAAAAGAACACTGGAAGGCTTTTTAAAAAAACCACAAGCATAACAAAGCAACCTAGTGGGCTTTATTTCCCTACAATACTTCCTGAAGCAGCTCAAAACCCTAACTGTTTGCTTGCATTGGAGTCAAAGCCTGCTGGAGTCAACAGCAAGGTTTCCCATGGGTTACCATAGCTCACCAGTCCTCATCCAAGGCAGAGCTGACTGAAAACATCAAGAAGCAGAAGTAAATACCTGTAATCATTCAAGAAGTGAAATATACTGCATCTTCTCTCAATCCTCCATGAAAGCTTCTTGCCCTTGTCAGAAAAGGCAGCAAGGCCACTTCAGAGCTCTGCACAGCAGTACTGCAGCTGGTGCAGCTCAGCACTCTCAGGAGTGGGAGAGGTTTGGCTCAGCAGCAGGGGTACTGTACTGAGGGATGGCAGCAACTTACTACCAACAGCAAATCACCCGTAGGTAACTGAAAGGACTATGTCCCTGAGAACCCAGAAGGTAAGTACTGTATCTTCCTGCAAACAGGAGAGACACAGCTTGGGCAACCTCACAGTAGGGGCAGGACTGAGGAGGCTGAAGACTTGCCAGCACTGTTACTTATGGGTTGCCTGCAGCAATTCTAACTCCTCTAGCCTGGAAAAACTTAGTTGCAATAAACAGTCCTACCACAGTCAGCTATTAAGAGAGCATAAAATCCTATACAAACCTAATGCTTCTGGATCCAGGCCCCTGGTACCATGGAGACCTCTCACATGCCTTTTCAACAAACTGCAGTGCCCAGTGGCAATCACTAGATTTAACACACAAATTCCAACTATCCCAAGTCTTAAAGGCTCATTCCCATCATCCCATTCACAGCAAGGAGAAACCAGTGAAGGCTCAAATGTGATTAGGATGCCAGTCACATTTACTGCCTTATAGCAGTGCCCAGCTTCAACCCACATTTCAGCACAAAGGAATTGAAACTAATGTACTGGTCATCAAAACAAAGCTGGATGATTACAGCAGAGGATGCACCACGTTCTTTGTACAACATTTTCCTTTGTGCTGCTGGAAAAACTTGTGCCCAGACAGTGAAGAGTGCATTTTGATGTTAAATTACAGTGACCACCATGCTGGAAGGTAGCAGCAAAAAGCTACCACTTGAACAGCTTAACTGCTTCAAGGATGCCAAATTCTGTTGTAATTCTTCAAAGAGCAAAATCCTAAGTTCTTCGTGAAAATTTCCAGATACAGTAGTCACTGTTTTCTGACCCATCCACTAAAGTCTTAGACTAAAATATTAAGGTTTTTTTTAAATCTATCTGTCACAGTTGCCTCTCACAGAGTACCCTCTACACCCATTGCACTGAGTAACTAGCGATAAAACAGCTTGCCTGATCACAAAGTCTGTTTTAAAAAGATAAGAGCTCCTTAAAGGGCTTAAACAGCTCTCATATTGTTCAGCCATTTCCCCATAAACTCTCAAAAGCAGCCCAAATTCACAGATCACTGATCAGCTGATGGCAAAAACACAGGCAGTTTATTAATGCTCTCTGATCAAGAGTATAGCTTTTTCCACTCAGGCTACAAGCAGATACTTTTAGCTTTTGAGGTCCCCAGTTCAATCCCTGGATGCCAGCCATGACAGACCAAATGATTCAAACAATAACTGAATAATCTCCACTCTTGAGATGGTCAGAATAAAGAATATGCAGTATTTGCCATGCTTGCTGATATCATGAGTTCTGACAGAAGCTCACATCACCCTGTTGTGGTGGTAGAGGCATTCTTACAGCTTTGCATCTCCTAAGAAGTCCCATTATTGTGTTACTGTGTGTATATATATATATATATATTATTACATTATTGTATTATATATACATTATATATAGATATATAATTGTATTTTTTATATATATATATGCATGTGTGTGTATAAATATACATTGATTCTCCAATACATATTTATTTTCTTTTTGTTGGAAATTCATGATCACCCAGGGAAAGCCCAGAAGATTCAGGCTAAGTTTTGTAAAATCCACGAAAACTTAAAATGACTAAAAGCGCCAGTCATTATCCTGTGAAGAAATTTATTTGGGTCCATAAAATATGCAGGCTTTTATGACTTGGTTATACTTGGAGGGGCTGGTTGCACTGACCTGCAGCATTTTGGCACAGTCCAGCCACACACAAGCCTATTCACTTGTTGACATTTGAGAATAGACTTCCAGGTAGGCAGTTGTTCTCAGCCCTATACATGGGTGACACTCTGAAGTTACTGCTTTTTGCAGCCTGAAAAGAAGACAGTCTTCACCTGAACAAGTGCAGGCAAGCCAGAGAAGCTCAAACACACAGACCAGAAGAAAAAAATTAAAAAGCCAGTAAAGCAATACAATGGACCAGGCACAGAATAGGGAAGGCAGCAGGCAGCTGATCATGCTCACACATTCATTCTGTTCCAAGCTGCAACTCAAAGGACAATCGAGTAAATATTTTAGGGAACTTCTAGAGAAATACCATTAATTACACAAAACACTATCAAAGCAGACTCCATCTCACAGAAAGCACATTGTGGACTTCAGAGAAAGGTGAATCCTTGCATGAAAGAATGTGCCCAGTTACGCAACTCATGGGGAGAAGCTCCACTTTGACTCCACCCAAAGACCAGCTCACACCTGCATCACAGAGTATCTGGACCCTGTCATTTTAGCCCACACATTGCAGTTGTGCATTCTGCTCTCATTCCTTCCCAAGAATGACTTGAGTCACCCACTGTAAGGCTTAGTGACACTTCAATTCCAGGGTGCAGTGAGAGACTCTGCTTTGGTTCTGTACTGCATTCAATTACCATCATATCAGAAATTCCTTTGTGCAAATTAGACCGGCAGCTGATTTGAAGGGGAGAGAAGTCCATTTCCAGTTTCAGGAAATAAGGAGCACCAGTTCTATAAGGACGGTCCAAGAGTGAACAAAAAGGCCAGACTACTTCCTAGGGCCACAAACAAGTGTCTGGTGGTGGTCAGCTAACGTTGCCCGCCCCACCAAGCCCTGAGCCTTCTTGCATACCTGAAGAACTGAAGCAAGGAAAGAACACATAGTTGGCACAGAAAGTGGTGGAACAAGTTAATGCGTTTGTGCCATGCTCACTTATCGATAGCTTTAGAGACCATGGAACCCTCCTCCCATGCCCAGTGACAAATCAGACTGTCTTCTCAAGCACTGGATATTCAGGCACATTAATACCCTCCCTGTTTATCAGCTTTCTCCTGCCCTAGGCTGGAGAGGACACGGTAACCCCAGCAGCCTGCGAGGGGCCCGGTGACACGGCCACAGACAGCACCCCTGGGTGCCTGCCCCTCGCCCTCCCCTCCCTGCTGTTGGCAGCCACAAGAGAGGAAGAGGACGAACAAGGACACCTTGTTCGGTCTCGTGTACCGAACTTCTCCAGTCAGCTGTCCGGAGTCCGGTTCACAGTCCGGCAACACGGACGCCGGAGACAAGGGACTGCAGCCCCGCGAGCACGGGCCCCGGCGCGGCCCCTTTCCCGGGGGGTCCTGGGAAGCCGCTTTATCCCCACTCTGCACAGCGCTGCCAGCGCCCGCGGCTCCGGTTTCAGAGTGGGAAGCGGCTCTGCGCGGATCCGGCACAAAGAGGCCCCTGTCCCCGCGGCGGAGCGGAGGCGCGGGCTCCGGAGGGAGGGAGGGAGGGAGGGAACGCCTCGGCAGCCCCCAGTGACGGGGCGGTGGCAGCGGGCCGGCCCCAGGAGGCCGGCGGCGGGGCACCCGGCGAAGCTTAGGGACGCGAAGGCAGTGAAACTCCGGCAAGAGCTTCCCCAGCCCCTCGCGACCAACCCGCCGGGACCACAGCCCCGCCGCCCTTCCCAGCACCGCACGCCGCCGCTCCCGCACCTACCGGGGGTCTCCGCTGCGCCTCCAGACGAACCGCGCCGAGCCGCCTCCCAGTCCCCTCCTGCCCACAGCCAGCGCCCAGCCGGGTACCGCCTCCCCCACCCGCCCCCTTTCCATGAGGAAACTTTTCCCTCGCAGTTGCCAGCGCGTCCCGAGACACGCTGCTCGCCGCGGGAAGGCGGCGCCGGGACCGGGACGGGCTCCGCCGCCAGGACCCCCAGCACCCCGCAGGGCACAGGTCCGAAAAGGCGGCGGGCCCGCGGAGCGAAGCCCACAGCAGCGAGCCCGCCGCTTACCTCGCAGGCGGCGCGGCGGGACGCTCGGCGGGCAGCGGCCACCTCGGGGAGGGGCCGGCTGAGCCCTCCCCCTACTTCAGCCGCGGGACTCGGGGGTCCCGCCCCGCCTCCAGCGGCTCCCGCGGGGCGGGCCCGCGCTCGGGCTGCTCCGATGGCAGCGACGGAGCCGCTCCAGCACAGCTCCCGCCTCCCGCCCCCGCCGCCCGGCCCTTGATCCAATTAACGGGAGCGGGCTCTGCCCAGGCAGGTGGGGTCGGCAGAGGTGCCGGGAGGGCAGCGCCGGCTCCTGTTGTCGTTCTCCCCTACCTCCACGTTGGGAAGGGCTGCAGCTGTGGGATGCGGAGGGGACTGAGGGAAATCGGCCTGGCTGGGATCCCCCTCGTGGCGGGGTCGGGAGGGAGACAGCTCTGGGAGGAGCTGCCCACTCGGCCCAGCCCCGAGTTCGGCTCCTGTCCGTGAGTTCGTTCATCTGTGTGCTGTACCGGCCAGCTGACGTGCAGGGCTTGGAGCCCCCCTGCTGTTGGAGCAGGAGGTTCCCCAAGGCTGATTTCCACCCAAGTGAAGTGCTGTGGTCTCTCGTGTGAGAGTGGCATGGGTCACTCTCCCTGGGCTTAGAGGGTGGCATCAGTTCACCTTGGCATCCGTCTTTCTCGTTCAGCCCGATCTTGCAAACTGCTTTCAGTCACTCTTCCATTTCTCTGAAAACGTCTATCTGAATAATTTGGACGTCATCTTTTAAATCCCTGAGTGCAATATCCCCTGGGCCAGGGCTTGCTGGCGGAGCGCTACCAGGCCTTGCTGGCCCGCCTTCTCTTGAAGTCACTGCTTCCAAGTGACTTGGGACATAATTCCAAGGACCAACTGTGGGTTTGTAGTGATGTTTATTCAATTGGTGGAAAAAGGAAAGACTGAGAGCCTTGCAGAAGAAAGAAAGGAAAGACCATGCCATAAATCTTCCATTTCTCTGCAGCAGTACTTAGGTGTTTTGCCTTTCTTTCCAAGTGCCCTAGATTTCATAAGAACCAGAAAATAACTGTGCTGATGCCCTTCATATACAGTGAAATTTTGTGTTAGAAAGTGGACATTAGAAACCATTCCACTTAATTTCTTCTGAGACCAATCCTCTGTTCACCTTTACCAGCATAGGGTCCCTGGAAGGTAGACACCCATGACAGGTCATTGCCTATGGGTGTCACTTGTAAAAAGTGAAAAAATATGCTTGTCTTGTCCTTGAAGTTAATCACAGTTGAGAGTATAAGCAACTTTGACTTTTACTAAAACAAAACTGAACCCTATTCTTTGGCACAGATACTCCCTAATTCAATTAAGTTCTGCATTTTTGATTTCTGTTATCAAAGTAATGTACATTAATGAAGGTCAGAAAAGGCAAGCTCCTGTCATCCATTAATAGTCTATATCCAGTGTTTGCCCGGTGTTATGTTTGCATGCTGATTTCTAGATTGCTATCTCATGTGCATCTAAGATAGCATGTCTAAGACAGATACTGCCCATGTGGGACTTGGCCATCACCAATACTGATTGCAAGGTGAGAGTATTAAATAGCATGGCTGTTGCGATCCTGTCCTCCAAGGCTGGAATGGCTTGGGGGAGATAGGGTGCTTTGGTAAATGAGCCCATAATGATAGTGATCTTTTTGTTCATTTTCGTGGTATGGGCAGCTTAGCAATGGCCATGGAAGAGAAGGAGGTCAAATAGCATGATATTTACTCCTTCATCTCTTGGGTTTTATATTTTGTTTTACTTTTTCATGGAATATAGGCTTGTTTTCATATGCATGGCAAACTCTAGTTGCTCTAATGATACATACATCAGTATATATAATTTATATATTTGTATATGATTTATACATTTGTATATAATTGTATATTTAGCTAAGGTGGCAAAATTATTCATGCTTTGGACAAAGGTCCTGGAAACAAGGAGGCAGAACACCTAATGGTATTATTACTACCATGAAACTGATCTTAGTTTCAATATAGCTTCACCGGATCCAGTGATAAGACAACGTGATTCTGTTGGAGAGAACCATGTCCCATAACTGAGGCAGAACCTCAGCATAATTGTACATCAGAGAACTGGCAGAATAAAATAAACCTAATATCCTGCCCATGCAGAATTCTATTCCTCTTTGTTGCATACTGCAATTCTAAGACACTGTAAATACGTCAAAGAATATTTTTTCAAATTAGTCTTTCTCTTGCTCAGAGTACCATCCAGACACTGAGCTGTGGGACATCAGGCCAGTGGCATTTTTCTGTGCATGAACTGTGTACTGTCTGTTGTTCTTACCCTTAGTGGATAATTATTACAAAAATATCTCGTGATTCTCCAGAGAGAAATCAAACTTGGTGTTAGTCATTGACACAAACACTCTATTTAGCATGTGACCTCATCTTGAGTACTTTGTGCAGTTCTGAGACTCAACATTTGAGAGTGGTGTTGAAGTCCTCGATTGGTCCGGAGTCCAGAGTCTGGCTTGCCTAGGTTGGAGAAAAGCAGGCTGAGGGAAGACCTCATGGCTCCCTACAGCTTCCTGAGAAGGGTAAGTGTAGTGGGAGATCTGATCTCTACTCCTGGGATCCAGTGATAGGATGCATAGGAGTGGTCTGAAGCTGTAAAAGGGTAGGCTTAGACTGGACAATAGGAAGCATTTCTTTACAGAGAGGGTAGTGAAACACCGGAACAATCTTCCTAGAGAGAGGTGGTGAATGCACCAAGCTGTCAATTTTTAAAGGCATTTGGACAATGCCCTTAATACCAGGCTTTGACTAGGTCAGCCCTGCACTGGTCAGGCAGTTGGACTAGATGTTCATTGTAGGTGCCTTCCACAGGCAATAGCCTTTTCTACTCTTTTCTAGTCTATTTCATTTCTAAAAAATGCTGTGATAGCTCCAAGATGGAAATGCGTAGGTTACACTGGTTTTTGTTAATGGGTACAGTTCTAAGACAAAAGCTGTATATTATAAAAGTGCCTGTTGAGACTCTAAGACTTGCTAATTGGTTTGGTGTATATGTCCAAAACCAGATTGTATTAGTGATTATCATTTTTGTGTATAGCATTCTGATACAGCAAGTAATAAAACTTTGTTACTGTTCAGGGAAAGAGCATAGAGACTGTTTGTTGTTTTTCTGGGGAATTTTTCTGTGCCTTTTCTAGTATGTGAGAAAATCCATAGGTAACTGTAGTTATAGTGCAAAAAATAGTAGCACGTGAAACCAAACCCTACAGAAGGCATGGCTATGTACAGCTATTTCAGAACCTGTGTTCATAGCCTCCTGTGTGGATGACTGTACCTTAATTACTCAGCATAGTTACTGTTAGGCCTGAAGCCAGGGACTTCACTGCTTCAGAGATGAGGGATAAGGTTCCCCACGGCCGGCAGACAGCAGCCTCCTTTGCAGGTGCGAAGTGCTGGTACTTCCCTTTCTGTTGGTAGAGCTCTTCCTTCCCCATTCTTGTCAGCTGCACCATGTAGGATCTAGTACTCTCTGAGCTGCTCTCGACAAGACTTTGTTATCAGCTTTTGAAGCACCTTTTGTTGTTGATGGTGTTGATGCTGTTGTTGTTGTGTTCCAACACCAGGTAAGTTTTCTTGTGGAAATGATGTTTTGATTTGTTTTGATTGCCGTGTTTGGGGCTTTAATAGGCCAATTTGGTGCTCTACAAACTAATGAGGGGCATATGATTTTACGTGCTGCACCAAATAAACAAGAGGCAGACAGACGGACCGCGCGTTTCAGGCCGGCTCGGCCCTCGCAGCCGCCTGTCGCTGCCGGGGGGCCGGAGGCGCTGCTCATGCGGATGGCCGGGAGGCCGGCAGGGGTAGGGGGGGAGGCGGGCTGGGGCTAGACAAGCACGCCGAGCCCTCCCCGGCCTACCCCTGTCGATGGCGCTGCCCCTCAGCGGGGAAGGCTGGCGGGGGCCGCCATGGCCGGCGAAATCGGTGCCGCTCCGGGGGCCGGGCCGAAGCCGCTGCCCCCCGTTCCCGCCCCGGTTATGAAACCGCGGGGGAGGGGCCAGTGCCGGCCGCCGGCCGCGGCGGCGCCGGGAGAGCCGAGGCCGCGGGAGCGCAGGTGAGAGCGGGGGGGCTTTCCGCCCGGGCCGCGAGGGCCGCGGGCCGCGCCGGGGGCTGAGGGGAGGCCCCGCCGTGCCCGGAGGTGCCGGAAGCGGCAGCTGCCTGCGCAAGAGCCTGCGCGGTGCCCGCCGAGCTGTATTTAACAGATATCCGCGATGGCCATTCAGGAATTCTAAACGAGCTCAACGTGAGCGCAGGTTCAGCCCAGGGATGCTGTGCGGGAAGGTGCTGCGGCTGCGGAGGGCCTTTGGCGCACGGCCCGCTGGCTGCAGAGAAGGCCGTGGAAGGCCTGTGCTTTTCCTCAGGGGCCTGGTGGCGTTGTGGCCGGCATAACCCGGGACACGAGTCGCTGAATCTCACCGCCGTTAGAAGAGCAGGTCCGGTGTGGCTGCCAGGCTGTGCACGAGCTGAATCCAAATACCAGGTGGTGGTTGTGAGGAAAAGTGGCCACTATGCAGGAAGTACCTTCTGAGCCCATTTGTTGCAAGGCCAGTCAGCCCTGGCCATCATCATAAAAATTCTGACCTTTTGCGTAGCTGAATCTAAAGAGCTCAGTGTGAGCTACCAGAGAAACAGTTAGGGGATTATGTGGTTTCACAGATGTACTTTATGCAGATCTGTGCGTTTCAGGCTTAAAAGTCTAGTAGAGGCACATCTGTCAAAACATATTCTAGTGCTCTAGGATACATTCATTTTCATATGTGAACAAAGAAGATTTTATTGAACCTGTTCCTCTCTTCAGTAGAGAACAACAAAAAGCTAGTGTTATCCCAATGAAAGAGGATACACATCTAATCACTACCTTCGGACTAACTGGGATATGTTCCATTCCACTTTTCCTCTCTGTCCTCTGGTTAGAAGTGTATGACAGTCTTACCTTCCATGCTTTGCTTGCTTTCAGTGGTCAGACAGAATGGCTCCAGTAAACCAGCCAAAGGACAAGAAGCGTGAGAGGGCATGTCAGCATTGGCCAGAAGAAGCAAAATCAGCTGGGAAGAGGAAACGGGACTATGGAGAACGAGGGAATGAGAAACAAGAAAAGAAGTTGTTTGTGAGAAAAGCATCTAGACCCTCAGGGAAAATCGGTAATATTCCCTCAGATTCTTTCTCCCTACCAGATTTACTGCAAATGACAGGCATTTACTAGTTGAAGAGAAAGAATGCCAAGAATCATGTTCAGACATGAGTGTTCAGATGATGTTAGATTTAAGTAATAGGCAGACTTGTGTTGGGGTAGTACATCCTCCAAGTTTTTGTCTAGTGAATGTGTGTGCATGCAGGAATGTTTGAGACTCTGTACCCCTTGATAAAAGCCTGAAGCACTGAAGATGCTGTTACAGCTCATTTGAGGGTGGTCAAGTTTTATAGAATTCCAGTATTACCAGATCTCTGCTTTAGTGTCAGACAGACCAGTCTTGGTAATAAATTCTTACTCTCATGCAATTCTGAATACAACTGTTAGTTTAAGTGTTGGTGTCCTACAGCATCCAGTCTGAGCTGGTATTTGAACCCCATTCTTTCCCTGTTCTAACTTTTGCTACAGTAAGTATGAATACTTTCTACCTCTGTTCAGATTATAAAGGACAGAGTTTCCTCTAATTTCTTCTTCTCATGTGCGTTTTTTTTCCTTTGGTGACTAACTTATGAGAAAGACCAAATCTTAAAGAGTTTTGATGTAATGTGGAGTTGTGATTAATTTCTAATATACTGGAAAGTTTAATGCTTTGCATATATTGAGGAAGTTGTCCAGACTTTACCTACAGCGATTTCATAGAATTATTTAGGTTCAAAAAGACCTTTAAGATCATAGAATCCAATGGTTGACAACTCTTTCAGTGAAGAAATTTTTCATGATAGCAAATCTGAACCTCTCCTGGTGTAACTGGAGACCCTTTTGTCCTTCCTCTCACTTGTTACTTGAGAGAAGCGACCAACTCCCTTCTTGCTGCAGTATCCTTTCAGGTGGTTGTAGAGAGCAATATGGTCTCCCCTCAGCCTCCTTTTCTCAGACATAACTTTTAATTCCATCAGTGGTTTAGGAAATCACTAGGGTTACTGCCTTATGTGGAGATACTATGTGTTTTCTGTACAATTTTGGCTTAAGGATCCAGAAATTACTTAAGTCTTTTTCAAAAGTCAGAGATACAGGGGTTCTATGATTTTGCACATTTCCATTGTGTGATCTGTAAGTCCAAACTTGGAGGAGTTAGCAGAGTGAACAGTAACTGTGGAGGCAAAATACTCTGTTTGAAAGGAGTTCCGTTTATAATTGTAGATAGTTAAAACATCTTCTGTAGTTAATTTAGCTACATGATTTTATTGTAGCTTTGTGACCCGATTTTTGTATTTGGTAAGAATCTGCCATTCCTGTAAGATACTTCAGAAAAATGAGGCTAATCATATTTTCCCTTAACCCTTTCTTAAAAAGATGAAGACCTTTCTATTTGAGATTTCCCATTCTGTGTTCCAGTTTGTTTGTGTTTGGAATTTTTTTTTCTCCTGATCCATATAGGACAGTTTCCATTTCTTACAATTAAACCACCTTTTTAGAGGGTTTCTTTCAGCTGATTCTAAAAAGGCCTGAAGCTTTGTTTCTTAATAAACTATCCTTAATTGTAAAATAGAATCTGAAAAAAAATACCTCAATTTCTGTCACCTCTGAAGAAGGAACTGTGGATACCAATTCTTTAGTGGAAAAAAAAAAAAAGAAATTAGAATAGAAATACTTTTGTACCTATTTCAACAAGTGTGACAAGTGTTCTCACTATGTGAACAAAGAAGTGTGCTTTTCTCCATCATTGCATTAAAGAAAGATTTAATTTAGGTTGTAATCATATAGGATGATCCACGTGTTTTCAGTCTTCTATGTTTGTTTTCTTTTTAATGTGTGTCCTTACATGAAAATAGCATTTGTGTTTCTTAAGAAATGCATTTGACATTTAGATTCCCTGAAGTGTTACAGGTAATTGTTGTGGGGATGATTAGATCACAGACATGCGACTGAACAGATTTTTTACATAAAGGTCCCTAAAGACAAAAACTTGGAACATGAGCAAAATCTAGAAACAAGCTGTGCTGTCAGCAAAAATCACTCCAAACAGAAAGGTTTTCAGGCATTGAGGTGTCAGCAAGTCTATTATCAAAAATAAAACTCGCAGTGCTGTAAGCAGACTGTATGGGCTACAGCATGAGCAGACAGAAAGTTCTGATTCACAGCAGGCTTTTCAGGAACTGTGTGGAAGCTCCTGTTGCCATACTTGGGAAATTTTCAGGTGTTCCTGCTGATAATAAATGTAACTTTAGCTGTATGCAGGGGCTTACCACCTCCCATGGCATATTTCCAAGTTTCTGGGGCTTTGGATAGCAGTATTGAATTTTGGGTATGAAACATTGAAATTGTATGTTGTCCAAAAGGTGCACCACCCACCTGTGGCATTGCTTTAGTCCTTTCCTGTTATCTTTGTTAAATCTGTGGGAAAGAGAAGGAAGGTTTAACAAGAGGAAGCATACACAAATCTCTGGTGGCCTATGGGATGCACTGGACTCCATAATTGCAGAAGCTGCTGCACCTTGATGTATAAGAATTATTTAGAAGCTTTTATCTTGTGGCTGAAGCTTTTCATGGATTTAGTAGAAAATGCAGATGTCTTCCTATATTGTTTCTGTTGAATGAGCATGACAGGTGTTGCTAATCAGTAAGTTTTACTCTTTTCTTCACTGGCAGGTTGCAGTGGAGGTGGATTTGTGATGAGAAACAAGAGAGTCCTTTCCTCTCAGCTGGAGCGGCGATGCAGCATTGTTCATTATGTCTACCAGAAAATGCTGGGAGGCTCTATGCAAGCACAGCTCAGGCAGGTGAGGAGTGTCTCCTTCAGGACCTGTTGGACATTTCAGCTCCCTACATAAAAAGATCTTCAACACAAGCAGAGGAATTTTAAGGGGCCTAGAAAGTTCCCCACATACACAGTTTGTGGCTCCAAGTCTGGTGCACCCTTATGTTTGTTAATCCTGTAAAATGCAAGAACTGAGATGGCTTTCCCTTTTGTTTGACCCAGCCCTGCCTATTTTTAGCCTGTCTTAATTCTCTACTTCCTTGAATCATATTTAAACTTGTCCACTCTCCCAGCTGAGTTATTGCACAGTGATACTTTTGCATGCTGATCTGACTGTTTTGTGATACTGTTCTTGTATCCACTCTGGCAATCGTGTCAGGTTAAGTGTTGATTTTTTCCCTCTTCACAGACATAGTCTTCAAGTCCATAATGTTTTACTGTTTCGTAGAGCCAAATGCCTTTTGTTTGAAAGTTAATTCTTCCTGTAACATCCATAGGTGGGAAGGACCTGGGCAAGCTTTGTTGTTAAGATATTGTGTGAACTTACATTAATGACAGTTAGAAATTGTTATAATTCCTTATTCAGAGAATCTCAGGGATACTTGAAAAAGTCATATTTCTCTTTACCTTTTTAACAGAGATTGGAGCTGGCTTTTGTGCGTTCTCTTTCCTCATACTGCCTCTTTCGAAGAGCAAGTCCTTTTGACAGGAGAGTGACATGTCTGGAATGGCACCCAACACACCCCAGTACACTAGCTGTCGGTTCCAAAGGTGGAGACATAATCCTTTGGGATTGTGAAGTACTTGCTAAAACCTGCTTCATAAAGGGGGTAAGCCTCTCTATGTGAGGAATGGGTGGGAGGGAAAATTGGAGCACTATGAAATACTGCAGATAAAAACTGAGGTTTGTTGTGAGAAGCATATAAGGATTTTGGATTTCAGAGTAGCTAGTTATGGGTAGGACTGAGATGCAACAGCATGTCTGTTACCAGGTCCCAGACTGTTTTAGCACTGGGGAGAACTGAGGCATGATGATTAAGTTCATAATGAAGCAGCACTTGGTCTGTGCTCAGTGGAAAAATAATATAACAACTGGCAAAACCAAGAGATGCCAGAAACAAATATGCAGAGAGGGTGTGTCTGGTGTAGGTCTTGATCTTTCTCTGCTCACCTTTTATTGTGGCAGATGAAGAAACATCTCTGGGGAGAAACAAAGTACCTTTATGTCAAGTGGTAGAATGAATGGTGTGTACATCTGGCATACCCCCTCATTGCTGTATTCAGCCATTTCCATTCCAACAGGGGATCAAAGACTTTGTACCTTTTATCACCCAAGTTAAGATAGATACACATTGAGAGGTCTATCCTCCAGAAATTCCAGAGTCACCTTTCTCTTTTTGTAAATAGTGTGGTGCTAGACAACAAGGGAATACCTTGCCTGGGAACTGAAGGAATTGCAGATTTGTCCTCCAGGAGAGCAGCTCCTGGTTTAGACAATGGTCATGTCAAAGACATGGCTGTGTTTCGTGCTTAGAGGACTGTGGTGTGTTTCACTGTTACTGTTAAAGACATAGCAGTGCCTGCAGACTTACAGAACACACTTTTCTCCTTCCCCATCACTCAGTGGATTTTTCTTTTGTTCATCCCCTTCCTTGTAGATGGGAGCTGGAGGGGCCATCACAGCAATGAAGTTTAACCCTTTTAACCCTAGTCAGCTGTACACTGCGTCAGTTGCCGGCACTACCACCCTGCAGGATTTTAATGGCCATACTGTCCGGGTCTTCACCAGCACCGAGGACTGGGAGTAAGAATAATGCTTTGGGCCTCTGTGTCCTGCTGGCAGAAAGCACTACAGAGAGCAAGAGAAACAAAGAGAGATATGTTTGTCTCTAATATGTGAGAGCTGGGCTTCCTCTTCCCCATATACATGTTCTTTATCCTCTGAATTTCAGGGAGGCTCATTCTTTTTATTTTTCCTTGAAATGGGGTAGTGGGTAGCAAAGAGCTTTTCACTAATTGGGAGGGACTCTGATGCTGCTTACTTCCTGTTGTACATGAGTGAGTGGGGATCCAGTGGATTTCCTTACTTGTCTGTTCTTAACACACAAAGCTCTGTGCCTTGGGGACCTTCTAACCTCTTCACCTGCTAGCAGTGCTGCTTGTTGTCAGGTGGTTTTTACAGGACAATTCATAGTTCTCACCATGCTTCTCCACAAATACCACTGACTTCAAGCAGTGCCTGCCATTTAGGGTCACACCAATTCATCCCACTGAGCTTCTGGTGCTTGTCTAAAATACCAAAATTAAGAATCTGGGTTCCTTCAGTAGTGAGTGAAAAGAGGAGATTACTTGCTAGAAGCAGCTCTCAGAATTATTTTCTCAAGACTGTTGGGTTTTTTGTGGACTCATGAGGAAGCCTGAGATCTTCAATTAGTTACTTGAGTTCTGTGCTTGAAGGTAAGTGAGAGAATTTGAGTCAGCTTTCACTTTACTTTCCCCCACCTAATTCTTTCTGAGTGCAGCTTTCACGGCTGTTTTTAATTTGGCTGTTCACCTGCAACCTTGTAATAGGGCAGATGGTGAACCCAAGTCATGCTGGGATGACTGGTGGGGTGACGTAAAACTGTGAGAGATAAAGGAGAGGTAAACTGCATCCTGAAACCTAAGTAGTTGTTCTGTGGGCAGCAGATGCAGTGCACTTGAATGCCAAAGATTTGGGGACTCCCAAGTAGCACTCTTCTTCTGTCTTTGTGTAGGGTTTCCACTTTTCCTCAGTAGACCAGCTAGGGGAAAACAACATAATAACAATACAACATAACATAAAACATAACATTCCTGCCATGGGGTTAGCAATAAGATTTGCACTTGGCTTTTCCTGCTTGTTGGTACCTTGAGAAAGACCAGATATAGCACTGGAAGCAGCTTCTAGGGAGCTAGTCAATGTAAGGAAAGCTTGGTGCTGGGCTGTAATGAGATTTTACATGGTTTATGCATGGAATCGTGCTGGTGTTGCTTGTGAACTCCTAAGCATGGCCTGAGCCAGGTAGTTCACTGCAAATAAGTCCTACCTCCATAATAGAAGCAGCAGTCCCTGCTGATAATGAGGTTTGCAGCCCAAACTTTGAAGGCTCAGAATATGTGTGCTTGGATTTGAAACAGATTAGAAAAAAAAGAGTTCTTGTGCATGTGCTCTGCTAGAAAGCAGTGCTTATACCTAAAGAAACTGACAGGGTGTACCAGGAGGTGACTGTTAAATTAAGATTTTCACTTTCACTCTAACCTTGATGTCTCTTGGCTTTGTGTGTATTTCAGAAAGGGCCAGGAGATTCTCTCGGAGACATCAAGTTCAGTCCTTATGAGGCAGAGAAGCTTTATGTGGCATCAGGTGATGGCACCCTAAGTCTGCAGGATCTTGAGGGCAGAGCGGTGCAGGTGATCTCTCGTGCCCTGGACTGTGGCCATGAGCATCATAATGTTTGGTGAGAAGAGGGCACTGCAAGGTTAATTCTCTGTTCCTTGGGGTTAATGCTGTGTTGCTTCTTCATCTCTCCCAGTGTTAGGAGACACATGGGGGAGCTTGGAGACAGGGTCCTGGTTGCTAGGCAGCCACAGGGCATGTAGCTTTTATATTAGCTGAGTGTGCCACCCCCATCTTCCCATGTTACTTTCTGGTGATGCCAATTCCTATCTTGCAGATTCTGACGGCTTTTCACTTTATGAAGTGTGAGGTGAGAAGAGCAGGGTAACTTCCTTCTCTTCATTGTTGTCAGTAGTCTGTCTTGTCAGTGGCAGCTCAGGTAGCATAAGCAAAGCTATGCAACATTCCTGTACAATCTGAGTTTCAGTTTATTGAGTTTACCCTGTGGCCCTGTTGTGTTTTTAGAATAATTTATCTTGCAAGTGAAGCTTTTGCACCAAGTTCCCAAAGGAGCCCAGCATTATTCTCACTGTCCTTCTCCTGGGAGAGCTGGCATTAAGACATGTGTCTTTATCAGATAAGTTTCTATTCAGTTTTGTTGCCTGGAGCATGAAGTTGAGACACTTCTATGTGCAACTTTTCAGTCCAAAGCTTCTGTCTTTACTGCTGCTTCAGTGTTTTGTGGAAAAGGTATTTTTAAAGCTGTTTCTCCACATTTGTCAAAGTCCCAAGGATGTTCTGATCTTTCCCAAGGTATTTTCATGTGCAGGCACCAAGTGGTTCTCTTCAGCCTCAATTATGTTCCACTGTTGCAATGTGTTGCACTCCAGCTAATAAGCACTTCAAAATGACATTGAAGTTGTTTCACATTCAGTCACAGACAAGCATTGCTGATAAGCTGTCCTCCTTCCTGATACTCAGGCCCACACCACCAGGCAGGAGATTGCAGTTACAATCTGTTGCAGTCTCCTGTGTCGGGGAGGAGATGTGGACCAGAATTTCTACTGCTTTCACTTTGTTGTAGGAACAGCACTGATTTGTGTCTTTCCCTCTAGTTGCTGGTACTGCAGTGTGGACGTTTCTGCAAGCTGCCGTGCAGTGGTGACAGGTGATAATGTGGGCAACGTGGTCCTACTCAGCACTTCTGGTGAAGAGGTTTGTATGGCTCCATGCAGCATCTCCTCTATAGGAATCTTCATGGATCATGAGCTTTCTACTCTACAGGGACCCTGCAAAGAGGAGCAAGTGACTTGCAGCTCTGGAGATGAATTCACTTATTGTCTGGGTGGTGAGAAATTCTCCAATTCTGCCACCAAGTAGACATTTTACATTGTTGAGTATAATGGTAATAATTTCTAAACAATTATTACGTGTCATGTACTGTCCCTTCCTTAAGAGTATTTGCTACTAGCCAGAATAATTATAGGGTAACCTGAAAATATGAGCACACTCTGCCAACAACCTTCACACTTGCAGAGAAACTTAGTGCCGTGATAGGAGTCATTTAGGAGGTACTGCTTTGCTGTGCACCCTTCCATGGCCTGAGGGTAGGCACGGAGCAGTATTGCAGTAATACTGGGATGGAAATTGCACTCCTGCTGTTGGACACGAGAGGGCAGGCAGAAGCAGACCGTGAGTCTGGAGTGTAGTGAAAGAGGAGAGAATAGTTGGAGTGGGCCCTGCTTCTAGTACTGTCACACTGGCACTGCCCTCTCTCCTGCATGCAAGGGTAAGATCTGTAAAAGTTGGCCACCCAATGAGCTGTGGCCAAAGGTAGCTGTGCAAAGTAGTGGGCAGAGTCAGGAGTTCTCCAAGTGACTTGTCTTTATTCAGCACTAGTTGCTGAATTACTTTTTTTTCCCCCTGAAAGAATGTGACAGACTTTTCTGCAGTAGGGAGATATCCATTATTCTAGGGAGGATGGGCCAGCTTTGTGTTTATTTATTGTTGTTAATTGAAATATTTGTTCTACCCTCATGTTTCTTTGCTGACATGTTTCTAGAAGCTAATTGTATCTTCTCTCATTTTTTTTTACTTAAAGGAAGGTTTTTTGGTTTTCCAGACAAAGCAGTTTTTTCCTTCTTGTTATCTTGGCAGAAGATTTTCTCTACATGTTCCAGTTTGTTTAAATCTTTCTGCAAGTGAAAGGCTTGCATTGCTTAAGGTCTTCCAGATGTGATCTTGCTTTGTACAGTGGCACTAATACTTCCCTCCATGAAGACCTGGGCTTGTGTTTTCTCTTCTCATAGCTGTAATAAATTGTCAGATCAGAGTTTTTCTAGAATGAAACAGTTATTTCTCAAGGTCATTCTTTTCCTTTCTTGTTTCCAGTGAATACACTCTTGGTGTATTGTAGAAGATTTGTTACTCTATAAATGTGAGACCTCTTTACTTGGCACTAGGAGATTATAATTTAATTTTTTTACTCCAGATCGTGATTATTTTTTTTCTACATGATTTTCTGTTTGGTGTAGGTCTGGAAACTGAAATTGCATAAGAAGAAAGTGACTCATGTAGAATTTAACTCCCGATGTGAGTGGATGTTTGCCACAGCATCTGTGGATCAGACAGTCAAAATCTGGGACCTCAGAAACATCAAAAACAAAACAAACTTTCTTCATCTGCTTCCACATGAGAAACCTGTCAATGCAGGTGAGTTAAGGATTTCTTTGCATATTCCATTGCATTGGATTTCTAGAGAGAGTCCAATTGGCTGAGCTTTTATTGTGGTGGCAGTGTTAGGTTTTGCTCAGATTCCAAGCTGCATGGTAATTAAAGCAAGGAAGCTGTTGGGAATACGTGGCCAGAGGCAAGGAGGTGGTAGGGCAGCTGCAGCACCTTCTTAGGACTTGCCATACAAACTTTGACACTGTACCTTAGAAGTGAGTTTGAAAGCAGCAGTGGCTGAGATTAGAAAACTGAATTTATTGAGGCAATCCCTTTAACAAGAGCAGAGAATGGAACTCAAAATTCTGTTTCTTGGGTGCAACTTTACCATTTAATGGAAGTCCAAACTGCAGGTGTCCATCTCATTATTCCACTATCTTTCATTTGAATGAGCAAGTGCCTTTCTTTGCAATGTTTCCTCCTGTGATTCTGAAATGAGAAACATTTTCTTCTTAGGTAATCCAGCAAGGTAGGTTTCAGCTTACTTTTTGTAAGAGTTTTGAGTTTGAGACAGGTAGTTGTCTTGTGAAAATTTTGCCTATTGGGACACACAGCCATATTCACATCTCAGTTAAAGAAATAGTGATGGATTTTCAGTCAGTGAAATGTGACACTTGCATTTCTTGTCAGTCACAGCATTGTGATCTTCAGTTTGCCTTATTGTCCCACTTTGCTAGCTTACTTCAGCCCAACACATGGTGCCAAGCTTCTGAGCACAGACCAGCACAATGAAATCAGGGTTTACTCATCTTCAGACTGGACCAAGCCGCAGCATCTGATTCCACATCCACATAGGCAGTTTCAGCACCTCACACCTATTAAGGTGAGTTAAGTCTAAGAGGAGCACCATGCTTGGTGCTAGCAGCCATCTGCAAATCAAAAATGGTCTGATTTCTGGTTAAGATACTACACTGGTGGGTGGATATTTACACTGCTGCAGCTCCCAGTGGAGCAGTGTTCTTCAAGCTGTGGGTTGGATGTAATGAGAGTTGCTCCCAATGTCATTTTTCTGGATTACGTCAGTGGTGAGCTCTGTTCCTTTCTCTAAGCTCTCCATGACTGTCTTTCCTGATCAGGCAACGTGGCATCCTCGCTATGACCTCATTGTCGTAGGTCGCTACCCAGACCCCAAGTTCCCTGGGTACACGCTGAACGAGCTGCGAACTGTGGATGTGTTTGATGGCAACACCGGCGAGATGGTTTGTCAGCTCTACGATCCAAATGCTTCTGGGATCATCTCGGTGAGCTGAGCGCTGCAGCTGAAAGGGCTGTCAGTAACACTGCTCTGTCTCTGGGAAGGAGGCATGACTTAGGGACTAGAACCATATCCAGTTTACTTGTGACAGACTCATGCTGTCATGGGATATGGCTGCCAGCTAATACTGCTGACTCGAGCAGGGCTAGTCCATGGTCCTTTGTGGGGTTTTTGTGATACTCTTAGGGAACACTTGTTTTTCCAGATGGTTTGTTGCTGTTATATAAACTGTGGTGGTCTTATGACTGTTACATAAGCAGTGATGCTCTTACAGACTCTGTGTTTTCATTTTCAGCTCAATAAATTTAACCCTATGGGAGACACACTGGCCTCTGGCATGGGTAAGTAAAGAGAACCTGGGGCACTAAATGTGTGGGTCCTAGGCCCAGAAAAGGGATGGCTTCTTATTCCATGCTATCCATGAAGCAGTAGAAGAAAACAATGGAGGGGGGGAAAGTCTTTTCCTGCTAGGCTGTACCATTTCCTTTTGTTTAATTTATCTCATTTCCTAGACTGTAGAGCCAAGTTTAGTCAGCTTTTCACAGGCTGTGTGGGATTAAATTAGCTGGCTATAGATTAGGTTTTAGGCCTGTGACAGATGACACTAGGAATTGGGTATGTTTCTTAGATTTCCATGGCTATGTGGACACAGCACCTACAATAACTATTTTTGCATCCTCTTATATTTGGAAATGTCTTAGAAAAGGTCTTTTGAATTTTTGGCATTTATGTGACATAGCCTAAGGTATTATGATTGATGTAGAGTTTCTGATTTGCAGTATTTAATTTTTCTTCTCAGGCTTTAATATTCTGATCTGGAACCAGGAGGAGATGGCAGCCAAGAAGCATGAACATCTCTTGAAAGCCATGACAAATGAGGAGATTGAACCATGAGAGAACAGGGGATTGGAAGCTGGAGTTCATCCAGACTTGGAGGGCAGAGGCAGGCAAACCCTGGCACAAGCAAACTCAAAAGCTAAGTTAATGTCTGGGGAGCTGTAGGAGATGAGAACAAAAAGCAGTGATTCTAAACCACAGGGAAGGGAGTAAAAAGAGATGGATCTAGAGAACTGATTTAATATTTTCATCCTTTCTGAATCCCAGGGTACAAACTCAGTTGTTGGCAATGGGCAGTATAAGTCATGCAGGGAATTAGATTTTGTCCTTCCTCCCCGGATCTTTTGTTGCTTCCCTGATCCTTGTGGCCTCTGTTTCTAGAAAGTTGTGTCAATACTGGGTTCCTTCAAGTGGAGTTACAACTTGTTTTCTGAGGCATTAGGAAAACTTCAAAGATGTTCCCAGATCTTGCTAAAGCTACTGCTTTCAGCCTACCATATCTGTTTGTCACCACTTGTCAGAAGTTCCAATTTTCTGTAGTCTGCAGTGGAGCAGCTCATGACAGGGTCCCCAGCCTGTTCTAGTTCAGCCAAGCTGAGAAACTATTTGCTAACAGGATTTACATCCTGAAAAGATAGAATATTCACAGGGGTGAATTCATAGATAGCTTGGGTATCCAAGGAAACACCAAGCTCTTCCAAATGCAGGCTTGGAAAATGTGTTGGTCAAAACATCAGGCTTAGCCAATTCTCTGCTTGCAGCTGTTTAACTGAACCACAAAGAACAGGATGTCAGAGGTCTCTATCATTGATTGCAAGGACAGTACAGAGCTGGGCACCTACTGATTCTGTAGTTTCTATTTTCAGAGTTCTAGGCTGTTTCTTGCCAATGATTAGGTAATTTTTTTCACCCATGCCTATGGGCTTAAAAATGTTTGGCGAGAGTGTTATAAAACAGAAATGAGGGATTTCTTCCAAATACCCCTGCTCAGAGCCAAATTTTAAGACTGTTGTTAAAGGGTTAAGTTTTGCTTTTTCTACTTTGTTTACAAGGCTGCTGCTTGTCCCAGTGGTTGATGGGATGGGATGGGCTCCAGGCCTGTGCAGATTCTCCACGTTCGTGTTTATAGTTTTGCAATATTAATATCAATAAAATTTTGTACTAAACTAAAACTCTTTGATAAAGTGGCTGCTTTGAGGATACTGATGAACTACTTTTGTAGGGGAGAAGTTTGAGACCTTTCTACAGGAGGGCTATGAGACATAGTGCTGGGTCTGCAGCAGACCCCTCCAAGTTGGACAGGATGCATCATCAGCTGTATCTATGAATAGCTGCTGCAGTCAAAAGCAGTTTATGTCAAATCTCCCTGTGCAGTGTGTGGGATTGTGAAACAGGGAATTCCTTTAGCGGGGATATGCTGCAGTAAATTCTGTCTGCTTTCCAACACTGAGCACACTGGTTCTAACCCTGTAACCTCCTATAGAAGAGGAGTAGAATTCAGTGCGAAATTGATTTTAATAATGAAATGTATTGGAACAAGTACAGAAAGTCATTCACAGTCAAAATGTCTAAATCATCATAGAAACCTTTTCTGTGTTATGTGCAAAATTTGGTGCCTTTAAAAATAACAGGTCTGGTCCTCTTAACTGCACTTTCTATTACCTCTTTCTTGTGCCTGTTCTCACAGGCAGTAGCTTGTCCTTTATGACTGTCTTGCTATGCAGGAGACCTAGTCTGTATCTTCAGAGGACAAAAAGGTGAGGAAGATGCTGAGAACAGCAAGCTGCTTCTGCTGATTTAGGGTTCCCATGCTGGCAGATGCTGATTACGGTGTGGAGAAAAGTCCCCACGGTACTCCTTAGGGGGAACAAAGGGAAATGTTTGTAACCTAAGAACTGGCTTCTGCATCCAAGAGGGGAAGGGAACTGCACCAAAAAGGGAAGTAAAAGTAGGAAGTGAATGTGCAGTATCACCACGTGAAGAGCCTGTGCTTCTGGTGCCTGCTGCAGTCTCTCATTTTCTGCCAAAAACTACAGGCAGGTAGTGAGCACTTGGTGTGAAAGTCTCTGCAGCAGCTGCAGAGAGGCCATGCTGGAGAAAGAATCAAGAATCACACTTTGGACAAAATGCCCAAATGTGTCAAATAAAGGAATCCACAGTCACCTGCCAAAGCCAGATCCTTAATGTTTGTTGTCCATCCAGTAGAGAAGATAGGAAGAAAAACTATAGAACTTGGTATTTAATCTAGTCTTAGGTAAACAGCTCTGCTACATCTCTTAATTACAGCATAAAAACATTTTGCTAGTAAAGCATATTCCTTGGGCTGAAATCTGGACTACCTGGAGTACTGGATACTCCCCTTAATATGTCCTTGAAGTTCAGATGTGGGAAGTAAAATTTAAACCTGGGATCTTTAGACAGAAACCAAATTTCTTATCTAGGGAGACTTTCCTTTCTAGAGCAAGCATTGCACAAGAAATTGATTGTGGGTTTGCTTCAGTCACAGAAATTGCTCTCTTTCATAAGAGAGCTTTTTAGGTTCTGCTCTGATTCCACTCTGAGCCAAATCCTAGGAATGATTGAAAACTGCTTGTTTTTACGCTTGTCCTGATTTCAGTACAGTCCTCTCTTGACCCAATGTGAAGAGGGGAAGAATACCCAGTTGCCAGCAGCAACTATTTGACAGCAACCTCAAGAAACACTTTACATGTCTCCCATCATCTGCAGCAGTTCCCTCTGCATGGACAGTAGATAAATCTTGATGCATTGTTGGTGAGCTGCACCCTCAGCTCAAGCCCAGCCTTTCTACCATCAGCAGCCCTATGGTGTGAGGGAAAAGCAATCAAAGTAGTTGATCCTGAAGGGAAATGCAACTGGATGTAGCAACTGCTGGAGGCTCAAACTTCTCTGCCACAGTCATGGTGAGTGGTAATGTTTACAGTCACTTGAGAGGAGGAAAACTTGAAACTGGCCATGGTGGGAATCCCAGACTGGGTAAGCTGTATGAGGATCAGGGCACCAGACAGTATATTGGCTTCAAAGTTAAGGTCTCATTTCCTTACAGTAGCTCAGTTCTTTTTCTCAGTTATTTCTAAAGGATGTCACCTTTAGAAAGCATCCAGAAATCAAGTCCAGTTCTGTTCTGGGAAGTAAAGGCCAAAATAGAAGAATGCTGAGTAACTGAAGGTGCCCAATCATCCTTAGGGGCAACACAGCTCCTTCCTACTGCCTGGGAAGGAGTTGAAGCAACTGTCAGGCCTGCTCTTCTCCTTCATTGGAAACGTGCCGGTAGCCAGGGGGCTGAGACTGTATGCGAAAGAGTACAGTCAAGAGGAGAATGATAAGGAGAAGGAGAATGGATCCACACACAGCCAAACCCACAAAGAGTTCTGTAAGGGAGAAAATAAATGGTCAGCATGCTATCATCCAGACTTCCCCCTTCTGCCACACTCTGGTCAAGCCCGGGCTCACCTGTGTCATGCATGCTGCTCGATACCTTGCATTCTTGCTCCCAGTCCTGGGGAACAACAGGATCTGTGAGTTCCAAGAATCTTCGCAATGGGCATTTTTGCTGACAGCCAGGGATTGTCAGTGGGAAGGGTTCCTTCCCACTCTCATTCCGGTAAAACATCTCCACAGAGAAGTTACTGAAAATGAAACAGAGCAAGGTGGTTTCTTTTTCTCTACTTGAAGTTATCCCTTCCCAAAAACTAAGTGTGCACACCCTTTCCTTTATTCTGGTGGTAAGTTTTCCTCATGAGTCTTCCACTAGGAGCAAGATTGCATGCCCCAGGAGTGGAGCCTAGCCTAGGTATCAAACCCTCGAGGTGAAATCACAGCAGACATCTTTACTGCAGCCCTCACCCATCATCCTCTTGGTACAGTTCAAATAAATGACATGAGGCATATGGTGCTTGGATCTTGTTGTAGACATCTAGAGCCATCTGCAGTGCCACAAGTGTGGTGTCATGCTGAGAAAGAGGGAAAAAAACCAAATCAGTCACCCTTAGGGATGTGGCAGGGCAGCTCAGACCATAACAGACAAGGCAGTGCTGAGGGGATGTCACCTTTGTAACTTGCATCTGGAAAATGGGAGAGGAACTGTGCATGTGAGGTCTGTGCATCACAGACCACAACTGTGGTCTGTGATGGTGCCAGAGAAGGGGAGGAAGTGAAACAGCCATATATAAACTGCACTGCTTTTCTGAGAACTAGTCTCTAGAGAGCAATTTGGAAGAAATGCTTGGCTTTCCAGGCAGTAGGCTGCTGGAAAGGGGAGACAACTGTATCTGCACTTCTGAAACATCATATTTGAGTAGCATGAACCCATCTAGCAAATAAATAGCGGCTCTCCAAAGTCTGCCAGTCTAATTCATGAGCCTGAGCTAACAGGAATAAGGACATATTGGGAATTTTCCCTCAGAGATCCCAGAAGAACGATGCCAGATCTCCCACCCAGTCAGAGGCAAAGATGCATGTCCTGATCACTGCATGGGCTGTAGGGAAGCTAGAAAGGGTTAGAACTATCACCAAGCCCAAATCCCCTGTAAGCAGGAGGAGATGGCTAAAAGCCAGCCCCAGCTCTAACTTACCGCTGAATAGGCAAGTAGTTTTAGGTTCTGGTGGGCAGAGGCATTTGCTGCTTTGGTTAGATTTTTCCTGATGTGATCCAGCAGAACCCCTGAGGGGAGAGATCAGCTGGTAAGAGGCAAAAGCCAGACAGGGCAGCACAAGGCTCCCTCCCCAGAGCACTCACCGCCTTGCAGACGAGCTTTTTCTACCCGATTGTGGATCCCAAACAGAAATTCAAAACCAAAGTCTTTTAGTTCCTTCAACTGAGTCATGACTTCTGGAGTCACCCATCCAGGCAAATCCATTTTGTGTGCTTGCTAGAAAGAGAAACAGAATATTCATGTGCAGGTAACACAGGTCACAGATTAAACAGAGAAGGGGAGGGTGTCTGGAGATGTGCCCATACTGCTGTTGCTTTCCTACACTATTTTAAAAATGCAATATGTGCCTTTCCTGTATGTGTTTCTGACCTCACACTGCTATGCTGCATACGAAGAATACATGTGGGTTTTGATGTTGCTCCAGAAAATAGTAATGAAAAGAATAAAGATTGCAACCTGGGAGCTACATTTCTGTGAAAGCACAGCTGGAATGCAAGTATATTGTAATTGATACAATAATCTTAGGGCATTAACTTTACACGTGGCTAATTCTGCCCTGCAGATGGCATACAGTCAAAGAAAAAAACCAGATAAGCGAGTGAACACAAACTCAGGATTTCAGGTGTACCTGCACCTGTTCTCCTGGAGGCTCTGAGGGCCACTGAAAGATACTACACAGAGTTAGCAAGTGCTCTGTGGACAGAACAGTGGGATGCACCACTGATAAAGCCATGTACTCAAACCCAGGAGCCCGAGAACTGGGAACCAAGAGAAGAACTTGCTTTGCAGCCAAACCATTACATGAAAGGATTAGTTATAATGGCAGACAAACAGCAGTTGTGGTTTCCCAGCATTACTACGAACAATTTTCTTTGCCACATCCCATTAGACTTCCGGAAGTTGAGGCTTAATATCCTTAAGGGCCCATTCTGTCTGAGCAGTTCAGAGAAATTCCATCAGCAGCTTAGATATTTAGTTAGTTCTTAATGAATTTAAGAGAATAGCTGGTAAGTTCAGCTATTTCTTGGACTTTTTTGTCTCCATCCAGATAGCAGAATGACTCTACTGGCTCAGGTGAGAAAAACAACCCTCTTCAGGGCACTTTTTGCATGACTTACTAAAAAGGAGAAAGACCAACGGAGCTGAAAAGACCAGTCAGCCTGAGGGTACAGTTCTGAGTGAGAAGCACTCTTTTCTTAACAACATTCTGGTTTTGCTTTGGGACTGTGGGTTGTTCTCCAAGTTCTTGGGGATTATAGTGGCTGTCAGCTGGCCTTCCAGGCCCAATCTGCAAGCTCATGAAGTGACTCTTGAAAATTAAGATCTGAAATTCTTGATCTCTCTGACCAAAGGATATTTTTTTACCAAATGAAGTTGGTGATTGTTACAGGACAGGAGATGAGGTTTGTGATACAAAGGGCAGATTCACATAGTACACAGCAGCTCTGGATGGGAATATTCTCAGCTTGCAGCAACCCAAGCTGCTACTTTTCATAGAAAAGTGCTATTCCCTGCTGATTTATCTTTTAGACCCCCAATATAGTGCACACCACTGTATACCACTGCCAGCAATCAAAGCAGTCTTGCACACCCATAGAATTAGTGTGACTCAGTGTCAAAATGCTTTTGTTTACTGTGTCCATAATTCAATAATTCACTAGTTTGACATGAAAGATCACGCTGTACAGTTATACTGAGAAACTTGAGTGTAACAACTTTAAATATCCTGGATATGTAACATTTAGTTTAGTGTTACCACAGCAGTTAACCCAATTTCTGATTTTGTTTAAGTCTTCATGAGATATGCTTTCAACAGAAATCAACTCAAATATAGAGTTTGGTGCCCCCATCCCAAATGGTAAAGGGTAACATCTATCTCTAGAATCTTCCTCTGACAAAAGAAAATAGGTCAAAACCAGATGTGAGTGAACCCCACTTAAATTAGGATAGCATTATTTTCTTTTAGATATGGCAATAAAATAAGCACAGAAAGAAAAGTGATTTATTTAAAGAACCAGAGAGGTAGGGGTAGCACCAGGAATAATCCTAATTAAGGTCCCAACTTAAATAATAAATTTAATGTTTCTTCAGTTTGCAGAGATCTCATTTCTACCCTACTGGACTTAGACTTGTCAACAGACATCTAAAGATTTCAGATTGCAGTAATTTTCTAGTGACTTTCAAGAGATACATATTATGTAGGTGGGATTTTTTCTGACTCTGACATGATATATATCTGAGCTACAGAGTGGGAGGTTATATGGTGTAAAAATAGGTAATTCTTGGCACATGCCTCTAGTGAGTGGGAGCTGTTATTATTCTGAAATTAGATCATAACTTCTAATTTTAGGGCAAAAAGTTGTTTAATGGGATTTTATAAAATAATTTCCACCAAATCCAGTGAATCCTGAAAACCAGATTCCAGTGGGTGTAAGATGATGGCCAGACTTACTTCACAGAACAGTGTGTCATACACACTCCATATACTCTCGAGAGAGATATCCCGGATCCCAGTCTCCTTTGCCACCATCTGCATGAATTGCTGTAGGTTGGAGAAAAGAGAAAGTTCTTCAATTTTCTAATCTCATACTGTATTATATGCACTGGTGTCCCTTCCCTTTTCTCAGAGCTCTGATTATACGGAAGTCATAACTACAAGCCTAGAACCACCTTATCTCATGTAAACCATCACTTACCCAGCTCTCTTTGGTCTTATTTATGTATTCTGCTGAGTGCCGTGTTTCAGTTTGTAGCTGCTCATACCGTGGACAAGGAGTCAAAGGGAACTTCAGTAGCTGGGCAAAGACAGGAGAAGCCAGGTCACCAAGAATGCTGGAGTACAGAATTTGCAGTAAACATAGACCACTGTAATGAAACAGTGTAAACTGCCTCAAGTACTGCCTGCTGACATAGTCCTGATCATGTCTGATCTGCTCAAGTGTTGCACCTGACATGTTGAGTGAACCCAGCCCCTGAATTCTCTCATATTTTCTGAAAATAGGAAAACCTCTGCAAGGTAGGTCCCAGAAGTTCAAGACAATCTGAATCAAGACTATAGCAAATATTTTTGGACACTACACTACTTGAGTAGTCAATACATGTCTTTGAGATGAACTTACCCTTTCATCAGACTCAGGGACTGTGTGCACAGGGATAGGCTGCCAGGAGATGTTAGGGTTGAACATCTCTTGTCCTCTTGGGGGATACAGGCCTGCCAGATTGGCCTCTGCACTCATCAGCGTCCGATCACAGTCTGTGCTGCGGATGAAGATCTGCCAGGACAGGGACAGTGCATCGTTACTAATGCTCCTGCAAGTGGTGATGCTCAGGCACAGGCTGGTGCACTCGCCCAGGAACACTGTCAAGTGCCCTGCAGCTGCTCATGGACAACAGGGGAATAAGAGTTAAAGGGACCAAGCCTGCTGATGTTGGCCTGGACAAAACTGTAAAGACACACACGAAGGCAATCTGGTGTCTAATACTGGAGCTGTCTGGTCTGGATCAACAAGATACCCAGGTGCAGTGTGCAGAGGTTAGAGATAGAAAGGAGTCTGAGTCTGAGGAAGCGTCAGAGAAGAGGAAGACAAGGATGCAGAAAATTATGGGTACAGATAGGAAATGTGCTATATTTACAGAGCAGAACTGAGGCAAACTCCTGCATTCTGTTGTCGGTTCTAGGAATGACTGACTGTGCTCAGGAAAAGAAATGGCTTCTTCAAGCCTCAATTTTTCCATCTGAGAAACAAAGACAAGAGTGATCTGACTAACAGGAGAGTAAACAAAAACAGGGAGGGCTGGGATTTTACCTGATCATTGTGGGCTCTTGGGATTAATGGGCCAAGACTTGACCATTCTAGAGCTCAGAAGAGAGAGCTCTGAGCCAGAAAAAAGGAGAAATGAGAAAAATACAGCAATGTTCAGAAGGTCAAAATGGCAAAACTTTAGTGTTCTGCTATCTGTGTACTGAAAACAGTTAAGGGGAAACTGGAGAAACCAGTAATAAAACAAGAGGAACAACAGGAAATCATAAAAGAATGTCCCAGGAAACAGCATGTTTGATCCGAAACAAGAACAAAAAGCCTGAAGAATGAAATATAAAGATAGTGATTTTTTTTTTTAAGTGTTAGGAGGGAAACATAAAATACATATACTCTGTATAATCTCTCTCATGTGAAGTGTATCTCAGAACCTTACAGAAAAACCTCACAAGAAAAAAACTCAACTGGTCCTTTCTCTAACATCAATGTCTGCCCTCTTTTACCTCTTAACAGTGGCTTGAAAAAACTGACCCTGTACTCATTAGACAGATTTGCTTTTGTCCTTGATAAGCTCTGAAGAAATGAAATATTTTAAAAGATAAGGACCTAATTCTAGGAGTATCATAAAAACCCCAAGCAATTAAGCCCTGAGTGTACATGCTTTCTTCAGCACCTTTTGCCAGGCTCCAGTTTGTCGCTGAGTCAGGTGACAGACGGTCATATGGTGTCACCCAGAGGCAACACTTCTTACAAGGGAGGTTGCTCAACTTGAACGAGGGTTCAGGCTTGGTTAGCAGAACAGCTTTTGTTTGCACAAAACTTTGTTTGTTTTTCTTTCTCAAGCAAGAAAAGGAAAAGAGCTCCAACTCGCAGAAACTGTATATGAGTGAAGTATGTTTGTAAAGAAAATACTGAGTATAATTAAAGGATCTGTGTTTGAGCCAATGCTGGAAGTTTTGTTGATGAGGTAAATGTCAAAGAAGGGACGTAATCTGAATTGTGACAAACTGGGTTCTTACTAGGAAGCCTAGTAGGGGAGAAACAAGGAAAAGTGTATGGGGATTCTTAGTTTGCCCCATCTGTTCAGCTTAATTGAGCTCAGATAAAATAACTGAAGTAGTGCAGAGCCTGTAGTGGGACAAGGGGCCTTGGCTGCCTGCTGTCCATCTGAACCAGCTTCTCATCTGGACACCAGTTCATGTTTCAATTGACTCAGTACCAGTTGATTATTAGCAGAGGTACTTGGGAGGATTTTTTATTTCCTTACTTTTCTTTATCTTTTATAATTTCACCTGTGCTTAGTACACAGTTTCACACGGTCTCTATGACTTTTTCCAAAAGAAACCTACCGGTTTCTCAAGAACTGTTATAAAGTGTGTGGACATCCTAATGAGAGAGAGAGGAATGAATAGCTTTGGGTAACTATAGCTGTCAATACTTTACAGTTGAAAGGAAATGAGAGGGTCATTGCTGGCCAGTAATTACTACTAATATTTACAGGCTCTGGTAAGATTGTACCTCAAGTGCACCGGGGAGAGCAGGGCCAACACGGGCTGCATTGCTGTGAGCTATTGTAACAGAAAAAAAAAAAAATATCTCACAAGCTTCAGTAAGAAACAAATACCAACTACAACAAACATTGCTCTTTAGTTCTCTGGGCTTCAGAGTGGGCAGCTCGAGCAGTCTCACAGCTCTGGCTGTATTTGCCTTCACATCCGCTGCGAGGGCAGCGCTGAGACAGGGCCGATCCGTGCCCCGCGGCCAGACTCAGCACAGAGCCTGCGCTTGGGCCCTTCTTTTTCCTGCAGTGGGAACGGGCTAAGGAACGAAAATACTTGGGAGACGAGTCCCGGCGCCGGCGTTTCCTTTCCCAAAGGAGCCACCCGCAGCCCCGGCCCGCCGAGCCGCGAGGCTGGCACTGACCTCCTGCCGCCGGTACGCGTCGCTGAGGAAGTCGCGGTAGCGCCGCCGCAGGGCCTGGCCCAGCTCCCACTGCTGCCGCATCCCCACCTGCAACGGCACCGGGCGTCACCGGCGGTCCGGACCCCGGCCCGGCCCCCGCCGCCCGCCCCGCCTCGCCCCGCACCTGCGTGAGCTGCCCGAATCCCTGGGGCCAGGCGCTCTCCTGGTGCGGATCTCGCGGGAAGGCCTTGATGGGCGAGCGGTCTCCGTGCCGGTACACCTGCGGGCGGCACCAAGTCACCCCGGCCCGGCCCGGCCATCCCGGCCCGGCCCGGCCCCCGTACCCCCGTCCCCCTCACCAGCGTCACGAAGCGGAGGCTGCGGGCCCGGGCGGGCGGCGGCTGCAGACACAGCGCCAGGAGCAGCAGGACGGCACCGCCCCGCCCGCCCGCCATGGCGCTCGCACACCGCCCGGAACCGAGCGCCGCGGCCGCCGGCCCGCGCGGACGGGGTTCCGCAGCGCACAGCCCCGGCCGCGCTCCCGGCGCTGCGCCCGCCCCCGAGGAGGAGGATCTCGGCGGCGGGACAGCCCCGCTCGGCGCCCTGAGCGGCCGCGTCGGGCCCGCGGGGCCGGCGCTGACCTCCGCTGTCGGCCCTGCGGGGCTTCGCCCCGGAGGCGCTCGGTAGGAGCGGCGGGAATGAGGGCGCAGCGGTGTCACCGCCGCCGCAGCTTCGCTCGAGGACGCGAGGTTTCGTAGCGTTCTGGCGCTGTGCGTGTGGTCCCGGGCGAACTCGTGGGCAGGAGTAGGGAAGGAGGCCTGGCACGCAATGCCCGGCAGCCGTGGGTCGCTAATCGTCGCATCTCTCGGGTCAGCCTCAGGATGCCCGTGTGGAATGGAAAGCTCCTGCTGCTCCTGGCCCTGGGCAAAGAGGCTGCCCAGCCTTGGCAGGTTTTGCCCGGTTTTGGTTGTTCTTTACGAAACTTAGTCGAATTAGATGAGTGTGAGACGAAACCCGGCTTCTGCATCGGCATCGTTGGCCGAGGATCTCGTAGGTGCCGTGTTTAGAGAAAAATCATAGGCATTTAAACGAATTTAGTGCTACTTAGTGTTTATCTCCACTAAGAAGTGCATAGAGGGCGGTGAATGAGGTTCTCGGCTTTCTCTTTTTTAAGAAAAGAAGGAAACATGGCTCTCGCGTTTGCAAGGAAGTCTTGGGAGACATGAATTTGCAGCGTCAGAAAGTTGTGTGTAAGGTCTCAATAATTCAAGCCAAACCTTATCCCAGAGCAGCCCCCTGCATCATAAGCATTCGAGGCATGTAACTTGAGGGTGCCAGATTGTTTGTGAAGCAAGCGGGTTATTTCAGGACAGGATTGGTGCAATACACGAGGCTCAGCTGGACAGAATAACGTGTTTAATTTGCTCATGCTCGAATGCTTAGTGAATTTAAACTGAATTACGTTTCCTATCTGTAGGACAGCACGAAGCCGCATTCTTTTTTTTTTTTTTTTTCTTTGTTTACCGATACCGCACCACTGAGGAAGTTCCTGGCGAGTGCTGGAAGGAGAAGGTTCTCTGCGGAAGGAGAACGCGCGCTGTTCCTGCGGCACCTTCTTTGGGATTGTTCTGTCGTTGCTGCTGGTTTTGCTCCGCCGCTGCGGGCTCGGCTGCGGGCGGGCAGGCGGCGAGGCCGGCGGGAGGGGCTGCGGTCCCCCTGCCCGGGAGTCACCCGCGCCCGGAGCCTTCGCGCCCCGCGGGACCCGTGGGGGCGGAGCGGGGCGGGCGGCGCCTGCACGTGACCCGGGTCCGCGTGACATCACGGCAGCTCCGCCGCGGCGCCGGGAAGAGCGCCGGGAGCAGCGCCGGGAGCAGCGCCGGGCCGGGCCGCCCCTCCCGCCCGCGGCTCGGCCACCGGCGCTACGGGGGGCGGCGGCCGCGCGTCGCCGGGAGCCGCGGCCCGCGCCGGTAACTTTCCGCGCTGGCTCTGGGGGCGGCGGCGTCTCCTCCTCGCCGCCCGCGGGGCCGTGAGTCACGGCGGGGGACGTGGACGCGCCGTCCCGCCCCGCGGCCTGCGCCGGCCCGAGAGCCGCCGCGTTCCTTGGACCCGGAGCCGGCGGCGCAGCGCCGCCCGCCCGCGCCGTGCTGCCGGCCGGGCCGGGCCGGGCCGAGCGGCGCTGGAAGGTGCTGGAAGGAAGAGGGACGGCGGCGGCCCGTCCCGCTGAGGCACCCGTGGCCGGCGGGGTGCGGGCCGGGCTGGCGGCGTCACCCGAGAGCGGACGGGAGGGAAGGGGTCACTCGGCCTGGGTCCGGAGCCCAGCGCCGGCCGCGATGCGCGGTGTCTGCCGGCGGGGACCGAGGGCGCGCTGTCGGAGAGTCCCTTTGCTAAGGGGGTCGGAGGCGTTTGGGAGCGGTGTCAGTTTCTAGTGGCTCTTGTGCATCTGAAGAGCCCGGGTTTCTGTCTGCCGTCTCCGGACGTGCTGTCAGGAGATGTTTACTTGCTTTGTGGTAACTTGTTAGCTTTTCTCTGCTCAACTTTAAGTTCTCTGTGTCATTCACCTGTTGCATCCTGTCAACCCAGGTCACGAGTTTTCTAGGGCAGAAACTTTTCTGTACGGCTGTTGGTTTGCATGGTGCTGTTAAAAGGTAACTTTGCTTACATTGGTGGTTACTCTTCATTGTGCCGTTTCACTGAAGCTTATGCTGCTGAAGTCCACAGATCTGTCAAGACAGGATTTCGTTATGGGCTGGAAGCAAACCTTGGATCACCAGTGAAACAGAAATGCTCTGTCTCCTGAAAATTCCTTCCCTTCTTTTCTTTTTCCTAAAGGGACAGCTGGGCTCTTCCCTGCAAGGCTTTTTTTGAGGGAGTCTCCAACACTGAGTCACGTTTCTGACTAACAATTTGGATCGCTGTGTGTCAGACAGTTTCTGGCTATGACTGCAGGTTATGTTTGTCTGTAGGGAAGAGTCTTCTTGGATCTGCTTCGTGTTCCAAGGTACTTGGAGTTGATCTTCTGTTCCTGGGTGTCAGAGAGAGGGCTATACCTGACGACAGACAAAAGAAAACAGAAAACCTGGATTTTATTTCCTTTACTGAGTGGTGGGCTTGATTTTTTAAATTGAGTCTGAATCAAAACATAACCCCCTTGCTGAAGTACAAAAACATTACTTATATTTTAATTAGGGAAACAAAAACTGTTTGAAAACTTCAGCCAGTTGTTCCTGAGCTCTACCCTTCTATTTGGGTTGTGAAACGAGGGCATTGGACGTGGTACACATTGTGCCAGGACCAGGTGGAGATTGGCCTTGCTACACTTCTTTGTCACCACACCTGTGGTATATTCACCAGAAGATACTGCTGCTGCAAGGCTTGTGAGGGCAGACAGACTTGTGGCTTCCTGTTGTGACCCCTTTTTGGAGTCTAGCACTTGCAGTGACACTTCTTTCTCATACATGAATGTGTCCATGCATTCTTTTTTATACAGGAAGGTCAACTTTTGCAGGAGAAAAGCCAGGATGAAAATATTTAACAGCTTTCTCCCAGACCTCCAGAATAAAAGGTGGAGGAAATAAACCTAAACTAGCCTGAAGGGGGATAGAAAATGGGTCATTGTGGAGCTGCATGGGAGTGCTGTAGCTGCCAGAGGAAACTTGCAGCTACTCATGTTGTGAAGGGATGCAGGGAGAAGTACCACAGCAGGGACTGTATATATATAAATTGCCTAATCTAAAAAAATAGGGACAGGAAACTTTATCACAGAATTAGTGTGTCCTGGCAGTGTGCCTGAGGTTGCTCTCGCTTGCTGTTTCCAGTTACTGCTGCTGCAGCTCGCTGTGCCTTGTCAGCATGTTTTCCTTACCAGCTGGCTGTGCAGGGAGGCAGGGGGAGGCTATGCAGGACAGGCGTGCAGCCGTACAAATACACAGCAGGAGTTTGCTGCCTTGTCCCTGTCTTACACCTGCAGGAAGAGTTGTGTTTCCAGTGTGGTAATGTGCATTTGATTGCTCTTTCTTTTCCTTTTTCTTGGATTAGTACTCGCAACTCAGCATGCTTGTTCTGAGGTAATCAGAAGAAATTTTGCTGTTGTTGAATGTTAGATCAAGTGGTGATGGTCTCACGTCTTAGAAATATGTCTCTTTTAATTAGATGTATGGCTGTCAAGACTGACAAGTTTTCAAAATTTCAAGTTTTGAATTTAAAAATCTTTTAACTGTTGCTGTTTTTCAGAAGTTGTGATTCCATCTCTCTAAGGAAGAGTATAGAATATAATGTGCTTTGTCTTGGGTGCATTGAAGGATGATCCTACTTTCTGCTCTGGAAGCAGCTGCTGTGAAAGTCTCATTGTTGCAGCTGTGTGGGTCTTTGCATGTTGAATAGGAAAGCTTATCAGATTGTTTGTCACTCTCCCTCTTTTCCCTCCCCCGCCAAGTAATGAGATTCTCACACCTGACAGCCTTGGAGAAAAGTCAGTCTTCCAGAACAGTCATAGGCGTTCCTGCCCATTGTGGTGGGGGTTGAACTTACTGGATTTTTTAGGCCCATTCAAAACCATTTTATGATTCTCTACAAAAATACCTTGTTTCGTTGGGGGAGAATATTCTGCTGATCTTCTGTAGGATGTGTTAACTTGTTTTCCTTACAGCATAATAACTCAGGAAGGCAGTCACATTCGCTTGGCTGTGGAAACTGTCTCAGTGTGAAGGAATTTCATCTTAGGAGGGAATTCAGGAGAGTGTTTCCTTCTGATAGGTACAGGTTTGCATTAAGGCTTATAAACAGGTTGAACTTGGTCATTAGATCATACTTCTGCTAGTATACAAGTACTGTGTTTGACTTAACATTTTCATTGTTGTTACTTCATCTTTGAGAGATGTGTTCAATATTGTTAAATGAAAAGAGGCCGTCCATGTTCAGTCAGACCTTAAAAATATATCAGTTAGAAATGATGCAATGGCTTTCTTTAGCATTCCCATGTCAATTTTGTTCTGTGACTTCCTGCTTGTGACCAAATACTTTTTTTTCCATATTTGGAACATTAGACAAATTTCTTTCTTGTGTTCCCACCAAAAGGGAGACACCACTAAAGCTAGTGTAACTTGTACTTTTATATCTGGGGATCTCAAAACCAAATTTCCTGTAAAGCAAAATTACTTGCTTTATGGAGTGTCACAAAGAAAATGTTAAGGTGATTTACATAATTTTGGTGTAATATAATAAATCACTTTAAAGTATGCATTGTCAATGTCTTCAACAATCTTATTTGGGTAGAACAAAGGTTCACTAAGGTAGTGCACAGAGGAGAGCAGAGCATTGCAGATCTTCCCAGTAGGTTTAAGGAGGGGAAAAAAAATATTTATTTAGTGGGAAGTCAGTGAAGAAATGAAGAGAAAATGGTAGAGGATGAGAAATCTAATTCTTGTTTTGAGCAGAACTGAAACTAGTGCCTAAGTGGGAGAACTATCTTGTGGGATTCAAGAATTGAAGCAATTTAAAAGCCGTGTTGCAGAGTCAGGTTGTATTGTGTACTCATAGAAACCTCTCTGAGATGTAAATAAGGTGTTAGGTGAGTATTAGACTGATTGCTAAAGCACATGACTGACAAGAGAGTAGGTGTTTCCTGGCATATAAGGCTTTCTAGTTTGTTTTAAGATTTAAAAAATATTGGCAAATATGCTCATAAAATTTCTTGAAACCAATAGGGCATGGAAGTCATACTCCAGGGAGTGGGGCACTGTTGGCCCACTGGTCCTCCTGCAGCTATGAGGCAAACAAGGTCGATTGGTTTAAATCAAGGCTTCCCACTTGCTGATAGAAATCATGATTAAAGTTAGTGATTTAAATAATTCATTTAAAGTTTGTTTTGCATTTAATAATTTCTTAAAAGGTAGCTTTAGAGTAATCAGTTAGGCTCATCTATTACTGCTTCTTGCCAAACAGGATGATACAGTGTATATGCATACATCTATTTATGCTATTATATCACAGTAGATGTTTACATTACAAAATGATCAGTTGTAATTACTAGGTGAATTTCTTTCCTTATGACTTGTAGAAAACTGCACTTGAATAAAAAGGTCAAATCAAATATGCACTGTTTTATACTTATACTATAATCACACAAATCATGCACTGGATACATAAGAGAAAATATGCTTGCTGGAATGTGCTATTAAATAACTGATTCTGTAAGGGGTATTTAGTATGAACTGGTTAGTTTTGGTAATCGTCTCTTTCCAGATCTTAGAATGAGCATAACTCATTGTTCTTTGTCTTGTTTTAATTTGGATATTGTTAAGAGAGAGGTACCTCCCAACCATTTTATACTGCCTGCACCAGCTTTGAGGGAACTGAACTAATTTAAAAAGTGGATTGAAGAAACTAATCTCTCTGCCTTTTTAAGAAAGAATTGTTTTGTACTGACTCTGCAGACTTTGTGACTTTCTTGAGTTTAGGAGTTAGACTTTTTAAACATTATTCAGTATCCATGTCCTGCTTGAATAGGGTCTGCATGTGTTTGTTTAAATGGTTGTTTTAGATTTCATCATAAATTGCCATTAACTTAGAAAATAAATTAACAAGTGTAAAACTAATTTAAAGGAAAGTGTTTGGAATGTAAGTAGTCTTATCTAGAGCGCTTATGAAATGAGTGCGGACAGATAGGTTTCTGTAGTATGTCTTGGTTGCCACGGACATACATGCAGAAATGGGCCAGCCCCCAAAGGACTCCACATGCCTTGCCAGAGATTTTTGCTGGAGGATTTCACAGCCAGAGATGCACACATAGTGGCTTTTCCCATGTTTGCCAGCAGAAGCTCACATGCAGCTTTGTGTGGGCACATGAACTTGCACTGGAACAGCCTTTGGGACTTGCTGTGGTGGTGCATGCCTTGACATGCAGGCACACATGCACTCTCAGAGTCCTGTGGGCAGCCCTCAGCAATGTGCATTAGCTTGCATGAGAAGTGCCATCGAGGCAGGACAGCTCAGCTCAGCCAGCTGCAAGCTCCAAGAGTAGGAGGAGAGGCTGTCACCTGGCCCTCAAACAACAGCTTTGTGATTCCAGCCTTCTGGTTGACTGCTTCCCACCTTTAGCCGTTGTGTGCAGGAAAGGAATAATATGCTGATTTCTGTGAAAGGGCTAGGAAGAAGTTCAAAAGAATGCTTTTGTGTTTGCAGCTGGTAAGATGGATATTCTCAGGCATCTGCATGTCTGGACAGGAAGCCAGGTAAGAATATGATAGGTAAGGATATGATTTAAGGTCCATATAACATGAGGACAGGCAAGGTTGCACTAATGCACCTTTAAGGAAGGTGTTAGAACCCCTTCCTTAGCAAAAGAAGAGGGAACTTCTGTTGTGAAGAGTGTTTTAAAATGAAAAATAAAAACCTAAAATGTAAGATACAAAATAATTCTAGATCATACAAGGTAGTCTCTTATCAGATTGTGTCTGAAAAGCAAGGACATAACTTTCTGGCCTTTATGGGACTGAAGAAAAATTGTTCCTTGGTCTGCAGTAGGCTCTCAAGCTGCTGTTTGTTCTTGTAGAAATTGAACAGGAGTGGAGAAAGGAGAAACCTTTGCCTGAAGAAAACATTCATTTTCTCCCTATTGGTTGTACTTCAAGGGCATTTTCTAAAGTGCTTCTTTTGGGGAGCAGACTGGGGGTGAAGCTTGAAGAAAAAAAACAAGGAGAGACTTCAGGCTTTTTTATCCCTTGTTTCAGTATCATCTTCCACTGCTACTCCCTGATACTTGCTCTGGGTGGTGCCTTTAGCAGTGTCCCAGAATCAGTGGGCCATCCACACCCTTCTTCCTTGATACAAGGATCAAAATAAGAAATGGAGCCACTTGTTGGCTTAGTCCCATTGCCTATTCCCACACACTTGTACATGTGCTGGATTTTGCAGCCTGGATCTTGGATTTGCACTTACTTCTGAGAAGTCAAGGTTATAGGAGTGCTATGATAGGATAATGCGTGCTGGCTTCCTCCAGACCCTGCTGGAGCATCAGTCTTTGCAGGATCACTGGCTTCTCATTTGTCCATGGGTCTTGTGTGATGGCTTCCTTCTTGTGGCAGGGTTGTGCCAGAGTTGGGAATAGACTGCACTCTTGCAGCAGGATGCTTGTGACAAACTCAGATGGTTTGATGGTTAAGTTCTTTTGCATTTCTCTGTTAAAACCTTTGTGCAGACTTTCAGTCTGTTCTGAGCTATTATTGGGGCAATAGGAAAACATTGGTCTGTTAGCACCTGTGGTCTGTTTGCACCTTGGTACTGCACTTTGTGCATGGATGAGGGTAAGGCCTCCTTGGTGACAACCTGTGAGGAGAATTGGTGGCTCTGTTTCCCCTGTGGTGGGTGTGCCGGCAGTGCAGCCATTTCACTGGCTGGGGTTGGAGTGGTGGATTCTCTCTGGCTCTGGACTGTTTTCGAGCTGAGTATTTGTGGTGATGTCAGGCAGTGTGAGAAGGGAACATGACTTGGCAGGACAAAGTCTGCAGAAAGTTCAGCTCCACATTTGGCCAAGAGCCTTGAAGGCAATGAGATTGACACACACATTCTGTTACACAGCCTGTCACACGCCCTCTCACATGCTCCCTTCCTGTCACACAGATCCCTTTATCTCATTTTCAGACCTTTAACCCTTCCCTCCGAGCTTCTGCTTGGTGGGTTTATAAAACTCAGAGAAGTCTTTCTTACTTTGTTGATACTGTACCTTGTAAGGGTTCAGTTGCAATGACCCCCAAAGCAGAAATAACCTATACAGGCCAGTATCCAGAAGAGTAGTCAAAAGCAGGGCAAGTTTACTTTGCAGCAAAGCTCTTAATAGTCCTTTATTCTGACCTGCACCCCTCTGCCAGTCTTCATTGTGTTTCTTGGCAGCTCTTCTGATCTCTTTCATTGCTCTGCTGCAGTCTTCTGGCTGATCTATGTTTGGATATGTACATCTGCAACCCTGCCTCTCTCCTGCTCTTCTAAGAGCAGTATTAGCAAAACCTGACAAAACCTTGATGATGCTTGAGTGGGGAATAGACTACCAGTCAGGCTTACTCTGAAGCAGTTTAAAACTCTGTTATGGTATTCCTCTGATGTGTTCTTTATATGGGTATTTCTGTAGTACTGTAATTTCTTCCTGACCTCTGTGCTACATCTAGGGATGATCCTTCTATGAATGGGAATCAGTGCTTTTCCCCTACTGCCCTGAAGGGAATCTTAATGAGTTTCCTGCCTGTTTTGCAATCCAGTACTGTATTTCTGGTTTGCCTGTGAGCGGTAGTATTTGTTGTGATTGATGCTTTTGAATGGAATGGTGCTTGGATATAAGGTGTTATATAGACAAATTACTAAGAAGTTGTTTCTCAGAAGCAGTCTTGTATCAGTTATGGTGATGTGCAGTGTGCTGATGGAAGTACTGGGGTGGGAGGAAAGAAGGAAGTCGGAAAAATGAACAAACAATTTTACTGTAAGCAGCCCTCCCCTTCTCTTCTTTCCTCTTGTGCCTCTTCTTCATGTCCTCTAATTTCATAGCTGGTAGAGGATGGAGAAAACCAGTTTGAAAGAGAATGTAGTCTGGACAAGGGTTGAAGGCTTTTAAGTTCTCTTTTTGTTTATCTTTTTGGCTTTGCCATGATTTATGCTATGCCTTTATGTGTCTTTTGTCATAATGTCTTTCTGATAAAATGGTGCAATTGCTTATTTTTTGCTTTTACCTGTTTTAGTAACTCAGTGCAGTTAGTGGACTGTGCCATGTTCCTGTTCAGAGGAGTAAACAGCAGTTTGAGGTTCAGTGTTGAAGGGATGCACTGAGGCAGCCTGGGGAGCAGAGGAGATTTCCCTTGATAAAAAGTGCTTGGTTAGAATAGGCCAATAGGATCATGAAATATCGTTCCCTTACTGCATAGTTGAGATGAAATAATTTTTTAAGGAAACAATCAGGTAAAACCCAGTATGTTGTGGGATTATCTATCACTACTATTTTCTATATGCAGAAAAAAGGCCTGCAGTGCTCTTTTCTGAGCATAATCTTATTGGTCCTTTTATTCCTTAAGGACTAGGTTTTGCCCTTTTCCCTGGCATTTCCACTACCAGGATGTTATTTTGGTGGGTTTTTTAATGTGGTTTTTTTTTTTTTTTGTTTGTTTGTTTTTTTTTTTTTTTTTTGAAAGTTCTGCTCTTTTGCTTCAGATTGGAAATGGCACTGGGGTGATGGGGTGACATCTCAAATCTGCTGTGAATCAGACTCATGTTTCCCTGAAGCCAGGCTATAACATCTGTGGGACTAAGGGTCATAAGGAAGGAATGCAGGATCCATGGTAGAGTTTTTGTTCTGTAATATGGTGCTCCCAGGAAAGTCCACAATTATTGAAGGGAGAGGCTTCTCTAATTCTTCCCACTCTGTTCCAACTCCTATGCAAGCTGCATTTAAAAAAAACCAGCTTTTTGGACCTATTTGGTTATTGTCATTGCTTTTCATCTTGGTGACACTATTATTTCTTGTCCCTTTTTAAATTTGTTCTCTGGGAAGACAAAGGAAGCTCTGGGTTATAAAACTGTTGCTTCAAGGAATGCCTGACTCTTTTAAGTTTTGCATATCTATGTGCAGAACAAGATATTGATGGCTGAGTAAATATAGAGAAGGCATCCAGAAAGAAACTGAGTCTGTGGTCCTGTTTTCCATAATGTCATGCAGTGGCATTTATAAAGAAACAGAGGTGGTGGGGTCAGGTTGCAATTTTGGCCTTCAGGTAGGATGTGATGAGCTATTGCTGCATGAAGGGTAAGAGCTGGTCAGCAGCAGGATTAATTGAGCTGCAGACACCTCAACTTTAATTTTCCAAACTGAAGGGGGATTTAGTTAGCAGGTTATTTTATAGTAAGAAGTTTTGATGGTTGCTTGAACACTTTTTACTTTTTTTTTTTTTTGTTAGTAATGTGTATCTGATGCTGTGGTTAGAAATGTGAAGGAATAACACTATTAGATAATACAGGGACCCTAGAAAGAAAAACAGACATGTAAACCAAAAACACATTTGCATAGATACATGTACTAGGGGGAAAAGGACTTACTGCTAGGATAGCTAAATTTGCTTGGAGAAATTGAGTACTACTGGCAAAAGAATGTTGTTTCCAATTTAAAGTGAGTTTCCATAGGGAAAAATTGCTATTACAGTTGATGCTGACACATTCTGTGGACAAGGACCCACCCAGGCTGGATTCCTACCCTTCTGCTTCCCCAGAAGTGGCACAGAGCTGCCCCTTTGTTTTCTGTTAGCAGGAAGGGGCATCTGCTCTGGGTGTTTTGTCCTCCTGGGAGGAGCACAGATGGAATTTTTCCTGTAGGAAGCCCCTATCAGAGACTCAGTTGTGCTTCCTGCCATCTGAAGGTCGGTGCTGATAGTGGTGTTGAGCTGTCAGTGAGCTGGAGTCGTGGCCAGACATAGGGGATTATTGCAGTTCAGCTACAAACATCAGGTTCTGCTCATGATCATCCCTGTGAGTGCTGCAGAAGTTGGTGTCCCTCTAAAGTGACTGCTTTGTCTCCTCCCCATGTTGAGAAACTGGCTACACAGCTCTTCTGGCCAGACAGAGCTGAGAAGGGATGACTTGTTATTTTACAGGATGGCTTGGAGGGGAGGATGGAGGGATGCTGCTGTTGTCACATCTTCCTTGCTGTAAGCCTGTGCATACACTGGTTTTGGCCATTCCTGAAGTGGCTATACTCTAGGTTAGCCAAAAGCTTGAAAGCTGAGGTGACAATAGAAAGCCTAGAAGGGGTTAGAGATTTTTATTATCCAGACTAGGGTTGTGTTGCTTTCCAGAGCTCAAAGGAACTTGTGTCAATGGCCTTTTAAAGAAATTTCATGGCAGCTAGGTGGCTACATCACTCCTGATACGACTTGTTATTAATTTCCAGTTCATTAACCAGGGAAAAAAGTCTTCTTACCATAATCCCTTCCTCCCTCTCCTTGTTTCCCTCCCCTCTCTCTCTTCCTTCTTCTCACTCTTCGCCCATCCTCTTGTCTGCCTCTTGCTGTTTCCTGTTGTCAGAGGGACTAATATTTCCTTGCAAACAGGAAGAGAGGCGGGAGCAGCCCTGTGTGCAGTGTGAATGAACTCCAGTAACCTTGTCTCCTTTCTTCTCCACTCAGTTGCAGTACCAAGGACATCTGGCAATTGGGAGAGAGGGAGGGAGGAAAAAATAAAGGCACAGTCCATTTCAGGATCTTAGCCACCCTGAAAGTAGTCACATGTATGCTGTCTTTCCTTCTTGTTCCTTTGTTGACATAGCTCTCTTTAATCAGACAGAAACCAAGAGTTGAAGGGAAGGGCAAACCCAAAACATCAGCCTTTGCCAGGCAAGGTATAATGAGAGGCAGGTGAGAGAGCAGGGAGCACCTGCTTCTGGATGAGGCATGTGAGCAGGAGAGCTGACTTGAAAAACAGCTGCTGTTGGGGGTGAGCATTGCAGAGCCTGTAGTTCCCTGGGTGGGACTGGAGTCGGCGCATTCCGTCGTCATCTGATTTAAAATTTGGGAAGCCATATTTCCAGAAGGAGGGAGTCCACAGGTTCTGCAGGAAAGAAACAAATATTGTAGTCTGCAGACTGTGGAGAAGGAGCAGGTTTGATTTTTTTGGACTTTTTATGTGGAGCAAAGCAGAAGTACTTTGGGCTTGTTCTGCCTTGTTTTATTGCATTGTGTTTGGTCATACAGTTGTGCCTTAAGACTCTAATTCACTTTGCGAACCCATTTGTTCACTTGTTTCAGTCCTACATTCCTTCGTGCCTTTTGTAGGGTGAAACTGGCTTGGAACTCCTGTTGCTACCATTGTTTGTTTATAATAGACACTTCACCCACAGAATAGCTAAGCCATATTAAGTGCAGATTCATAAATGTCCATAGAACTCTTTGTATTTTGTAATTTCTCTTTCTAATTATAAAGTCTAATTCTAGAAGGAACATTATGAAGGCTTCCAGTCTCCCAGAACTCAGCTTTAGGATGATTTTCTGTAATAACGAGATTTTTCCCTTCTCAGTGTTTTTTTTAGACATACTTTCAGAGTAGCACCTTTCAGGAAATCATAGTTACACCTTTCTTCTCTTCCCAGTACTCTTTCAACCAAGTGACATACATTTGTTTGTTTTAATCTTTTCAGTTGTTAGTCACTTCTGCTGTTGTTCTCTGAACTTTGTGGTGGTTTCCATGCCTGACCTGGGTAGGAGACGGCATGCCTTGTGTTGAGACCAAATGAAACCCAGTGAGAGCTGGATGCTGCAATGAGCCCACTTCAAAGGGAGAGACAAATGCCTGGGCAAAGACCATGCCAGGAATCACCTAAGTTATGGGTAATAAAGGAATTGTTTAGCAGCAGGAGTAAAACCCAAAGTAAGGTGGGGGACAGGGGCAGGGAGGCAGGCTTTGGAACTGAGCTAGGTAGGGAGAGGTGGTGATTAAGACCCTTAATTTGAGGGCAAGAGATGGGAATGCAGCTGCATAGCTGGGAGTGACTTGTAGGACTCTTCTGCATAATTGTCAGTGGTGCCAAACAACTTAAAAGGCTTACAAAGCAGTACTACAGTCTTGGACAGCTGCTCATGGTCAGCTGAATTTTAGCTGGACAGCAAATGAAAGCAATCAGGAGGTTGTAGTTGTTCCTTATCAGCTTGGGCATGATAGTGTCTCACCAATTCTTTCCAGTTTGTGGTTGCCTTTGTGCTACTGGGAGATGAATACAGATAATGTGATTTCAAATTGTGTCCCTGCAGTTCTCTGAGAGAGGGATTTACAGCAGGGGCACTGGACTAGTCTGTTCCCTGAGAGTTGAAAAACTTTTTTCCATTCTTTGTAGACATACTGTTCAAAATCATTCTTGATGGTATCCCGTTGCATTGCTTTTCACATTTTGCATTTTCATGATTTGTCTCTCCCATTGTTAATCTGAAGTTATTTTTGCATGTGAATTTTGACAGTTTTCACATATAATACTACTTTCAAAGCGACAGATTCTTTTTCTGTCTTGAAAGGTACAAAGTATCTTTTTCAACTTTTTTCTAATTGAAACGTGTCATATGAAGACTTCTGCCTCACTCATGGACCTGCTGTTTCAGCCTTTTTTGAGTAATGTGGTGATGTAGAGGGAAGGAAGAAGAATAGGCCAACGTGAGCTGGGAATAATCTTTGTTTCTCTGAAACAGCTACAAGGTAGTACCAAGATCCTATGGAAGATTTGTGAAAATACTCTGGCTGCTACACTAGGCACAGTATAGGAAAAGCATTAGGTCACAAAATATGGTTACGCTGTATGAAAGTATTGGAACAGTGGTGCCTCTCAAGGGGCTTAGTTTTCTGCTGGTGCTGTAGAGTCCTGTGAAATCTCAGTCTAACTGGTGTTGTTTTCTTTTCTTGGCCATTTAGATCTGCAGCCAGCATCTGATACCCAAGGTAGCATTATCGCTGCGTGAGTCGTGCATTTAGGTTTCAGCAGAGGTCATTATGCACTGCTGTGGGCCCAGATTTCAGAGATAAAAGCTAGCAGCCAGTGTGAATCTATACTGCATGTCAGAGCACATGTAGAAGCCAAAATGCCTAATTATATCCCTGCTTTAGTTACCTCTGAAAGATAGCCCTTCCTGCCAGGTGTATTTGTTCACCAACAGCCTATTAAAGCCCAGTAGAGAGGTGCTGTCCTGTTGACACACAGTGAGCACAGTCATGTTAGCATATGTATGCAAACATGAGGTCTCTTCTGCTGATGCTGACACGCTGCAGAGTGGCTGCTTGTGATTCATTACAGACTGAAACTTAGCTATATATTTTTACCTTGGCAGAAACTGTAGGATATTGTAATTTACTGGGCCGGGACTGCGATGAGTAAATCGTGTTTTGAAGGATCACAGAGACTTGAACAAACTTCCTAAAAAGCTACTCTTTCCTCTGAGCATCCATTATTTGGAAGTAAAGGGCTTATTGTACTGTTCCTCTGATTGTTTGTATGTTACAGTTTCTTCAGAGATGTGCTTGCATCTGGTCTGGCTCCTGATCCTTAAACTCCTCACAGAAAGTGCCAAACTAAGAATACCAGGAAGAGGACAGCACTCTTCAGCAGAAGTGTCACACTAATTGCATTTGGCTGATTCAGTTTTTGTATATTCTGTGCTGCCCAGTGGTATCTCCTCTACTTGTCCTCAATGAATGTGGGACAATAGTTTGGTATGTTCTGTAGCTTAGTCTGTTGATGACAGGTCAGATCAAAGTCTTCCAGAAGAATGTGTAAATGCTTCAGCTGGTTTAGAGGAGGACTCAGTTGAGGGAATGGGATGAGATTGTTGCTGAAGGAAGTGATGAATGTTTTTGACATTTAGCATGAGATGCAAAAGCCAGGGCTGCCATCTTTAAGTCTTTCTAAAAAACAGTACTTTGTTGTAACAGTGCTGACCTGGAGACCATCAGTATCTGAGTTGTTCTGTTTTCTCAGAAAAGAAGGGGAGATGGAAGAAATGGAGTAGGGTGAAGCTGATGGTGACACATTTTAGACACTAAACAGAAGTGTTTAGTGTTACATTCGAGACATGGGTGGCAAGGGCTAACAGAAATTTGTTCCCCTTAGCCTTTCATCTCTACCTGTTTCCTCACTGGAGTTTGTCTCCTCATCAGGTTATTCTCTTCAAGATGCTGCATTTGAGAAAAGTGATTGCTTCATTTTGTCACATGGCCAGTCCTGGTTTATGAAACTGAAGGAGTTGAGACAGACAGTGGGAGGCAGCACAGCTGACTGTGTCAAGAAGACAGTGTTCTCTCTAGCAGTTATGGCTTGCATCACCTTTCTGCATTTTTGGTTGAAGTGGTGGTGCAGTTTGGAAGGTGTGAATATCTTATATTGTGACTATTGGTACAAAACTTGGCAAGATTTTTAGTCATGTAAAAACAATCCTCATGCAGTTCTGTGACAACTAAACCTCAGGCCTCGTCACACAACCTCTCACTTGTGTGCATGTGAGGAAAATGCTCAGTAGGCTTCTTTACCTAGCACCAGAGTGCTGCTGTTCACAGGTCAGTTTCCCACAGCCTGCAAGTGTTATTATTGTACCTACAAAAGGAAAACTGCTCTGTGTTAGGAGCAGAGAAGACAAGAAACCTTTTCTATCTGCCCATTCTGTTTTGGGAAGGTTGGAGGCTGATGCATGAAGCAGGAACACATTGGATAGTTCTGCGGTGCAGAAAGTGACTTCTCTGTTGCTGTGTCCTGGATGTGCACATGGATTTATATTCCCCTCCCTCTTGGTAGCTTGCAGTCTCTCAGACAATCCCCTTTTCTCCAGATGTCTTCCTGACAGCAAGGTTCATTCTTACAATGTCAGTCGTTGTGCAGATCACGCAGTTCTGAAATTGCATCAGACTGTACCTTCCTCTTATTTTCTGGAATAAGTTTCAGTTGAGGCAGGGATGCACTAAGAATGGGTCACTGTACTGAGGCCTGAGCACTGTTAATCAGTCCCTCAGATGGGTGATCAATCCCTTCCTTTGAAAAATTGCTGCAGTAGTGTTGCTGGTGATTCATTCTGCACAGTAATTAATCTTTGAGTGAGTCTTTTGCATGGTTTAAAGGAATGTGGAGATGCAGAGGCTTACTCTTAGCTTTCTTGTTTCATGCCCAAACATGTCCAGAGACATCTGTGTCAGCATTGGTGAGGAGCTTATGTAAGACTAGGAATGCAAATTGGGTTTGGATTTATTGCAGTAAAGTTCCTATCTCCATCTGATGCTCTATTCTGCTTCCACAAGGTTTTCAGATTCTGCAAGATTTCCTGGGGAGACTTTTTTTTAAAAAAGTTGATTGTGGTAGCTACATTGTTCCTTTGAGGACTCTGAGTTTCTTCAAATTGGTTGCAAATCGCATTGGTTAGGTTGTATTCTCCCATAGTAGGACTTCTGTCTGTAGGTTTGAGTTTCATATTTGCTGTCACTGCTTTTATCCTAGATAGTCTGTTTCTCCAGCTTCCTTAGAGGGAAGGGAGCTCTGAATTCCTGATGCAGTCTGAGGCTATGTTTACAGATGTCACGTGAATTAATGTGCCCCGTGGGTTTTAACACCTGCATCCACTGTGTAATTGGAGATGACAGGATCTCAGCAGGCCTGCCAATGTAACTTGCTTTTATACTTGATGCCTGTTTCAGAATTCTGGGAGGGGGTTCATTTTCGGAAGCATTCCTTTCATCTTTGTTTTTGACATTCTGAGAAAAGTTGTGTGGTCTGGTCCAAATAGCCAGGAGGAAAGAAGGGGCCTGGGACAGTGGTTTTCTGCATCTTTGTGGTCAGCACTACAGTGTGTGAGGCATGCCCCTGCTTGCCTGATGCTCTTGTATCTGGGCTGCTTCAGAACTTTCTGTCTCCTCCTGTGCTTCAGAGACTGATAGGCTTTCAGTCCTGAACTCAGTCATTCAAACTGGTACAGGCCTTTCACGTAGTTGCTTTTAAAATCAGTTAATCTCTTTAGCTTGCATTGGTAAATCACTGAGTTAAGATGAACTGACGTTCAATCAGCTTAGGGGTGTTTACATTAGCAATTTACATCAGTTTCACTGAATCTGTGCATCAACTGAGTAGGTGTGCAGGTGGGGCTTTTTGGAGAAAGTGGTTGGATTTGCTTTCCAGTTTCATGTTCTGTAGTGAAGTTAGGGCTGTGTAATGAAGATGCTTTTCAGTATACTTTCTAGGTTCCACAAAAGGGTGTCCTCAGAAGGCTGGTGGTGAAGCCATTTCCTGAGAACGACATCATGGCCATTTCCCATAGGGAGCATGCAAGCTTTCAGTTTCTTACTGTAGGTTTGGGGAGGATTTGTAAGCTTATCTTTGATGCATCATCAACTTTTATCAGTCTTTAGCTGCTGATACTAAGAGGGAAATTCAGTATTTTGTAGTTGCTAAATAATTGTATGAAAAATCTCTTTTCCAATTTTCTATATGCTCTGCAATACCAAAATTCAGGGCAGCTGGCAGCAGTGAGCTGTTTGTTACTGGAAGCTTTAACAAAGGCCACTGGATATAATGCCAGGAATTTCCCTCTTACACACTTGGAGAGATCGGGAATGAAGTGCACTGGTAGTGTTGGCAGTAATGAAGACTTTTCTTGCTTTGATAAATCTGTTGGCAATGAAAGAATAGTTTTGCACCTGGACATGCTAGTCTTGTACCTTTTACCACAGTTAGTTAAAATATTGTGTTTTAAGAGTATTAGCATTAATAAAACAAAACTAATTACGGAAATGAAATCTTGAAGCTTGCTTGTGATACAGCTTGTAATAGATTTTGGAAGTTAATAGTCTCAGTAGCTGAACTCTTGCCTCTTTTGCATCTGTTTGTTTTTTCCACAGGTACTTCCTGACTTTCAGTAGTAGAGAGAAACGAAGGACTTCTAAGATAGATGCCTGTCGCCCCTTGCTTGGCAGAAACAATGCTGCAGCGATGAGATTATAGTGAGCCCTTCCTGTGTGGCTTCCATGGGTCCCACTCAACTCAGCACACAGGATCATGGGAAGAGGGTGGCAAGTGTATTTGAAATGGAGGAGGAAGGGCTTCCACTCTTCTCTGGCTCAGAGAACCCCCCTGAGCATGCAGGTATGCAAAAATTCTCTCTAAATCTATGCAAGATAAAGGCTATCCATTCTTTCAGCTGTAAGCAGATTTGATACTTGGCAAAATTTTAGGACAAGTTCTACTGTGCTTGAGGTACTCAGAGATGATGTTTCAGAATAGAGTCAGTTATTGATAGCTGAAGACTGGGTTTATCTAAGTGATAAATTTGCTCATTTGACCTTCTAGAGACTAGGTTCATGGCAGTAAGATAAAAGTTTCTTGGCCTTATCAAAAGCTGCTGAACAATAAAGCTTTACTACAGGTAGCAATCCAAAAAGGGTAGGTGGTGCAAAGAAATGATAGTTTTGCAGGTTCATGCAATGGGAAGACAGTAGGAGTTTCTTCATGTATTTCTTACATTAACTGAGGATGAAAAGTATCAGACATAGAACTGAGATTCTGTAGTTAAAACTACTACTTATAACCACAATCCTACACTTTCAAACTGTAAGAAGACAGTATAACATCTCTGGACAGGTAAAATGAAAAAAAAGGAAAGCATAAGTGCATGGGGTCTTCATCTTAATGAGAATATGACACATTAATGCATTTGCTCAGCAATGAGACAGTGGGCAATCTTGATATAAACAAAGATAATCTGAAGATTGGATGAGGACTCATCAATAGAGTAGAAAAAAAGAGAGTAGTTAAAGGGTGATATGAAATTATCCAATAAAAGTCCTTAAAATGGGTCTGAGGACTTGAAAAGAAAGTGGCTGATAGATTGTTTCCTTATGAAAATGTAAGGAAAAAAGACACAAAATGTGGAAAATATTTATTAAATAGGGAAGCTACCAAGGAAGGAGGACCCTAATGAGAACTAAAGGTTCAGAGGTGTCATTCATGCTTTCTTTATACATCTTATGTTACTTCTGTGTTATCTTTAATGACAGAAAATAACAATAATCATCTATATAACTAAAATGCTTCATGCTCAAAAATAGAAAATAATTTGCATAGATCAAAGAATAAGCCTATCTGTCTCAATAAAACAGTCATACAAAAGGTAATAAGAAACTTATGTAGTGTCTTAAAGACAGCTAAGAAATCCAAAAGGGGGTCAGATTTATCTGTGGAAGTCATTGGATTACTCTGTTGTTCCTCAGTAGCATATGAACATCACTTGAGGCTTCAGCAAAGTTGTTATACTAGTTAGTCCACCATTACCTGTGTTATACTAAGTAATCTGAAATAACTGTAGGCGTTGCATAATTTTTACTTGGTAGTACATTGTGTGAAGAGAAATATAGTTGAACAAGAGAGGAGAATATCAGAAATTTAAACTTTCTGATGACATTTTCTTGCTGTCCTATCTGCAATGAGATATACAGGCCAAAATGAATGATCTCCAAGCCTCTGTAAAGTCAGTGGGATTGAAAATCAACACCAAGATACTTACTGCTAAAAACATGTGTTGAGGAACACAAATAATAATGTCTGAGACTGACCTAAAACTAGTTAGAATTTCAGGGACTTGAGCAGAATAGTAAATGTAAATGCAAGTAAGGATAGAAGCATTGGAAGAGTAAGTACAAAAATGAGACCTGCAATTGTAACCCTCATGCTGATCAAGAAATGCAGGAGCCTTTTTCTTCACACTAGGCAGTAACTCCAGTGTGAAGGCTTTCCAGGCATATCTAAATGTTATCTGGAGATTTATGAAGACATGGTGGTTGTAATCTTTATAACAGCTGCCATAGAATAATCTATAATATCTGACATACAGAAAAATGCCTGCACTATGAGATGTGTAGATTAACAGATGTCAACGTAGCTAGAATTAAATGGGTGGAAAAGAGAGAGGGCTAATAGAAAGGGAATACACATTTAATTATTGGCAAGCATTTGATTTGAGTCCCTAAGGTAAGATGTGTTGGAACAGACCTAAGATATTTTCAAAATGCAGAGCCACTGATAAGGTTAAAATTTGTCAGAATGATATAGGAAGAGTTGGGAGCTGCTGCACAAGACCATCCCAAGTGTGAGGCAGTAGTGAAGGCCCTGTGTTTAAACTAGAGCAACAAGCTTTAGTAAATGAACTGTCACTATGAGAGTGTTTGTTTTTAGGAGTGGGGAGCGCTCTTCTTGAAGAGGAGGTGCTGACTTCAGGATTCCATAGGCTCACAGAGCTTCTGAAGTGTACTGGTTGTGTGCTTATTGCAGCTAACTCCACAAGTTGCTGTCTTCTGTTTCAGCAGTTTCCCCAAGTGTTCAGTTACAGGGATTGTTTGCTCAATCTGTATTTGTAGGGTCACAGTTTCAGCACTGTCTTTCTGTCACTACTGAATTGAGGAAACATTTTTCCTTATTCTTGTGCATATGTATGGCAGAAAACAGAAGTAAGAGAACTTTAGGTGAGTTCTGAAGAAATTTACTTTTTGCACAATCTTGGATTTCTGACTCAACTTTTTTATAGGTCTTTCTCGTATTGGTAACGTAACTAATTGGAAAGTGCAGAACACTTGGCCTGAGTGTGTTTTGGCTCTTTCACTCTGTTTTGGAGAGGAACAAGTCAGAAGCTGTATTTGTTTATATAGTTGAGGTGAAACCTTGTAGATTATGTCAGTAAGTTTGTTGAAGAAGATTTGCTTGCCCAGAAAGGGGTGTGTGGTTGGGAGATAGTTGGTTTGAGTGAGAATGTTGGTTGTCAGGAATGGGGCAGTTAGCTGCAAACACCACGCTTCCTTCATGTCTGTGAGTTTTCTTTTTTTTTTTTTTTTTTTTTTAACCTCACTACCATTCGTTTTGATAGAAAATCCCCCCTTGAAGCGGAAGAAGGGCCCAGCCCCTAAGATGCTGGGAAACGAAGTGTGCAGTGTCTGTGGGGACAAGGCCTCTGGCTTCCACTACAACGTGCTGAGCTGCGAAGGCTGCAAGGGCTTCTTCCGCCGCAGCGTCATCAAGGGCGCGCAGTACGTCTGCAAGAACGGCGGCAAGTGCGAGATGGACATGTACATGCGCCGCAAGTGCCAGGAGTGCCGGCTGCGCAAGTGCCAGGAGGCCGGCATGCGGGAGCAGTGTGAGTGCAGGCACCGGGCGCCGCGGCTGGGACGGGACCGGAGGGCTCTGGGAACGATGGCTGTAAGGCAGGGGGCACTGCGAGTGCTTGGGGAGGGGGGACGTGGAAGCCTGAATGTTGGAATGTGTGTGGGAAGAGCTCAGCAAGGGTCACTTAGGGAGGTGAGGCTGCTAGTGGAACGCTGACACTCAGCCTTGCTTTATTCCTTGTAAGAAATTGTGGAATATACGAGCAGAGGAAAGACTCATGTTCATCAGGGCGCTATAAAGTGTGTTAGTAACATCAGGCTTGTGACCAGGACTGTAAGATTGGTCACTGTGCTCCTTGAACAACAGACACTTTTCTTTGCTTCCTGCTGTGACCTTGCAAAAGAGGTCAAGGGCAGCTGTGTTTGTGCATGAGCTGATCTCATTGCTCCCTTTAGTGATCTCTGCTATTTTTCTCACGCAAGCCATAAGGCTGCTGTTTCTGAATATTCACCAGTATTTCTGCTGGCATATCATGAATAGTCCTCCTTGGCCAAGGTATCCAGGTTTCATCCCTTTTGCTGGTCAAGACTGACTGAATGCATTCTCAGTTAATGTTAGATCTGTGTGAAGTCTTCTTTTTTGACATTCAGCACCCAGAACAGCTAGGAACAGCGGGTGTTTCAGAAACATAAAATAATTTTGCAAAAACTAAGTCCTAATGAGGTAGGAGATATGCTGTTCAGTTTTTCAGCATGAAACACACATCAGTATCTTTGTCTCACCGGTTTGTATGAGCATTACGTGTGCTGTCTTTACCTCATTTCCCCATTCCCAAGAGCTACAAAACAGGTGTATTTTAGAAGCAATGCAGTAAGACCACTTGTTCACTTTGCTTCTCTTTTGTTGCAGATAGATACAGAGAGCCTCAGTATGTTTCTGCATTTAGTAATTGTTTTCTGTTGAAGACAGCTCAGGAAAATTAGGTCGAATGGAATCTTGGTGTTATTATCAAGAACTTGGCAATTCTTGTTGATGCTGTAATCCCCACTGCAAATTTGCCTTGTTAGTTTTGACAGAAATTAAGGGCTTTTTCCTCCAGCTGTTTCACTTGCAAGGTCATTCCAGAACTTCCCTCCTAGTAATTGCTGGAAACATTCTTCTAATTCCCAGACTGAAGTTATTCGTGGCCAGTTTATTGTTCTTAAGCCAGTGTGAACCATGAGGTTAAATAATTCCTTCCTGACAAATCAAGTAAGTTAGGTTGCTTTGAATTTAGCATGGTGTAGGAGCTTGCAAATAGGCAGTTTTCAAGATTCATTAGTAGCCAAGTAACATGTTACCAGATAAAAATTTTTTTTTTGTGCGTTGGAGTCCCAAGATGAGGGACTGTAATCACTTGGATCAATTGCTTCTCTCCTTAAACTGACACTGTAAGTAGCAGTCTCTAATCTTATAGATCTCCCCTTTTTTTGGTAATTGTATTAAATGCCTTTGCTGTTAGAATTGTAAATTTTGTGCATGGTGCATGTTCTTGTACAAACATCCTCACTGTTTGAAGTCAGGGATAAAGGTTACTCTCAGCTTGACTGTGTTATGTTCTTTGTCTTATCTTTCCAATCCCAAGAATGTTGTCTTACAGCAGCTCTGCAGTTCTTGTCTTTGTTTAATGTGATTAAGTGCAGTTGTATACTTCAGTTTTAGGGCCTGCTTTTCTGTGTAGTAGCTATAGAATCATCAAGGTTGCAAGAGATCTTTTAAGATCATCAAGTCTAAATGTCTGCCCAGCAGTACCACTGTAACCCTTAAACCACTAAACCATATCACTGAGCACAGATCCAGGTGCCCTTTAAACATCTCCAAGGATGGTGACTCCATCACCTCCCAGGGCAACTTGTTCCAATGCATGCCCTAACAAGGATTTTTTTTTTTTTTAATACCTAATCTAAATCTCCTCTGTCTAAATGGCCTGAGAGGCCATTTCTTCTTGTCCTCTCACTGTGGACATGGCAGGAGAGACTAACACCCCCATCTCATTGCAACTTCCTTTCTTTTTTATGTTATTTGTGCATTTAAAAAAAAGGCCAAAGAATCTTTCAGCACTTTTAAAGTCTTATTTGTAAAGTCAAGCTTTGTTCCTGAAGATACAGAGTGTAGGGGTTTTTTTCCAATTAGTTCCTTTTCTGCTTCCCTCCCTTCCAGAGTGTCAATCACAGTTGATGCTGTCAGAGCCTTGCTGAGGGTGTGCTCAGTGCCACTGTCCATGTCACTGACAAAGGTGTTAAACAGTGCCAGTCCCCGTACCAACCCCTGGGGAATGCCACTTGGCACTGATCTCCACCTGGACATTGAGCCATTGGCCACAACTTTGAGTGTGACCATCCAACCCATCTTTTATCCTCCATGTGATCTATCTGTAAAATCCATGCTATTCCAATTTAGACACAGGGTTGCATCGCTCCTGAGCTTGGAGGAGGTGATCTTTGAATATTAACCAGCTTTCTTGGGCCCCTCTTCCCTCCAGCACTTTATCTGATAGTACTCTACTGAGCAGATCCCTGAAGAGGCCAGAGTCTGCTCTCCTGAAGTCCAGGCCAGCCTACTTGCTGTGCACCCTCTCTCTGTGATGCCAATATGATCACAGCCCTGCAGGTGTGTGCATGTCTCTGACTCCTTTTATTTATTTCCTATGCTATGTGCATTTGCATAGAGGCATTTAAGCTGGGCTCCCGATGAACCTGACTTACTCGAGGGAGTGGCAGGAATTCCATTGTGTTGCCCTTCAGGTGTTCTCCTGCTGACCTGCATACCCTCTCCAGGCTCTGGGCATCTCTTGCTGGCTCTGGCATCTTATTGGATTGGGAGAGGAAAGGGATGGATTGAGGTTCCTGTCCCTAGGCAGCTTTAGTTTAAATCCCTCTTTGTTGCTTTTCAAGCCTATGAGAAAAGATGTGCTTCCCTTTCTCAGAGAGGGACCCCATCAGCCCTCAGTAGAGCAGATGCCTTTGAGTTCTGTTCTTTACAGTGTTGCATCCAAATAACATCTCCCCTTTGATGTAACAACTGAAGGAGACATATAACCCTGTTCCTGAAGGACCTGCCATTGGTCCTCAGTACATTTATGCGCAGTTACTCTTCTATTATTTATCTTGGGGTATGTTACTGCTCTAGAGTTTGCTGCTGATAGCCTGTATAGCAAATTATCCTCTCAAACTCCACCCAGGATTGAGTCTGACTTTTGAAGAGGGTGAAATGACACAAGCTGTTAAGTTAACAATATTGAAAAAAGACATAGTAGTTGTATAATATAAAATACAGTGGACACACCATGGCATATGAAGGAAACACCTGTTATAACATGACACTTTAGGGAATTGCTTTATGGGGAAAATCACTTGTTTTTCTGAGATCTGCAGGGCATCATGAGGGGAGCTTCAGACTTTTGTGAACACTTTACATGACAGTATGATTAGAAGAAGGGCAATGAAACAACTTAAAGTAGGGAATAGAGGGAGAAACAACTATCACTGTCTGTGTTTGTACACTCTTCTATGCCTGGTCCAGGCAGCTGTGATCTCTGCCTCTCCATCCACAGCACATTATCCTGTATTTAGTGTGGTTTCCATTGTGTTCCTATGATTGATTATGAGCTATTCCTGCTTTAGATGTTCTGTCTGAAGAGCAGATACGACTGAAGAAGCTGAAGAAGCAGGAAGACGATCAGGCTCGGACAGTTGTGGTGCGTCCAAACCCTCCGAATCCGCCAAGCCCTTCCCACAAACTGACGCCAGAACAGCTGAGCATGATAAAAAAGCTCGTGGCCGCTCAGCAGCAGTGCAACCAGCGCTCCTTCACAGACAGGCTCAAAGTGACGGTAAGAACTATACCAGTGTACCCAAAATAAGAAAAAATGAAGTCTAGGGAGTTGCATTTTAGGTAAAATATTTGGGAGAGCAGAGTTACTTTAGGCATGACATCTGTGGGCTAAAGCTCTGTAAAGAACAGCAAAAGATTTGAAGTTGTTGTTTTCTTTCCTTGTTCTCTTCATCTTATCTTTCATCTTTAGCTCCATCTTTCACAAATATCTGCTGTCTCTTCCCATTCCTACAGCCGTGGCCCCAGATTCCTGATCCAAATAACCGTGAAGCAAGGCAGCAGCGTTTTGCTCACTTCACAGAACTTGCAATTATCTCTGTGCAAGAGATCGTGGACTTTGCCAAGCAATTACCTGGATTCCTGGAGCTCACCAGGGAAGATCAGATCGCTTTACTGAAGACGTCTACCATAGAGGTGAGGGTTTGACTCCACCCCAGATGATAGTAGCAGAGATTAAAGATTTTGGAGTTATCCATCTAGAGAACTAGTTCCTTCCCTTTTTTGAGGATGGCAGACTGAAGGATCTCAGCTGTGGGATCATTACTGCAGTATAAGGTTATATTGGCAGGATGCCTGGTTATATACTGTAGTGCCTACTTATTCAGGAAGGGAATGGGGCAAGCGCCTTGGTAGTGGTAAGCAGGAATTTCCCATTTCTGAGAAGCAAGGCACCACAAAGGATGGCACCAGGCTTAATCTTGGAATTTTTAAGCACTCTGAGAGAAACTGGAGTGGTTTTGTTTGGTTTTTCTTTTTCCAAAGATGCTTCAGCTGTCAGCAAAGTACTGATACTGTAACATTTCTTCCTGCTTTCAAATTGAGTATATCTTATTCCTGTCTTCAGGTGATGTTGTTGGAGACATCTCGGCGCTACAATCCAGAGATTGAGAGCATCACCTTTCTTAAGGACCTGAGCTATAATCGGGATGACTTCGCCAAAGCAGGTGGTGCATTAGACAGGTGTTTCTTCCTCCCCAGTGTCTTGTGTTCTTACATATTTCCCTTTTTAATGTGGGCAGCTGGAAGTAGTTTATGGTGAGAGGTTTAGAACAGGACCAAACCAATAGCCTCACAAACTGTGGTTTTTTTTTTTTTTATTTTTAACTTACGGTACCAGCTCATTTAATGTCTTTTTCTAGGTGTCAATTTGTTTGGGAAAATCTGGACTCTTAAAGCATGAAAATATTGCTGCAAGTGTCCACCTAGGACTAGCAGTTGGTAGGAAATTCCTTGCTTGTAGAGATGTGACGTGGTGGAGCTGTATCAGATCATACCAATCCAAACCACAAGCAAGCATATCACCTGCTAATCCAGATGGACACTTGGAGTGATGACATTACTGTAATTACATTTCAGTTGATATGAAGTTTGTACTGTGCACTGAGGATCCCCAGAGACTGCTTTAGACACTTCATCATCCTAATATATGGTTGTCTGTGGTGTTGTGATCTCTGAAGTGTATTTTTCCAGGAGCTATGAGTGTTTGTAATTTCAGAGGCAGTAACAAGAAGTGTGTAACTTCAGCATTTCTAAAAACAAGACTTTAGCCATGCTTCAGCTGTTTTTTTTGTTTTATTCCTTGACTAGATATTTAACCATTTATACTTGAGATGGCCTGTGTATACAACTTTTCTTTATGACCCTTTTCCTGGTTGCCTTTTCTTCAGGTTATTAGAAAGGCAAAAACCAAGAGTTCAGAAAGATTCCGTCCAGTTTGTTCTTCCTTCTCTTATGCATTTGTAATGCAAGAAATTAGAAACTTGGATGCTATTTTGGAGGAAAGGTCTGAAGTTTTCAGTATGATTACATAGCACAAAGGGACCTGATTTGAAAGTGGTCTCTGTTACGGCAGTAAATATCAGTCCATTTCTGACTGCATTTATCAAATGAGGTGATTGGAAGCCTAGGTCAGACCCTGCCTCAGGTTGCCCAGTTCTTTGAGCTGAAGGAAATGACATAGTTCAGAGTTCTTGGAACCACATATTTTTTAGCTCATACATTCTTTAGATGAACCGGAATTAAAGCTTTTTTTGAAAGCATGAAAGCTACTGAAGTGAAGGAGGTGATGCTGTGAGAGTGGACAGTGTAAATGTTGTGTTCATGACCTTCTGATGTTTTGATGGACTTGTCTGATAGTTGATGTAGTGTTCCTTTAGCTGTTGCCCAAGAATGTGCTGTGGGGCATTTAGGAAAACCCAGAAATAATATCATTTTACAGTTAGAACCTGACTCCTCAGCCACTGTTGTTGGTGCTTACCAGTAGTGGATGTAAAGGGAGGATTCATTAGAGCATAGTGTAAAGGTTTTTCCCTGCCTCTCTCTGCTCCCCACTCTCTGGTGTATAGCAGTGGATTTCTTTTGAAAGGGAGGGGGAGAGAGGGGAGACAATTGTTACTGCCTCACCTTGTTCTCTTCTGTTTGTTGCAGGTCTGCAGTTTGAGTTCATTAACCCCATCTTTGAGTTCTCAAAGGGAATGAATGAGCTACAGCTTAATGATGCTGAATATGCACTTTTAATTGCCATCAACATTTTCTCTGCAGGTAAAAAGCCAGGAACATCCGAAGAGCTGCAGCAGTGAGTCAGAGGGCAAAGGAAGTAGTGTGAAGTGATGTTACAAGCAGAAAAGGAGTAATAGAGTCTAGTGATAAAGGGAGTATATTATTAATTATATTCTGAATTTTCTAGTGCCACTTCCAGAGGAAATTGAATTCCTCACTACTGGAAAAGTGTGCAGGAAAACCAGCCAGTATTTATCTTCCTCATTTAGAAAGTGATATTTTACTGCCCCCTTAATGTTCTTGGCACCTCTCTGGTGTGATGCAGGTCCCACACCATGAGTGACATCTAGTGGGCAAGCCAACATACTCTGGACAAGAGGCAGTGTTGCTCTGGGCCAGGACAGGGTTTGCCAAGAAGCCACCTCTTCTGTCTTGTGACCTGTTTAATGGCTCTTTTTCTTTGTTCCTGTTTTCTAACTGGCTCAGCTACTGGAGAGACTTTCCCATTTACTCTTGAATAGATGGCTTTGCGTTTTTTCTGGGACAAAAATATGAGACCAACAAGCACTTTGTAAATGTGTTTGGTCTCTCTCACCTCCCTCCTCTATAGGAGTTGGTTTGCACTCCCCATGTGCAGTGGATATCACTGAGAAAGAGACATTACAGGCAGCTGCCACAGTGTCATGGATATATCTCCCAGCTGTGCTGGGTGAATGTGAGATGAAGTTTGGGAAGACACCATAGGAGGAGGTGGGGTTAGACAGAGATGTTAAATCCAGGGAAGCTGCCCATGGCAATCTGCTTATATCTAATCTGCTTACTTCTAACCTGCTTTTTGCAGACCGACCGAATGTGCAGGACCAGTCCCTGGTGGAGAGGCTGCAGCACACCTATGTGGAAGCACTTCATTCTTACATTTGCATCAACAGACCAAATGTAAGTGCCTGACCAGAACATCTCCAGGGATGATGCAAGCAGATTTTTATTTATGCAGGCAGAGTTCCTGCAGTATTGTCTCTAACAGGTCTCTTGCTGCCTGTACTGTCAGGCTTGTCCCTTCTGGGCTCTTTGATAGCAGCTGTAAATGCAGAATTTGTGAGCTGTCACAATCTGCTGTCCTGTATCACATTCCATAGTTTAGCCAGCATGGAAAGTCTGGAGTTTTGGGGCATGATGTACTACTTGTGTTCTTTCATACTGCATCCTCCTGGAGAATGCTGGGTCTAGAGGAAGTAAGGATTGTGATTACAGTGTAATGTAATCAGTTGTGGTAATTTTTTTTTTAAATGATGTTTTAGGTGAATTCACTAACAGCTGTCTATTTGGCCCTGCAGGACCGTTTGATGTTTCCACGGATGTTAATGAAGCTGGTCAGTCTTCGGACACTGAGCAGTGTCCACTCTGAACAGGTGTTTGCCCTTCGGCTGCAGGATAAGAAACTCCCGCCCTTGCTCTCAGAAATCTGGGATGTGCATGAGTGACTGCATGCTCCCAGGGCGCTGACATGCTGACATAATGCCATCTCCCAGCCTTTGCTAATGAGAAGCCAGCCTCCCCTCTCCATAGCACTGAACCCTGGGCTGGGCATGCCTGGAGTGATGACCCTGGGGTTTCAGTGTTGTCATAAGAATATGCAGGAGGCAGCTGGGCTAGATCAGATGGAGGGGTTGGTTTTGATGTAGTGCCCATACCCCAAAGGAATAACATGAACCATTTGAAAACGGTAGAAATGAAGACCTTTCCCCCTGCCCCTCAACTCCTTTTACTTCAGTCTTTCTCTAAGCATATACTGAGGGTTTGCCCCATTGATCCTCTTCTTGCTGATTATGAAAATGAATTTGCAGGAACTTGCCAAAAGCTCTCTGTTGAGAGTAACCCAGCTCAAAAGGCTTCTGCAGGGTCCCCAGTGTACCTGGATCTGAGAAGCTCAGGGAAGTCAGTGTGGATGTTCTAGGGATTTCACTGGGTTTCCTATAAATAAAATCTCTTGAATGTGCTGCCCTTTACAATGATTCCAAGAGAAGTAGCTTTTATTTCTTTATTATGAGACTACATCTCTAGAGCTGCCCTTTATTCTGGCCCTCCTTTGGAAAAAGGATTCCTGTAATGTGTAGTGCCCTCTGTCTAACAAGGAGGTCCTCTGTGTAGGGAACATTGTGTATCAAAAAGATGTCAGGCATGAAGTAGTGGATTTTTTTTAATGTAATGCATCATGGTTTTATCTCATGGCGGTTCTCAGACAGCTCAATTTACCTTTGATCTGCTAACAGCTGAAAAACTGTAGTTCAAAACAAATCAGGGCATAGATTTTATCTTTAGGGGTGGAATAGAAGAAAGATGGGTGGGTAGGCCTGGTACCTAAGTAAGATGGGTGTGGTGGAAGGATCTCAAAAACTTCCAAGAATCTGGAGCATGTGGTATGTGTTCCAAGGTGGGTGTGAAGATGAATCGACCAAGGAGAGAGGACACACTGCATTTAGTGAAATATGTGGGCATTGCATAAGCTGTGGGCTGTACAACTCTCAGATCACAGGCTGCAGGAATATTGTGTGTAATCAGATCCACTTGCATCGTCTTCCTTTTGCCAAAGTCTTTCCAAGGTACTTGCTCAAAGTTTCAGTGATGATCATGGGATATGGAGGCACTCCTGCATGAGGAGTGCCAACTCCTTCAGAAGGACACTTGTGTCTTGTATCAATTCTTCACTTTGGGCATTGTGAGATCCACACTGTATTTATGGTCCAAGTTTTTAAGTATCCACATCCATAAGTATTCTAGGATTTACAGCAATATTTTGTCTGACAGGAGAGAAATATATTGTTATAAAACGTGTTCCTTATTTTCCAAGAAAAAACATCTTATGGCTGATCTCAGAGATGTAACCTTAAATATCCTGGTAGCTTGGTCTCATGAGTCTTCTCTGACATAGAGTCTATGTTTGCTTGCCCGGTGAGCATCCCAAGAGCATAGGTTCACATGGCTCGGGGTTTTTTTGTCTGTCTGTTTTTTGGATTGTTTGTTGTTTTTTTTTGACTGTGTATCTGAACGCTATGCCCGTGGTGAGGGTATCGTGTCCATTTTGCACTTGAGGTTGGTCCCCTGCCACTGGCCTTCACTCTGCACCTTTGTAAAGCACTTGTAACAATCTGTAAAATAATCTGTTGTTTTTATAACTCATTGCAATTGCAAAAATTCTTGTTTAAATCTGTATTTTTAACTAATCTGTTTGAGAAATGTTAATGTTTATATAAAAGAATAAAGCCTAATACAGGATTTTGACATTCTCTGATGTGCTGTCATGAGACTGGAGGAGGGTGAAATAAGTTTTTGCTGTAACAAGCTGAAAGTTGATAAGAAATTACGAGTATATGTGTTGGGAGAGAAGCAAGAAGTGGTGAGAAAGAAATAGCGTGCAACCCCAGGCAGTTTCTTTTGGCCTCTAGTATGAGATTTTAGTTCAGTATGTGCCTTGCTGTGTGCCAGAGCTGACAAATAGGTGAAGTGGATTGTGTATCACAAAGACCATGCATTATGCATACACACCTCACCTCAATTTGTACAGCTGCATTCAGAATGTAAAGAATGTAAACCTTTTATTGTGTGTGTTCTACTCCATTTCCTACATTTTGTGGCTCACCAAAATTGAAAGAGGAGTCCAGTGTGCCCCAGCTGTCATGTGGATTTCAGTAGGGCCTTACCTGACCCTTGGTAGGCTGCTCATTTCTCATGTGTCCACAGGCAGAACACCAGGAAGAGTTGAACCATGTGCATTACCTCAAAGGGAGCGAGCGGCAGGATGGGGGGAAGCGGAGAGCTGTCCAGCATTAGCTGCTTCTGAAGTGCTTGATGATCACCTGCCCCAAAGGGAGAGAAAAACAAACCACAGGCTGTTCTGCTGAAGCCTCTGCATTACTCTGGAGTATCAAATTCAAATTGGAATCTACTGAACCAGAGGAAGAAGGAATAACAGTAGGCTTATAGGAGACGAGTTGGATATGAGAGGGGGGGAGTAATAAGCACAGCTCAAGAGCTCATCAGTGCTGGGTGGATTTAGAGGGTGGCTGGGCCCTGCTGTCAACAAAAGAGCTACATCTTAACTTCCAGCTTTGTATTTTTTGGGCTGCATCTCTTTAATTTGAAGAGAAAAACTACATAGGAATTTGAGGGAGTCTCAAGGTACAGCCTGTAACATTGATGTGGATGGCAGTGGTGAAAACAATCATTTTCCTTGCCTCTGTGTAGTGGTTTAATCCAGACAGCCACCAAGCCCCACACAATGACTTGCTCACTCCCCAGCAGCAGGACTGGGGAGAGAATTGGAAGGGTAAAAGCCAGAAAACTTGTGGGTTGAGATAAAGACAGTTTAATAGGGAGAGCAAAAGCCACACACACAAGCAAAGTAAGGACTTAATTCACTGTTTCCTGTGGACAATTCACCAATTCACTGTGGACAAGCAGGTGTTCAGCCATCTCCAGGAGAGTGGGGCCTTATCATGTGTAATTGTTACTTGGGAAGACAAACACCATCACTCCAAACATCCTCCTCTTCCTTCTTCCCCCCTTTATACACTTAGCCATATGGTCTGGAATATCCCTTTGGCCAGTTGGGGTCACCTGTCCTGTCTGTGTCTCCTCCCAAGCTCCCACGTACTCCCAGCTTCCTCACCACCATGGCAGCATGGAAAGCAGAAAAGGCCTTGGCTCTGTGTGAGCCTGCTCAGCAATAACAAAAACATCTCTGTGTTATCAACCCTGTGCTCAGCACAAATCCAAAACACAGCCCCATACCAGTCACTGTGAAGAAAATGAACTCTTCCAGCCCAAATCAGCACACTTTTCATTATCATGTAGTGAAATACCATTTCCTTGTTTACATCTTCACATTCTCACTTTTTTTTGAAAGTGCAAATCCATACAGAACTTTTTTTTTTTTTCATCTTCTAGAAGCTTCCCAGGTTAGCCTATGGAGCTCAAGCAAGCAGGTGTTGGGGAAGAACCATCTATGAGATTGGTGATCCTTTATACTTTTATGTTTACAAAATGCTATCTAGGCCTGAGATTCAGTCCTGCTGCCCTAAGTCTCTATACCTGATCTATTTAAAATTAATTTTGCTGATTTGGCTGCTGGAGAAATCTTGGGGGGGCTTGAATTACAATCCTGGGAGGTGTTCCTAGTTGGCTGTACCCTATTCATCAGCTGTATCTGCTCTTGATGCATTCAGATTAATGGGGAAGGAGGAAAGGTATTTCTGAAAACCCAATTCCTTTACAGTGAGCAAAGTACAGATGATAAATATCAAACAGTGTTTCTCCATTTTACACTCCATATGTATAAAAATTGTGGGTTACTTGTGGTACTTTGGTTGCGTTTTGGGGTTATTTTGGTAATCTTGGTTTTGTTAACAAATGGATTTGTTGAGCAGCATACTGGAGCTTGGCAGGAGTTAAAAAAGCGGTATCTCAAGCTTTTAATAACCAAATTATTTTGTAATCTTATGAAGCTACTAGCAAATCAGCAAGTATATAGAGGGCACTGTGTCTCTGCTGCAAGGCAGCGTGTTCTTGTCCGTGTGGAGCCGCGCTTTGCTGCGAAGCTTCAGCTGCTGCTTGCCAGGACGAGGTCTGAAAGCGCCAATTCGACGCTTCAAGCGGCTGAAGTGTTCCCGGTTCCTCTCGACAGCCTGCTCAGGAGAGCCGCTTCCTTCCAGGCTCCCTGACATCCCGCCTCAATCCCGCCTCCAATCCCGCCCCCAATCCCGCTCCAATCCCGTCCCCAATCCCTCCCCCAATCCTGCTCCAATCCCGCCCCCAATCCCTCCCCCAATCCTGCTCCAATCCCGCCTCCAATCCCGCTCCAATCCCGCTCCAATCCCGCCCCCAATCCCGCCCCCAATCCCTCCCCCAATCCTGCTCCAATCCCGATCCAATCCCGCCCCCAATCCCTCCCCCAATCCTGCTCCAATCCCGATCCAATCCTGCTCCAATCCCGCCCCAATCCCGCCTGCCCCTCCGCGGCTGCAGCGCCCCCTGCGGGCGGCTGGCGGGCGGCTCCCCCCGCCCTGCTGCAGTGGTTCGCTCCGCCCGCCCCGCTGCCCCCTGCCCCGGCGGTGGCGCGCGCCGCCGGCGGCGCTGGATGCGGAACTGGGCGGGCGGCGCAGAGCGGCGGCGGCGGCGCAGGTGAGCGGGGCGGCCCGGCCGGCGGGGCCCGCTGCCGGTGCCGCAGGCGGCCGGGTGCGTGCACATGTCACAGCCGGAGCCCGCCCCGCCGACCCGACATGTGGGTCGGGCTGGGGAGCGCGGAGCGCGGCCGGCAGCGCTGCCCGCGGTTACCCGCACCCGGACAGCTGGCCCCCCGCCCGCCCCGAGCGCTGCCGCAGCCGCCCGGCCGGTCGCCGTGGTGATGCTCGGGAGCAGCGAGCCCTTCCGCAAGGTCACGGCCGGCGGCGGACCGGGATGGTGTCCCGCCGCTGCCGGGAGCGGGGCCGGCCGGGTTCGGCTCCATCGTGCCGGGGCGGCGGTGGCGGGCGGGGCCGCGGTGTCCCGCTGTGGCCGCGGGGCCGCCGGCCGCTGTGGGAGCGGCCGCAGCCCCTGCAGGGTCGCTTGTGTTCGGCGGCACCGGGCGGCTTCGGGAGCCGCGGCGTGGCGGCCGGGCCGGGACTCTGCCCGCCGGGGCTGCGGGCGCAGCGCCCGCGGTCCCGCGGCACCCGGGGGCTTCTCCCCGCTCCCGGCCGGTGGAAGCGGGCAGGATAGCGAAGGAAGGGAGAAGGACGGCTCAGGGCGGACAGAACTCCTTGGAAAGGGTGAGGCGTGCCGCCGTGTGAAGGGGTTGCCGCGGTAATGTGACTGGAAAGGTGCTTTTACTCCTTGGTTTGTAAACAGCAGATCCTGTTACTCCGCAAGACAATAGAATAGGAAATCCACTTTATACTGGGCAATTTCTTATGGAGTCGACTAAATCAAATGCATTTTCCCCTCAGAAATGGGTGTCACCACCTTGTGTTGCTCGCTTGTATGGTCAGGTGGAGGAGGGGTAGAAAGCTTGGTCTGTGTCACTGTTTGTGTGGAGTCACGATAAAGAAGTGTTTTGAGAAATGATAAGCTTTGAAGGAACCTGATTTGGTTCCTGTCTTTCTTCTCTCCCTTTCTCCCTGAACTCCTCCATATACCACGCTGTTTTCAGTCATATGCAAAATAACATACATCATAAATTTGCAGCCCCGTGGAGATGGAGTAGAAGTGTCATCTGGCAATATGTTGTGCTCTCCCTAGACAAGCCAGCCATTTTCTCTAGTCCAGTGTGACTCTGGGTCAGCATTTCTGTTGGTGTGCTCTCAAGTGTCCTTGCTGTGCTCCTTGCACCATTGCTTATCTGCAAAAAGGATGCTACTTGTAGACACAAGCAAGGGGAGGGAAGATTTATTATGGTGTATCTTGAGGGTCACATAATCAAACCAATGTCATCCAGATATAGGTTATTTGGGAAGTGTCTCTATTTTTGGACTTTATACTGCTTGGACCTAGGCAACTGTTTTGGATTGGGCACAAGAAGCACTTGCTGTGTTCAGCATTAATGAAAAGCTGCAGTCCTGACACATCTGAGAGAGTACTTCACATCCAACATAGCTAAAACGCAGTTTTTACAGGATCTAATCTGGCCATCCCTTCTCAGTGTGTTATGTAATACTGAACTGATAGATCATTCCATCTATAAAATACTATTTTTGCCTTACAGTTGTATTGTTAGAAATGCACAGCTTTTGAACACAATTTAATAGACACTGTAATTGAATGCACACTTGTTAAGTATCTTACTCTGTGTTTAACAAAATGCAAAATCATCAGCAAGTCTCTAGAATGCTTTTGTTAGGAGAGTACTACAGCCTTGTCCTCACTAAAAGATCTTGCACCTGCCTGTCCAGTGGTGCTGCATTTGTATCACGTCTGGGCTTCTGTGTTCTTACCAAATTAACAGCTGTAAGCTTCAGAGTCCTACTGTGTTGTTTTTCAAATTACTACCTTTAAAACAATTCTGATTCTAAAACAATTCTAATTTTAGATGGGCAAAAAAGGAAAACACATTACTACCTTTAAAACAATTCTGATTCTAAAACAATTCTAATTTTAGATGGGCAAAAAAGGAAAACAGTGTCCTCACTGAAAGAGTGTTGTGCATAACATGGCCAAGACACGGTTCTAGGATGTGTGTTATATGCCAAAGCTGTGAAAGGTGGTGAACCAAAGGCCATGCGGAAACTGGCAAAAAAAAAAAAAAAAAAAAGCTTCTAGTTTAAAGTTTTCATGGAAAAGCATAAATATATACTAAAGGGCAAACCTCTTCTTTAGCCATGGTACCTTTCTGTAACTCTTTTGAAAGCAGACAAGGTGTGTATGTAATGAATCACAGAATTGCAGAATGTGCTGAGCTGGAACGGACCCACAAGGATCATTGAATCCAGCTCCTGGCCCTTCACAGGACCATCCCCAGGAACCACACCATGTGCCCGAGAGTATTGAGTCCAACTTCTGTCTGTTTTAGAAGGATGTGGGGGTCAGAGAAGTAAAAGTTTTGAGGATTTTTAACAGTAATCCTTGCCCATCTAGCCAAAGTAGCTTTTTAGTTTTTAGAGCATCAGGGCTGATGGCTCAGTAAAAATGGTGGAAGCATCAGTGCATTTCAGGCCTTACTAGAACACTTGTTTATATTATCTTCCTGAATTAAATTAGTGTTGGCTTTGATTTTATCTGCCTTGGGCTCAGGGGTATAGAGGCTCATAATGTATAGCTTTTCCCCTCTCAAGCCATATCAAATACTCAGGTTCTATATAGACAGGATATATGAAGCATACCTCTGTCAAAATATTCAGTCTGATCTATTTAATATCTTCTGTGGTGAGCCTGTTGAAAAACCAAATATTTATGAAAACTTTTGAGTATTAAATTAGAAAGTCACAAGTCCTGCTAAATTCTAAGAGACTAAATTTCTTCAAAATGTTTAATTTCCAGCACTCCAGCTAGTATGTTTTTTCTGATACTCCTTTCCATTTGTTAGATGAATGGCTTTCTTTTTTGGGGGAAATACTGGTAGAGATTTAGAATGTGAGAGGGGATAACAAGTGGTGTAAAATACTGTGTCTTCCCTGTCATTTCACACTGTCATTTTTAACTGGATTTGCCATCATGCTCACAAGGTGGTAATTGATACTTTCATGTTAAAACTTAGTACAGAGGTGAATGGTCCACTTGCTTTCCATTAGGAAGGAATTGGAAACAGGTAATGCATATGTTACAACCCAGATGAATTCCTGCAATGTCCTTTGGCCCTGTTGTGCCTGCATTTAAGACATACTGCATTAAATTTCCAGCCAGTTGACGTAGTTATTCAGTGCACTGGTAGAAAGTACAGATACAGCTTCTGATTAGGGATTTGTAGCAATGGGGAAAGGATTTAGTAAAAAAGAATGAAAGAGCTTGATATGCAAGATTAATATCATGTCCTCAGTTTAAAGAGCTTTCATCTCTCTCAAGATATGAATTTTTGTAAAGTGAAAGCATTGTCAGTGACCTAATAAGAAACAAAGTGAAATAAAAATGAGCATCATGAGGCATCAATTAGAAAGGAGTGTATTTTAGTGGGATAATCTGTTAATCTGTGGAATAATTGTGATATATCTTTTGAGGACATAATGCTTTGCTGCTTTTCCTTCTCTACCTTGAGAGCTATGAAAAACTTCCATTGACCTACTGCTCACTCTCTGTGGCTGAACCTGTATAATTCAGCTGGTCTTTGCTCTATTGTTTGAACTGGAAAATAATTTTAGAGCAGTTAGATTCTCTGTCGCTGGATCTCCTTAAACCTGTCCAAACAACATGGAAATACAGTTGGTTATTGACAAACGTGCTCATGATTTCTGTCTTGGAACTAGAATAACCAGCTGAAACCCCAAACCAAGCAAACTGAAGAACTGACCCATGTACAGTGAGGAGCTCTGAAGTATCTTTACACTGGAGAACTCCCAGATGGGGAGGTTGTACCTGTTGGTGCCCAGAAAGCACTAAATTGTGAGAGGTTGTGTTCACTTTAGATCGCTGCTACTAGCACGACCCTGGTAGGGATTTAGAAATAGGAAATGCTGCTTGCATATGCCTAAATTACCTAAGCTGAGGCAGTTCTCATGCTGTGATCCCAGACATTGCAGTTAAATGAGAGACTTGTGCTTCTGGGTTGCTGTGAGAAATAATGCATCAGCGTAGCAGCAAGGAACAAGGTTTTATGGTTTTCTGTTTCTAGTACAGCCTTCGTTATTTCAAAGCATCAGTATTCCTCAAAACGGAGCTGGTCATTATGTTGCCTTTGATGTATCCAGTAATGTTTGTCAGATACCACCTTTTTGTTTGTTACTGATCTCTAAACAGTTGTGACAATCAGGGAATTAACATTTGCTTTTTTGTACTAGGGACAAAGATACTTACTGTGAAATTTGTTATCTGATGACCTCTGGGAACTGTGTGTTATCTTCTGCGCAGAGCAGCCTTTTATTTCATATCCTGTTACTTTGTCACATCTGCAAGATCAGTGCCCTGGTTGTGTCCTGCTTCCCATTATATTCTAACTGAATTTCCTAATGTCAGTGTAAAACTTTTGATCACCTTCTTGCCTGTAGCTTTGACACCAGCTTCCCTGTATCTCCTCTTGCCTGGATATCTTGTCCTTGCTCTGGAAAGGCTCTGGTGACAGCAGATGAGGAGTTGTGCCTCTGCCTGTTTCCATGTCATCAGCTAGTGGGAGGAGAGGAGTGCTTTTTGTGATACAGATAATTAAGAACCAAAACCAGTACCCACCAAAATTTGCTGCAGCCGCAAATGCTGAGCCACTCTGCGGCCGTGTGTTTCCTCTTGATAAGCAGTTAAACTGCTCTGCTAGAGCCACAAGCCAGGCACGCTGCTTCTGTCCCCCAGGCCACCTGCTTTCTCCCTTCTCTCATTAGTAGTCTTAAGACATGCCCAACAGGGTGGTGTTTTCCCTCCTTCCTTTGCCCTGGTGACTGCCACTGCCAGTGTCTAGAAGATCCTCTCGGGAGCCCTTGCTCTGTCATTTGCTGGCTCCAGCAGTCGCTTGAGGCGGTTCCTGTCCCTTCTTCACACTGAGCTTGCTTCCCCCAATGTTTACGTGTGGGTGAGTCTGCCAAACGCACGCTTCTCACACCTCAGAGCTCTTGTAGAGAGAAAATGGGTTTGTCTCTTTTATTTCCTTTCAGTTTTGACCAGCTGGTACTATGACTTATCAACAAAATTAATAGCAGGATTGGTTTGAGAGTAGGAATTTCTGATCTCCCACAGTGTTGATGAAGAGAAGGGAAAGGTGTGTAGAGGGAAGGAATAACAAGCAGGTGGCACATGTGGGGAGACAGGCTGAGTGCTTCTAATACACAAGGCAAAACAGATGTGGGGCTCTGAGTTCTGAGGTGCTAACAACAGCCAAATGGCTGGATTATTTAAAGTACTTTATTTTCTGGTTCACATTATCCTGAACAATGTTTCGGTGTTTTCACACTGGTTGTGAGCATTCCTCTTCCTCTCTCTTACAAATGGCTGTAATTTATTGTTGGGATCTCATTTGTCTGTGTGACTGATTTCCAGGAAAGAGTTGAATGTGCCTGTATCTGGTGTTGCTGATGCCATGAGTGATGTCTCCTGGCCCAGAGCTGCTCACTGTGGCTGGGGGAGGCACCATGGTGAGGGAAACACTGAATAATTTAGCAGTTGCAGCTGCATCTAGCAGTTCTCTCAAATGTCATATGCTTTGTTGTTTTCTTGTTAATTTTTTTATGGCTGTACATTTACACTATTTGGTTTTTGGAAAAAAACCTTCTGGTGCCTGCATTATGGGAACTGTGGCCTACTGCTCAAATTCCCACCAGAGGGCTGGGAATGGAAGCGTCTTGTGGGTGCTGGGGTCTGAACTCAGAAGCAGCACCAGCATTTCTCAGCTCAAAGCTCATGTCAAAAGCAGTCTGGTTTGGAAAAACATTTAATGCTGTAGTGGTTGCAGGTGGTGTGAGGCTAATTTGGCTTGGGGGCATTGTGTGAGCTTTGGTTTGCCCTTCCTTCCTCCTGCCCCCACTCCTTGCAAAATGTTTGAGTGCAGATTTGAGGACCAGTGAAAAGCTGATGAGGTAGAGAAAATGAGAAGGCTCTTGTATTTTGTGATGGTGATGTTTCACAAGGAGGGGCAAAAAAGGACAGGCTTGAAAAGAGTTGGCCTTGTGTTACTGTTCTCTCATACAAATCTCCAGAGATGGTTTTTGAATAAAAGATGAATTTAAATTCAAACAGTGTAAAGCAGGAGAACTGGCCAGATTGGGAGAGGGTTTTTAAAAATTTGTTCTATGATTCTGTAGTGAGTGGTGCCTCGCACAATGATCCTGCCCAGGAAGGATCATGAGAGATGTTTCACATAGTAAAGGAGGGGAGGAGAATAAGGTCTTTAGCCTAAATTGAAGTGTGTGAAATGTCATGTGGCTGAGGCTAAAATCTGTCATCTCCTTCCTATTAGGAAGTAGAGTACTATAAAAGGGTGTGCTTTTCCTGCATTAGATTACTGTTTATGGTTTTCCTCAAGAGTGTAATGGAATAAAATGGATAACAGTATTTGCATGCTGTTCTTCCTCACATGCTTATCTCTTGTTGCCAATTCAAGCTCTGGTCTTGATTTTTCTTTATGGCTTTCAGGTGCTACTGGTGGGTGCAACTGTGGCTGTGTGAGGCAGGTGCTGCTGGAACCTCTCCTTTGCCTCTGCTGCTGCCTGCAAGTTCCAGTTAGGATTGTGTGCTTGTGTTAGCACACTCGGCACATTCTTTTTGTGCCTGCGCTGCATGCCTGTGGAAGCATCTTGTGGGTACCTGGGTGAGCAGATTTTGTCAGCTGTGGTTGGTACTCAGCTTGGCGTGGGCAAGAAGGCCTCCTGATTGTAGTACCCGTGGATATGGAAAGCTCAGGGACTGGGAGGCGTTTAGCATGCTGAGGACACTGCGCTGTCATCTGGCCGGGGGCCTGCAGCTGCCAGGAGGCTCTGCCGGAGGCTCTGCTTCAGGCTGACTCCAGGCGGAGGCTCTGCTTCAGGCTGACTCCAGGCAGTCCCTGCGCCTGGGTGAAGCTTGCTGGCAGTGTGGGCAGCGCTGGGAGCTCTGGTGGTGGAGCAGAGGGGGTGGAGCGCCGCAGCTGCTCTATAAATATACCCGACAGGCTGAGATCTAGGGACTAAAAGATTGGGTTGCTATGGCGATTGATCTGAATCAGATTACCTGTGGGTCTGTTTTCACAGCATGTGCATGTGTGGTGACGGCGTGATCTTGCATGTACAGCAGGCTGCTTTAGCCAAGCTTCTGGCTGAAGCAGGGAGGAGAGAGGAAGCAACACTGAAGGGCCAACATATGGCAAGGACGGGGAAATCTGTCACTATAGCAACCGGGAACCTGAATCAGTCCAGCTTCACTCCGTGATACTGCAAAAAGGTTCCCATCTGGGTGGCATGATACTTCTGTTTGTGGAGTAATTCTGGTCATTTTCAGTCTGTCTGTCAGCACCCCTGCCCATGCTACTTCCAGTTTGCTCTCAAAAACTAATGTGGAAGCTAAAGACGCATGGCTGTGTCAGTTCTATTTTCATAAGGCAAAGAGATAATATTATTTAGTAGGAAAGGAAGAAATATTTTAATTGTTGTAGTTATTGAGAAGGCCTTTAAAATAAGTCTTCTGTTGTCAAAACCTGTTTTCCCCGTTCATTCTTTAATTTTCTTTTATCTTGTTTGCTCTGTCCTTTCCCTCAAGATCTATTGATGGATGAAAAGTGGAAATAGTTGGGGTGCATCTGCTGCTTTACCTGTAAGCAACTTTTACTCATTGAAGTGATGCATGTGCTCCAGGGCGAATGCTTTTAAAATTTGCCTGCAGTCTTGTTCTCTGCTGGGTGATTTCTTATGCTTGGAACTATCCCCTAGGCATTTTGCAGAACCACACCTATGTTATAGATTAGCCATACTAGATAAATATGCCATTGTCTGTTTAGGTATGCTTGCAATTCTTTGAAAATGCTTTTTTTTTTTTTTTTTTTTTTTTTTTTTTTTTTTTTTCTCCTCCAGAGTGCAAGTATCTTCTTAGGAGTCACACTTTTGGCATGCACTGCTGCCTTGCCAAGGTGCATGGTAACACACAGAGCAGCTGCACCAGTATAGCAAGTCCATCCAGGTCAGATTTTAGAAATTGTTCCATGTTCTGTCAGGTTCTGGAGAATGGGAGGTGTTCTCATCTCTGCTGTTGTCTGTTTCTTGTGTTAGCAAAAACATTGTAGTACCTGGATAATAGCAATAATGAGCTTCCTAAAATGTTGTATATTTTAAAGTATGAAACTATTAGCAGTGTTTTATATAGTTGCTAAGCAGAGGAAATGAAAAATGGCTCATGTGAAAAGAATACTGTCTATCTGCTTCTTTAAAAGCTTAGTAGAAGCAAAAATAGCATGTGCTATGCCAGAGAGAATGTCTGGCAACATTTGAAACACACTTGGAAGAAGAAGCAACCAAAATTTCAGTGGTAATTATTCCATAAAGATTATTAAAATGTCTAAAGACAAAGCTACCATGAACATTTCATACTGGGCTTCAAATTGTGTTCTTTCCAGTTCAGCAGTGAGTTAAATGAAGTTCCTGCCCACACAGGCGAGGCTGGCTAGTCCTGAGGTACTCACACCTTTTTCTCATGGCTTAACAGACAGGTCAAGGTGTGTGATGTGAGAAAAAGAAATATAAATCAACCCAAAAGTGGGCATTGAAACTCCTGGCCCTATTTCTGTTTGTTTCAGCTTTCAGTTTAGTTCGATTGGTGAGCCTAGAGGTCACAGAAAACTGCACTAGGGTCAGGCATAGCAGCTATTAGAGCTGAACTCAGTACAGACTGAGAGTTGGCTGAGAGTAAATAGAAATTCAGGATGTTCCAAGGAAACTAAAAATTTAGTTCTTTTTGGGTGTTACTGGAAGTTTGGTTTTTCACAAGGTGAAATTCCAGTGAACTGTAATTTATGTGGTTTCTGTCCTGTAACTTGTTCTATCTCCTTCACAATTTCCGCTTTTTTCTCTTACAAATTAATGTCCCATGTATGCTTTTTATTCAGTGTGCAAATTGAATTGTATGATGCTGATGTATATTCTAAAGGTATCCATGCACTGGTGAACTATGCAGTATGTCTTTTTACGAGGTAAAAGCTGGAGATAATGAAGGGAGAAGCATTTCTGGTCCGATCTTAAAGCATGGAAGAGTTGTAAGGAAAGCAGGGCTTAGCACCTTCCTGTTGTAAATTAATCTGTTTTTTTCATACCATTTTTGCAAGCAATGATGTAAATACCTGCCAGGCATCATGCAGTTCATTGTAAGCCTGGCCCATCAAAGCTGGAAGCCTCTGTGTGAGGAAAACAACTGCAGGTGAGTGTGGTGGGTTGACCTTGGCTGGATGCCACTTGTCCACCAAGCCACTCTTATCACACCCCTCCTCAGCAGGACAGTGGGAGGAAAAAACCTTGTGGGTCAAAGTAAAGGCAGTTTAATAAAGTATTAAAGAAGCCCAAGAAATTTTATTATCTACTTCCCAGAAGCAAGTGCTATCCAGCCATTTCCTGTGAAGCAGAGCTTCAGTAGGCTTAGTGGTTGCTCCAGATTATAAATGTTTTAAATAATGGATTCTCTGCCTTTCTCCTCCTCTCTCTTAGTTTTTTTCCTGAGCAGATGTTATATGGAATATCCTTATGGTCAGTTTGGGTTAGCAGTCCTGGCTATGTCCCGTTCCAAGACTTTGCATACTCCTCAGCATTGCTGGGGTAAGATGTTGGAGAGGTAGCCTTGATGCTGTGCCAGCACTGCTCAGCAATAGCCAAAACACAGATGTGCTATCAGCCAGTTACCAGCACACAGCACATCACTGGGAGGGCTGCTGTGGGGAAAATGACCTCCATCTCAGCCAGACTCCATACAGTGACACTGGTTGTGTTAACAGTTTGTTATTCTTAGACTAAATTGCTTTGTTTCTCTAGATTTGTGTCTCAAATGAGAAGACTCTTAACAAGAACGAGGGCTCCAAGGCATAGATGAAATAGGATAACTACACAACTCATTAGTCCCAACTCAATTTGGACTAAAGCAGGGCATGGCTCTGACACAGATGACTCTAAACTGATAGAAAGCCTGCTGTGGTTCTTTTATGCTGCCCTATCCATTGTGTGCTGTGGTGCTTTTCATGAGTGTGTATGTTTGTTTATATATATTTTTATTTCTGAGAGGACTTTAAATTGCAGAATACCATGCAGATTGTCCTCTAAGAAGTTGTGCTACAACCTAAAATGTGGGTGTTTGGGGAATTTTGAAATGCAGAGTAATGCCAATAATAGAAGTGTTTGTTGTTTTGAACACTTTTTTCATGTCTCAAGTTACTGGTAAGCTGTGGTTTTCTGCTGGTTCTTGCCTGTTGTCTCTGTGCCTAGGCTACAGTGCTAACTTTTACTAGTGAGTATTGCTGACAGCTGCTACAGTGTGTGGGTAGTGTTAGTTCTCACCAACCCATTCACCATCCATATAAGTGCTTATTTCAATTTTGGTGTTGTCTGAGACATGATCTGTTGGTGCAGTATTTTTCTGTGGTAGGCCTTCACTTCTCTGTTTTTCTTCTTTTCTAGAGTTGAAATAAGATGAAGTCTCTTCTCAAGTGCTGCTTGAGGATTCAGCCTTCAAAGGGCTGGTTCCAATATGTTTGCAAAGAGAAAAGACACTGTACAATACCTTTTAAGAGAAAGCAACCTAAAGTTAAAGCAATTTGAGAGAGAGAAGAGGCTTTAACATTGATATGTCAAAACCTGTACCATCTCAGAGTCAAGATAATATCTTGGTTCAGGTCCAAATACCAACATGAAAGAGGAAAGATTGAAGTATCTCTTGGTTGTTTGATCTATTTCTGTCCTAATGTACTTAGTCTCTAAAATCTAGGAGATATTAGAAGGATTATAGGAAAACTCTTAGAAAGAAAATACTTTACTTCTGTATTGCCTATACAGGTGCTGTCTGTAGTTCTGTGGTCACATTATGTTCAGTCAAGTCTTCCATGTTCTCATAACTGCTTTCTCCTACCTTTTCTTTGTGCCTGCACAAGCATTTGTGGGGCCACTTAGTGAACCAAGTAAAAAATAATCAATCACCTTATAAAAACAAAAGTAGCGAGGGAGAAGAAGGGAGGGTGTTAAGTTTAGTCCGTATCAATTCCAGTTGGTTTTGCCCTATAGCTCACAAACTCTTCTGCCAGCACAGGGAATGGAATGATACTGGCCTGAAAGCAAGCTTTTGGCAGACAGGGACGGGGAGGCAGGACTGGGATGCCTGTTTGTGTTGCCTTATACACATCATCAACTGTAGTGTCTTATTCCAAGCAGGAGTAGGAAGATGAGTTCCAACAAATGCTGGTGCAATACTCTTCTAAGTGCTGTCATCAGCCATTGCTAGATCTCTGAAGAAGGCAGAGATTGAATAGAGGAAGGCAAAAAACACTTCGTTCTAATTCTTCTACCTCTTGCTCCAATCCAACAATAAATCATTTTCCCAGAAAGAGCCTTTGTCCTCTTATGTCTGACTTTAACTGTTGTGTTGTTAAGTGTAGTAAATCAATAAAGGTGGCTCTGGAAGGCCTGGCACAACATCTGCATCAGTCTGGTCTCCCTTGTACTTGTGTTGCAATAGAAAGCAGAAATTACAGAAAGTGCTCAGATATTTTTTTAAAAACTGACAGAAACTTCAGTGTCTGATGTCAGTGGGATGTAGCTTCAGCCATTCCAGTGACATTGTAAGCCCTGCCTATGTTCTTTGTACTTGTCTGCTTAGATACTCTTGAAATTTCATGGTTTCTAGGACCTTCATAATGCATACCTTGCTAACTCCTTTGCTGTGGGAGCTGTGGGGAAAATGTGTGAGGAATTGCAGTCATAAGACAAACAGTGTATTTTCTCCACCTTCACTGAGCCTCTCTTTCTGAGGAAAAACATCTTTGGTTACCATTAAGTAGCAGAATTTCCTTGAAGTTGTACTTCCAGTTTGAATTGCGATGGCTTCTTGCTATGCCCCTGTCTGTGACTGAGCAGTTTGTTCTTTAAAGAGATCTGGGGAAAGACATTTGGAAAGAAAACAGATAAAGTAGTTCTTTAAAATGAAGACAAAAAGGACCACTTGATATCCCAACTTCATCTTGTTCCTCTTGAGTTTTTCTGTGCCAAGATATTTGCAGAATATCAAGGTTCAAGAGCTTTTCCAGGACAGATTCTATGTTTTCGATAATGTCATTAAAATATAGAATCAGAAACTTTGCTTCTTGTGTCCGTATTTTCTCTGTTGTTCAGAGAAGATAATTTACAACAATATTGCTGCTCAGAAGAGATAATTCATACTGCTGTTACTTAGGACTCTACAGCGATTATAGTTGAGGATCTACTAAAAACATGCCACAGTTTCACAAAATGTGGGATTTTTTACGTGTGAGGTTTAAAGTTTCTTTCAGTTTATTATTCCTTTAATAATACTTACTGACTAGTATGATTTTTCTTTTTTTTATAAATTGTATATGTGCTTTTTTGTTCTTACTATTGTAATGTTTTTGTGTTCTTACTGCTGTTTGTAAGGCTAATGAATAAAATTTTCCTGCTGTGTTCTTGCAGAGTGAAGGACTGGGAAAAAAACAGCTATATTGCTGGACTTTGAATGTGACTCTGAGATGTGACAATTACAGTGCTTATGAATTAATGAGGGAAACATCAAGAAAATTACCTGATTTTGCGGAGATTTGATGATGTTGTTAGTTAAAATGTTATACTTTTATACAAATAAAACCTAAACATTTATGCTGCAGAACTGAAAGATTTTAGTACAGTAATAATAATTCTATGATGACTTTAGGGTGTAAACATGAACTGAAATGGAAACCTTATTCTGGATATGACCCCGAAAGCAATCAATTCAATTTTTAAAATATAAAATAACTCTTATTAAAATAATCATTGGAATGCTCAGTAAACTTCTAGCATACTCTGAGCATCTCTGATTTTTAGAGTTTCTGAGACCTTTCAATTTCAGGAAGTTTCTGTTTTCAGGTTTGTTTCAAACACTGTAGGGAACACTGTAATGTGGAACTATATTCCTTTTTTAAACTTTATTTTTGTCCCTCTTCTTTAATGAATTCTGTGAACTATGAATGATGGGATTGGAAAGAATTATTTTCTAGATATCTATTAAGCATAATTATTGACAAGTAGTAATACTGCAGTATAATCTCAGTTTTATTAAGAGGATCTTTCTATCATGAAGTATTCAGAGAAATTAGCTGCAGGAGGCATGGGTGTCAAGAATAAGGAGTGAAGTTAAACTGAATGAAGTAACTGAAAAAACCCAGTATGCTTTACAAGATGCACTTTTGCTATTGCAAACTGCAATTCTGTAGAACTGCAGTTCTGTATCTTCAGACAAAAAGTGTTAGCGATCACAGTCTTTGGGAACTGTGGAGATCATTCCTGCTGACAGCCATTTGCAGGTTTGGGATGGTGGGATGCTTTTTATCAAATTGAATTTCTGGTGTTACCCCTTCTTTAGTTGTTCTGTTTATCCCACAGCTAAAGTTCAGGTTGTGTTGTTTTTCCTTCAGTCTTGCCAGTTGAAGCTCTCTTCTCAAGCACTCTCAAGATCTTATGGATTTGCCTAAGCAGCACACAAACCATTTAATGAGTAGCTCTGTGACAGTGGTAGGCAGCTTTGTTTGTCTGTATTTTTCCTTAGAACAGAATCATAGAATCTTTATGTCAGAAAAGGCCTCTAAGATTGTTGGAATTTCAGGTGAATTGGTTGAATTCTTTCTTTAACCAAAGAATTAATGATTGAAGTCGAGATGATTGACTCCAACCATTAATTCTTGAGATACTCTTGTATTTTTTTGTGTGCTTTTCATATCTCTGCTTCTGCAGGCATATGGCTGTGTTTTTGTTCTCATGAAGATGAGATTGTGCATGACCATGACTGCACTAAACGTTGAGGCTTTTTGAGAATATAATTAAGGTCATTAAGTTGCTTGTATATATTGGATGTTCCTGGTTTTGACACTTGCTTTTCTTGGTTCTAGATTGACTTGGCAGACATTTCCAAGCAGATTCTGTTCCCCAAGGAAGTGATCACAGCTGATGGGATAACTGACCACTGGATCAATGAACCGGAATTCCTTGAGATGACATAGGGAGGGGCATCAAGGACAATGGTGCAAAAAAAGAAAATCTGTTCTCGGCTACTTGACTATCTTGTGATCATTGGAGCCAGGTAATGTGACACAGCCTCAGCAGAGCTTTTGCTTGAGCAGTAGAGTGGGGATAAATAGCCCTGCATCCACTGGTGAAGCCTTCTTGATGCTTAGGAAGTGCTGTCTGAAATGTGTGCAGAATGCGCCCCTAAGGGGAACACCTGCTTGAGCCAGGGTACTTCCTGAAAGATACTGATGTGGTCAGAGTTTTTTTAACTTGTGGTCTTTAGACTTCTTTTCAAGGGTCTGCAGAGGGTGACTAAGAAAAGCTAATTTAGCTATTGCTCTCTGGTAGTCTACGTGTCTGAACTTTGCTTCTACTGCCATCAGAACAGAGGGATTCAGAAATTGAAAACACCGAGAGCTAAATACAAGTAAAATACAAGTTTTCTACTACTTTTATTACTAGTAATGTGCTAGCAGTAGAATAATGCTTCTTTTCTAACTTTTGAAATGTAGTCTGTAAACTCGGTTTAAAAAAAAATCTGAAACCTGCTTTACTTGGCTGTTTCTCCCTCTAATACTTATTTATCCTCACAGGAATGACATGAATGCCTTCTGGTTTTAAAGTCTAATTAATAGATAAAATGTTATGAATATTTACATAAAGCTTGTATGAAATGCAGGGTTGATGTGTTCTGTTTGTCAAACATATAGGTGCTCAATAAATGTTTTTTTTTCCTTATTCAAAGTTTATGCTGCAGCTTTCTGCAAATTCTAAGTAATGGGTGTATCCCAAAGTTTGTTTTGCTTTCATTTCTAAATGGTTCATTTCAGTGGTCCATGTGCATCAGCCTATTGCTGTACATCTTGCTTTCTTTTCAGAATACTTTTACTGTAATATTTAAATAGGCTGAGCAGAAGAAATGACTAATAGTTATTTTATTATTGCATTTTATGGACCGAATACTGTAATAGTTTAATACTTCTTACTTTCTACTGTCTGTAGAAAAACAACCAGATTTTATATATGTGTGTCACCAATTAGGAAGAGGAGGGAGAAATGTTAGCTGCCTCCTCCAGTGAAGCTTATAGTGTCTGATGTTCTCACTTAGAAATTTGCTACTATCACTTATGGACTCCTACAGTTCTCTTGCTTTTTGCCAGCCTGTGCTGGTTAGGCTGCTACTGCTGTCTTGTTTGGCACTTTGGCAAATGCCTATGATGAAAGATGGGACTGACTGAAAGAGCCTCTCCTACAAAGCCCTTAGGAGCTCCATGTGGCCTTTACTGTTACATGTTGTTATCCACTGTGCACAAATAGCAATACGTTTTACAACTGTTGGGTTCAAACTTTCTCAGTGTCTCAGAAAACTCTGTCCTTGTAGCTAATATTACAGCAGAGGCATGAAGTGGTGATACATGCACTTGTACTTTGTTGATGTAATTTTTTGGACCATTTGCTGCCAAAGAGACTCTCTAAATAGTACCAGTATTATTTGACATTTCTTTTTCAGCAAATGATGTGTTAGTTGTGTCCATTAACATATAAAAGCATATTAGTGTTTCTCTTTTTCATACTGTGTTTTAATATCTAACTTTACAGGCAGTATAAATCTTGTTACCAGTTTTATTATGAAAGCATTTTCACTTGTTTTAAATAAAATCTTAGTTTGGAAGAATTAGTCAGCAGAGACATTTACACCAGTAATTTTCTTTTGTAAATTGTGAACATTCTATTACCCATTTGGTTGAATTTTTTCACATCTCTTATATGAGAACAGCAAGTGTCATTTGTATTTTGAAATAGGCAAAAGCATAATATCTTGAAAGAATCTAGTGGAAAATTAGGAAACAACAGTATTGCCTTTCTGTCTTCTGTTTCTGTAGTGATTTGTGGTCCAAAGATTAGTGAGTCACAGTGGTAAATAGCTGTGCATGTTACCATACAGTTTATATAAAAATTACACTTTAAATCCCATTCTGAAAATAAAACACATATGTTTGTGTGTTTGCTAGAACTTTTGATGAAAGTGTTTTTAGGATGAGGTCCATACCCCTCCACTGTTCATCAGAGTTCTTTCCTTATAAGTTCTTGCTTTCCCAGTTAGGAGCTGATACTGGATTTCTCACTTAATTGTTCATCATGTTCATAAATGGCTGAAATCTAGGAGCTTTTCCTCTGACTTTGTATTTGGAGAGGGGTAGTGTGTTTCCTACAGAGATCTGTGCAGTTAAATTAATTTTGAAAGTCAAAGTCAGAGCAACATGACAATACAGTGTTCTCCTGGGAACAACATACTCCTGGAAAGCCTTTTCTTAATCAAAATTGAACAGGCTCCTTGCTAATGATTGTATAGACTTAGACTTCTTTACTGAACCTTTTGACCTTATGCTAGTGAGTGAGATCTGTGGCTAGTGAATGAGAAACTGCACTTTCCCTGGATAGTAGGGAAGAGAGGAAACAAAGATGAATCTGAGTCCACAGGCTCCTGACACATTAGTAGGAAGTTTCCAGAAATATTTTTTATTAGTCACCTATGTATGGGTTTTTTTGTTTGCTTCTTTTGTAGGCACCCAAGCAGCGACAGTGTTGCTCAGACTCCTGAACTGCTGCGGCGTTACCCTCTGGAAGACCACGCAGACTTTCCTCTCCCGCCCGATGTTGTGTTCTTCTGCCAGCCAGAAGGATGTCTGAGCGTGCGGCAGAAACGCATGAGCTTCCGTGATGACACTTCCTTCGTGTTCACCCTCACAGACAAGGACACGGGGGTCACTCGCTATGGAATCTGCGTCAACTTCTACCGCTCCTTCCAGAAGCGAGTACCCAAGGAGAAGGGAGAAGGCACAGGGGGACATCGAGCTCGAGAGGGACAGAAGGTCCCTAAACCTGCGGATGCATCAGCGCCGCAGGAGGAAGTGGGCACAGAGAGTTCAGAGAGTGGTTCTTCACTGCAGGCTCCCAGTGCAGAGTCTACCCCTGACGTGAACCGATCCCCACGCAACAAGCGCCTGGCCAAAGGCAGCCATCGCTCCCGGAACAGCACTCTCACTTCTCTCTGCATCCTTAGTCATTATCCCTTCTTTTCCACCTTCCGTGAGTGTCTGTACACCCTCAAGAGACTTGTGGACTGCTGTAGTGAGAGACTGTTGGGCAAGAAGTTGGGGATTCCACGTGGGGTGCAGAGGTATGTTGAGAGGGAAGAACCTTTTCCTCCTACTGTTTGTGTTCAGTGCTGCAATTTATTTTCACGGTAAATTGTGGCTGCAGATGTGGTTGCAGAAGCAGCCAAACACCAAGGGTTGGCCTTTTTCACTGTTTTAACCCAGGTTCACAGTAGGAAAAGGAAATTTTTGTAACAATTCCTTTAAAACATCTCTCTCTGATTCTGTAATCTGGTATGATTTTAATTTTTGATGCACCTGAGGAGGCACTACCCTTCTGGGGACTGCAGATGAGTGCTCATGCTGTTACTGTTGCTTTGGCATTTAAACTCTGTGGCACTATGTGTCAGGACTGATTCTCTGGGAAATTAGAAGCAGCCAAGAAATAACAGGGAGAATTTCTACTTGGGGCAGGAGGGGAATGATGAAAATGTGCTTAACAAGCTTATGAAACAGTCTAAACTTCAGCGTGGGAGAGAAAAGACTAGAGAAGCAGGATCAGCTGAAATAGGTCAAAGTACAATATTTGAAGGAGCGTGGGAAGAGAGGTAGAAAACAAAGTGGTTGTCTAGGAAACATAGGAATGGTTGTTGGTAACAATAAATTGACTGGAACTCGGTGTATATTTAATATAATGTAGGAATCTTAATGTATCTACTGTTGTAACATTGAGTATGTAGCAGAAGCCATTGCACTGGAAGGACCAATATCTTTATGTATTTCAGTCAAGGATGTGTATCTGTGCTATTGTGCCTGAAACCTTCCTTCCAGGATGGTGTTTTCCTTTCTGATGTGCTAACTGAATATAAAAAGTATGAAATTGATCTTTGGAGATGCAGGGGGTTATCTCAACAGTTTGAGGGACAGGACTGTAAGATAGAACATAAGTGAGTTAAGTAGCTTGGTATACTCCAAATTAGACTTGTCAAAATCAAAAAATTCCAGGATTATAATTATTATAATTTTTATCTTTATAAGCTCTTTACGTTTTGCATGAAATGGAAAATGTGTCCTATTCATAGAGCAGTGGCCTACTTCTTGGGCTACTGCCCTGGAATAGTTCTAGGAGACTGTTCTGGGCTAGTATGACTGCTTCCTGCATCAGCAGATCTATGACTTGAATCCACTGATGGAGAATAAATTATTTTGTCAGAGCAAAACTTCTCCCCTCAGTGGAAGTATGTGTTAAGGACTGTTATTTTGTCACTTGGTTTAGCCTGATAATTACCAAGGAAAAATGCTCCATTGAATTTAATGATTTTCCTCAATTTGGTGTTTGAATGACATGTGGTATTTGAAAAGTGTGCTCTTATTGGATATAATTCTTAGAGAAAATAATTGAGTGATGGATGAGGATGGCAAGAGAAGGAATATTGAGCATACATCTCTGGGAAAAGTGAAGCAGTAGATTTGAATTACCATGGGATTTTCTTGTGGTGACCTGGAAAACTAGAATGGTTTTGAAGTGGTGGCAGAATAAAGGTGAAACCGAATCCTTACAGCTGGCAAAAGTGGAGCACACCTCCTAGTAGCCTAATGTCTAATGCATGACAAGAAGCCGAAGGAAGAGTGGAGGATGAGAAGCATCACAGTTCCTGAGAGGTGTATCATGTACTCAGTGTAATCTCAAATTGCCCTTATTTTGAGCATCCAAATTTCTCTAATTATTCTGTCATTGTGAAGCCTCCAGTGTCATAATCTTTTTTCCTTTTAGTTATTTTTTTTAAAGTTATGAACTGTAAGATAGAACCTTCAATTTGAACTCATACTTTCTGAGGGATCAGTTACAGTAACTCAGGATATTTATCAGGCTGAAGTTATTTGGAGCATGAATACATGAGGTTTGCAGCCTTCATTGTGCTACAGGATAAAGGGCTGAGGTGAACAAGACTCTATGCTTCCCTTGTCAGTCTCAGTTTTGAGTTTTGAGCCCTGAAGGCCCTGAGCAATGCTGTACATGCTTTTTTGCCAGCCTGTCTGTGAGCTGCAGGTTTGCAAATTGCCAGCTTAGGGTGTGGAGAACTTGCTGCTTGTTTTGCTAAAATGCCTAAATGTTTTCTACACAGCTTTCAGAGATTTAGCTGAAACAGATACATTTTTCCCATGGGTTATTCATCTCTTAAGAATGATACAGTGCAATTTAGGACAGAATGATGCTGGGTATTTTATTATGCTAAAACATCTGGGAGAGCATGGATGTGGCATATTTTTATTATCTCAGGTTTAATTTCTATTCTTGCAAAGGCTTGTAGACTGCTAGAAGCAGAGTCTTGCAGTTAATCTGCTACAGTTCTGGATGAGATAGGAGAGTATCCTGTGTGCCTGCTGAATTTCAAGCGTGAGGGTGATGAGAGTTCTTCAGAGATCTGGACCTGACTGAATCCTTTAAACGTGTGAATGAAGTCTGAAGTGACATACTTGTGTTGATTCCTGCCACAGAAAGATTTATTCTTCTTCACATTGTGGATGTGTCAGTAAGCTTAAATGCCTGTCTTCCTGTTGTTGGAGGGTAGCTAAATATTCCATTCCTTTGTGTGATCAAAGGTTTGTTAGTTGCCTCTTTCAATCCTTGGTGGATCTGCCCTTTCTCTGGAAGGAATGACTGTCAAGTGAAGTTTTTGGAGTGTTAACCTTGGCATTCTCCCTGTCCAGGGACACAATGTGGCGGATTTTCACGGGCTCCCTCCTGGTGGAAGAGAAGTCCAGCGCCTTGCTTCACGACTTGCGGGAGATTGAGGCTTGGATATACCGTCTGCTCCGCTCCCCCATGCCCGTTGCTGGGCAGAAGCGGGTGGACGTGGAAGTCTTGCCACATGAGCTGCAGCCAGCTTTGACCTTTGCTCTTCCCGATCCATCCCGTTTCACTTTGGTAGATTTTCCATTACATCTGCCTTTGGAGTTATTGGGAGTGGATGCCTGCCTGCAGGTGCTGACCTGCATCCTTCTGGAGCATAAGGTAAGAAGGGAAGATCACTGATCTTTGATAAGTATGTAGGAAGTTCTGCCCTCTACAAAATCACGGTAGTCTGGATGTGTAGAACAGCTGTCTCTCTGCACTGCCTGTGCACTGTGCACTGCCTGCACTCCACTGTCTGTGGAGGATGAGGGGAATAAATAGCTCCTTCTGAGGTTCCTGTTTTGAAAAGTTCTGTTCTCACTCAAAAAACACCTGAAGCTTGTTTTGAGACAGATTAGTGGAGGGTTACCCAGTTCACAGCCATTGAATTTGAGTCTGCGGAGATCACAAAATCTGTGGTCTTTGTATGCACCCAGGGGGAGTATTAGGAGTGAATGGTTGCTGCAGTGCTAATGGGAGTTTCTTTGGTTGCAGGTTGTGTTGCAGTCCCGAGATTATAATGCACTTTCAATGTCTGTGATGGCCTTTGTGGCCATGATCTACCCACTGGAGTACATGTTCCCAGTGATCCCTCTGCTTCCCACCTGCATGGCCTCTGCAGAACAGGTACGTATTTTTCCTTTATTGGTCTTTCACAGGAGATATTTCTGTGATGTCTAAAACTCATATAGTTGTAGTCCTTTTTTCATTCACCAGCTTCTCAGAGATTGTATCAGTTTACCTTGCAAAGGACATTGCTTGAGTATGACTATTTAAATCATAGGCAACACCACTTATGTAGGATATCTTCAGACCGCGCTCAGTTAATAGAATGGATCAAAGCTGTAGTTCACAAACAATAGACTGAACAACCATAGATTGACAATATTATGATGATATTTACCCTCTCCCCTCTAAACTGAGTATTGAAGTTTGTTGAGGAGGGTCCAGAGTAACATTTAGGGGTGCTTGAGGGCTCTTTAATTCAGAGTTCAGAAACTGTTGCCTGCAATCTCAGAAATAAGAAGTGTTGTGTAGCTTTATCAGGGAGCTTGGGTTTTGCTAATAATCAGCTCTTTGCAGGAGCTCATTAGTCTGCTTGGAAAGATAGAATTCAGGCCATCTTACTACTTCAGTGCTATCCTGCAACTGATGCTGCAGATTTGTTCTTGTGCCACTCTTTGGAGGTGACCAACAATTCTAAATTAAAATAATAAATTAGCCTCCCAAGCCACTGGTCTCAAGCTGCTACATGCCTAGTTGATTTAAACCTTTTTTCTCTGCTCATTGTCTTGCCAGAAGCAACCTGAATTTCCCCATAAGTTTTCCACATACATCTGAAAGAATGTCTATCTTGTACTTCTTAGAGATGTTATTATTTTGAAACCAAATTACCACTACAAGCATAAGGGTAAAGTCCTTGTATCTGCCTATTTACAATGGCACAGACTCAGTTTGAGCTGAGGATGTATTCATCCATGACTTCTTGCTTTTCAACTTAGGCTCCCACTCTGAACATGATAGACATGGCAAGCTGTTTTCAAAGAGCTCTGTAGCCATGAAAATTATGTCCTGGATGGGACTGGGACATATAACATGGGACATGGAAATGTATTTTCTCCTAGATGAAAATTAAGGCTTTCTGAGCAGGAGCTTTTATTCTTTTCTTTTTCTTTTTTTTTTCTTTTTTATGCTTCCGTTGTATGATATTAATTACTTACCAGTGCATTTTGTGTTGTCTACTCTGCTATAAACATACTGTAGTCAATGAAAAAATATTTGGGAAGAACATGGTGATATCAAATGCAGATCTTGTCCTTATTAAAGTCTGTCTTTCTCTCACAGTTGCTTCTAGCCCCTACACCTTATATCATTGGTGTTCCAGCAAGTTTCTTCCTTTACAAACTGGATTTTAAAATGCCTGATGATGTATGGCTTATTGACTTGGATACCAACAGGGTAAGTGGCACCCATAAGAACTTGAGGCTTTGTTTCCAGGAACTGTGTACTGTCACCAGTGTACCCACTGAGAATTTGGTAATGCCTGGCCTCAGTCTGCCTTTGCCACTCCCATCTTAAACTTTAGGATTCCATTCCTTGTTCTGTCTCAAGGTCCCCATGCCTTTTGCATTAGACATCCTTTTTCAGTTAATTGATCTGTCTATATCATTAGAAGGTAAATCATTATGCAAATGGTAGAACTTTCTTCTTGACTAATTGTCAGATGGCTTATAGCCCTACCTAAGAAACTCAGTCTGTTAAGAACCTTCCCACAGGTTGTCATGATTCTAGTGGGGCTATGTATCTCACTTTCTACAAGGATATGAGCTAGGCTAATTCAAGGAAAATGTGAATGACATCATTGACTTGATGCAAAGTGTGGGTTGATTCAAACTTCTTGTTTTTATGGTAAATCATAAAGTAACTCCACTGTTTATTATATTGTAAACAATAACAACATTAAAGAACTGAAGAACAGGTGTCTGTGACTGTGGTTTTTTTTTTCTTATTTTACTTTTGTGTCTTCTATTCTTTGGTGACTGGAGTGCTGGAGATTCTGGGGGTTCTGTTTTGGAGCTACAGGTGGGGAATTTTTAGTCTGTTGTTGTGCTTAATTCCAGGTGATTGTTCCCACAAATGCAGAATCTTTGCCAGCATTGCCAGAACCAGAAGCTTCAGAGCTGAAAAAGCATCTGAAACAGGTAATATGCACTTTGGGGAAAGGACTCGGATTCAGCAGAATGTAGCATAGGTAGTGTTGTCCAGCTCTTCTGCTAGAGTGGGTAAGAGTTCAAGTCAGTGAATGTAAAGCTGAAATGTCCCTGTTCACAACAGGTGGTTTCTTATTTTTACTGTTGTTTGAGGCTAACTTGTTTCCAGTTGATACAGAAAGTTCCAGATTCCTCCTTTATGTTTGCCATGTGGGCTTTAAACTCTGACTTGATCCATCAAGCTATGATCATCTTTGTTTCCCCTCCATTCACAGATCTGTGTGTGAAGTGTCAGTCTCTCCTCTCAGGTCCTGCTAAACCATTAATCAGCTTGGGTCATCCTGGCTGATCGTGTCAAGCAGGTTTTATCTCTTTATTTCTGTTTTCCTTATGCACGCTGCATGCAGTATCTAAAGGTAAAGTGTGTTACTGATGTGATGAGGTTTGCTCTTTCTCTTTCCTCATAGACCAGGAGAGCAAAGTGTGTAACCTCTCTGATATCCCAGTACCTGCTGTCAGCACAGATGGAAGTGATGTATTGCCTGGAGTTTTGTTAGATCAACCTTCTCCCCACTGCTGCCTCACCCCCTTGCAATTTCAGACAGGCACTATTTAGCAAAACTTTCTCACTAGTAGAAAGGCAAACTCAAGTATCAGAAGAACAAATTGCATTTTTTTTTGAAGACACATTTAAAATTCACAGAGTGTTCACCCAAATTCAACTTACATCCCCTAAGTATTCCTATGGACATTGTCATTAAGGGTTTGCCATTGGCAAAGGAGTGCTCCTGGTAAAAAGCAGACAAATTGTGGCCCACTTTATTAAGGTTAACACTTCTATGTGCCTTTGGTTCTTTGAGTCAATAAATGAATTTCAGGATATCTACTTTTAACCTGCTGTAGAAAGTTCTTAGCTGCATCATTAAGGACAACAGGCTTGCCAGTTTCCAAAGTGACCAGATATGAATGTTTGGGGGTGGGGCAGTTATACCTCTTTCCTAAGATGTGTCTATTTTGTGATCCGTTTTATTTTCCTCTCATTTGTGATATGTGGTAGTAATAGATTTTTTTTTTTCCTTCCATTTGTTTCTCTGTGGTCATGTGTTCGTCTTGGCTCTGATGGGCTGCTGTGGTGTTATCATATGATCTTCCATCTTGCCTCCAGTGTCTCGTTAGCATGACTGCAATCACTCAGAAACAGCTGCTCACTCCTGACAACAAGGTTCTTTATTTTATTCTTTTCCCCTCGATTTTCCATCTTACCCTTTTCCTTTGGAGTTTTTTTTTTTGTTTGTTTGTTTCTTTGTTTTGGTTTTATATATTTATTTATTTTTAAGAGAAAAGTTGAAGCCTCAGTGGGCAAATGGGAAAAATTAGGAAGATTTAGAATAGGGCTGGGTGTCCAGGACTGACTCACCACTTGTGCTGCTCCTTGAAGACTTTATGAGGGTTGAAGAGGTAACTTTATAGACAGATGAAGGCTTTATTCAAATGCAAAGTGGAGGTTTTCAGGGATACAAGCAGATGTTTGTATAGAGGTGTCTCCACATTTTCCTGGAATATCAAATTACTGGTTGAATAGCCACCTTTAAGGGCAAGTTTCAAGGCCTCTAGTTCCCAAGATGTATTCAAATTACACATGGAAATAACTCTACAAGCAGTAGAATTATGCAGTGCCATACTAGTAGTGGTCCAGTTAGGACTCTGTTTTCATGTCATGAATGATCTAGCAAAGTGGAATTCTGTGCTACTCCTTGACTGGCTCCGGGACTCCTTTCAGCATTGAGGAGATCATTTTGACAATCAACATAAATGAGGGCTTGGAGATACTTGTTGCCTCAGCGTGGAGGTGGTTTAAGACAAATTAATGGAGCATGCATAATTGTTGCAATTGCCTAGAGGGCAGGGTAGCTCTGATTATTTGTTCCATAAATAACTGTTCTTGCTTAATGTGTGCACAATGTCCTTCAATAGGCCCTGGCCAGCATGAGCCTGAATACTCAGCCCATTCTTAATCTAGAGAAGTTTCATGAGGGGCAGGAGGTGCCTCTGCTGCTGGGAAGACCACAGAATGATTTGCAGTCTACTCCCTCCACAGAATTCAACCCTTTGATCTATGGAAATGATGTGGACTCTGTCGATGTAGCTACCAGGTGAGGCTTAACAGGAAGGTGGCATTGAGTCTTCATAAAAATTTGCACTTGAGGGCAGCACAAACATTTCTGTGAGTGAAACAGCTTCTGTCAGGTACTATTGTAGATTTCTTGGCATCATGTGGGGAAAAAGAATAGTAATTACAGTGTTTATCTCATATCTATGATGTACATGAACATAACTGTGTATCTTGAGGGGGTGTTTTGCTTCTTGCATCATCCACTTTACCTGGATTTGTCAGTCTGATATTGTATCCCCAGCTTAAATCACAAACCTTAACTACAGAAAGAAAAAGCTGGAGACTTAGTTTTTACCTCAGCTGGGAGAAACAAGAATTATATCCTTCACTGAGTGGGTGTTTGTGTTAAGATGGTGAATTAGAACAAAGTAATTTCTTGGGTTTAAGTTTGTTTGAATTTTTCTTTTATTTTTTGCAAGAGCTGTTTGCTAAGAAGAGTTAGGTTACCATTCTCAAAGGTTTGAAACATTGTCTATGGCATACCTTTTAAGGGCTCTCTCTTCTTTTTTGTTATGCTCTGTGTTTTTATCTAATGTATTGTTCTCTATTTCTTTTAGGGTTGCTATGGTGAGATTCTTCAACTCACCAAATGTTTTGCAAGGTTTCCAAATGCATACTCGCACCCTTCGCCTCTTCCCACGACCAGTGGTAGCCTTCCAGGCAAATTCTTTTCTTGCCTCTAGGCCGAAGCAAACACCTTTTGCAGATAAGCTTTCCAGAACACAGGCAGTAGAATACTTTGGAGAATGGTCACTCAACCCTACTAATTATGCTTTCCAAAGAATTCATAATAGTAAGTGTTGATCTTGCCTTTCCTGCACTTGGATGTAATGCAGGATCTTAAAAACTAGACATTCTAGGGAAGGATTTAACTTTATACTCTATTAGTCCTGCTGGGGAGGAAAATTTAGTTCAAGGAATATTTTTCTCTTTTTATGTATGGCCTCATGTGTTTCTCCCAAGTTAGCCCTGCTATTGGTGAGTTGTTCCTCCAATCAATTTTACCTCTTGTTTGATTATGGAGAAGTTTTGTAGGCTTCTTAGACTGTCCCTTTGTGCAAGACTTAGTAGAGGATAGTGTTACTATGAATGAAGCCTTTGACACAGTAAATGAGTTTGATTAATGCTCTTCTTGGTTTTTTTGTGCAGACATGTTTGACCCAGCCCTAATTGGTGACAAACCCAAGTGGTATGCTCACCAGCTGCAGCCCATCCACTATCGAGTCTATGACAGCAATTCACAGCTGGCTGAAGCCCTGAATGTCCCAGCAGAGAAGGAAACAGATTCTGATCCCACTGATGACAGGTTAGTGGGGAACATGCCCATAGTCACATGAGAGTTATCTCAGATTGCTGGAACTCTCCTACTTCTCATTTGCAGCCTTTTCCTGTAGTCTGCCAGGCTGGTGTTTCATTTCTAGTCTGGGCAGCATACACTGAAGCAAATTTTCTCACTTCTCCGTTACCACAGCAAACCTCTTAACCCTTTGCTAGTGTATTCATTTAATGTGATTCTCCATACTTTCCTTTTTTCTTTTGCTACCTGTATGCCATTTGTCATTTCCTCACACCCTAATTGTCTTTTCTTTCATACTGTTCTTTCTCTGGTTATTTCTGCTACAGTACTGCAAATACTCCCACCCATCCTACTACCCTTTTAAATGTCTTTTCCCTATCCATAGTTATGCAAAGCTTGTTAGTACTACCCACTGCCTGTGACCACCTTGTGTGTTTAGTAAACTGAAAGGAAACTTCATATAGTAGTTTTTGGCCATATTTCCTGGAGTTTTGTGTCTAATTTTATTCCTTTTTATTCCTTCCTGGTTTGTGAGATCTTTCAGCTTCAGACTTGCACATATTTTACATTCTATACAGCACCAGTGGTCCTAACAGAATGGGATTTATCACTAGTGTAAAAAGGAAATGCTTTTACTTGTGGTTCCCAGTTTCTTGAAGTTGTCCTACATAAACACACACGTTTTGTGAATTAATACACTATTCTCTACTCACTTATGTTTAGCCTCATAACTTTATGTTGTTAGCCTCATAATCTCTTGCTAAGAGGTTTTAAATGTCTTCCCATAACTCTTCACATACCTGAAAGTGATGTTTTTTGCTCTTACCTTTCATGAAGCTGGCCTGTGAAATTTGTTTGTAACTACTATAATATGAGATTTTTAGGAGGTCCATGAAAACAGTGCTGATTCACATCTTTAAAGCGTCAGAGCCTGCTGTTGCTTTGATGCTGCCACTCATCTCTCTCTCTCGCCTCTTGCGGCAGTGGCAGTGACAGTGTCGACTATGACGATTCAAGTTCCTCCTACTCCTCCCTTGGTGACTTTGTCAGTGAGATGATGAAATGTGACATTAATGGTGATACCCCAAGTGAGTAACTTTTGCTTTTACTTTCACAAGGTTCACATAGGTTCCCTTTCCTAATTCATCTGAAGCACTTTGGGAAAAAGGCCTCCCCTAAATCCCTGAATCAGAATGAAGTATTGTCCCATTGTGGTCTTGCTCTGAGGTAAAAGTGTGTGGGTAGACTGAGAAAGGACGTTTCTCCTGCTTATAAACAACTTCCTCCAAATAGGTGCTGCTGAACAAAACTGGTTCACTAGATCTAGAAGCAACCTTCTGCTGCCAGTAAATACTTTGCAATATGGACAGCAGAGTGTGAGCTCTCTCCTGCCCCTGCATATTGATTCTCAGTGCTAGCTCTGTCCTAGTGGGGACAGAAAAATGCATTCTCAGTGGCTTATATGGAAGCTGCATAAACACTCACTTTTGTTCAACAAACTAAATGTAGAAGTCCCAAAACATTTCCCTTGTCTCAAGGACAAGAGGTAACAATCATAAGCTGCAACAAAGATACTCTACTTGGACACAAGTAAAATAACTTAATGGTTATTGTAGTTGAATAGGTTCCCAGGATCACTGTAGAATGTCAAGCATTGAAAACTTTCAAAACTCAGTGAGATAAAGCCCTGAGCAACCTGCTTTAATTTTGAAGGTGCTTCTGCTTTGAGGAGATAATAGGAATGGATGACCTCTAAAAGCCCATTGCAACCTAAATTTTTATGCAAGTTGATTCTGTTGAGCAGTCCTCATCTTCTAGGAATAATTAGATGGGCAAAAGGCTGAGGAAGGCAATGTTGTTTAATGAATAATGATGTGTTTGCAGATGTTGACCCCCTGACTCATGCAGCCCTTGGTGATGCTAGTGAAGTGGAATTTGATGACTTTCAAGAATATTCAGGAGATCCCGATGAACAGACCATGGACAGTGAGAACTCCCAAGAGAATAACCAGCCTCGTTCAAGTTCCAGTACTACAGCCAGTAGCAGCCCCAGCACTGTCATCCATGGAGTGAATCATGTGTGTACTGAGATGAGTTCAGCCTCAGGATCAGCGTATTAGAATATAAAGAATGGGAGAATGCATGTGATTCTGTCTGAGAAAGGCAAAAGCTAATAGGACTGTGACACCATGCCCAGATTTAATTGCATGCTCACCCTGGACTTTCTGAGCAAGGTGGAGTTTGCTGGGACCCTCTTATGCTGGAATAGACCATTCCTGTACAAAAAAATTCCATTGCATTGAAAAATGCAGCATTAGCAGAGAGAAATGGTCCAGGTTGGGACTGCAGGAATTGCTTTTACAGAGTCTGGAAAGACCTGATGTATTTAGAGGAACAGGGAGTGGGGTGGAGAAACTCATGAATTTGTGGTCTTTTGAGCATGGAAACATGGTAATGGAAAGCCATTATCCTGAGCTAACACTTACTTTGTCAGAGCTGTTTTAATGGGAAGTAAGCCCCTAGAAAAATGCACAAATACTGCAGTGTATGAGAAATCCTAGTTCAGAGACATAAGTGGTGGGGATGTGGTGGGGGCCCCGTAGCAAGCAGCAAGGACTGTGCAGATTTCCCAGTTTGAAATAATTGTTCTTGTCCTGCCCTTCAGTTGTATGTAACACAAATTAGCGAACAGATCAATGCTTTGACTGGTCCACAGGAGGCAGCAGACTCAGCAGAAATAGAAGAGAAGTTGGCTGCTGGATTTTCAAACCATCTCTCTTCCTTGCCACTGCAACCAAGCTTTCCCAAGATAAGCTTGGATCGTCGTGAGAGTGACATTGCAGCTGGCAGCATGAGCTCCTCAGAAGGGGTGGTGAGGAAGCGAGAGTATGACAATCCATACTTTGAACCACAGTATGGTTTTCCTACGGAGGATGAAGATGATGAGCAGGAAGAGAGCTACACCCCAAGATTTAACCAGAATCTCAATGGAAGCAGGCAAGTCCTCCTTTTCTCCTTTTCACCAGAATCTCAGTGGAAGCAGGCGTGTGCTCCTTCTGTACAGCGCATCTGGGGTTTCTGTCTGCTTCATGTAGTTTAACATTCATGCACTCAAATGTCTTTGGCAACTGAGATGTATTGTTGATCGCTTTCATTTAATATTGAAATGCTGTCAACCCTTGAATAAAAGCATCTTTTTAGTCCCTTAGTTCCTTACTTTTATGTAAGCAGTAGGAGCTATGAGAATTAACAATTCTTTCTACAACATTCTAGTATATCATGTACTGATTTCTGGAAACTGTTTTGGTAAATCTTTATCTTTTGGGGGGAAGATACTGCAGTGATTGGTGGCAATGGGTTTTCTTGTTACTCCTTTCAAACCAGAACCCTGTCACCTGCAAGTCTGCCAATGCCCTTTTGTAGACAAGTTTTCAACATGCCCTGAAAGGCTATAAAAGCCTGAATGTGAAGATGCTTCAGTTGTCTAGTTTTTGGTTTTTGTTGTTTTTTTTTTTTTTCCCTTGTTTGTTTGGGTGTTTTTTTTTTTTCTTTTCTACAAGGTTGCAGGTAGTGTAGTGAAAACTGGTTGGAATGAGACCAACATCGGTCTCCCACAACCATACAATTTATTGATTTGGGGTGGGAAGGGGAAATGCTAATAACAGTTGTACTTAATTTCTTTAAAGGTCTCAGAAGTTACTTCGGCCAAACAGTTTAAAACTGGCCAGTGATTCTGATGCAGATTCAGATTCCAGGGCCAGCTCCCCAAACTCTACTGTCTCCAACAACAGCAGTGAAGGTTTTGGTGGCATCATGTCTTTTGCAAGTATGTACGATGCATTCATTAAGCTAGTTTTATTTATTGTATCAGAGTGTACAGAGAGATGGCTAGTCAAGAGAATGAGTTGGTTGTCAAATTGTTACCAGCTCTCCAGTAGTCATGGTGGCTTGCTGACAGCTGCTGACAGCTACTGCTTTATATATTCTTCAGTAAGAAGGACTTTGGTTTTGTGGTTAGCCCCTTGAGTTGTATGGCACTTTAGGGCACAGATCAGAAATTTCTTATGTTTCATTTAAACAAAGCATTGTATAATTTTATGAAATTGATTAAAAAAATCTTACAGTAATATGCCTTCCATGCTGCCATGTTGTGTACTTAGGTGCAAAATTCAATTCTTTGACTACCTACTTTCAATTATATTTTAATAAAAAAAACCACAGGTGTGGAACATGAATCTAGAATCTCTCAATGAGGGACAGAAGGCATGGCCACTTGTCTTGCACTACAGTAAAAAGCAGTGGAAGAAATTTGTAGCATTGGGAAAATATATTAAATGTTTCTGGTAATTTGACTGTTACTAAAGTAAGGCTACAAAAAAACAAAGAACCAAGGAAAGTTGAAATAGTATGTTGACACTTTAATAATTTGAAGTGCTAATCAGCTCCTTTATCTAAATGTGATGCTTTCAGGCTGTCTACGGGCTTAAACAGATGAGAATGCATAATTGTGTCCTTAAGATCTGCCTGTACCAGGAAGAATGTGTGTTTTTTCCTAATAAATTAAAAGCTTCTATTTCAAAGCATGGTTCCATGGCAGATTTACAGTGTTTCACAAGACACAGTGAACAGTCCTCACTTCAGTTACATGTTTTGCAAATCTTCTGTCATCCTGTTTCTCATGTGGCCCAACCATTCATTTGTTCCCAAAAACAGGATCAAACTAGAAGGTAGACCTAAGACGATCTGTTCTAAGTGCAGGAAGACAGGAAGATTTTGCTGTTACATTTCAGCCTGGAAGACCCAAAATCAATTACTGTAACACAAATGCTAAGACATGTTTTTGTACAGTTTAGAATAATCTGATTACAGATGTGGTTGCAATGTAAATGAGGTCATGTAGCGGTTGTGAGACTTTTGGGTAATAAAGAACTTAATCATTAAGGATCTGAAATAAGATGATGAATTGCAGGATCTTTGGGTGTGTGCAGTGAGCAGTAGGCATTAATTGTTTTTGTCTTCTGTCATAGGCAGCCTGTACAGAAACCACAGCACAAGTTTCAGTCTGTCCAACTTGGCCTTACCAACCAAAGTTGGGAGAGATAAGAATACTCCTTTTCCCAGCCTGAAAGGTAATAATTTTTTACTTTGTCTTCTACAGCCTTTTCCAGTCTGAGGTCCTACCCCTAACAGGAATCCCAGGAGTGATGCCTTTTGGTTGTTTGGGTAATACCTGTGTTAAGGCGCAAGATAGGAAATAGTTTTCTTATTTCTTGGTCTTTTACCCAACAATTGTTGGGATGGGGAGTGTCCAATCTAGGCTGAGTTAACAGATAGAAAACAAAACCAATGTTCATAGTGTATTTTGTTTCATTTTATTTTTAAGTACTTAGTATAAAGAATGGGTGTGGTAAGCACATTTCTCTGTGTGCACCTCTATGAAAAAACTTGAGAGGGAGAGATATGTGCTTACCACAAATGGGAACCAAGAGGTAGGTCCTGCTTTTGTGCTGCCACTATCTTCATGCTTATCCATAGGTAATTTATAAAAGTGATGATACTGCTTTTGTAAATGCAGTATCCTCCCATGGAGACTGCAGATTATGTGAGTTTCAAAAGTGTTTATCATCTTTTCAGATTGCTAAATAAAAAATCAAATTACATCCATGCTTTCAGTTCTCTGAGAGTGAAGATTAATCCCTAGCTTATGTGCACAATCTTTTCAATCTTTTCATGAGAACATCTCCTGTTAGTCTGCGGTTTCATTAGGTAACATGTCTGAATGAGCATTAGAGAAATGGCCCTCACACCATGGGTGTTAGACAGCCTGGTCATCCTTGTACCAAATGTAATATCACAGGGGTGACTGAGCTTGCACTGGTCTCGTAGTGCTGAGACCTGTTCAGATGCTATTTTGAGGAGAGGTTTTATTCTGCCTTTTGAGTTATTCTATCTGATTAGAACTTACTGCTTTTGTTTTAATGTGTTGATTTTTTTTTTTCATTTGTTTTTTCCTTCTCATCACTTTTATCGGTAAAGATTACTTTAATCTGGAATTGGGAAGGGATGTGGATGAAGGTTGGTATGATGTTTTGCTGACCTTTGACCTTGTAGAAACAAAGACCAAAAGGTGGATTTTGTGTTTCTGCTTTGGACTTTGTTTTTGAGACAAGTAGTCATTCCCTGTGTGTAAAGGGAGGAGTAAGAGGACTGGTAGGGTGAAAACACTAGCAGAGACTCTGCACTGCTGTTTTTGACAACCTTTTACCAGTTGGTTATGTTTTTATGTCCAGTTGTACTGGATACAAAACATGCTTCATGTCAGGGTTGTTTCATGGGTAAACTTAATGACTGATTCCATGCATTGGAAGAAAACAGTGATGGGGTTTCCCATTCCTCATTCATGCTTTGTGCCTCATGTTCTGCACTTTGGTGTTCTTTCCTTGACTATTTTAATGCTGTAGGACCTTTAATGTTACTGTGCAGATATGAGAATGGGATTTCCATGGAGTAGCTCAGTCTGTTTTATGCATGTGCAAGTGTGTGTTTGTGTGTGTGTGTGTGTGCGTTCATTTACATGTGCATGCTGGCTCAGTGGGATTCCCACTGGGCACTTCAGTGGTTTTTAGATATTTTTTGCCTCTGTTGTAGAGATACAAAGTTTCTGCATTATCTTGTTCTTGCCAAGTGTGTGTTTCTAACTGTAATGGGAAATGATGCTGGGACTCCATTTCATTGCTGCTGTTTGACCACTTTCCATCTTACTTTTTAATTTTTATTTCATGTGCATCCATTGGTATTTTTTCCTTGGTGATGCAGATGATTTTTGTAGTGCCATTCAAATACAATATGTGCAATAATGTCCTTGAAGATGCAATACACTGGTTCCACGATGCCAAATTTCAAGTCAAGCACTATCTGTTAAGATAAGTTATTCTGGCCCTTGTGGTCTTGAGCTTTCAAACATCCTTCCTGCACTAGTGTCATTTGGGTTTTATTTTGAGGGAGGGCTGGGAAGAAGCTAGTAGTTGGATTCTTTTGATGCTGACAGTGGGGAGTGTAGATATTTCAGTACACTACTAATTGTATATTTTGTGTCCCAGTATTTGGGTTAAATACTATAATGGAGATTATTACTGAAGCTGGCCCAGTAAGCAATGAAGGTGGGTTCCCTACAGCATGAGCTGTGCATGATGTAACAATTTCCAGCATTCCCTGTGCCTGACTTTGGGCTACCTTTCTCGCTGGGTAACCAGTACCACATGATCTATACTAGTCACCCTCAATGCATTATGCTTTTACATATAGTGACTAATTTGAAGATGGTTTTTGTTGTGGAACTGCATGCAGAGCAGCCTAACTTTTCCTGCCTCTCACCTCCTGCTCCCATTACCATCTCTTTTTCTCTCTGCATTACTCCCATTACTGTTTTCTGCCGATGTGTGATGCTAGAATATGATATATGCTGCTGCTTTTTTGGAGTTTTCCATTTTGTTTGAAGTCTGTTACCTGTAATTTGAATAGGTGTGTTAGCCAACTTTAGTGTTGCTTGTTACTGTCCTGGTATCAGTTTCCTGGTATCAGCCCTTTCCTCTCATTCTATTTCCTCTCCTCTTTAGGAAACAGACGGGCTCTTGTTGATCAGAAGTCTTCAGTCATAAAGCACAGCCCAACAGTGAAAAGAGAATCTCCATCACCTCAGGGACGATCTAGCAATTCCAGGTAATATTTTTTCCTGCTTTTCAGGTGTACAGTGTAGTTAGAGTGGCCTCCTACCTGGCCAATGTTTTCTCAGAAGTCTAGCTGTTGAAAACTAAGTACTACTTTTCTGTTGCCCTAGACCTGGACATGTTATTGTCTAAGACGATTTGGGATGGATGTCTTACAGTTAATAGTGCACATGCTTATTTTTCTGTGCTCCAAAATGTATCCTCCTTCTGTCTGAGATCTAAAATGTACTAGATTTCTACTTTAACTCAGTAGTTATTCTTTCTAATTGAGTGTTCTGAACAAGGGGATCTAGCCCATTGGGTTTTAATGCACCATGTAGGGGGATCAGCTGAGTCCAAAGAATAAGTTTGATTCCATAAATTCATCTGAAGTGCTTTTCTCAACCTTGGGAAGGGACTCAGAATGGTGCAAGTAAACATTACCTGACCTGTGCCTGTGCTCTCTCCTCCCTTTCTTATGTAGCAGTCATGTGTAGAGTGAATTTATTTTGATCTACTGTCTTTGGGGGACAAGTAAGAAGAACAGTAACTGCAGTTCAGACTGGGGAATGCAGTAGGTTGCACAGGAGTTTCCTTCTTACCTTTCCCTCTGTGGCAAAAGAAGCTGAGCAAACATGTGCCCCACAAAACATGTGCCAAGGCTGCTGCAGTAATCCATTAGTAGTGCTGCACTTCCGCTTTCAAAGAAAGCCTACAGCCCAGATGTTGGGGCTATGGAAGAAGGTTGAGGCATAAAAAATTTCTATGGATGTGCTGTGAAAGTGAAGGGTAGAGCAGTACCCTAGAGGAGGTAGAGGAAAGCCTGATTATGGCTTTTTATAGGAAATAAAGGACAAAATAAAGTATTTGATACTATACCTATGGAGCAGAGCTTGAACGGTGTGCAGTTATGTTAGCAGCAGACAGAGCTAGATGTCAACTACTGTTGATAGGGAAGGTACTTCTGTGTGTGCCCTGGCTGTAGCTCTCTTCCCATGCAAGGCAAAGGAAGCAGAAATTAACTAACTTTTGCCTGCTTTCTCTGCCTGTATCAGTGAGAACCAACAGTTCCTGAAGGAAGTGGTGCACAATGTTCTTGATGGGCAAGGCGTTGGCTGGCTGAACATGAAGAGAGTCCGACGACTGCTGGAGAGTGAGCAGCTCCGTGTCTTTGTACTGAGCAAGCTGAATCGCACCATCCAGTCTGAGGAGGATGCTCGACAGGATGTCATACAGGATGTGGTCAGTGCTGAACTCAGCAGGATCCTCACACTGGGTGTCTGCTGAGGCTCAATTCACAGGAAGTTTTTGTCAGTTGTGAAAAGCTGGTGTTACAGCAGCTCTAGAATTTATGTTCTTGACTTACTTTCTCACATCTGAAATAGCAGCACTAATGGGGATTTCATTGCAGGAGATCAGCCGCAAGGTTTATAAAGGCATGCTGGACCTGCTGAAGTGTACTGTGTTGAGCCTGGAGCAGTCATATGCAAATGCTGGCCTGGGAGGCATGGCCAGTGTTTTTGGCCTGCTAGAGATAGCACATACTCACTACTATAATAAAGGTAAGAAGAGTGTTCATGAGAATACAGTGTTCATGAACTATTGGGAAGGTAGCTTGTTTTGTGCCTTTTGATATTTCAGGGCTTTTCCAGCACTTCCAAAATAGTGAGAATTGTACCATTGTTACTGAAGCCTTAAAAAGCTTGAGCCTGTTTTGTGTTTCTTACATACATGTTACTGGACCAAAGCAGAATAATGGCCATACTGATATTTAATTGAAAATGGAAACTCTGCAGTGAGATATAAAACCTGGCACTTCTATAGCTGAAGTGGAAAGTCTGGGAACGGGGACCTTCAGCTAAAACTGTCCCAGTCACAGTCTTGGAAAGTTGTTGCAGGCAACCTCAGTAGGGAGGGAGATGCTTGTAGTGTGGTACCATTTGAGACTTACATCTCTCCAACCACATTGCACTGTACAGTTATTCTCATACAACTAAACACTCTTAGAGAAGAAAGTTTGAAAACTGCTCTTTATTTTTCAGCTGTTTTTTAAGAATGTGATTCTTAACGCAAAGAAAATGCATGCTAAGGAAGAAAGCAAAAAACGACAAAAAGATAAATCTCCGCTTAGTATCTGACTTTTCTGTAATCTCAAATGATGAAAAATTACTTATTTCATTGTAGCAGAGGAGTAGCATCTACTAAACCCTTTATAGTTGGTGTCCTGGGTCTTGTATCAGAGATTTTTTAATGAGCTGGCTTAGATACACCCTGTGTTCCTTTCCAGTCATTGTTGGAATGCTGAGGAAGGTAAGGAAGGATGTGCTAGTGGAATAGTCCTGAATGTGGAGAATGGACTGATCATGGTAATTACAAGCTTTTAGTCTGACCCTGATTTCTAAGGAAAATTGGAGTGGCTGATGTAAAACTCGGTAGTTTTAGAGTGAAGACCAGATAGCATAATTTGATGATAAGTAGAGTTTTCCCAGTAAACTAACTGTGGTCATGACAGACAAAATTTGGTGCAAACTTCTAAAAACTCTTCTCATTATTACATAACATCTTAATTTGCAGTCAAGTTTTAGCTGTTTAGTATGTTTTACTTGTTTTCAATTAGTTGAAATTAGTATTTATTTCTAGATATGTTTTATAGAGATTAGTCCTTATGTTTACATTATTTAACATATAGTAATAAACTAGTAATCCAACAGGACATGATGGATATTGCTTATTTGTGTAGAGTAAGCTAAGTCTTAATAAAGCATGGTGATTAAGTTATTATAATGTGGTCAAACTAAGGACTTGTTTTTAGGAACAAGGACAGTGGGAGGTATATCCTAGGAACCAGTCTCCTGCTGCTGTATGTGAACTTCCCACTATTTACTGTGTCTGTAAAAACTGGGAAGGGAGGCACTGTGTATCTGTGAATACACATTTGGAATGCAGATACTGTATAGTATCTTGATGTATCAGTAACAAGACCCACAAATGAGGTAGTACTTCCAGTTCTGGTATTCACATCTTGCAAAGTTGAGGAGGTTTCTGAAAGATCTGCAAGGAATTGGGGAAACACTTTTGCTCTGAAGGATGGAAATGCTCAGTCTGTGGAGTGTTAGCTGTTGATTCTTTACAGTTACTGTCTAAATAGAAAGGTTTTTTTTTATCTAGCAGAATCTTAAATCCACTGAACAAAAGTATCACAAATTCTAGCAGTAGCACAGATTTAGATAACGGGAAATGAAGTTTTGACTATTGGATTCATCAGGTATTGGAATAGTTTGAGCAGGAGGCTCTTTATGGAAAACCTGGTTTTAATTATTCTTTTCTGAAGGTTTTGCTGTAGTTCAAACTGTGGGGTTTGATACAGAGAAATTATCCAAACTGCCTTTAGGGGCATATGATTATAGGAAGTCTCAGAGACTGATGGAAGAGCTATAGGTGATTGGTATTTTTTTTTTTTCCCCTAACTGAAGTTTGATTTCTTGCATTATTATTACCCATGGAACTGATTCCATTTGTCATCTTTGCCCTGTGAGAGGAACTTATGTATCTTCTATAAATTGCACTCTTGGTGGTTTAGACAGAGTTGTTTAATTTTTCACAGTTTGGCAGAGGAGATGCTACAGTTACTGTGTCAGAGAACATTCCTAGGTTTCAGATATACACAAGTGAGATACTTGAGCATCCCTAAAACAGTACTCTGGCTTTCTCCTCTACTGTTTCCACCTGTGTGTTAGGCTATCAGCAAGCCATGTTGGCCTTTGAGAGCAAATGTGGCACTGAGCTGTTTTAGTGCCAGGCTTAATGATTTAGGTGAGACCATCTGTCTCATCTTTCTTCTCCTGCTCTCATTTTATTTTTCCTTAGGTTTCTTTATCTTTATTTATTTATTTACTCTCAACACTGTTCTTTTAATTTAAAGAGCCAGAAAAGAGGAAACGAAGTCCTACAGATGGATCTGTCACTCCAGTTGGCAAGGATTCTGCGTCATCCCCAAGAGTGGAGCCAAAACCTACGATGCAGCTGCCGGTACCTCAGCTAATGCCAAAGCCACCGAGCCCTGCAGGCAAAGGGCCAAGGGAGTTTGACACAAGAAGTCTGAAGGAAGAAAATTTTATTGCTTCCATTGGTGTGTATTGAGGTGCATGTGAAGTGCAGGGGGGACTTCTGGTTTGGACTTAGGTTCTATTTGCATTCTCTCCATTTTAACACACTACATTGCTACTGTAACATGCTTCATTTACACCTTGGATCACAAGGAACAATCATATGTGTTTTCACTCTACTCTTGGATAAACTATCCACTGCAGTTTTCCCCCAGAAGCTGTCTAATCTTAATTGTTTCTATATTTCATTACATCTTAAACAGCCTTATTTTTTGTTCTGTGTTTGCTGATTTCAAGCAATGGAAAATGGCAAAAGAGGAACAGGGACAGCAGGACTTCAGAAAGGGCAGCTGTGGAAGGGAAATGTAAAACAAAGGTTTTCTGTCTTTGCTGGCTACCTGTGAATTATGTAGATTGTATCCTGATATAAGTGGGATCCAAAATCTGCTGTTTGTTAACAACAAAATTTCCAAAAAGAGTTATAGTGTTACAGTTTTAGTGAGCAGGACTGATGGATTTTCCTTCTATGCAATAGTAAATAGAATGTGCATTCTTCTAAACAGTATCTGCTAGACTAGTCCCTGGAGATTTTCCTGTTTTACTCTTAGCTGGCTTAGCTTTTCCTTATGTCTTGGGGCAAAAGTTTGAAGTAGGATTTTCAGAACTGTTTTATTTAGAAAGGGCTTTACAGACTTTTTTAGTGGAGGAGAAAGAAAAAAATTACTTTGATTGGATTCTGTGGGCTGTGGGTTGTAAACAGGAGAAGTACGATCAGCATATGAGAAATTTTTTGTCAACTGCAAAAATATGTCGTGTTAAATTATAGATGTTGCTTCTTACAGCCTGTTTAAAATATTTTTGTGGAATCACTGTGTGAAAGATTAATCTTGTGAAAATGTGGTGCTGTGAGGATTTATATGTAGTTTGTGGCATAAGACAAGGGAATGTGTGTGTTGAGCAGCCAAGTGACAGGAGTACAGACATACATTCTTATACACACATAATAACTGCAGGCTGTCTGCTGTTGAGTCCTGAACTGATACTGAACCCCTCTGACTTGATTTGTTTTCTGTTTAAAGAGGTTTTCTATGGAAGCAGTTGCTCAGAAACTAGTCTTGCACTGTATTTGAAAAGCTGTCAGGAAGCTGAAAGAGTTGCAGATTCCGATGTCCAGTGTTTCAGTTAGTTATTTGGTTTGCTCTGGATACGTCACTACTTTTCTGTAGAAAAGAAAAAGGAAAGTATACTTCTGGCACAACTAAGAATAAACCAGGGTCTAGGACAGTGTTCTTTTAAAGAATGAAGAGAGATCTTTTGATGAGATTGCAAAGACTGCTTCCTTCCCTTTGATGAAATTAAAGCCTCATAGAAATTGAGATAACAGACATCAGATAGTTCCTGTTTGTGATGCATCATAAGAAGTGCTTTCCAAAATAAGTGCTATGCAATATGTCATGTTAGCTACTGTTGCCAGAATATAAGCCTTAAACAATTCACAGTCTTCAAGGACAGGCAAAGGTACATTCTCATTGGTGGTTCTAATGTTATGATGGTTTCCACTTGTCTCTTATGGAGCTAAATTATAGCAAGAATATGGTTTTACCTAGACTGACCAAAGTTCGAAAGACTTGAATGTTTTTCCTGGAGCCTTTTCTTCTAACTGCTTTTGTCTTTCACCCCAAAACATGAACTGGTATGCAAGTCACTTTTTAGAAGATTGTTGTAGAAACAGTGTAGTCTCCATGTTAATCTGACTTGTGTGATCTACAAGTACAGGTTGTTTCTCTTGTGTTGCAGACAGATCATTTAAAGCTGCTTGCCTATTATACTTCCTTTATATTCTGTCACAGAAACTTCAGAACAAGACATCTTCAGAATACAGGATTGGCCTTAGTCAAATGAAATGCAGGTGTTCTCATTCAAACTAATTTATTTAGGGAAGAGCATTTGGTAAACATTTACATCTTGCTGAAATACCAACTTATTTGTAAGTAGTTCCATTTAAACATGGGGAGAAAATGGTTTTATGTGAGGATGATCCAACACTAGAACAGGTTGCTTGGAAATGTGGTAGATTCTCCATCTGTGGGGAAAGTGAATATCTGAATGGACATGGTCCTGTGGCAGGCAGCTTTAGTTGATCCTGCATTAAGAAGGGAGATTGGACTAGATGATGTCCTCAGATCCCTTTGAACTTCAGCAGTTCTGTGATTCTGTGAAGTTTAGAAGGTACTTACAGCCTCAAGTTGCAGATATGTAAATAAAAATTTGAATTAATCTCTTGGTATTGTATAGATGAAATGCAAATTGGGCTTCTACCCTTTTAACCCAGATACAGGAAGAAATACTAGAACTAGAAGTCTTCAGAAGGATGGAGCAAAATAATGTACAGGTCTATTTGCAGTAGTCATGTGTAAAGTGTATGTTAGTGTGGTGATTAAGCTGCATCTCAAATCTAGAGCTGAATCTGTGCAGTTTTTTGGTACTACAGGAACAATGGCCATAAAGTTCACAGGGTTTCCTGTTCTGAGGTGAAGTGGGATGGATTTTTACCACCTGAGCTTTGGTCTTGACTATGCTTGATACCTAATTCCTACCTAGAAAATTCAAAGTGAAGATGATGCTTCTGATACTCAGCAATTGCTTACTTCTGGGCTTCTTGTCTTCCAAGGTTTATCATCTGTAGTGTAGGTCATCACCTGTAGTGTAGGTCTTTTTGTTAGGACACTGGTGGCTTGATAGTTAATTAATTTACCCCTTTATGTTAGTGATAAGTTAGGTTTATTGCATACTTTCCATAACTGTTAATGAAAATGTCAGTACTTACTGAAGTTTCCATTACTAGTTTTCAAATAATTGTTTAATCCTGTCAGATCATGCCCATCAGGCCCTTTTTAGACCTGCTGTCCTGTTTAGTTCAGGGTCATGTAACAAAGCCATAGGTGTAGTGTTTTATGCCCTGTGAGTTTATTTGAAGTTTTGTTTTTCTTCTTCAACAAAGTAATTTTTAATGTGCTAGGATATACTCTACACTAAATTAACAGAAAAGTCATCTAAAAGTAAGTTAATGGCAGGTGTTGTAGCTTTCAGACTGGTAATTTTTAAAGTAAAGCCATATAAACTGAGCATGGAAGAGGCCAGATGTTTTCAAAGCCCTTTAACAAACAAATTCAGTCCATCTTAGAGATTGTTATCTCTGTCAGTGTATGCTCAGCTTGATAAGCCTGTAGGATGCTGTTTGGATCCCTCAGCAATTTTATCTTATCCATCTGTCTATTTATGAAAGTTGAAGGAGCATCCATCAATCATGAAGCAGATCTAGAAATCAGTCAGCTAGAAGCTGTCTTTCTAGCTTTTTCTACCTTGTTTTTCATAATACTTTGGAGCCTTCCTCCACAGTTGTAAACTATCCTTTTTATTTGTCTTTTTTTTTTATGTGGACATTTTGCTCAATAGAACTTATTTAGAGCCTGTTTTGCCCTTATTTCTGCTATTTGCAGTGTGGAATGGGTTTCTAACACATTTAAGTGACCTTTCATTTGTTCAGGAAGTTTTCTTAAAGAGCAGTAAAAGAATATTTTACTTATTTTTCCTTTCCTTTGCCACTTTTTAAAGAGGATCTTCCTCTGTAGTGTCCCCAGCTTTAATGATGCTAGTGAGAGACGACAGTGCCTAACACTTAAGAGCCAGCTCACCATGTCAGCTTGTAGTGTTTCCTTTGGCCAATGAGACAGCACCTGGAATGATCTGATGTTTCTGAGCAGAAAAGGTGACTGCTTTTCAGAGAGTTTAACAATGTGAGTGATAGAAAAGTGTAAGTGCCTCATCGCTTTTTTGTCCCAGGGCTAAATTTCAAATTCAGTTTTAAATGAACTTCAGACTCTTTTGGTGTTTTGTGCATTGTATATTCTCTTATGGAACTCATCCACTTGAGTGCTGTGACTTTGAGATTTGGAAATTAGAGTGAAGCATGTCTGATATCGTGCTCATTTTAGTTCTTCATCATTTTCCATTCTCTATACTCTGATAGGAGCAAGTGGATTCAGAGAAGTTCAGCTCTTTACATATAGGACAGGTTCATAGGCAGAGCTAGGCTTTTATTGAAAATGTTGTTAGGTCAAAAATAACTTGTAAACTTTGTGATAATATGTAAGATATAATGTTGATTAAATGTTATGTTAACCTATAGTTTAATATTTTTGGAATTGCTGCTGCTGTTTTTGTGTCTTTCTCCTTTCAGTGATATAAACTAGAGACATTAAAATATTACTGTTAATTAGAGCTTCTGTGATTCCTATGTTTTAGATGGGTAAATATCTGACAGTCTTAAATCCCTTTCTTAGTAAAGGTGACTAATTATTTGTTCATAAGAGCGTGTTTTTCCTTAGTTGATTAACTGCTGTCAAAGTGTGGCCCAAGGAGGGGAGGGGGGATGCACCACCACCACTGTATGAAGTCATCTCTAATGTTTGAATACTGTTACTAAGAGACGATGCAGTGCTCAATATGTAACATCGACTTCTTTAAACTGGTGTTAATTAACCCTTCACTCAGTAGTTGTCATAAAATTCTTCCTTTTTCTTTTTTTTTTTTTTTTTTTTTTTTTTTTTGTTTTGTTTTTTTTTGGGTTTGTTTTTGGTTTTTTGAGGTGAAGGGATGGGTTTTTTCTCTGAATTTTTTTCCCCATTTTCACCTGTCTGACCAGCTGCTGACTCTCTCTTTCTCTCCTGCTTTCAATGCATCTTGGGTAGAATTGTGGAACAAGCACCAGGAAGTGAAAAAGCAAAAATCTTTGGAAAAAACGAGTAAGGAAATGTAAAAAAATGTAGAAACTGACTCCTCTAGCCTCCCCATAACTGCCAACTCCCAAGGTGCAGGGTGAGCTTGCATCTCTGGCACACAGGTTTTATACTCATAAGACCAAAATCTATCAAGAAAATTTCCACTAAAGGACCAAACAAATCTGTTTGCCCTGAGGAAATTATGTTCAAATGTCTCTTCTTTTTTTTTTTTTTCTCCTTTCTTTTTTCCTCCCACAATTGTTGCCTTCAAAGGCAACACCAATCAAATAAATATGGAAGAATTTTAAGATACTCCATCTCCTTCCTTAAGAGTTAAAACTTGTTCAACAAGTTGTTGGCATGGATATATTGATTGATTAAATGTTACTGGAATGAAAAATTCCTGTTTGTTCAAGCCGTGGGATGGCAAATTTTGTTAACTGGCATCAACCATGAGCAGTCAGTCTGCAAAAAGAAATACTTCTGAGGGGGAGAGAGAAGGTGTATGTGAATAACTGTATTTAGTGATGGCTTCTAGAAAATAGCCTCATAATAAGGAATCAACCTGATTTTGTTTTTCATATGCCTTGGTAAAGAAGGAGTAAAATAGTTTGAGGCTGTTGCAGAGTCTAAATAATAGTCTAAATCTACACAAATCTGAACATCTGTTGAAATATGATAATGAATAAAATATTGAATATGTATACTCTGCAGGTGCAGTACCAAGTTTTGCTCTTTTGGTTGTCACTGTTGTAAATAGGGACATACGACATAAGGGAAACAGCCAGTTTATAACAACCATATTGTGGTAGGTGTTTCCTAACCATAAGCTTAGTTTGTACTTTGCAGAGCTGATGCTACCTATTTTACAGACTGAAAATTGGGAAGGATTAATAGCCAAGGTGAATGAGTGAAGATTCCTAACATTCTGCCTAGGTCTGGATTTTTGGCACCTCAGTTAAATACTTCTGTTAAGTACAGATTAGCATGTGGAGTTGGTTCAGAGAGAGTGGGGCCACTGGGGCAGCACTGCAGTGCAGCTTATTGTACTTCATTTGTGAATTGCTACCTGTTGAGGAGGAGTCTGGGAGACAGACACACAGCACATGCACACATGCTCTCCCAAACTGAGCCTTTCAGGTAGATGCCTACATTGGGAGGAGTAAATTGAAGTTTTAGTGTTCCATGTGTATTAGACATATAGCTATGGGGCTATATGCTAATATGGGCATTAGCTCTATAAAGAAGGGAATGGGAGGTTTTTAAGTGCATGTAAATTGACAGTGACAACAATGTAGTTGTGTCTGTTGTGCTCCTTAAACTCAGTTACAGCCCTCAAATATCTGAACTGCTTCAGTCGATTTCAATTCCTTTGAAAGTCAAACTGCCAGAAACATATCTGAATTATGTGTTGGGACAGGAAACTTCTAAATTGCTTAAAACACACAGCTGAAATTTCATGTTATTGCTGTAGTAATGAGATATAAAACTTTTGGCTGTATCAGAACTAAAAATGATGACCACTTGAATGAGAAGATATAGACCTCTAGAAGTGAGCTATGTGTATTTCAGTAGAAAATAATATTCCAAATTCTTAGAAAATATATTTTTTGTTATTTTTCTTCACAAATTCTGTTTATGCTTTCTCTTTCTTAGAGTCTTTGAGGAGTTGATTTACAGCAACTAAGGCATTTGGGTCTAAAGGCAAAATACTATAGCAAATGAAGACTACTTTCTGTAAACACTTCACAGGAAGAATTGGTGGTTCAATAGTAAGCTAGTATGGTCTGCACAGCCCGCTTATGGCTTTGCTATTCATGAGTTTACATATCATCTCAAACTCACTCCCACAGATCTTTGTATATTATCCTTCTCTCTCTCTCTCCTCCCTTCCCGTTTTCTTTCCTTTTCACTATCTTATCTTCTCTAATATTACGTATAATACAAACATGTTCATAATTCCCAGGTTGTTGTGATCAGTAGTTACATAGGTAGTGGCATTGTTTGTTTAGAGATACTGGCTACAGACATGGGTATATAATACAAATATTCTAGCAGCTGATCATGTGTTCCTGCTACTGAATAGTTGGCAGATATGGCTATGGCACAAGTATTGCATTCAGTCTCTTCCCCTTTCTGAGAATATTAACATTCTGTGTACAGCCTATGACACACTCTTTTCTTGCATTGTTATTTACTTCATTCAGTGCTTATCCAAATTTCTTTTCAGGCTCTACCTCCCCATCATTCTCCTTTCCTTCTGCCATCCCATCCAAGGACAATAGATGATATGATTCTAGACGTGCATGGGAAACTGAATATAAAGTTCTTTATCCTTTCTTTCCCTTTTTTGTTTTTTGGATCGTTGGATTAATGAATGCATGACTTAAAAGCTTGCTGATTTCCTCTCTCTCCCCTACCTATGTGATTGCCAACTCTGGAGAGCCATTTGTTAATGTAATTGGGGAATGTTGGGAAGTACAGCATCATGCAAGTTTAGTCTTTGAAAATCTTACTGGGTAACACAAATTGTCACTGTTTATTTTCTTGTCATGTGTTACCTGATTTTTGCCTAGATAGTTGCAGTGGGCAACCGAAAAAACTCAGTCCATGACTTGGAGCAATTTAGCTGTTCAAAAAAAGATTCTGACTTTTAAGTAAATAGGTATTCTTTTTTATTACCAAGAATTAAAGAAGTGGCTTCCTAGAGTTGAATGTCAACTGTGTGCATGTGTTATTGTAACTGGAAGCTACTTGACTGTTGTCTGTCCTCTTATCTCTCTTGAATTGCTAAGAAAGGTACTGTTTAATTATAGTCACTCCTGGACTTCAGAATATTTGAAATTCAAACTAATGTTTGAAGACTAGCAGATGTGTTCTGCTGGTGTTGTTGTTTTTGTCAGTACCAAGGAATAATAAAAAATGCATTAAAAATCAAAGAAATGAGAAAGCAAATCTGTTTTCTTGGTACTGTTCCTGCTCCCAATATGTCTGTCATCTGCTTTCTCCTATGCTGTTTTTTCTTGGTACAGTAATTATTTACTCTTTCCTTTGTTTAGGACCAGAAGGTGTGAAACAATTTGATTTGGGAGAAACAGATGAGAAGAAATCCCAAATCAGTGCAGACAGTGGCCTAAGTTTGGCCTCAGGTTCTCAGGTCAGTGGCTCCTATGCTTGCTTTATTTATGTGGTAAGAGACAGGATTCTTCTATTCACTGCTTAATTATGAGAAGACTTCTAGGGTTTGAATATCTTGAGAGGGTCATTTGGTAAAATTTCTTTGCCGCTTTCTCTAGGGAACTGGTCTTTGTAAACTCAATTACAAGACACCATGGTCTTTCTGACACTCAGACAATAGTTTATATTTGATTGGCTAAATAAACTAAGGAAGCGTAAGGCATGGAATTCAAGAGCCCAGAAGAATGGGAAGTGATATGTTCTCCTTATGGTAAAAGCTAATGTGACTCTTCTTGTCCTTTTTATGTTTTGATTGCAGAAGAGTGATTTTGACTCTATTCCCAGTGGAGGACCAACAGTTATGGTCCGAAGTACAAGCCAGGATTCTGAAGTCAGCACTGTGGTAGGATATGCCCAGAGTGAAATCTGGATGTGATTGACTGCTTGTTAAAGTGGGGAAGGGCATTTCATGCCTACATTTCAAGTGGTGTGGCAGCACAGTGTCACACATGCATCATGTACTCAGTGAGTTCTCTCTCCAGAGCCTCTGAATCGGTACCAAGCATGTGTGCCTGACAGAACATACATAGTGCTTGCTTTATGAGCAGATTACAGCCTACATATATAGTGCTGATACATATTCCTACATTTTGGTGTATTAACGGAGCTGGTGGATTGCAACAATTCTATAGTTGTGTCTTAGTTTTGTAAAAACCATCTGTATAAAATAGTTTAAAAAGATAACCTGAGAGAAAAAAAAAAAACAAAACAGATTGTTTGATGCATTAAAAATAAGAGCAAAATCTCTGGTGTATTATCTATTGAAGATAATTGCTTTATTTTTCTCCACAGGTTAGTAACAGTTCTGGGGAGACATTGGGAGCAGACAGTGACTTGAGTAGCAATGCTGGTGATGGCCCAAGTGTGGAAAATGGTGGCAATTTAGCAGGATCCAGAGGCACTGTGTCAGACAGTGAAATCGAGACAAACTCTGCTACTAGCTCTATCTTTGTAAGGGCATTGCAGACTTCCTTTTTTTTTTAATAGATCTTGTACATTAATATGTGTGTGCATGTATGCAATACGCTCTCTGATTCAGTTCTAAGGGTTAATCAGCAATGACCTACAATATTACAGTGTCAAAGATGTAGTTTTGTCTGGATCCACATACCTTTTTTCATTTCCTGTGCAGTAAATGGTTTTTTGAAAGTAGTAGATTGACATCTTGCACCACTTTAGAGACTCTAGTAATGTTTAATATTAATTCAATATTTCTCTCAACCAAATGGACATGTGGTGGGCATTGTTTGTCCTTAACTAAAAGGAAAATTCCCTGTTTCTTAGCAGAAGCTGCTTGATAAAAGAGTGATCCATTTTAGTTTTAGCAACTATTCTGTTTCTTTAGAGTATTACTTTAATCCTATTTGAAGTGTAATCATAGCTTTCAAATATATTTGCTAGTTGGAAGATCTGTATGCAGTAAAACCCAAATAATTTGTGAGTGCTTTGTTTTGTAAAGTCCTTGATTATTGTGTATAACCTCTAATATGCATCTTACCAAGAAAATAATTATACACTTTATTTGGCTAAATCAAGCTCTTAAGATTGGTCTCACTGTGTCCATTATTTTGTAATCCTGATAAAAACGTAAAAGCTTTTACAGGGTTCTACTTCTAATGTTAAGAAACAAACAAAACCACTGTGTTTCATGGCAGATTTCTACGAAATGCATGAAAATGATTTAACCATGTCTGCTTCCTTAGTTGCAAGTGGGTGTCCTCTCAGCTACTGAAGAGTCAGACTTTTTTTTTAACATTTAATTTTCTGCATTTTTCTACTAAACTAAATAGAGTAGAACTAAATAGAATTCTAAGAAAACTTGCAAGAGATTTAGAACAAAGATGATGGCTGTATATGATGTGTGATTAATTCAAATACCACACCACAGTTTATCTGGTGGTAGAGAAATAAATGGACCAGCTTTGTTGTCACAGTTCCTGCTGGCTGGTCACCCCAAATCTCTTCAGGCCAGATGAGATGTAATTATTTGCTTAATGTCACACCTTTATGAATGCATAAGTATGAAATAAGGGGCTGACAGAAGTTCTTTCCTTCAGTCTGGGCTTGCATTTCTGTTTTGCCTCAGTTTTCCTTTAGGGAAGCACTGTGCCTCCTTTGTGTTTTGATTTCTCTGTTTGCCTTTCTTTGATTTTTCTTTGGCTGACTGGATGTTTAAGTTTATTCCACTGCTCTTTGAACAAAACAATTGTTTTGTGAATGTTTGCAGGAGAAGCTTTTTTGAAGTACAGCTTGCAAACTGTGTCTGTGCAGCTGTGCTGTTGCACAAGAGAGAGCCCTGCAGCTTGCAGAGTTAAATGGCCAATACCTCTTGTATTATTTTCAGGCCAAGTCTCACAACCTGAAGCAGAGTGTGAAGGATAGCAAAGGGAGTACTCCAGGGAGAGGTCCAGAGGATGGGAACCAGCGTGTCTATCTGTATGAAGGACTTTTGGGTAAGCTACTTTTTCTTGTAGGAAGGGAATCTTTCAGGTTGAAGTTCAGATTCAATCATGTCTAGGACAGACTGGAATTTTCACTTTCCCTGACACTTTTTTTCATCTCTAACTGTTGTCCATGTTGGTAGAATAGGAAGGCACTTCAGACCATTCAGAGTAAAGCCAAAGCTTTGCTGGGGAAATTAAGTAAGTGTAAGAGGAGATTGGTGTGAGTGGTGTAGTTTGCATAAAATTAAGTCTGTCCAAGTCTCTTGCTCTTCTTGAATATGAATACAGTGTGAAGAAGGGGAGAAGGAAGTTATCTATGCATGGAAAGCTAAAATATATAATTTATCTTGAAAAAATATCATTTAGCTTAGGTCACTGAACAGAGGGCTAAACTCAGAATACTAAAGGGCTTCAAGTGTATCCTTGAATTAGGAGTACATTGGCTTTTTTGTATTTTGTCTGGATTTGCTGTTAATCAAAAGCTCTCTCTTCCTGTGTTTTTCATCCTTCCCATTTATCGTTCCTACCTGCTTGGAATGGTGCAGGTAGGGATAAAGGATCTGTCTGGGACCAGTTAGAGGATGCTGCAATGGAAACCTTCTCTCTGAGTAATAATCTTTTCTTTCCACTTCTCTTTGTGTTTGCTGTGATCTGTGTCTGTGTGAGATATTCCTGTCGCTTTCGGGCAGTGTTAACCGTTTATGGAAGAAGCTGTACTTCTTAAAGAATAGAGATGAGAGGTGCTTTACTGTGAGGGATTAAAAATATTGTGCCATTAATTAGAATGAGACATTTGTCTTGTCTTTTTTTTTACACTTTTCTTCAGTTGTGATATTGCTTGTGGTTTAACCTTCTTTACATTTTTTAATATAGTTTCGTTGTGTGTTGGCTTATGGTATTTTCAAGGAATGGGAATGAACAGGAATTAATAATGAAGTATCTGACTGGAGTAAACAGAATAAATGCTCAATTTTTTAAATACATTGCATAGGCAAAGAGCGTTCAACTTTGTGGGACCAGATGCAGTTCTGGGAAGATGCTTTTTTGGATGCAGTGATGTTAGAGAGAGAAGGAATGGGGATGGACCAGGGACCTCAGGAGATGATTGACAGGTAAATTCTTTAGTAGATCTTTTTCCTCCTCATTGTTTCATCTGGGGCTGAAATAGTAAAAATAGTAGGGAAAAAATTATTTTAATTCTGCTTAATATGCTATTGTCACTTTGATAACCTTGTTACTCTATCTGACTGTTCCAAAGGGAGCCTATTCTCCCTCTACTGGTCAGTAGCTCCTGATCCTGAAATACTTGTCCTTAGTTATGACATATATATTTTTTAACACTTGTGGTGAGATCTTTCCATAGAAATGGGTAATATAAGCATAAGAACAATTGATTGGATGGAATAGACTAGCACATTAGTAAAGCAAGAGATTTCTGTGGCAGGATGGCTATATTCTGAAATAATAGTGTGTTGACATACAGTGAAAGAATTAAATAGTTCCAGAAATGGCACTTTGAGCCTTCTCAAAATGCAAAGTAACTTAAAGGTGTTTTCACAGCTTGTAGTTAAAACAAACAAAAAAACCCATGAGGAAACCACCCTCTAGAAATGTCTGTGTGGTTGCCTAAGGCTTGACTGCTTCTAAAATGTCAGTCTTGACTAACTTCCTCTTCCCTCCCCCCAGCTCTGTTAACAGCTGATCATTCTGTGCTCTTGTCTACCACCTGGAACTCTACTGCCTCCATCCATGCTTTTGTGGAACATGAAATCTGGTGGCCAAAATAAGAGCTAGTTTGGGGTGCTACTTTCAAAACTATTATTCCAGAAACTGCCTACCTTACTGAAAAAAGAGAGTGCCTCGTGCACTTCCTTGCAGCTGTATTTAAGCTCTAATGCAGGATAGCTCTTGTGCTGTGTTCCTCTTCTGACAGTTGTAATTGTCACAGAGCTGAGACTACAGAGACCAGGAAGCTCTGCAGACCACTAACAAATTGCCCACTGAGCAGATGTTATTTGCTTCAACTAGTTAATAATTAAGGGAAATGTGGAATTACCAATGACAGTGTTGTACTGGAAAATGCCCATTTAACTTAGTGTTTTTAGAGGTTTATTTGCTATACACTTTGCAAACAGTGCTGTGTCCTGTGCCAATGCTTTAGTGAAGTGGGTGACGAATGCCTGTGAGTCTGCTTCACATGTAGCTCTTCTTGCAGATATCTTTCCCTGGGAGAACATGATCGAAAGCGTTTGGAGGATGATGAGGATCGATTATTGGCTACACTGCTGCATAATATGATTGCTTATATGCTTATGATTAAGGTGACTTCTTGTTCTTTTTAGTAGATTGCTTCTCAGATTTAAGCAGTATATTTCGTTTGTGTTGTCTTGAAACCATACATCTCTGTTTATGAAACTCAGAACTGAGGATAATAAGGGCAGTTTCTAGTAGAAACTGCAAAGTTGGAAGGCTTTCTGTTACTGGAAAGATAAATTTATTAGAGCTATCAATGGAAGCATAATCCTGCAAACCCAACACATTGGTACTTTAATTTATTTTCTTGTTTTGCATAGCAGAGCCTTGTAGGTTTTAATTTTAGAATATATTGAAAAGTACAATGCTTCTTTCATTCACAAAGAATTCTTGTCAAAGGAGGGAAGCAGATTGAGTTTGTTTTATATACTCTTCAACATTAAGGTTATAATGCAAATGTGTTAAAAAATAGTGTTTGATCCAGCTTGAAGTCAGCACTCAAACATGAGTGTACTGTCTTTGAAGCCTTTACTATCAATGGCTGGCATTCATAGTAGCCTTTTGAAATGGCAGCTGAGGCAGAAGTATTTTGCTTCTGATGTTGCCTGCAGCTCATCTTCAGGAAGAACCTTTTGCTGTTTGAAGGCTCTCTGGGAGTGTTTGTTAGAGTCACAGCCTAGTGACCAGGAAGCACATGGTGAAAGAATGAGAACTCTGAAAGATACCATGTTGTGTTGAGGGCTCCACAGCTGTGTAACTTGAGTCTGTGCAGAGGAAGAGGTGGAGGAGCTGTTCTGGCCAGTGAGACTCAGAAGTGATAACATGGAGAACTGCGGCTTCTGATGTCAATAGTTGGAAGTGGTGGGTAATGGAACTGCAGCTTGTGTACATGGGCAGGCAGGAAGTCTGTTGTGCACAGCATCACTTGCACAGTAGCTGGGAAAAGTAGGGTATGTGCAATGTGGTCCTATACTGCTGAGTAAAGAGCCCCTAGCATGAGTGAATTGGATATAAGTTATTTTACTTCTTAGCAATGGAAACCAAGATATATTTGGGAGATTGGAGTTGCCTCCTGTGAATAGAGAAGAGTATGCAACTGTCTGTATAATATCTACTTTCTAGGTGTATGCAACTATCTGTATATCTGCTTTCTAGGTGAACAAGAATGATATTAGAAAAAAGGTGCGTCGTCTAATGGGAAAATCACATATTGGATTGGTGCACAGCCAGCAAATAAATGATATTCTAGACAAACTTGCCAATCTGGTAAGTAAAACATTAATGAGTGATATACCTCTGGGATATACAGTGGAGGAAATAAATTGCCTGTAAAATCTTATGTATATTCTCTGCAACACTAATTTAAAAATATTAAAAATAATTAATTGGATTTTAAAATGCTACTCTTCACAAGTATAGAATAAAGACTGTGACTATATGACCCTGTTTATAATGTTTTAATGTTACACAGTTATCAGAGGTGCAATACAAACATGTATAAACATGACACTTATGGGCCACAGTTCTGTAAAACATCAATGTTTTCTTAATAACTTTTGTTGTTGGCATGGATCCATATAATTACTATAAATGTAAGAAGTGTTTCATTTTCTATCAGTTTCCAGGCCACTATAAGACTTAAAGCAATCAGTTTCTGTACAAAACTATTCCCAGTATTCATAGAGAATAAACCTGATGTCCTCTAATGACCAATAAGAATATAGGCTAAAGCTTCAGTTAATAAATCTAGCCAGTTTTAAGCACAACCATCATTGGGGTGGACACAAGCTAGGCTCTTTTAAAGGTAATTTCTATCTTTGGAACTTACTTTTCTGCACAGAGAAGACACAAAATTATCTTATAATTAAATGGGAAAAATCAGACCAGTTTACTGCAATGATACCAGAACTCAGACACCTTGCTTTTCCATACTGAGTATGGTACCATGTGAATATTGTATGCTGTGATAACTCTCCCAGTCACTAAAACTTACTAGAGTATCTTACTAAAACTAAACTTACTAGAGTATCTTGGCTATTGCTTTGTTCAAAATTGTCTCCAATAAGCTTATTAAATACTGTTAAAAATTCTTCTTTCTTTCATTTATATAACCTAATGGGTTTTTTTCCCAAGTTCATTGATGATTGCATGTGGGTTTTTTTCTAGAATGGACGGGAACTCCCTGTGAGACCCAGTGGCAGCCGCCACATCAAGAAGCAGACTTTTGTAGTACATGCTGGGACAGACACAACAGGAGACATATTTTTCATGGAGGTAGAGACAAGAATATTACTAATGCAATCAGTAGCAGAAGAAATAAGAGGAAAAGCATTAAAAATCTTACATAATATGTTGTACTCCTAGGTATGTGATGATTGTATTGTGCTGAGAAGCAACATTGGAACTGTGTATGAACGTTGGTGGTATGAGAAACTCATCAACATGACTTACTGTCCCAAAACAAAAGTGCTTTGTCTCTGGCGCAGGAATGGTCAGGAGACACAATTGAACAAGTTCTACACAAAGAAGGTTTGTATCTTGTTTAATAGACAAAATACTGCAGGCATAACTACACAGAAAAAATCAAATCCTTTCCATGTCATATTCCATGTTTAATCAAAAAATAGCAATGTCTTTCCAGCACTGGTTACTGAACTGCAATGCTATTTAGCAGCACTGACATCTAAAGCTGGCATTGTGCCCTGTCATTTACTTGAAGACAGTTGTCCATCAGAAAGTAATTTAAGAAATGACATGTAGCTTTTTTGTTAGAAGAAGTATCAGTAGCATTAATATTACTAAATATTGTGTGAGCTTGCAGGCTTGTGAAGATAGTAAAAATATTACAGAGGATTGATGGGCAAAACCAAAATAAAACTATGCCCTAAGAGTTAATTGTATGATTTTTGATCTTAGAATCATAGGATGGCTTGCGTTGGAGGGGACTTTTAAGATCACCTACTTTCAACCCCCCACTGCCATGGGACACATTCCATTAGTCCCACTGTCCATGTCACTGACAAAGGTGTTAAACAGCATCAGACCCAGTACTGAGACCCAAGGAACACCACTTGTCACTGGTTTCCACTTGGATGCTGAGCCGTTGATCTCAAATCTTTTGAGTTTGTCCATCCATCAAATTTGTTCCTTTCTAGTATAGAGTAGCTCAGCCTTCCTTGTGTCCTGTATTTTGGGCTATTGATAAAAATTTTTCTTAAATTTAGCTCTGAGATTATGGCTTAATCTCAGAGTTGAAGGACCATAAAGAGAAGAATATGCCATGAGGAAAATAATATGAATAACAAAAAGATAGGTATCATGTGCATGACTAGCAATATTGATTGCTGGAAGCTGAAAGAAAGGGAGGGATTATTTTGATGCTTTTTCTACAGTAAGAAACTGCATAGGCTTGGTTAGAATGTGCCAATGCATGAACTCTTCACTAACTTTTGTGGTTAAATGCTATGAAATAGTTTCTCTATCATCTTGTAAAACAAATATAAATGCTAATTAGTAATTAGTTGTGCTTGAACTTGAATAGGCTTTTAGTCATTGGGCACAATATGGGGCTTGCTCTTTTTTGTAGAATCTTAGAATTTTGCTGTTCTTTTCCCTTCCTTACTAATTTGGAGAAATAACATTGTATTACTCTTTTTGTATCTGTTAGTGTCGGGAACTGTACTACTGTGTAAAAGACAGCATGGAGCGAGCAGCAGCAAGGCAGCAAAGCATTAAACCAGGTACAAGATTTTAAATGTTGGGAATATTTGTTGTTTAATCTGCAATCAGCAATTTTTTTTTATTAGTAACTTTGAACATAATCTCCTTTTACTTGGAAATCTTGGGGTAACTTTGTACATCCATGTTCGAGTAGCAGATTGTTGTCTTTAGCATGAGTGTATTTGAAAGGTATTTTAAGAATTGGGCAATAATGTAGTATTAAAAATGTGTTTGAAAAGTGTTTGCATTGTGTTAAAAGCCATTCCCCAGAGCTCAGTGGTTCTGCAAAAGATGATAATTTTTCAAAAATAATTTTAAGAACATACTTTTTAGCTGAACTGAATAATGCAAAAGAAACTAGATGAAAATGTCTAGATTATTCACCTATTAATAACCTCTATTAAATTATTATTTTAATCATATTTTGACATTTTAATTGCTTAAAACAATATCATGCAATGCAGCTCACAATTACAAGCCTCCTTTGTGCTGCTTATGTATCTGTGCTTAAGACTATGCTCTCTATGGTATTATGTAATTGCAGGGTCTTACTATGTAGAAATAAAATGTGGCATTTAAAGAAAACAAACAATACCCAAATATGACATACAATAAATACAAGATGGACTGACATTGATGTTACTTCATGTTACTAGAATGAAATTTATTACAATTTGTAAAATTCTAGTGGTTCTCAGAAAGCTGTCATTAGTGAATGGACTCACAGAAATGGTCTCTACTATTATTAGTAGTATCCTTTTGTTATGCACATCAATAGAAATTATGTTTTTACTATTTTATATTCCCCTTCCACATACCATAACTCAGCTGACTGCTTTCTGCTCTCTCTCTTTCTCTCTTTCTCTGGATTTTTGTTTTGGTTTGTTGTTGTTTTTGTTTTGGATTTTTTTTTCTTTATTAACATCACAGGCCCTGAGTTGGGTGGTGAGTTCCCTGTGCAGGATATGAAAACCGGTGAAGGAGGTCTTCTTCAGGTCACACTGGAAGGAATTAACCTGAAATTTATGCACAGTCAGGTATGAGGGAAATCTGTGAGAAGACTGAGCATGAAGCTTTCTGCAGCATGCCTTTATAGGTGTTTCCTCTTCCCAGAGTATCAGTAAAGACAGGGGATAGCTTGATGTGGGTAAAAAAACTTAGATATATTTACACTCAAACCCACAAGCATGTATCAATATATATATCTGTGTAAAAACATGCTGAAATTAAATATCTATAGGAAAACTATAGTCTGTTAAAGAAAGATGTTGATACATCTTTCAGCTTCTTTTTTCTTGTGGTCTGAATTGTCTAAGCAGAAAACAAATGTTAGCCTGTATTAAGGGACAGAAAAAGTGATCAATAATAATTGAAGCTGCTATAATGCATCACACCATGAGTAAATCCTCATTGCATAAGCAGTAAGCCTTAAAGATACAGTGTTTGAATATTGCAGGTACAGAAAGCAACCTTCTGCATTGTATTTAATCTATTGTATTTTAAAATTTTAGAAATTATCTACAAATTTGTATGAAAATAAAATAGGAAACTGGCTCTTGATGTAATTCAGAAAAATAAGAAAAGCAATGATTCCTTTTTCATTCCAAATAGCAGATATTGTGGGTATAGAGGAAACACAAGTAGAATTGTCATTTCTTCCTTTCTCTGGATGTTGTTTCTGTTGCTTCCTTTGATCCTTGTTTTTTATTTTGCTTTATGTTTTTTGTTTTGCATATATTAAATGCATGCTATGCTAGACAGTAGAATCAATTTTTAGGGGAGAAGGGAGAGTGTGTGTATATGTGTGTGAGAGAGAGAAAGAAAGAAAAGTTTCTGTCAGTTCTCTGTGGAGTGTTTTTTCCTTTCCTCCTGACTAGACTTTTCTCCCCACACAAGCTTTGTTTTTCTTTGAGGATACATCAGTGTAGATCCCACTGGAAGTGCACGTGCATCTCAAACACACATGCTCAGAATCTTTAATACTTCTCCCAAGGTCACAGCAGTGCCATGTGCCACTTTGAGTTCCTATGTGCCAGTATAATGAATGGAGAGTTGAGAACCCCTCTCAGTTTCCTTGCTGTCTCTTTCAAGGGTAGAACCTGGATTATGTCCAACCTGCTGTAGAGTTTCAGACCTACTCTGTGATGGAACACTCTACTTGACTAAGTTACAGAGTTTATCTTTTCACTGGGTGTGCTGAAATACAAAAAAACTGTAATAGGAAGTTATTGATTGTACAGAATGAATTTTCATAGATCTTGAAAATGACAGATCTAACTAAAGTCTTTGAAAATTAAACCCTGGTCTCAAAGCAACAGTTTGATATTCTCATAGATGGATGTAATAGAAATTACTTTACCCTAAGGTAAGAACACAAAGTAGGAATGTTCTGTTTGCTACTTTGCCCAAAAGTCACAAAAGTTCTGCTCAAACTGCTCATCTCTAAGGAGATGACTCCATTTCATAAATGAAAAGGCAGGCAAATTCACATTTGCAGTGAGAAAAGACGTATGAAAAGTTAGCCACATCAGCACAGCATGATTTCTTAAGCATAGCAGGCATCTTCACAAGACAAAGACACTCAGTGGTAAGCACATAGTGAGCGCACATGTATTTGTGCAAAAGAAAAACTCCAGATGCAAGCCTTTTTTTTTCCTGAGAGACTGGAATGACATTCAGAAAGAACTTAAGGGAAACCTTGTACCGATTTTTAGTATGGGACTCTCTGAAGCATTACTTTAATTTTGTACAACAGGTACTGAGACCAGAACTCATAGAATGCCAGCTTTATCATATCCTTCTTTAGAGAAAATGGTGTTCTAATTTGCTGTCTGTCATGAAGATTTGTATCTTTTTTTCTGGAAAGGAGTCTATACAGGTCAGATATAGGACATGTACCAGCAATCTCCCTCACCTGAAGGATTATTCCTTCTCTTCATCACCTTTCCAATGAAGCTATAGCCAGATGAGTTGCCATTACTTAGGATGGTTATTGAAACAAATACAGTTCTGGAAAATCCACTGCATTTATTCATTATGTTTAATTCTTGGTCTTTTAGATTATATTGCCAGCTGACCAGGGTATTCAGTACCATTTAGGGGATCCAAGGTATACAACCTTGTTTTCCTTCTCAAAGCAAAGTGTCTAGACAGATATCAAACATGTCATTTGATGGTATCTGTAGAATGGACAACTGTAGCAGTTACATAAAGGATTCCTACTAGTTGCACCATGCAAAAAAACCCCAAAAAAACATCAGCTTCATAATCTTTGGAGCTAAAGGATGTTGGCATTCTTATTCTGACACTCATCAAACAGTCTGTTTTCTTAATAAAATGTCTGCTATTCTGGATGATTTTTTTTTTCAATTCTTGTATACATTGTGTGAATTGCTTCCTAAGGCGGTTGATTTCAGAATATTTATATAAGCATCATTAAAACCAGGATCTCAGAACCATTTTTTGGTGTTGAAAATGGCATTTTCTATTTCTGTTGAGTTTGAATGGGGATACTGACCAACAAAAGCCTACAGGATCTCATCAGGACCAGCTTTCTCTTCATCTTCCTCTCTTTACTTAATATGATGGCTCTGTTCTTGGCTATCTTTCCAAGCGTTCTTTTCAGTATTGTGGCTTACTAGTATAAGGGATTTTTATTGTTCTGCTTGACTGGACATCATAGAATTAATTTAGAACATAGGAAGAGGGGTTTCCACTTTTTAAAAGAAAAATTTAAATGGAGTCTATGTGAGAAGATTGAACATAATGCTTCAGTGTGAAGCTTGCTGTTATGAAGCTGTTTTTGAAGGCTCTTGATTTGCGGTGTGTGTACTTTCTTACTGTCTTGTGAATTCCTTAGGCAATGTCTCAGATGCTTGGTGGGACAATCTGTTATTGACATGTGAGAGTGATCTTTAGTGTTCACAGATTGTCTCACCATGCTGCAGCATATGTAAGTTTAAGAATAAAAAATGTTGAAATCTGTCTGTACCTAGCAGGTTAGAGGTTGTTCATTAGAACAGGGAGGAATCAAGTGTATCTGTGGCATTGGCAGATAATTCTGAGTTCACATCTACAAAGTCTGTTGCAATATTGGGACTCAGGTAGCCTGTGCCTGTTGTGAATTCATGTGTGTCAAAATAGATGTAAGCTTAATAAGATGCATAAGGCACATGCCCATCTACAGTAGGATCCACACTGAATGCTCTGTCTTGAGGAACCACAGTTTCCCTAGGGTAAGTAACTGCTATTTCCTTTATGTGTGTTTTCTGATGGAGTGAGAGGAGAGCACCTCTGTCCCTTAAACAATATAGCAAGAAATTGCCCTTTAACTCATATCTTCTGGAGATGGATTGTAATTGTGACAAACTTGATAAATTTTCATCTTGCTCATAGGTCTTGTGGAAATGCAGTACTCCGTAACATTAACTCAGATAGTGAGCGCCTGGGGCAGTCAAGTCTCTTAGGCAGTTTTACTCTTCCCAAATAAAATGGCCAGTGTTTTGCCTGAGCCTTTCTATTGAGTTTCTGAATTTTTGTACTTCAGACTATTAGCAAAACTTTTTCACAGAAAAGATTACAGAAAAAACAGAACTAAGTGCAGTAAAGAAAGTATTCTGTTACTATTTGTTTATTCTGTAAGTATACCTCAAAAAATAAAGTGTTTCTGACCAAGTAAACTGATATACAACATGAATGAAAACAGTCAAGCAAAAAAAAGCTGGGATTAAGTCTCCTTTCCCTTGAGTGCTTGAACATAGGCAGAAAAAAAGATTTTTGGTTAAGTAAGAGGAAGTTTTGGTTTTTTATGTTGAACAAAAAATATCTCAGGTCTGTTGGTTAGTTCTCGATGAATAAAAATAATAATATAATTCCTTTGACTTGAAAATCAGCATGTCTTATCTCAGATGTATAGTGGATTTACTGATCTCTCTTGATATAGTAAATATTTTCAAAAAACTCCACAACAATTTCTAGTGTTGACATCCTTTGTCTTTCATGCATAGCATAAAATGCATGACTACATTGGTGTTGCTAATATGGGATTCAAGAGGGTTGCAGAGTTTTCCTTTCCCTTCTTTCCAAGATAATGAAGTTTCTCCAGTACTATTTAATAAAAAGGTCCTGAGATCACGGTGTCCTAATGGTATAGGCACTTGAAGTATCAAACCACACTATTGTAATACAGTTCTAAAAGGACCTCTCTAAAGTGTTTGACATAGACACTCCAAATATTAGGGTAATGTTACTCTTAGTGTTTCTCTTGCCTTGAAAAGCAAGTCTATTAGAAACTGGGATATGGATTAGAGTCTTGACAGCACTTACTACAGCTTCTTATGTCTGTGTACTGACTCTGACCCTTCTGGACATGTGTGCATAAGAAGGGTCTGTTTTGTATCTTCAAATACATTGGATGTTAAACACATTATGCAAAGAGAACTTGTTTATTCATGCAGTCTTGGCATCTACGTCTGGACTGAAAATCCTTGTTATGTAGTTCAACTGCTTTTGTCTTTTGGGGATTTTGGGGATCATGTATGTAAAACATGACTTTAAGGCAGGTTTGTTTTCCAAATGACTTGCTCAACTGGCAGAGCCATATGCGAAGTGAGCAAACCACAGAGAAGAATCTAAATTCCTCCATCCTGCTTAAAGCAGAAAACTGGTACGGATTGTTAAAAGGAGATGATTCCAAGAGTAACTCTGAAGATTATATGTCATAACCTCTAGTAAAATCCTACATGGCAGAACTGTCAGGGAGAAGAAAGGTTGGTGGTTCGTCATTGGATTCAATTTGACTGCTTGGTAGGTTAGGAGGATCAGTATCAGGGTAGGAAATATAGTGCCCCTTACCTGCCCTCTATGCTGGAGGAGGATGCATGGAGGGGCAGAAACTACCTGGGATGAATCAGAGGCTATAAATAGTGCCAAATTTGGGAGCCAGCTTTATTCTCGTCCCCCCTTTTGCTATATTTCAGGTGTGTTGGTATTCTTTTTGCAATAACTCATTTGAGTGCCTGAAGGGGTAGCAATGTTGGATATGTCAGAGTTACTAACTCCTTCGTTTCTCTTCCATGCTTTCTCCTCCTGCAAGGAGCGGAAGGTACTTCATCTTCTGCTGTCTTCGCTTCTTAGCACTTTTAAGTTTTTTGTTGATTTCTAGCATTGTGGCAAGTTTGTCTTCTGAATATTTATTTCACCCTTTATTTATATATTAAGCTGTAAATGAACTGGTAGTGTATGCTATCAAACTTCAGGTTGTACCTGTTGTGATGATGTTTTTTTTTAATTTTGATTTTTGGTTTAAAAAAAAACTCCAAACCCAACTAATTTTATGTTACTTTTCCTCCTGTTTTTGTAGGTTTTCATAGAGCTGAATCACATTAAAAAGTGCAATACTGTGCGAGGAGTCTTTGTCCTGGAGGAATTTGGTAATTACATTATTTTGATATTAGGTCTGTACTCACATGGCAGTAACTCAAATTTCCAGTCTTCAGATTCAGAGTTGCACCACAATTTCAAAGATGGGAGAGAAAGTAGATTGCCTATAAGGAGTTGCCTGAGAGATGGGTGACTTTACATACAAATTTGCACATTCATTTTTATCATATTAAGATTTGTGATCTAGGTGCTTTTTTATTATTAGACAAAGTCCTAAGTCTTCTGAAACAAACAAAAAGTAGATGTGGATGTGTGTGAGAATTCTCTTGTTATGTTCGTTTTTCATCTGAGAAACCACATTTTTAAAGCAGAATTTAAAGTTGATCTTTCTCAACACACCATGCTTTCATTACAAAGAATTACTGTTAATTGCAAGGCTTTCTTTCTGCTCTAATGTAGTTTAATTTTTGTTGAGTGGAGCAGAAGCTGTTATGCCAAGTTATACTTTATTTATCCTGTGATTTTTATTTTAGAGCATGAGTGGAAAAGTAAAGGCTAAGGAGAACAGAGCGTTTGTGCTATTTTGGTCAGTTATTGCTATTGCATATCTGCCTGCACCAGAGTCTGGGCAAAATTTCAGGTTATCTTCAGTGTTAGTGTCAGTCACAATATTCTTAGCTAGGGTCTGAAAAATATGAGTGACTTCAGATGCAGCTCTCTGGAAGGGCAATCCACATACTTCTTCTGAAACCCAAATTGGTTTATTCTTCGAGCAATCTTTGAGACATTTGTACTTAGGAGTATGTATGAAACATAAAAAAAGAAGCTGAAATTTAATTCCATAGTAGGTCAGTATGCATACTTTGGCCATTAAGCAGAATCTGAATCAGCAGCTCCCATTATCAAGACTGTCATTGTTCTTTGGTACTCTGAGCAGAATGTTCTGGCTGAGAGCTTCTCTCTTGAATTATAGAAGACTATTAACATGAGATTTCTGAAATTAATGTCTTTGTCCATCAGAATGTGTTGTCTCCTTTGGGTGACATAAAGTTCTAAGTGATAAAACCCTTCTGGCTGTTGCAGTTTGCTTGTTGTTTACTGTAAATCTCCCAGGTTTTTCAGATTTCAATTGGTGAACAATTTTTTTCTGATTTTTTGAAAGTGTTGTTCATGGTTCATATGATCAAATCTATATTTTTAAACCGTGAACATTTTCTAATAGCTTAGCTGTTCATAAGCTCTATTCAGTTTCTGTTCCTTTGATATCATGTTTTCATGCTGATGGGCACGATTCCTTTTATTACTTAAAGAAATTTCTGAAGTCTGTAAAAGACTCTTGATGGGTTTTACAGTGATGAGTATTCAGAAGTCATAAAATTAACTTAAAGAATGGTTTCAGCTTCTGAAATATTTACTTAAAATAAATTATTTGGATCAGAAAGTAATTTTGGATAATTTTTTTAAGTTTTATACAAAGAACTTCTTTTAATAGTTTGTTTATATTGCACAAGACAAAAGACAGTGTTTGACTTGGTTATTTCTAGTTAATTTTTATTGGTGACTGTAACAGAGCGTTTAGCCCCTAAATAATGTCCATAATAAATGTAAGAAAAAGTACTTCTTATTTTTTTACAAAAGATTTGTAATCGTGGGACTATTTAAAAAGCTAGAATTGTCATATGGAACTTATAAAAGGGTAATTTTAAGAAGTAATTAAAAATAAACTGGGAGTTGAAATCTACAATCAAAAACTGAGAAATTAAACCACTTGAGTTAAAAATGTCCTCTCTCACAAAATAGAAGTCACAGACAAGAACCAATTTAGATGTACCAAATGAGATTGACAATTTGCTCATCAAGCTAATATAGAGGAAAAAGGAAAAAAAGGAGGATGTTGCAGGGGAAGTAGCTTTTCTTCTTATGCCGAGATTAGAGTCTACAGCTGTTTTTTGAATTGTTGTAAAGGTGAGAGGGATATGGCAATCTGTCCTGTTCAAGATAAATGAACATGTTTGGTAGTAGTACACTAAAAGCATTCAGTAAAGACTTACTTGGACTTCAGAAGAATGAAGTTATTTAGTGTTAAACATTGTAAACTTTGCCATCAGATTTATTTTAGTAGGAGCATATTGAAGTAGTAGATGCTCTTAGAAAGGTAGAATCTGGTAAGTGTGCAAGCTCCAGTCTGATGGGAGGTACTTAAATGCAAGATTTTGATTTTACCAAGCATGAGTGCTCCAAATTAGTGATAGCACAGGAGGAAATTAAAGGTCTGTTTGTGTTAATGCTGGGTTTAGATGGCAGCATCACAGTTGGACTTGTGGTTTCAGAGCAAGCAGAAGTTCAGGAATTGTGTCCCACAAATGAAAGTGTAAACTTAAGTAAGTGAGGAAATCCAAGGTTCTTCCCTCTGGAATTTGAGTTACTGCTGTGTACTTGTGCTTTACTTTCTTGTGGCCCCTTCACCGCTGCTGCTATGAAAACCTTCATTCTCCAGCAGGTAAAGTGATCTCCCCTAAACTCATTTTGTGGTAGCACCATATTTTCATTTACAGGACCAAAGGCTGCAGGATGGTACCTAATTTACTCCCTTCATCCACTCAGTTCAAGAGTTCAAGTTATCAGGAACAACTTCTAATGTTAGAAGAAAAGTGCTAATCTCTCAGTTTGAGGCTTGAATCTCTGAAATCTTGGGTCTTTTCTTTGTCTTGTTTTTTTTTTTTCTTCTTGGGGTGGGGTTTGGGTTTTGTTTTTTTTGGTGGGAGGGCAGTTTCTTTTTTCCTTTCTTTCTTTTTTCTTTGTATTCTGCAGTAGTAGTACTTTGACTTCTATGTTTTTAAATGCAAACCTACTCTTCTTAATCTTCCTAACTCAGTCCTCTCAGGAGAATTTTCTGCATTGGAAGGACTGTGATGGAGTACTTTAAGTAAAGACAAGGCAACTTACTGTGGAGAGACAGTACCTTGCCTAGCTGCTCTCCTGTTCCCTCTCTTCCTACTCTCAGTTATGATACAGGACTTTACAGCTTCCCTTCTCTCCTTCCCTTGTGGCACAAGGTCCTTACAGCTTTCCCTTCCTGCTTTTGAAGAGTATATGAACAGTTGTATGTTATCCAGTGGGCAGTGAGACTTGCACAGCTGTAAAAGTCCTACCCTATTTGGCTGTGCACCAGCCTCACTCCCACCTTTATCCCCTGGTGACATGGAGTTAATTTGGAACATCTGGTGCCAACGGGTAAGGTAGCTTGGATGTGCACCTCCTTATCTCCCCAGCTTTAGTCTCTGGTATCACTGGGGCAGTGCAGCCTGGGTGTGCACTTCCCTTGTTTCTCAGCCCTTCATGCAACTGCCAACTCCAAGGAGAGTGAAAGTTGAAAAATAAAACAAAAATATTACTTTTTCCCATCATATTCTGTACTTTTTAATAGATTATTTTCAAGAATGACAGTACCATGATATACAAGAATTAGTAGGTACTGGTTTATATTTTGAGAACTTTCTTAAACCCAGTCTGCACTGCCTACTCTTGGCCCCTTAGAGTGTGATCCATCTCCCTCTCCAGCGCTGAGCTGTGTCATACCATAGTTGAAGAGATGACATCTGCATGGATAGGTTTTGTTGTGGACTTTTCCTGGGTCTTCATACTGAACTCATCTGCCTCTGTTTCTTTTCTTGTCACTAGTACTATGTGTAATAAAACATTTATCCTTCCTCTATGAACCTGGAATTGTTTGGTATTGCATAATTTCTGTACTGCCTCTTCTAAATTCTTTTGTTGTGACACAGAAATTTCATGGCAAATTCCAGCTATTCTGGAAGGGAAGTACTCAGAGTTGGTCTTGGTATTCCCCTGATATTGATGTTTTGAGTTTGCCAGTTGAATGTTCTAGTGTGGTCTTGGTTCTCTTCTGGTGATTTCCCATGGTATCTGTTCACAACATTTGCAGACCGAGTGTGGGCCAAAGGCACAGTTCAGGTGCACTGCACACAAATGGAGTGGTTGCAGTTTGCTTTTTTATGCATTCTACAATGAGAAAAAAAGACAAATTTCCTTTAGCTATATTATGCCAGTTTTCTTTCTATCAGTTTGAGGCAGTGCAATGGAACAAGGGCAGATATTCTGGATAATAGATTTTTTTATCAATGCCCTAATCTTTTTATATAAAGCTTTCTATAAACCAACCAGCTTAGTATTTTAGGAATACGTGTCACTGAACTCAGCATTTTATTTTAAGGCAACTCATTCAAAAACTATGAATGTTTTCAGTGAGTATGTCAAGTAAATACCATCACACACATCCCATACAGGAGAAAGAATATCTTGAGAGACTTAAAATAGAGCTGGAAAACAGTCTTCAAGTTGAGAAAAATTTCTCCCTCAGCTCTTTTTTCCCCCCTGGATTTGACTTGCTTACTATACAGTGTACAGTGTCCAACAGTTCTTTTAAAATCTGTTGCTCAGCAGAGGTCTCAATCGCAAAATCTTTGGCACTTGTATAGTGACAAATTCCTATGGAATTTTTGGGTTATGATGTATTGTAGTAGGCATTAGGCATATTTTGTCATTAAGCATATTTTTTCATTATTTTTATTATCTAGCAGGAATAAGTAATATGAGAAAAGCCAGAGTCTTTTAAGAACCATCAAACATCTGCTGTGCCAAACAGAGGCAGTGAAAATTTTTGCCATCTTGAGTAATTTATTATGACATTACCACTGTCTTCCAAGGATATATGTAATGTAAATGAAAAGAAGTATAAGTATATAGAAGTGAGGGATAGTGAAGTGCCCTGTACCTGCACCTGCTGTCTGTCTGTCTCCCTTCCCTTTCCCATGGGAACATTGTGCTATTTCTCCACCATTTGCCTCTCGTTTTTTGAACTTTTTGTTTTGTCTCTTGCCCGTCCGGTTTTAGTTCCTGAAACTAAAGAAGTGGTGAGCCACAAGTACAAGACACCAATGGTGAGTCTACTGTGATGCCTCTGGTGGTTCTCTAGAGGATGTATCCTTACATTTTCATGTGGAGAAACAGATTACATTGAGACTTCAGGATTTACAGTGAAACACCAGCTGCTCTTTATGATGTTTTCAGTAGGAGGAGACAACAAAACTCAGTGATTGTTGGATCTATGAAATTAGAGGAACTCACCAGTAGTGCAGAAAGCACTGTTTCCTTTTTTAAGACAGATGAAGATGAAAGGTTGCCAATTTGGCATTGAACTTTAGCACAATAGGAACTGGTGGAACTGTTAATTTTAAGACAGTGCAGAACATAACCCTTACTCCATAGAACCAATGGAAAGGGGGACTACTTCCTAAGAATAAAATTATTATTAACAGTTTACCAAAAAATCACATCTCTTCATGAGCAATGACTTGTGAGAGAACAGTAAAAGTATTGATTCCTGCTTTATAGATGAATTCTTGTTCTGGAATAATGTTGAGTTTTTATTTAATTTTTTGTGAACACCAACAGTTGATAATGATATTTAGATACTTACATATAAGTCTGATGATCAGGCTTATGTGGGCTCATGAGGAAAAAAGAGAAAGGAATGATTATTATCAGAACGGAAATTTCAGTTTATGTCTGATGTGCAGAAATTTGGTGATTTCATGGAAACTCAGTCCTTCACGAGGAGAAGAGAGCAAAATTATTTGAAGAAGCTGGAAATGTTTTAGAACAAAATGCTTAGAATATATGTAGTTTAAGAAGCAAATAGCTGTATCTGTTAGTAAGAAAAGCCAGTTTAATGGAAAAAAAAAGTATTTTATGGAAGTGTTTTAGCTTGTACTGTAATACAGCAAAACATGTTGTTATGCTTATTACTTTTACAAAATTTCTAAGTATCAGTTTAAAGGACAAGAATTTTTAAGATCATCAGAACAGCTGGTATTAGAATTAGTATATAAATTAAGTCTAAATTACCTTCACTGAATTGTGCTGCCAGTCACCTGGTAGAAGAGGATTTTTGGTTAAATAATAGCACTGTTAATCAGTTAAATAATTGTAAAACTGTGTAGTGCTATGTGAAACCCTCTCTTTAGTTAGTTCTTTCAGCTCCTCCCAGAAAATATCTTGTCATTTCATGCAACAGACGAAAAACAAATATGAAGAATTTTTTTTCCAAAGCCAGTAGGCCAACTTTCTAGTTTAGCATACTGTTCTTCAAAATTATTAAATCATACTGTTAATTATCTAATGCTTTTATCCCAAAGAAATTTTTTAGTTTGTTATATGGCTCTTCTTCTCTCTCTGTCTGAGTTAGAAGGTGGTAGGGGACACATTTTTCTGATTTTGTCTGTAGCCAGAGGAGTTGTTCCATGAAGGAAGACATGCAGGAAGATACAAATGTACAATGGATTTTGTAAAACTCTTAATCTGAATTTCAGTATCTCTTCTAAATTCTTGTAGGCTCATGAGATCTGCTACTCCGTGCTGTGTCTCTTCTCATATGTGGCTGCAATTCGTGGAAAAGAGGCAGAAAACAAAAGCAAACCACCTCGACCAGTTTCCAGTTGATCAGGATACTTGGAAATATCTACCCTTTGGCATACTGATATGCAGTACTCCCAGTTTTACTGCAGTTACTGGAGCTCACTTTCTGTCTTTTATGAGAACTTGATTATTTCTGTATGACCCTGCAAGTCTTTCCCCATAGAAAAACCTAAGCTTTCCTCGTTCAGTCTCCTTCTGAAATCATCCTTAATGGAGTTTTTAAATGAGCTTTTAATCAGACGGTTTTAAGCATCTGCATCCAGCTGTGAGTGACTTACTCTGGACATTCCTTTGAAATTCCTTTTTTGTCAAGACGACTAACAGCTTGAATTTAGTTGTTTTTTGTTCTAGTGGTACTTGTTACAATTTGATCTCTTTACAACTGCAGGCTTCTGCTTTCAGATTCTCTGGTATGTGCTGCAGTGGAAGCAGCCTGGTCCTGTATGTTGTTTCAATGTTGTGTTTTTGTTGTTTTTCTTCTGTGTTGTTAATTTTTAATTACCATCACGGTGTTCCTATCACATAGTTCTACAGTCCCTTTTAGTAGAGATGAACAATTTAGCTGTCATAGTCTTAAAATATCATGTGAGAGTTGAAGTTTGGTTATTTAATTGGTCCGTCTCTTCTCAAGTGGAGAGAGAAAGTTTGAAGGTAGTATAGTGTAAAAAGCCTCAACACTTCATGGGTTCTGTGGATTTTCAAATGAGATTTTAGGTAACATTTGTAGCTACCCCAGCAGTAGAGTTCACAGATGCAAATAAGCACTCCCTAAAGCAGTTAATCACAGGGATTAGAAAATTAATGAGACAATGTAAAACTTGGAAACATTGTTGGCAGAAGCACAGTACTGAAATCTACAGATCTTGTTCAGAAGCCCAGAGGATTTTGTTGTCTGTCTCCAAATTTTTTAAACTATTGTTTTTTATTTTGTTTTCAGTCTGTACCTGTATATGAAGGGATCTTGAAGATATTGTGTTTATGTATAATGAAACTCACATAGTTAAAAGTTCTCCATCACATTCCTTATTTTAAATAGGCTGGATATGAATGGGTTTTTTGCATCCTGTTTTTGTCCTTGAACTGTACTGCACTTGTCTGGAAAGCTCTTAGGATGCTGGAAAGTGAGACTGTCTAGAGAAAATAATGTTACGTGTAAAATACCAGGAAAAATTACTCTGACACAAACTGATGTATTGTATGTTTTGACATAGAATCCTGACTAAATGCACCCAGAAATAGCCCTGTTTTGGCTTGGTCAGGGTATCTACCATTTAAAATGGAATATAATAGTATGGGTGAGGATGATGTAAATATAATAGTATCACATCTATTTATAGAAACTGTACAGCTATCTGAATGTGAAAATAAAATGTCATTCAACCAGCAACTAGTTTTCATCCTCCTGTGCATTTCTATCATTTGTTATTCTGAAACAAATGTAATTATATACAAAATACGTCACACACATACATAAAATAGTGGAAAAGAGAAGACCCTGAATGGACAATCTAAATTTCTTTCCACATAATGAGCTTTAAATAATGTGGGTTTTTTTTTCCAAAACAACATCTGTGTCATTTGTCTTTAAAACAAAAGTGTTTGAAAAATATTAATAGGGAAAACAGACACATCTGAAATATGGAAATTTCTTTTGCAAGCTTGCAAGTAGAAGTGGTATGTAAATGATCTTTCATCCTTTCCTAACACAAAAGGGAAACTGAAATTGGCAAATAATGAAATTAACCTGGTTTGAATTTATTTTCTTTCTTTTGTCTTCTGAGACTAAATTTTCTTACAGCAATACCTGAATTTTTAGCATTTGTAGTTTTCTGCATACTACTGTATTTCAAGTACAGTTAAGACTGAAAGCACTTTGGTCTACAATAGAGATTCCATTTATGCAATGCTGAGTCCCACTGAGGTAGACTATTTCAATTTTTAGTCCGTAATTATGTTAGTAGACCTATTAACATAATCAACTTAAAATTTTAGGGGGAAGATTATTAAATGCACAACACCATTTACTATATAGAGCTCCTTTTAAAATTACATAAGCTGCTATCGGCTTTAGGCTGATGAGAAACAGCAGTGCAGAATAAGACTTTTAAAGGACCTGATAATAAAAATGGCCCTCTGTCTTTTGACAGAATTTGTTTTGATGAACAAGTGTGGTTAAATATAGTGCTTGCTGTTCCATGGCTGAGATGAATCAGTAACAAGCTCAGCAACTGCAGGCACTGGGCTTCTGCTCTTTAGGTGAGACTTGGCTTCAAAATTGAGGACAATTTTGAAATACATAAAATCTTCTGCATACTTGATATTTTGGGAGTAGCATATTCATCTGTGCCAAAGATGTGCTGTGCAGTTTCCATCACTAAATGCCCAGTGGTGCTCTCTGGATACCAAATGCAAGTTGGATTTTAAATTGTTGCAAAAGCATTAATCTTTTAGAGTACAATCTTCTGTCTTTTCCACTCCATCACTCCAAAGTACTAAGAGGTAGATAAACTTTATTTTGGAGGAAAAATGGTTGTACAGTGAATTGCAAGTGTTTTTAGTCATGTCCCACTCATTTTGATACTTAGATAACAATACCTTGGCAGCAGGTAAGAACTTGGAAACCTCTAAACCTTCCAGAGCAAAATGGAAGGCTAATAGACTAATTAGGCTAACAGACTATAATAGACTATAATAGACAAGAGACTATAATAACTATAAATCGTTCCAGAAATTTCTTAAAACAAAAAGAATAATTTCTACGTTTTTACCACTAGGAGGAGCCTGTGTCTTAATTTTTAAGATTTTCAAAATTGCGACCTTTTCATTTTAACGCTTGTGTTATTTCCAAGGCTCTTACACAAATGTGACAAAGAACATAAACTTGCCTTAAAACTTCCTTATGGCTGAACAGGTTTCTTTTTTTGCTACAATTTCTTGTTTATGAAAATTGGTTTTCAAAGTGACAGTTTTTAAAAGTTCTCTACAAATGCTGGAAATTATGAGTAGTCTTCCTGGCAGTATTCAAAGTGGAACCGTCGTTACTAATTTATCTGTATTCTGGTTATTAGATCTTCATTGTGATGTTCCAAAAATGCTCTTGTTTTATTTGTGAATGCAGTGTGCATTTCTAATATGAGTGGGTCCACATTTTAAAGATTAAAAGTTTAAGCATCTGTGAGTGTCATGATGCTGGTACTTATTAAGTGATATTTATTAAGGGTATGTCTGGAAAAAGTGTTTTGAAGGTCTGTTGAGGGAAAGAGCTTATTACTTTAAGAAACCTGTTGTATAAATTTCCTCCACCCTGATTCCTAACTTTGGATAATCTCTACCATCCTCTGCATTCAAGATAGCCGAGTAAGATGAAATGTTCATCTGGATATTAAAAAGCTTAATTGCTAGTAAATATAAGTCATTAAGAATTGCAATTCCAACTAAAGTTCTAGCTTAGTAATCAAAGTGAATGGGAAAATTGGCTGTGATTGTAAGCCTTATGAAACTTTACATTGGAAAAAATTTAAAATATTTCTAGAATTATGCTGCTTATGCCAGAAGAGGGTTTTTGGCTCACAGAGTGTGTTTCTAATAAGGATGCAGTTGCCTGCAATGGTAACAAATCAGCTCTTGCCCCAGTGTCAGGCATAGGCTCCTGTTATCACTGAATTCAGAACTAGGCAGAAAATAGAAGCTAAGCTTCTCACAAAGAGCAATATTTACATCCCAGTTCCCCTTGATTGCCAAAGGGATGAATGTTGCTGTCGAGGCAGGACGGGAATACGAAGACTGACTCAGAAGGCTGTGAGAGTAAAAAACCAGTTTATTCAAAATACACTGCTCTTTTATACAGAGCTTCATGAGGACCAACTCCATTGGTCCTGAAGTGCAAACAACCTACACCATTGGTGCAAAGTGCTTGACGCACAGTGCTAGAACTTAACTATAAACAATGTGAAAAACAAGAGATAAAGAATTATTTACATTTTTCTCCAACTCTTTCCCAGGATTCTGTCTGGCTAGAAACTCAGTTTCTTTCTTTGACTGAAGACCCACAGATGAAAGTCAGATGATGTTGCCTCTGAGGCAAGATCTTCCTTCTGGGAAAAAAATGGTTTCTGCTTAACTCTGACTCCAGTGTTATTTACAAACTCAAAATCTCTGCTCTTAGACAAGCCAGGTGTTGTTGAAACAAAAAATCTCAGAGCTCCAGAAGAGGTGGGAATTGGGACCAAGAAGCAGCAGCTTTGTGCAAAGGACCTTGTCATACAAAAGGCAGTACCAAAGAGCTTCTTGCAGTTCCAGAAGTCACAATTCAGCCAGAGGCATCTATCTGCTTGTCTCCGGGGCAGGACACTCCCAGGCAGCTGAGTGGTGACTTTGCCTGTACTGGTGGTAAAGGCTTCATACAGGGCCCTAACCTGTGACACCCTCGGAAGGTGTTCAGTGTGAACAACAGCTTTGAGATTCTACAGCCATTCCCAGTATGGCTGTTTCGCTAAAATAGTGGGAATGTGATGAAGCTTTAAATAATGGTAGGTGTGTGATCCCTCTTTCCAGCACTGTGTCTGAAGGTTTGGAAGCTTGATGTTGGTGACAAGGGAGGTTTGAATGCAGTTGAGTACATGACATGCTTAGAGAAGACCTCTTTCAGGTAGGTACTCTAGTCAGATATGATAAAAATCATCTCATTTATACCAAGGTTAGTAAAATTGTAAATTAACTTTGTGTTTACAGGTGTACAATGTTTTGAAACTTCTGCAGCATGCTAGTTTTAGCACTGATTGATTTTGTTTTAAAGCCTCAATCCAACAAAGAAGCATATATATGTCAGCCAAGGGCAGAGTCCTGCTTCTATTTGCAACAGTTACTGTAGTGATAAATGTGGTTTAGGAACCTACACAGAAATAGAAATCCCCATCTCCCAAAATAGCTTTATATAAAAAGGAACAAACAGTGTCAGGAAAAACACCAGTAAAACTAAATAGTTGCTTCCTTCAAGTATGTGAAAACTCTGGTTCTGTATCCTCATTCTTTGCTCTCATTTTTTCCTTTTCAGTTTCTCATGCTAAGTCCAGTGAATACAAGTCTATCCATTGTACTCTAGGTATCAAAGAAATCTCCTTCTTCTCTTTTTACACGTCGCCCTGCTTGGATTCCTCGCTGTTTCCTCACACATCCTTGGCCTACGCTCTCTTCAGCCAGTCAGGCTCAACGCTGCAATTCAATTTCCCATCAGATCATCTCTATTTGTTTCCCTTTGTAGCTTTTTCATACATTCTTCTTGCCTCTGTGGCCATCATCACCTTCCAGCCTCTTTGCCCAAGCACTTCAGACTTACACTCTTCCCAGTCACCTGCTCAACCAGTCCCTGTTCCTTTCCAGCATCCTGCCATAGTCTCTAATTCCTCTCTCCTGTTCTTACCAAGTGCTCTGTCATCTTCTTTCATTCTCAGCCTTATTCCATGCTTACTCCTCTTGCATTTAAATCAAGTTATTTTCGGTGGAGTGCTGGAGAGTGCTACAGAGGGAAGGGAAAAGGTTTCCAGTCTTAGTGCTGCTGTTCTGGGATAGCTTCCAGTAGCAGCTCTTCCCTACACTGCTTGTTAGAAATGGCTTAACTACTTAATCTGATATTAAGAATAAATACATTTGTGTAAATCAGATTTGTAACCTAAATTTTTTAATAAATTGTTAATGTTTTTCAGTACTATAGGAAACAAAAATCATAAAAGTAAATACTATGCTTTGTAAATACACAGTCCAGTAATCCCCCCTTATACCAGTGAGAAAGAACAAGTCCTGTTTTCAGGTAGAAATTTTTGAGGACTTTCCTATGATCAAAATCTACTATACTTGGGGTTTTCTTTTCAGGCATCACATACAATGAGCTCACCTCCAAAGAAGAAGAGACGCTTGGATTTTTTGGCAATTTTTTTCCTGGGTATATGAAACTGTAAGTAAATTAAAAAAGTGTATTTGAGAGTTATATTGATAGTCTTTTGTGATCATAATTTCCTGGAATGCATCTGGATTTCTGGGGCAATTGCTAGCATTACGATAGGTACCAAGGAAATGCAACCTTATTGAAGGTTAAAGTGTATCCATCCACAATTTGGGTTCATGTATTTGGGTCCTACAACTTATACTTTCGAGCAAAACAATGGAAACTTTGTATATTGTTTATATTTGCTACATACATTGTATAGAACACAAAATCACGTCCAAACTATTATCCATGGAGAAGAAGAAAAAGGGAACACAGTTAACACTTTTGTTTTACATTTGAATATCCACTGATATTTTATATATTTTAGATTAGCCACTTTTTTAGATTATTTGTCTTTGGTACAGCTGTCTCAATACACAATTATTGACTGAAATGTGTTCATAGGTATGACACTTATCTATGCTTTCAGGGCTGGTTATTGTCAATGTTTCTGTCTGGCAAAGAGAGCAGATGCTCAACTATTTTTTCTATATCTGGATCTAATAAGTGAGGCTGTTCTTATCTGTTTCTCTTTCACCAGTTCATGCTGTTTAGGATGTGTTGCTTATGCAGACTGCTGTGGGGACCCTGCCCAATGACAAGTAAAGGATATCTCTATGACAGCTTTTGTTTCCCAAAAATAGAGTTCTCTTCTTGGTAAGCACTTGAAAGGTATCAGTGGGGCTATTTTTAATCTCAGCAGAATGTTCTTATAAAATTCATTTGTAAGGAGACAGAAACAGCTTGTAGTTCTAAACCTGCTCTGAGACGACATGTTAGTGACAAACTTTTCTCCTAAATACATGCAAGGATTTTGTTTCAAAGTAATTCTGTGATCAAAGCAACAGAAATAATTTTTATGACTTCCAGAAAAGTTATTTTCTCTTGCTACTGTCCTTTGAATGGCCATCGTATGATTCAATTAAGGAAAAAGTTCTACCAAATAATATTTTCTTGTGTTTTAATAATTCTATTCAATTGTAGATATCTCTTGAAATAGCTAGAACAATAATCCTTTCTTATAAGGAATGAAACCTGGAGGTGAGATGTACTGAGACTATCTTTACATGTCTGGCATGTCCTGCACTGAAAAATTGTTAAAATAATATATAGAAATGTCTTGATCTCTCACTGTAATTTTCAACAAGTAGAACTGATTTTTAATGTAATTTGATATAGTAAGCCTAGAAAAAACTGAAGAAGTTGGTAAAGATAACTGTTCCTCTGTCTTACAGAGAGGAAGAGGAAGATAATCTCAAGACAGGTGAGGCACTTCTCATCAACATTTTGTTGAGACAATTTGAACTCAGTCAATTGAATTTGCATTTTACCCCCCTATATCACATAAGTGTTGTAGCTTAGGCAGCAAAGCTGCTTAAGAATTATAGAATAATAGAACAGTTTGGATTGAAAGGGACCTTTGAAGGTCATCTAGATCACTGATGTCATGGAAACACTGGTGACAACATACACTGATGTAGCTTCTTATTACACAGGTTACCCTTCTTTAGACACACAGGTATTCACCTGCATTGTGGGTGGTATAAAATATATATTAGGAGTTGACATCCTTTCTGCAGGAATAGCTTTAGTATTAGAGCATATACTTGGATTTACAGTGGCCTGGGAATGAAATACTCCTGAGATTTTTATTAACGAGTCAGAAAACTAAGGCTCAGGAAAGAAACAACACTTTTATTCTGCAGCTGTCACCACAGATAAGCCTGCTAGTTTTAAAGTAATAGTTGTGGGTCTATGGTAGCAGAATACAGAACAGGCTGCAACCTGAGAAGCTCTGCCAAACAGTCACTGTCCTTACTGCTGTGTGGATATAAGTGTAATTTCCTTCTTTAGCTTCAACTGATCCATTGTTATTTGTTAATAGGAAAAAAGAATTAATCTCCATGGGGGACCATCCGTTAACTCCCACACAGCCTTTGGCAGCTTCTGTACAAACCTGCTGAAGAGGAAAAGGAGGAAACCCAGCAGCTTTACCTTAATCTGTTATACTCACACCACAATTTGAAGAGATTTTCTTCAGGGTTTGCAACCCTGAGCAATAATCTCTTGGAGTAAGAGCTGACAAGTGGGTGGGAGAGTTCCTGGCACTGAAGGGGAGAGCTGGTGCTGCAGCACGAGAGAGCTCTTTGGCCCTTTTCTTTGTTGTTTTAAGAAGTAATGGTAAATCATTAACTCCTTTTGCTGTTATTATTTGCTCACAGAATAATAGTCAGGATTTGAGCACTAAGGCAAGCTCAAGGAAACAAGGTGCTCAGATAAGGTTTGTTTGCATTTGACAGTTTAAGTCCAGCTGGTGGCTTTTATGAAGAGTATTACGTGAAGCTTCTCATTACCAGGAATAAGTAAATATTGTTTACTTAGAGTATTTACAAAACAGTGCTGAAACAAAAGAATTGATGCTGTGGTGTGGAGTGCGTGTTGTCCTAGGCTAAAGTGTCAGCAGAGCGTTTGTTTGGCAGGTAATGCCACCCTGAGAGCTGGGCTGGTAGGAGTACTGTAAGTGTTTTTTCTTGTCATAATATATTAGAGTTGATGTTTCTTACCTGAAGTGAAGCACTGGGCTTTAGTAATGCTCTGTAGCATCCCTGTGCTTCAAATAAATCTTACATATGTTAATCCAAAGCATCCAAGTATTTCCATCAGGAGGAAAGACATGTGAACACTGAACAGCCAACCAGCAGCCTCAATTGATAGGATTTAAATGGAAATTGTGGAAGCATCAAAACTTACAGTCAGTTTCACATCCAACTGGATAGAAATACTCAGCCGAAAGAGGTTATGTTTGTTGAAGTTACATATATTTTTCATATGGAAGGGGCTTTTCACAGGAGCAATAACAGATTTTTTTTTTTGTTTTGATGGAGAAACTACTGGAAGGACTTCAGTAAGACTGCTGGTTTTGAAAGTAAAAGGCACTTAGTGTGCTAAAAGAGAATGCTGCTAGGTAGGAAATTTTAGATTTTATGACCTATATTAATTCTTTCTTTTACTATTGAACAAACCTTGCACACTTCTAACAGTACTAAACAACTACAAGGTAAGAATATTTGCCATGAAATTTAGAGATAAGGCTGATTTTACATCAGAGTAGATCTCACCCAGGAAATGACAGTGTAAACTGTCTTTCATCAAGTCTTTCAGGTATAAGGGGGGAAAAATTGGGAGATACTTCGTTGTTCTTAACCAGGTAGGTTTGGGAGAAGTTTCTCAGTGTACATAGTTTTAATCAGATTGGGATGAAGGTTATTTACTTAATAATTTATTTATTACCAGCATGGAATTAATGGACAATTAGTGACTCTACTTTCAAGATCTATGACAGCCACTGAACAGATAAATGACAATAGTATATGCTGGCAAAACATCAATAAACACCTACAATTTTCTGAAGACCTTTCTTGAAAAAAATACAGGAAATTGAGATTTTGCAGGTGCACCTTCCCCCTTTTCCTCTTTTCAGTGTGAGGAGTGGTTAGTTTTGAACTCAGAATTCTCATTTTTATGAAAACTTTTTAAAAACCTAGCTAGAATTAGCGCTTCTCTTTTGTTAATGCTTTGGATTTGCATTTGACTCATTGTCATTGGAAGTTTTGGAAATCAAAACTAATTTGTGTTTTTCAACTGCAGCATTCTTAGAAGGCCCTATGGAATTAGGCTCCAACTCTTGCAATTCAGTCACTGCTTTGCAATATGCTTTGTCCCACAGATGCTGGGATGGTCCTCTTGGTCCACTGCATTCTGGTCACAGGTTCTTTAGAATATGGATAATCTCTATCTTTTATTTGTGGTATGTGCCTTTTAAAAAAAATAATAGCATTGCTCAGAAAATGTAAGCACAAAACAATATAAACCTGGATGCATGTTTTCCTTTTTAAATTGTATTTATTTGTTGAATAACAACAATATGCAACAGACAAGTGTTAACCTGGAATAAGTTTGCTTTGGGTTTAGAGGGTATCCTTTTTTGTTCTGATACCATAGTGAAATCATTAAAATACACATCTCATAACCATCAGTGCTTTTATTATGAAGATGCATTAATACATCTGGTTAATACAACTAACACGCTGTGTCAGGCTTTGCCATCCCAAGTGGCATGTTGGAGGCAGGGTAGGAGTGTTGCTTCAGTTCCTTTGTGTAGCTTCTTCCAAAAGGCAATGCTGCCTGGATTAATATAATCTTCCTGCTGTCTGCTGTACTGTGATCATTAAAATGTACCTCCCAGCCAGAAACTATCAACTAGTGCAGAAGAAATCCTAATCCAAATATTCCTCAAACTTGTAGGTGAGAAGCTAGAAATGCTATTGTGTCATTTGCTTAGACAAAATCATCTGCAAAAATGCCGACATATCACTCATAGCCTTTCACAAACCTTCAGGAAGAGTTATGACAGTGAGTTTATTACATTCATTCCAAGCTTCTACTTTAAAGTTTTTTATTTATGTGCAAATAGTCTCCCTTGCTAGAATTTTCACTGTTTCATCTGATGTGCAAAATTATCCTTGTAGATTCGTGTGGTGTCTCTGATTGGTAGGAAAAAACATCTAATAACTGCAATTCCCTGCTGGTGTCTTTTTAAAAGCTAGAAAACAAATAGTGAGTACTTATCAAAGGAATTATTTTCTAGAAGAAGGAGAACAGTAGCTATAGTCAGTGGCTCCCAAGTGGTGTGATTTGGACACAGTTCTGCTCGAGAGCACAGCAGTGGATATTTCAAGCAGTCACTGACAGTAAAAACAGTAGGAATTAAAGTTACATTCTGCTGTACAGAGACAATTATAATGATTATATACTGTAAATAATATCTTACTGCTTCGTTATTCTGAGCTACTTGTTTCTTATGAAGAATGTCAGAGTTCTGCAAAGAGAAAATGGAGTGAACTGTAGAATTGGGGGATTTATGCTTGTTTCAGACATTAGGAAACAACTAGGGGTTTTTTCAGTTTTACATAGTTTTACTATTTTTAAAAAATATATTTTATGTATGTAATGGGGGAAACATTTTATCTTGATTTCTTCCAATTTCTTCATGTGGAGACAAGGGCAATCTAACTATGACAGATATATGAAAAGAGGAAATATTGTCTGAAAACACACCGAGTGAGCAGGACAATACAGAACACTGCTGCCTCCTTGTACATGTGTATTATGTGACTTCTAAGATGAGCAGGACTCCTAAATGAGCAGAATTTATGTTTCATTAATCTCTTCACTTTTCTTCTTTTCAAGTTCCACTCTAATACTGAGACAGAAAATGGGAAGAAGGATTTATTGTCAAATACATTACCTGATTGCTATTACACGACTTCATTCTTTTAAAGTCTAAAATGTACATTACACATCTATATGCATTTAAATGTTAAGTATACTTTCTTTGTTGAAGCAAGGCTATTGATATTTGTTAGCCCTACTTTAATAAATAACAGTCTCTTAGAGGGAGGGCTTGTAGTGAATTAAGAAAAAATGACAACCAAGTATTCTGTTATTCTTACAAACTTTTACACTGGCACAGTGTATTAAAGGTGGACCCCCATGAAATACTGACTATTGAAAAAACAAACAGAAATCAAAACAAACACATATCCCCACCAACATTATAAACATTCTAAAAAGTCTCTACCATGAATATTTAATGATTGTTTATTCATAGATCTGACCAAACAGCCATTGCTCCTTCATCCAGCTGAATTAATTTTATTCGTACCTTGACTTGCAGATCAACTGAGATTCAGAGTTTTACTGAGGTGCTGGAGAATGAAAAAAAGTTCAAGATGTTATCAGACATTAAATAATGCTAATTTAAAATTGAGACATGGTACTGAAAGTGAAATGTGGACACTCTCTACTAGTTGCTTTTATTTGATGATTCTAAGAAGATTTAACGTTCCTAAAGCAATCTTCAGATGATGATAAAATTAATCTGTGAGCCCTGAGGGTACTGGCACCCAGCACTGCAAGGTGTCCTGTATGCACATTCCTGATTTAGCACTGAGTCAAATATTCAGCTTGGTGCTGTGTAGAAATACCTTCAGGCTTGCTGTGCTGAAAATGGATTTCCATCAATTACTATTATGTAGGTCACTTTTGCAGCTACATTTGTATTGATAAATAGATACTTTGCTAGCATCTTTACAAAAGTTATTTAATATTTGATTTTTTTTATTGTGTTATAAACATGTAACTTTTGTTCCTGGTCCTTTTTACAAACAAAATAATTTGTTACTGTTCAAAAAACGTTTGTGATGTAGCATGTACTACCTATTACATATGTCTAATAGCCAATGACTTGATTTAAAACCTTCAGTTATGGAATAAACACAAAGTCTAATGAAGTTATCCTCAATGCAGTGGTTGTAGATCGACCTCCCTTCCACTGCTAAGTATCTGCTCTAGAAATAGGAAGTCAGAAGTGCAATAATTGTACATCACCAGACTTGTATTATCTAGCAAGTAACCCAATTCTATCATAATGCTTCAGAATGAAAAAACAATCTTGCTGATGCACGTAATTAACAAACTTTTTATATACCACCCAAAAAATCAGGGTTAGATAAAGGGGAACTATGATTTAATTTCCTTTAACTACCCATTACTCTCTCTTCATTGCCTTGTTGGGGTTATCCATAGGATTAATCTGTTACCTCTGACATCCAGCCTGCACTCTATTTCAGCTTCACCACACTCATTCACAGCTTTGCAGGTGTAAATGCCTCCGTCAAAGGGAGTGGGTTTTCTGATCTCCAGGGTCAACACCCCCTGCTTACTGAACATGCGGTACTTGGCATCCCCAGAGAGATCCATTTTGTTTTTGAACCAGAATATCTTTGGCTGAAGAACAAAAAAGAAGATTTTTTTAAAATAGAAGGTAGGGAATGGAAGATTTACACCTGATTTTGCAGCCTCAATGTAGCCATCAAAGGCTAAATAGTATTATGAGGACTATTTACAAAGAACTGATAATAATTTTTCAAGGAACATCTCATTCAGTAGATATGCATGAAACCAATAGTTCAAAAGTTCAATATTTTTTAAACTCAAAAATAGCATATAGAAAATGTATGTTTTTGCCCTGTTTTATTGCAATTTAAAGAAAAAAAACCCCAACCCCTATTAGTTGTCTATAAATCTATCCACTTAGGAGTTATTTAGTTGCAGTTATTAAAATGTATTTGAATGCTACAAGTATCTTACTGAAGGGGAATTAAATGTCACAGATTATTAGAACAGAAGTATCATAAAAGTCCACAGGTGCTTGGTGACCAAATTAGGATGCCAAGATTTAGCCCAGAAGAGTATTTTCCAAATTCTCTAGCATATCTCTAGAAACTTCAGGAATTTAAAAATTAAGTTCCTGTTGGCTTCCATTATAGTATGAAGTGGTTACTTCTATACCAGTTCAAACTCTTATGTTTTGTTTCCAGTGCCTGAAAATGTGCCTTTAATTTTTATAAACTAAATTTTGAAAATGAAAAATCTCATATTCTGCTTTTGTTTGTTTCTATCTTAATAGTATATACAGTGAAGAAACAGTCTTTAAAGAATGGAAAACCAAGCTTAACATTTATCTGTTTTTCTTATAGAATTAATGTCTTCTGTTTCTTCATCCATAAACCCCAGAACTACTGCACTGTTTTTACAGAGTGCATTCAAATCTACTGAATCACTTTTGTCTTTGACCTGTGGTGTATTAATCCAGTGCATCCCACCTGCCACTTGCTTAATTTTCTTGACAGATCTCTGCTGAAATTTTTCCTGCCTTAACACATTTTTCTTGTTTCTCTATAGCCTCTTTATCTTTCTGGGTATATGTCTCTTGTTATACTTCATTACTGGCAGGGCATGAGTAGTGTCTCTGCTTGCAGTGTTAACTTTTCCATGCCCTACAAATCATCCTGAGGTGTGCTTGAGAATCTACAGTTATTAAGAACTGGGAACTTTTCATGCACATAAGGTAATGAGAGCTTTTGCAGAGCACTGCTGCATGTACTGAAACATTTTATCAAGGTTAATTTGGGCAATGGAAGTACAAAAACATATCTGGAAAAGCTGCTTTAAGAGCATTAGGTGTACTGAGGGTTGAGGACTACTTGGATCCTTCAGGCTAATGTGAAGGAGGAGGTAGCATGCCTGCATTCCAAAGCCTTCCATTACTGCACAAGAAGAGCTGTAAAATTGAGAAGGTTTTTAAAGAATCTTCTTAAAACCATGGAAACAGAATGAAGTGGATGCAGATGCACAAAAATGTCAGTTAACCAAGAGGGAATATTGTCAATAGCACTGTCATTCCTAAACTGAGGCAGCTACTGGAAGATGGATTTTGCCTACAGTTGCTGGTGTTTATTCTGTAATGTTGTTGGGTTTTTGAAGCTATTTACATGGATATGCTTCCTTTTGACTTTTGAGTTTTGTCTGGAGCTCCTTCTTTGTCCAATGGACTGCAACAAATGATTTTTTTTTTCAGTTTGGACTGACTGATTGTTGCAGGTTTTGCTCTGTAGCAATCAGATCCCTTCACAGGTATGAGGTAGTGAAAGAAGCTGAAAATAAGCAGCCAGACATGAAGGGATTTAAGACAAGATTATGTCATAATATGGTAAATTCCTTCACTGCAGAGAAAAATCTTATTTCCCTTTTCTGAGAAGTCTAAATTTAGCTCCTAGCTGATACAGTTTGTACTGCTTGTTCCCAATTAACAAAATAGTACATCTTTATGTACCCTTTGATAGGACTTTAATAAATATATTTATAATGAGAAAATATTCCTGCAAGATTAAAAAATGAAACCAACAAAAGACCCACAAAAAACTTCACTTGTGGCCAGGCCTTATTCTAGTTAGTTTTGCAAAATAGCTCAGACTGTCAAAAACTTATGTGGATGCATGGGTGTAACAGAAAACCTCTGTGCCTCTGTGTCACTTGGTTAGTGGAGCAGTAGATGACATTCAGCTGCAGTTTTCTTGAAAGTGTGAAGAGAGCAAAGTATAGATTGTGAGCAGATCATTTTGTCATTGTTTACCTTCTCCAGTGATAGCATTTGTGCAGAGGTGCTACATTTCCAGTGGTGTGGTGTCACCACCAGCAGTGAGTGCCCTTCCCTCTGTCCCCTTCACTGCGTTGCCCCCCTGGCCGTGCACAGACCCCCCAGCGCTCGTCCCCCTCTCTGCAGCCCCGGGACACGGCTGGGTCCTGCTCCTTTCTGCGGCCATGCCACTCTCAGCCACCCTGAACTGGCAGGAGTTCTTGCCTTGGTGCAGCAACAGTCTGAGTGACAGTGCTGGCGTGTACCTTGGGGATCCCTCTGACAGCACAGCTGAGTGTGGTGTTGTATCCTGCAATCACAGAGCGGTTCACCAGAGGGTGGGTGAATTTAGGAGCTTCGGAGAAGTCGTGTTCTTTGTAACAAGGGGGTTTATAAGTGGTGCCTGCAGTTCAAAGAGACAAAATAGTAAGAACCGTGTTGGCAGTTCTGCTGACTTGTGTACAATCTACCATCATCTATCATCAATCTGTCATAATTTATCTGTATGGTTTTAAGAAACTTCAAAGCTTTTGGCATTGTGATATAAAAAGTCTTTAAATACATTTCGTTCTAAAACACATCTCATGTTTAATGTGTTAGTTAAAGTAAAAGGTCCTGGTAATCATTGGTTTTCAGCTTCTGTTAAAAATATGACAGCCATATGTGTGCAGAGAAAGTCTTCACCACAGACATCTTCAACTTTTAACCCCAAAATATAAATATAATCCCCCTGTTGTATTATTTACTTCAGACAATATAGTCTAGGAAGACTGCATGATTAAATATTTTTAATTAACATTTGTATTAGTACAGATCTTCCTAGATAAAGGCTCTTGATGCTAAACTTCTCTATAAGTGCTAGTTACTAAATATTGAAAATATCTTTAGGGGTGCAGCTAGTAAAACTGTATTTTCCATTTGCCAGTGTATTACTTCTGATACTTAGTGGCTTTTGTGATCTTTGGTTTGAAGAATATGTTACCTGTTTTTTGGATATGGGCAGGATTTTTGGTAGTTGCAGCAGTTTCACTCAGTCCACACAAATTTTCACTGAAGACTCGAAAAAAATACTCATTTCCCATAATCAGGTCTGACACGATACAGTTTGTGCGACGATAGTGATCGAAAACCGTGTACCATTCCTGTAACAAGACTGCACTGTTTAGAAAGATGTTATGAGAGGTCAGACTGGTGCAACTTCTGTTAGGGAGAGATTTTTTTTTTGCTACAAGGAAAAGACAGGCAGACAGGTATTTAACACTAACCTGTGAAATTAATATTATGTTGCTTCCTGTGGAGATCAGCTGATATATTTTCTGATTTTTATATGCTGGTGGTGTGATAGGTGTATGAATGCTTCCATTTTGAGAAAAAAATTCCCTCGCCTCTCTACCATATTTTAGCCATACTCGTATCTGGGGAATCTGGTACAAGATGTGTACTCAGAGTGTGACTGCTTAATGGGATCTTCCATGAGAAAGGTATTTTCCAGTTTGACAGGTATACATATCTCTCCCAGTACATACCCTGGTATGCCTAGCATCTCACTTCAAGTCTAACTCTTACTCCCTCCCCTTCAATCCTTTCCTGCATTTATGAAAAATATAATTGCAAATAAAAAGTATAATTCCACCTTCTAAGGAGAACTGTCTATGCAGTCATCACCAGAGACTGCACAGGCTTGATCTCTCTTCCATTTTCTACTGAGTATTTAATTTAATCTTTCACCTTTTGGGGTTTTTTAAGATTGTATTTTTCAATGTTTAATTGCTTCTGAGGTGCCACAGGACACCTTGGACACATAAACGAGTGTCATGAGCTCAGCTATTTCCCTCAAGTCTCTGTGCTCCCAGAGCAGGTGCTGGTTTAACTCCCTTCAAAGCCACGGACCCAGCCAAGTTCTTACCATTGTTTTTTTGTCAGCTTTCTGGACTGTGTAGCCCAAGATCTGAGCATTGCCATCATCTTGGGGAGGAGTCCACTCCAGGGCTGCATTAAATCCCCAAACATCTACAAGCTTTATATTCTGAGGAGGACCAGGCTTGTCTGCAGAGGAGACATAAGAAAACACCTTAGCTTTTAGTTCAAGATCCAAGAGCTTTGTCATTTCCCCATGCAGGGAAAAAAATAATAGAACCTGATAGCAGTCTGTAACATTCCATAGCAACACACTTCATTAATGTGAAGATAAAACTATAAACAAGAAAATTGGGAAATTTTCAAATACCCTTTGAATATTTTTTTGAGACACCTGAATCCTATGGAGAAATAGAAAACACACTAGAATTAGTAACATCTTTAAAATGGAATAAGAAGTTTGTGTTGTTTGGGCGGATGTGATAAACTCTTTAACTGCAGTTTTATTACTTATTTTTTTTACCTCAGTGCAGTTTCTTGGCCATTTATCTACATTGCTATAACAACCAGGGCAATGGGTATGTGCCTTACAGCTGAGGAAAAACAACATAGAATGAAATTATAATAATTTTCTTTTTTTCTTTTTGAGGATAATTCATATTTATACCATGTTGTTTAGTCAAATGCTGTAGATTTAGATTAGATTTATTAAATAATATTTCTGTCTTTTTTAATTTGAGGACACCAGTTCACCTTTTTGATGTTAGATTGTTGCACCCAATTATGGGGCCTGCTGGGGACAGCTGGATAGTTCATTTTGTTATTGAGTGAAAAATAGTTCAAGATCATTCTAGACAGCTGATGAGAAACTGTCTCCCCATTCTGTAGCTAAACTGGAAAAATTAAGAAAATGGTAGGTTTGAGATGAGCAAAGCACAGAGGAATGTAATTATAGGTGACTTGTAATTTAATTCCTTAAAAAAGGATATGCAAACCAGTAATAAATCAGCCTTTGTTATTAGAGGAACTGTGACTTTCTACATCAAAGCATAATGTGCTATTTTTTTTTTTCACTGACAAACTTTGGAATTGAAGAGTGCTTTATAATTAGGTTTGACCCCTACTGTCCTCCTTCAAAGTCCTACTAGAACACTGCATGATGTCTGATAAGGGATATGGAATGCATGGTTCTCATTCCACTTACCATCCTCTTTCTGCCTATCTTACACTAACATTTCAGAGAAAAACCTGCCATCTTCTCTGTTTCTCAGCAGCCACCAACCAGATAAAGCCTTCTTACATTTCCTTCTCTGTTTCTGAAGTAGGGAATGGCAATATGTTGTCAAAGGAACAATACTGCTTATGGGGATGTGGAAATGCATTTGTTGTCAACTTGAATCACAACTTAGAAGAAAAAAACCCTATTTGTTTTGTTAGATATGTATCTTCATTATACAGAAATCAATTAATCTATTCTGATTTAAGAGAAGAATTTTTCATTCTATACACCTGTCTGTATATTTGTGAAGAACAACCTTTAAAAAGTCAGAGGTGGATACATTTGCTACATGGGTTTTTATGTTCTTGATCATTGTGGTTCAGTGAGATAATGCAATCTGCAAGAAGATCTATCCAAAATTTCTTTGTAGAATGGTAGAATATTTCTTTCTCAGTAATAACCAGTACATCTTTAGTTTGTAGATAGAGGATGGGAAAAGTTAAACTTACTGATGCTTCTTATCCAAGTTATTTTCCTCTGAAGGGCACTGTGTCAGAGTGGGGATTTATATTCTGAGGAAGTATCCTGTCTTACCCTCAGCACAAGCTCAGCTGAGGAGTTTTGCAAACTAATGAAATTTATACAATGGGAAGAAGAGCTAAAGTGTGATTTATCTTTCAAAGATAAATTATAATTTATGTTTTCAAATAATACACAATGAGAAAAATAATTAATTCCCGTTAAAAAATATAGAACTGATGTTTGCTTCAGTCAATAGAAGTAATGATGAAAGACATAATTTATTGATTCATACAGAGGGTGAAAGAAGTTGAGGGAACCACATTCTCCAGAGATTGGAGATATTTTCATTATTTTAGAACTTTCTAAAAGTCATTAATAAATACTGTATTCCCATAGAAAAAGTGCCTATTTTTTTGATCTGTGGAGTAAATGGCAAAAACTGTTTTGGCAACAAGGGAAGGTGATGGCAATAACAGAATTGTTTCCTCTTGTTTGGAGCTGACCTGACTCATCACCACAGCAGAGCTTTTGGCTACCTGCACTCTTGCCTTCCCCCCAGAAAAGGTAGGTGCTGGAGCCACGAGCATTAATTCTTTATCAAGGAGACTTTTGCAAAGGGAAAAGTCTATTTAAAAAGTTAGTTGATGGAAAGACACCTCAAAATATCACTGACTGACTTGTGGTGTCTCTGAAAGCCAGGCTCATATTTCTGTCATGCCAAGAGAGTAGAAAATCTGGGGAATAAAAAGTGCAGTTAACAGAATTGAGAAGAGGTAGTTCTGATGACAGAATCAAGAATCAGAGTAGATGCCCTGATTGCAGAAGTATCTGCATATGTTACAAGTACTTTCTCTTCTTGGTCATGAATTAAATGAAATATATGTATTCCCATTCATTTGACCAAACTGCTCAAGAAGTACAAAATTAATGTCTGTCCTCCAACTCTTATCTGTGTGATAGGATTAGTTCTTTTCTTCATTCATTTTCTGTATGGTATAACTCTCTGGCAATGGTAGATGGATGCGTTTTTGTGACTTTCTACAGTACCAAACAATAGGCAGAAGATACTTGATGCTATGGCCTAAGAGCAATGACAGAATTAAGAGTCACTTACCAGTTTTAGAAAGATAATTTAGAGTGTAGGGTGCACTACTCCCCTTTACCTGAGTCATAGGGTCAGAGGATGGCTTGGCTTGGAAGGGACCTCAAAGATCTTTCAGTTCCAACCCCATGCTGTGGCAGGGACACCTTCCAGCAGACCAGATTGCTCAGAGCCCCATCCAGCCTGGCCCTGGACACCCCCCAGGCATGGGGCATCCACATCTTCTCTGGCACTCTTGGGATTATTTTGTTTTAGCTACCATTTACTTATTTTGCTCTTGCAGAACTGCAGTGACCCTCTTGAGCAGAAGCAGCTGCTGGTATTAAGACATATTTGCTCCAATTTTTTTATGCTGTTCTTGTTTGCTGTTGGCACCATTGCATACCCATTCTGCCAACATAATTAATAAAACTTTAAGCAGAGCAAAGTCAGCATTTTTAATTCCAAAACATTAGGAGTTGAGCCGAAACACATATTCTAAAAATGTATTGATACACTGGAAGAAATATGGGATAACGGTGTGAAAGTGTAGGGAAAGGAAAATAAAAACAGTTATCAAGAATGTTAAAAAGAGCGGTAATGAGGATAAATAATAAAACCCTGGCTAAACATTAATGAAATCTGAATAGGCAAGATCTCGGAATATCTCTCACATAATCCCAACAGAAATTATGGAAACTTTGGCAATGCATTCCTTTAAAATGACATTAGAAAAGAGACTGGAAATTGTATAATAGAGAATAAGCCCCAGACTAACTGGACACTCTTAAAAGTAAAGCATTAAATGTGAATTTTTCAAATTCACAGAAATATGTCTTCTAATTTTTGGAATGGTAGAGGTATATTACAGCAATGGTTTTATCTTCCTATCCTTCTCTAATGAAAAAAACCATGTAGGACTACATCCATTCCAAGATTAATATTTCCTTCCTTGAGTACCATATGGCTGTGCCTAAGAACACCAGAACTCTGAAATTCTATCTCTCTCAGAGTGATAGAAAGGAGATTGTTAAGGATAATCAAGGATATGGAATGGCATCTGTTTGAAAATAATCAAAATTAAGAGAGTAAAACTTGAGAAAGTTAACTGAGGCAAGTGGGACTGAAGGCTATAAAATAATGAGTAACATGGAAAAGCTGAATGATTATTCATGTTTTTTTTCTGATACAAAACTGTATGGACATCAAAGGAAATTGTTAGGAGACAGACTCAAATCAAAACAAATAGGTATATGTACTTAAAATGAAATTCCTTATAAAAGGATGCTTGGATTCTCAAACTAGACCTAGTTTAAATACAGACTGGATAAAATTAGGCAAGCAAAAGAACACTAAAGGGCTATGGAACACATAAAATATCCCTCACCTTCTGAAGGTCTCTAGGACACAGATAATTTCAAGGTGGGAAAATGTAGTAGGAACGCTAGCCCTTCTCTTTATCCTACCATCTGCAAGCAACCATTGAAAGGGAAGGGATTCTGAGGTAGTTGGACCTTTTTGTGTTGTCTCAGTCTGGCCATTATTTTGTTTTGCATGATCTGCTTAATTCTGATGTTGTCAGGGTCTTACCTATGATTTGTATTGTTATTGCAACTTTATCAGACATGTTTTCTATCTGAAGAGTGACTTCATATGCTCCTGAGTGATGAAGCTCTGCTTTTCTGATGAAAAGGATGGTGTCCGTGTTGCTGTTCCGAATTCCCACATCTTTGGAGTCTAAAGTTTGACCATCTTTCAGCCAAGTGATTTTGGGTCTTGGTTTACCCTAAACAGAGAAAAAATATGTTAAGGCTTTAGTATTTCCATTTTTCTCTTAGCGATAAATCTAGAAAGCTTGATATAAAATAAAGAGTTGAGATAGTAAACTCCATAAATAATTTCTGTTTTCTTCCAGACAAATATTTGCTACCATCTGTGTGGTTTAATGGCACCATGCTCTGAGGATGCCATTTAGTAAGAGTCTGAAATGATACTGAGAAGAAATCCAGAAATCCTATACTTGTGCTGGTCTGGTACTCTTTCCCAGGCACATCATGAAGCCAACAGGTGATCTGACTTGTTCTGATTGCTGTTAGCAGAACCCTTACACACCTGAGGACTTTATTAGCTCTGCTTCCCTTCTTCTCCCTTTTTTAAAACATTTGATGCTCTGTCCACATTTTGAAGATATTTTGAAAAATTATTGTCACCTTGAAGTGTTGGGACGTGAAATTTACTGTATAATTCTTTCTGCACTGCAAAATTATTTTGGTGACTGTCAACCTAAGCAGTCAGGGTTGCTACACCCATGGAAGATTGCATTGTGGAATCAGTGAGATATCATTGGTGTGCACCACTCTTATCCAGCCATTTCCAGGAAAAATGGTAAGTACTATTTAATTCTTCAAAAGTTAATGGAGTGCTACTTCTACAGTACAACTCCAAACAAGGAAGAAAATGGCCCTAACATATTTATTAAGTGTATTAATATTTAATCCAACAGAAAATAACTCAGTGCATTTTTTTTTAGTTTCTGACAGATTGCCAAGGTGAAATAGTGCAGCACAGGGCTGGAGTAGTTCAGATGGCTGGAGAGGGAAAGTGGGACCTTGCAGGGCAGCAGCCAGCTGTGCTCAGGATGCCCTGAACTGGAGGCTAGGGTGCTGAAATGGGAACACTGCCTCCAGTAAACAGCAGAGAAAGCAGCTCTGGAAGGTTCCTCAATCCACTGAAAGCCTCTCTCTCACTTTGAAAGACTGTATATCTTCCCTTAGCCTACAGAGGGAGATCAAGATACTCAGACTCTTTTGGTGCCTAAAGGTAGGCAGAATAATAATAAATCTTTGTGCATTGCTACACCTTTATTTCAGGTTTGTCTGGTATTTGCTGAGAAGGTCTGTGTACCATCATTTTTTTTCCAGTGGTATTAGGAAACAAACTTCACCTTTTATAAGAGTGAGGCCAAGATCTGTCCAAAATTATACTTAAAGGATGTCTCAAACACCTAGAAATTGCTATTTGTTCATTGATGCTCTTTTCTCTAACTCATCAGATGTATTGCAGTTTATTTTACATCAAGGCTGATATATACCCCTTGAATGAGCAATGGTTCTGGATCTTCCATTCTCTCCCTCTCTGGTAAATTAATTTCCTACAGCTTTCTGCCAAGGGGCATAGTTAAGAGAAACTCAGGCCTGCAGTGCTGAAATAATAGATACAAGAGAGTTTAGTCCTGTTCTAGTGTACCTGTACCCTGGTCTCGTTTCAGAGAACCCTCACAAAAACCTGTTAGAGCAAGAAATTACTTCCTCTCTTCAGCTGGAATGTATAGTAGAGATTCTGGAATAAGTGAAAGGGTGTGGGTTCTTTTGTGTTTTGTTTTCCATATCTGTGTCTTATTATTTGTGAACAGGCCAAGAACTAACTCTATTTTACTTCCCACATATGCCTGTATATTAAAGTGATATGAAGATCCTCCTTGAAAAATTTGGCTAGGGAATGCTTTCAAAATAAAATTAATCTGCCTAAATAGTATAGTTCTATGGGCATTTATTTAAATTTCTACTTTGTCAAGACAAATACTTGGCAGGTTTTCAGACTGATTAGATTGTTGCTGCTGGTGTTCTAGTGTGGTTGATCAGATATTTCACTCACAGCTCCTCCTTTTTTGAGGTGCTCTGAGAGCCAGTGAAAGATTGCAAGTGTTCAAAGTGTTGGTTTTCATATACTCTTATATTTATAGACTGTGAAAAGCATAATCAGATAGAAAGCATGTTCCTAATACATATGTCAGAGGATTGGATTTCTGCAATGTGTAATAGATAATCTGAGAGAGAACAGTGAGTGACAGAGTAGCTAAATAGCACCAGAGAAACTTAGGGAGTTCACAGCCAGGGAAAAATTAATTTAAATGCTCTTAGATATCTATATTCACACATATATGATGGACAAAATAGACTGCTGTACTACTGTGAATTTTATCCACTAGTAGCACATAATACCCCTCCAATCACATGCCATGTAGTTAATTTTGAAGCAAAAATGTGTTGATTCTCTTCCTTTCACCAGAATGTTCCACCTGCTTAATGCACTCAACAGAAGAAAGGTTGGTAACAATGTTTTACTTTCTTTTCTGGACATTTTGATCTAAAGGTTTAAATAGATCTGACAATAGCATTAAACCCAGGATACCTTGACAGTGTATTTCACAGAATTATACTGTAGTGACCACAGAGGTCACTGGAAAGGCTGCACAGAGACTGTAAATAGCAGAAGGCACTGACTTCCACTAGATACTAGAGTCTGTATTTACTTAGAGTCTTCTGCAATAGAAATGACCAGTGACTTAAAATTTTTCAAAATGTGAAGGGAAAAGTTCTTTTTTATTTGCTTTATTTGAAAGGTCATCAGTATTACAGATTTTAAATAGCTATAGCTACAATTCTTAATACTGTGAGAGCTGCAATTCAACACTATGACAAATTTAATTAACTAAAAAAAAAAACCTTCTTGAATTAAAGTCTTCTGGTTTTGTTCTCAGAGTAAAATCTAGTGTTGCTGGATAGATTTTAGCATTTTTTGTTAGCTTTACCCTTTAGGAAACAAGAGCTTATACCAGCACATGATTTATCAGCTACTCAAATCACTTTTCAATCAGTTGGTTCAATTTGGGCAAATTTGACAGAGCACTTGAAATCTCTATGATTAGCTTAGTACAGTTCTGTGGAAAATTGATGGCAGGGTGAAATACCAAAACCTCAGTTAGTGTTCCCACTAAGAAAAGTCAGGGAAAGCTCAGTATTTTAAGTCTTTGGTTTGGCAACAGCAGAATGATGAGGCAGGATTAAGTGAAGCTCTGGATTAGTTGCCACATGCACTTGCCCTGGCCAGGGAAGTGAGGATGTGTCAGCTGGGGAAGAGGGCACAGAACTGGCAAATCTCTGGGAATATTGCAGAGGGGCTGCTCCCAGCAGAGGAGATGCTGCATGTGCTGGGACAGTGGTGACATGGGGGTGTCATGGCAGAGTCTTGTGGGGAGCAGAGAAGGTCTTGACTCTGTGTATGCACTGCTCTCAGCAACAGCTAAAACATCCCAAAATTATCAATACTCTTTCCAGCACTAACTCAGAACATGACCCCCCATAGTAACTTCCATGAAGAAAATTAACTACCCAGTCAAAACCAGCACAAGGGGACACAAGACACAAATCTCTAAAATGCTAAATTTTATTCCCCTGCTTATAGGACAGCTTGTCATATTTGTGCAATTTTTCTTCAACTTGGATGTCAAAGCAGGAAAAATATCTGTTTATTTTACGGATTTAAAAAAATAATTACATAACTCAGAAATAGCAGATGTACAAGTCTTGAATTTTGTGTGTGGCTAGACATCAGTAAAAAAGTAATTTTAAAAATTTGGAGATAAGAAATGTGAAAGAAAAGAAAATGCCTTATGATTATGCTGAAATAATTCAAGCATGTAATTCAAGAAAATTATGCATTCATGGGTGTGCAATTGCATACTAATCAGATATATCTCTGTGAAAAACACAACTTTTCATGTGACTCAGTAACCGTAGTGCAAGAAGACATGTACCTTTAAGTTTACATAAATTTTACTCTAATAATTTTTTTCCTGTTGGTGCTGCTCAAACAAAATGCAGGTGATATGTGCATATTGTGTATTGAAAAAAGGTTTTACATATCTCTAGCATCTTTTATATGAGGATTTCAAAGCTCTTCACTAATAACAGGATTACATTTCTATAAATGTCAGTCCTGGACTGTAGAGAAATTTCAGTGTCTTGAAATTTTAACTGAAGACTTGATTAAGTGATAGATCTGTTATTACTGAGGATATCTGTGTCAGAGCCAGAGTCTGTAATTTACAATTTCTTTTGCTATTTCTCCCTTAGAAAACTACTTCCTTACACACACTAATTCTTGCACTCTATTGATATTATAGTCTTGCATCTGAAAAAAGGCATGTGGGGTTTTAGAAACGGTCAAATAGTTGTCTGTACAGCTCTAGAAAATGCCAAGATGAGGTAACTAGTCAAGTCAGTTTTTGTGTATATTTTAGTAATTTTGTGCATGCCTTAGTGAAATGTAGTTACATATATGCACCCTTGATAATCTTCAGCATGCTCTGGTATGCTTCAGGCACAGTAATGCCCAAGCAGGTCTTTGTACACACACTCAAGTTCTGCATCCCAGGGCCAACTGGGGTCTTCTGTTCATGTGAAAACTCTGATTTTTGCAGTCAGCCTTTCAGAAATCAACATACACACTACACACTTTTGCCAAAGAAGTTTCCCAGTGACATCATATGCCTTAGTTCCAGAAGAGTAATTAGTTGGATTCTTGCACTGTCTACTAGCCTGTCTACTTTCTCTCTAATGTGCCTCCTGTGCCCAGTAAGCAGGAATGGGCTTACATTTACTTAGACCACTTTTTCCTTCTTCCCCAAAAGGTGGGCTTAAGGAAGAAACTCTGACTGTAAAAAAAAATAATACTGAAAAAAAGAGTGATTCCCTCCCCTTCTCAAATTTTTGAGAGGGTTTAATGAATCATCAGCCATACTTATGTAATTCTGCTAAAGCAATCAAGCAATGGGAACTTGCATTAGGAAAACCGCTTTAGGTAAGTAATCATAAATAACCATGACAAAATAGAAGCTGATACATACCTGAAAAGGGATCACAATATTGATTGTCTCACCCACTTTCTTCACCAGAGTCTGTCTGAGGTGGCGTGGCAGCCAGAATTTGGGACGCTCTGCAGTTAAGCATTAGTACACTAAATACAAAACTTTTGATAATATGCAACATTATTTATAGCAAAAATAAGGCAATAGATAATTTTAAACATAAGAAAATTGTGGAAACACTGTTTATACTTTTAGAGACTAGGTCAGTCTTTCAGTAGTTTCAAATGTATTTGTCTACTGGATATAAAGTTAACATTAAGTCTCAGTTATATATTTGCATCTGAGCATGTTTTCAGTGACAGCAGCATTGTGAAAATGTGTCACATCTGAAATGCCAAATTTGGGTGGCTCTGTTGGATGTGATTCTTCTATATGGACTTTGTTTCTTTGGAGAAATTCTTCAATTCAGTAGAAAGAATGGGACAAGGGATGTATTAGAGTAAAAGGGTGATTATAGATTATTATCTATTGCTATATTGATACTGCAGCACCTTGTAAATTGCAGCACTTTGTAAATTTATGGACCTACTCAGAAAGCACAGCAACTGATGGATTCCTTTATCTTCCTACAGTCATTCAGTTGCAGTTCTTTCTTTGAGGTGGATGTAGTGGAATCTCTTTGTAGTATCTTACTTTTCACTAACAAATAAGGACCTTACTTCATGTTTTTTTCATCTAGTCTCTGCTTTCCTCTACCTCACTAGAAAGCTTTCTAGGCTCTCCTTTAATCCTTAGTCTTTTCCCTATTATTTACAGAAGGAATTTCTTAACATACAGTTGGCATATCTATCTTCATGACCATTTGGTATTGAGATACATTAAACTTTGTTTTATTTACATTGGCTCAATTTACTGCCAGTGAGACTCTGGCAGACACTTCATGTGAGCCAAGGTTGAGGAATCCACTATTAGCAGCTCTTGATGTCTTTTGGACTCCAGTCAAATGAATTTTAATCTACTGCTGTTGGGTGATACCCAGGGTGGTAATTAATAATCTGCGACAATGAAGTAAATAGATCTCTTGCCATAGCCAAGACAGTCATTTTGCAGTAATATAGCAGCTTTTCAAGCAGAGAGGTAAATATTAGATGTTTCTTAAATGCTGACAGTGCCATTGCAAGAGGTGAAGTGTCCATATTTTGAAAGTAAGAAGTAGAATTTTATTTTAAGAGCTATGCTTTACAAATATAAGACCTGGGTGCTGTAGGGATGTTCTCAGAGTCAGAAGACACTGGGCACCTAATCAAAGTGCAAAAACAGTTTGTGTGTTATTCTCAGATAAAGGAGAATTCTGGCCAGGGGAAATAAATGACTAAGGTTTATTCAGTATAGATACTCACGCAGGATCTCTTGAACAGTAACAGGCTCTTTTATTGTTGCTGCTCCACTCTCACCAGCCAGGTTTACAGCCTTGACACGGAAATAAAGTTTGTCCCCTGTGACCAGATCTTTAATCAGTGCAGATGTGCGCTCAGTTAGGCCAGGAAGAGCAGGAATCCATTCTGTAGCTACAGAATTTGCATATTGCAATAACACATTATTTTTCCAAACTGATGCCTTGTTTGCAATTGAAAGTAAATTTCTATTAGGGTAAAATGAACTCAAGTTACAACACCATACTTAAAATGGAATAAAATTAGTTGGAAGAAGAACTGTAGATCAAGGAGGTGTGTTTACGTGTGGAGTTAAGCAATCCCTACACTTCATTACTCAAAATAGCTAAGGATAAGGGAATCATCTTTGGGTAGTTTCTTTGGCATTTTGTTTTATAGAGCTTAGAGCTGTGGGAGTTCTTGACATTTATTTTACTACATAAGAATGGGGAGAATTTTGGAAGTAGCTTTAGCAAGAAAGTGAAGCCTTAATTTAATATTTTTCTTGGAGTAAATATAACTTCTGTGTCTGTCCAAACAGATCAGTGAGAGACATATATGCTGAAAACAATAATAGAGCAAATAACTGTTGGAATTTATTGTTTAATTCTAAATTGACACATTAGAACAGAATTCTTAGTGCTTCTTTTTTATAAAGCACAGAAATATGACAGATAAAATCATTCTGCTCTGACAATGACATAGATAATTTGGTAATTTTATAGTGATGTCTCATTAAAGACTGTAAATTGTTTCTACATAAATTACCTCTGTAAACCCCCTAGTTTAGATTATTTGGCAATCAAGCCTAGTGTCAGGGAAAATGTCAATATTGAAGTGACTATAAATTTGTTCTTGGACTTTTATGACATAAGTATTATGTTGTAGCATAACAGAACATTGAATTATGTAGATATGGTGCTGTTACACTCTTTATCACCAGTAAGAGTTTAAATGAGGTAAGGCAATGGTTACTTTAAAGTTTGACTGATGTTGTCACAATTGTGTTATTTTATTTGTTTTAAGGAATATGCAATTAATGGATGATACAGAAGTATAATAGTGACTATAGAAGAGTAATGATATTTTTGTTTTACTTATGTTTGTTAAAGGTTATGATGATTGTGAAGATGACATTATGGATGTGACTTCCATGGTTTTACAGTCACATTGTAGTGAGTATGGTGATGGTTGGCAAGGAAGGTAGACATTGATTAGAGTTAAAATTTGATCATGCTGGAAATAGTTAGGTTTTTGGTATTGTGTATTGAGATGAAGTTATTGCAAATGTAGCATTTTTTAAATGCTCTGTTGCTGCTGCCTAGTACTCATGCTTACTTACATCCATCTTTGCAGTATTCCACCATGTAACCATCTAATCCCCCAGCTCCAATCCTCTCAGGGGGCCTCCATTTCAAGGAAACAGTGCTGTCAGAAACATCCTCCACTGTGAAGTGGGTTGGTTCACTTGGAGGAGCTGTAAGGAAACACAGACAAGTAGATTCTGAGAAATAGCAATACAACTATGAGAATTCAAAGGCTATACAAAGAGTGATTAACCACTGATTTATGTACCACTCTCTATATTAATAAAATAAATCTACCTGAAGCTCAGTTGTAAAGTGTAACACCTATTACATCATTTAATAAAAGCAGAGCATAAGATTTCTCTTATAGGCTAAGGAACAAGAGGTTAAAATAGGAGTTCGTATTCACAGATGCTCCCTTAAGAGAAAACTTGCTGAAAAAAGACTTGTAGAAGAGAGTCAAATTGACTTACACCCTGATTGTAACTGGACAAAATTCACATGGTCAGAGGAGCAAACTGACAGTGCCTAAATTTCGCTTCACTCACACAGTGAAAAAAACCCCCAAATTTATGACTACATGTTTATAGAAACACTACTTCTGATTTGTGCATTTTTAACAGAGACATACTTAAGAAAAATATTTTGGGGATGAAAAATTTTGATTTAGATACAGCTTTTTCATAGCTCTTCTAAACAGGTGTGTCATGGCTTTTTATAAACCCACAGTTCAGAAAGACAACTAGCTAAATTCAGTCTTCTGCAGCACGACTATTTTCTACTAATTTAAAAATAATCAAGAAAAGCCCTTACTAGAGGATTCAAAATACACATTAATGTTACTGTGAAATAATTGATACCAAAAAGCAAACAGATAACAACTTTATCAAAATAACATTTAGGGTGTAGGACCATAAAATTTAGTATACATACCATAATAGTAATTGTGTTAATAATTCTGTTTGGCATAATCTGTGTACATGTGTATTATAAACTGAACATCTACTGAATATACATAATAGATTTTACAAGGTAAGTTAAATACAGTTTCTCATATTGTGGAACTAATTGAAATCAGTCTTAGTTCCCAAAGTTATTGTAAAAAAAAAAAAAAAAAAAAAAAAAACAAACCCAAAAAATCACCTAATTTCATTTCTGTAACTGTCAAAAGTTTTGTATTCACATGAGAGCAAGTACAGCACACAGGAGGCAAATGCAATTGGGATCATACACAACCACACAGTACACGATCAAAACCCCAAACCTCTTCTCTGAAGAAGTAAGTGTGAACTTTATCCTTAATCAAGTGTAAACTCTGCCTATCCCATGAAAACTTTGGACCTTTTTTTTCAGTAGCTCCACTTGATGGTTCTTGTTTGATCTCTTTTGTTGCAGAACAGCTGTTGTGAGTTTGAAATCCAGAATTAAGAGACCCTTCTTGCAGTTCAGCCTTCCCTTCTGACTCCTTCACTGCATCATCTGCTTTTACATTATCTCCGTCAGCAGGCTGTCCCCCTTCGCTGTTGTTTGTAGATTTAGAAACTCTAGTCATTTTAGTCTCCAGCTATTTGTATTTCTGTGGGTCTTCTCCCTAAAAGTCTTAGCAGGCAGGCTTCCTGAGGACTCCTTTAGTTTGCTCCTTGCTCAGGGACTGCAGGAGACACTGCGCTGCTGTGTTGGGAAGGATTATTTATAGAAAATCATTCCTCAAATATTTTCTTAATCATCTATCCTTTTAGCTGTGGAGAGGGCTGGGATTAAGGGAGCACTGGACGGGATACTGTGATATTTGCACCCATAGGGGAATGGGAGAAGCTGTGAGGGACAGGGAAATCTCTGTCAATTAGTTCTCCTCCTTTTGAGATTCAGCTTGACTCTCACACTTCTAATTATAGCAACTAAAAATTCATCAGCAATTTCATGAAACTGGAACCTCTGTGCTCTTCAGGAAGAGGCATGAGAGATAGAGGAATATTACAAAGGAAAAGATTGATTAAATATAGAATATAGAGGTGGTTGATAGCCTCTTTCCTGACACATTCTTTTTAGCTGTAAGAGTGGCTGAAGAAAAGAGATCAAAAATTTGTTTTATCCTAAAAATACCATGGAGTTTCAAAACTCACCAATTGGCATGAAGGGTTGCGAGGCAGGGCTTGGCCGGGACATGCCAATAGAATTCACAGCATAAATCCGCATCTCATAAACCACTCCCTCAATCATCCTCTTGGCTTCATAGGTTAGCTCTTTTAAAAGGTCAAAGTTCAGTCTCATCCATCGGTAGCTCTTCTTCTTCTTTCTCTCTAAAATATAGCCTGGAAAGGACAGCTGTTATGATGTAAAAGAACTGGAAATTGTTATCTCACACTCAGGAAAAAAGAAAATCCTTTTAAGCGAAGGAGAAATTTCATTGAAATGTCTAAGATGTGGTATAGAGTTAAAAATTTAATTTATTTCTTTTATTCTGCTTCACTTCATTAAACTTGACTAACAGCCTAAATCCCCACAAAGAATTAATTGGATTAACAGATTGAAAATTCCTTTTATTTTAAATTAATGTTTTATCAAGAAACTGATGCTAGATCTCTGTGTTCTTTGCGAAGTGGTGGGAATGCAGAATGCTTGCCAGATAATGCAGATCTCAGCTTGCTTCAGCCCTACAGTGAGTGAGATATGGCCACTCACCATTTTTCTTGCTCTGATTTCCTTGGGAAGGAAAGAGAGCCTGTATGATAACAGAGAACAAAGAGAGCCGGGTGCACTGCAGACCAAATCTGCAGTACAGCTTAAGGTGTCATCTGTATGCCTGGAATCCATGTCTTAGCACTTCGCCAGAACATCCATAGCTTTTCCAACACTACCATGTTGTTTTCCAGAATGACTAAGTGAGGCTGGATTATCAGTATAAAAGATAAACTTCTCATTTCCCAAAACTGGAAATGGAATCTGTGATTCCTGATACTTAATATGGAGGATGGTTGTATATCACATTGGAAACATAGATGTCAGATATTTTCCAGTTGACCTGCTACAAAGGACTACTGAACTGTTTCTTTCCATTTAGCTATATTAAATTTCTGCTGCTTCTCTGTGTTGCAGATAGAGTGACTGGATGTGATCCATATAGGCTTCTTTCAAACAAACTCTGCTATGAAAGCCATTCATCTTTTAACTACAGAGTGACTATCAGAAAATAGTCATGTACATGTGCCATGTATCTGAGTGTGTTGTGTAGGTGTGCTCCTACCCATGGACTGCAGAGGTCTGTACAGATGTCTGTAACAGAGGGCAGCTGCAATAGTGTAAGTCCATAGCAAGGACTTATAACTGAGCCATGCAGGAGAGTGATTCAGTCCCTGCTGCTCACCAAGGTCAAGGCTATCAAATTTGCAAAAGTCCCTTTGGTATACCTGGGAAGTATGATTCACACTTAAGGTGTCTCCAGGGATAAGGAAAATGACAGGCACATTTGATTTGCTGGCATTCTGTAGGCACAGACACCATGTAGCCTTTCCTGTCAATGCTGAAATGCAAGAAGAGCATGGGAGTCCACAGAATGTTCTGGGGAAAGAACAGTGGAAGTATCTTTAAGCTGACAGGTTATATCATCACTTGAAATGCATCAAGATGTACTCCTGGCATACTTGTTTTCAGTAGCTTTCAGAGTTAAGTGCGGTGAGCGACGAACCTATTGTTCTTCTGGTATGTTCCTGTTTTCTTCTCTCTTCAGCAGGGTCTATGAGACTGAGAGAAGTTCCATCAACTCAGTTCCTGGGGTTTTTTGCTGTTATAGATAACCAGTGTTAAGCACATAAGTGTCAAAATGAAGAGGCTTGCAATTAAAAAAAAAAAAACAGGCAGAAAGGAGGTAAAATTACAATACCGGTCGTATTGGTGACATTTGGTAAAGCAGATTATTTCCCCAAATGCACCAAATGTGTGAGAATTAAAGATATTGTTTTAGTAATACAAAAAGTACACAAAACCCCAGGAAAGGTGAAGATGGGGTGTGAATTTCTTTTTTATATCTGTTGGATACAGCTAATAAAGACTGTATCTGACTGCCTACAAAGCCATCTGTAACAATATGAAGACAGATGAGAATGAATATGCCTTTTAGCCCCTGCCTTCTTGCTTGTAAAGCTCTGTTTGAATGGGTAGTGCAGCATCTTGGCTTTTCCTCTCTCCCTGCTGCAGGTGTTTTATTTGAGCTGTAGCAGTAATGAAGCCTTGTGCTATCTGAAGGAACCTCCTCAGGTAGTGCAAAGGGTCCTTACTGTGGCATAAATGAAATCTTTCCTTTGACAGTGAAAACAAAGCAAAGAACTTTTCAAAATATGTGCCCTGAAAACCCTACAAAACAATATCACAGGCTTTTTAAAGTCAATGAGGTGGAGATTGCTTATGGTAATGACACAACTACTGGTAAATGTCTTTGCACATAATATTTTGACTTCTTGCTTGCTTCCTGCCAGAATAGATGAAACCACAAAGCAGTGGCCCAGCGGTACCTTGTTTATTCCTGGGCAGGTAAATTCTTTGATTTAAATGAGATAGATCTTGTGGAAAAGAATGAAGTCCAAACATCCAAATGCAAATGCAAACTACTTGCTTCCAGGTACTATTCAGGGGATTAAAAGAATTTTAGATATTTCTAGCTCTGGCATCCCCATGGGAGTCAATATAGCTTTCAATGTGTTTTTTCAAAGAAACTCAAACTCCAGAGATCTTTATTAAACAAATTGCTAGACATGGACTCCAGAAGAATTTTTTCCCCTAAAATTGGTCAAGACTCTGCATTATTTTCTTTTATTTCTGAGGATCACAGAGATTTCTATCTAAAACTCACTATGCTCTATGCAGAACTTAAAATGGTGTCAGTGATAATCTCGATTGTGCCTGCTAATTTCCTTCATCACGTGATAACTTTGCACTCTAGTTTTTAGTACAGGTTTTAAGGTCACTAAAATGATTGAAAATATTTTATGGTCCATTTGTTTTATATGAAGTAGAATTATGAAGTAGTTTTCCACTATAAAACATACATTGCATGAGTGCCTGAGATTGCAGCTGTCTGGAGTTGATGACGGAGGCGGCCACAGATCTGTTTGGATATTCCTAAGTAAGCACAAAGGCCTGTAAACTGACTTAAACTTTCAGTCTTGAATGAGGATAGTTAGCTTTAGCAATTTTTCATCTCAATTTTTTGTGCTTTGGTAACTTGTTTGCTGAAATACTTCTCTGAGTCAAACCGCACAGGCAGGTGGCACTCTCTCCTCAAAATTGGAGGGCCAGACCCTGGGCTGGTTTGAGGGTTCAGTGCATCAGAGCAGCTCCTGTCTGAGGGTCAGCTTTCCTTGTGTCTACACAGAGAATTCTTCTGTGCCATTTCAAAGGAGCAGCAAAAAATATATGCCAATGCAGGGGACTTTGTGTGTTTGGACTCTTACCAAGCACCGGTTGCCCACCATCATATTTAGGGGGTTGCCACTGCACAGTACAGTAATCTTCTCCAATGTTGCTGATTGTGGGAGCTTCTGGAGGGTCAGGAACATCTGAAGAAAGTGTGAGAATGAACAAGAGTTTTTATTGTTTCAATTTCTTTAGGCAAGTAAATTAAATATTTTTAATACTTTCTTTTTCTGTGTGGTATTGAGGTAGTGGTGTCCTCCAGGAATCAGTGTTGGGCCTAGTCCTGCTTAATATCTTTAGTGATGATTTGGATGAGGGTATTGAATCCATCATTAGCACATTCATGGATGATACCAAGTTGGGTCAGAGTGTCGATTTGCTGGAGGACAGGAGGGCTCTGCAGAGGGGCCAGGACAGGCTGGAACATGGACCAAGGCCAATGGCATAAGGTTCAACAACATCAAGTGCTGGGTGCTTCACTTTGGCAATAACCTCTTCCAGCACTGTAGGCTGCAGGAAGAGTGGCTGGAAAGTATTCCAGTGGAAAAGGACCTGGAGGTGTTGGTCAACAGCAGCTGAACATGAGCCAGCAGTGCCCAGGTGGCCAAGAAGGCTGGTGGCATCCTGGCCTGCATCAGCAACAGTGTGGCCAGCAGGACCAGGACAGTGATTGTCCCCTTGTACTTGGCACTGCTGAGGCCACACCTGAAGTGCTGTGAATGGTTTTGGGTCCCTCACTACAAGAAGGACACTGAGGGGCTGGGGCACATTCTGAGAAGGGCAATGGAGCTGGTGAAGGGTCTGGAGCACAAGTCCTATGAGGAGCAGCTGAGGGAGCTGGGGGTGTTTAGCCTGGAGAAAAGGAGGCTCAGGGGTGACCTTATTGCTCTCTACATCTTCCTGAAAGGAGGGTGTAGCCAGCTGGGATTTGGCCTCTTCTCCCAGGCAGCCAGAGACAGGATGAGAGGACACAGGCTCAAGCTTCACCAGGAGAGGTTTAGGTTAGACATTAGGAAGAAATTCTTCACAGAAAGGGTGATTAGATTTTGGAATGGGCCACCTAGGGAGTCACCACCCCTGGAGGTGCTTATGCAAAGACTGGATGTGGCAGTCAGTGCCTGATCTAGTTGACATAGTGGGGTTAGACTTGATGAGATCAGAAATCTTTTCCAGACAAATTTATTATGTAATTCTGTGATATAATTCTAGCTTTATCAGATAGCAACAATAGGTACAACCATAATGTATTAACTTAATCTAAAGGGAATCCTGCTCTTCAATTCTTCTTTGTTAGGTTGATTTCCTTTAAATATCACTGATTATTCATCTCCCTTTTTCTTCCCAGATAATAATAGTTTTTTTAATATAATAATCAAATTTTTGCAAAATTGTAAGGTAATTCTGTTCTGTAAGATGAGACTTGCTCCAGGGTTTCCTATTTTCTCTAGAATAAATTTTATAAAATACGACTGCATGTCTCACATTTTATGTCACTTTGGAGATATTAATAGTAAATATCCTGATTTAATATTTATAAAAGAAGAAAGAAAACTTACTATTTACCAAGGAAGTCTAAATTTTAATACTGTAGGTGAAAGTAATTTTCTTTTATAATTTCTGATTTGCTTATAACTTGTTCTTTTGTTATGTGTGCCAGGGTATCAGCAAATTAAATATTATGAAAAATTTATAAAACTTACTGACTCAAAATCATATCTCTCCCTGGTCTTTTGTGACTCATTGAAGAGTCTGTCAATCTGTTCATCTTCTATCATATACAGTACGTTTCTTTATTCCATTAACCATTTACTACTTATAGAATGAAGTAATCTCTGCTTAAAAACATAACCCATGACAAAATGACTAAAAAGTTTTCATATTTCTGACAAACATGAAGCATGTACTTCAAAATGGATTGTCATCCATAAAATGATAGAATCACCTGAAACAGGTTACTACAGGGTTACTACTGGGAATTCTTTTCTTTTCACCTCTGAAAAAATACTTCTGCCAAAGTTATGATTGATAATATTCCTCTCTTTATGATCCTTTTCCATTTTTCTAAACTTAAAATCAGAACTTGTATCAGAGAGACTTTTAGACTTTTTGAGAAGGTTGAACTTCACCAGACTCAAGATTCTTTCATGCTCTGCCTCTTTCTTTCCTTCACTTACCAATAACTTTGACTGTGATATCAGCCTTATCTTCTCCAACTGGATTCTTAAGTATAACTCTGTAAACTCCCTCATCCTCTTTTTCTGCCCCTTCAATGATGAAGACACAATGGTCTTCATGCATCTCCACACGGACTCTGCCTTCAGATTCAAACAGGAGCTGTGGGCAGGGAAAGTGACAGATAAAATCATTGCAAATTGTGCCAGGGACAGCCTGATGAGTCTTTGTATAAGCTGGAGAAAAACTACAAATCACTAAATATTACAATAATTATTGAAAAGCTGCAAAATGTTTCAAGTTCTTTTTGTATGTAGAAGAGGGAATACATAGTTGGTTCACATAAGTAACATTGGGAAAATTGGTTCTGAAAGTCTGCAGGCTGTTGGGATTGACCACTAGTTACACAAACCCAGTTACGTTTCAAAGAAGTTACTGAGTACTTCCAGAAATTCCTACTTGGTACAGCTGCTAGCATCACTGTGAAGAGTCTCATGGTTAACAGCTGGTTACTGTATAAATTAAAACACGATTATTGTAACTGTTAATGGCACCAGTGTGATTTTTGTCACTCAATATTGTAATATGGAGAAACTTTCTACTTTTCACTAAAATCTAAACAAAAGGACCACAATGTAGTTGTACATATGTAACACACTTCTTTCTTCCTTATGTGCCTATATATCTTTAGATTTAGAACAGGAACCACTAGAAATAATACATATCCAAATAGTGATCAGTGCAGCAAGACCCTAATCCTGAGAATAGTTTATTGCTGTAAAATAAATGTAAAATATTTTTTACTCTATCAAGAGAGAAGTCATTTATGTGAAAAATGAAAGTTGCTGCAAAGCTAATCCAGTTTCACTTCTTTATAATCCATCCACTCTCTTTACCCGTTGTCATCTTTCCATGTGTCCTGTTATTATCCTAGTTATTATTGAAACTTACAGGTTACTGAGGGAAAAAATCCCCACATATAAATCTAAAAGAGTTTTCAAATAACTGCTTTAACTCCTTGTAACCCAGTCACCATATGATGGTGATTAGAAAGACTTTGTCAATCAGCTTCTTACTCTAAAACTGCTCACCAGATCTCTTGTGCCCAGCAGGTGGTTACCACTGTGAGGCAGAATAGTGGGCCTGATGTGCTGTTTGATTTTTAGTATCTACTGAATTAAATGTTATTTCCTTTTACCTGGAAAACACTAACACTTGTGTGGTTGCATAAATAAGAAGGAACTTACCTTATTATCAGTGTTTAAATCACTGCTGTTTTCTGAGGGAGTCATGGAATCATCACTGTTTCGAAGTAGGTCATTTCTCTAGATAAACAAAGAAACCACAGAAAGTCAGCTAAGGCTGAGCAGAACAGTAAAAGCTGTTTCTGCAAGACAGAGAAGAGTTTGTTAGGGGGATTGAATGTGAAGGTGTGAGAAAAGCAAAGTCAGGCAGCAAGCAGACCTGGAAGGAAATCCACCAAAAGGAAGTAAAAAGCAAAAATGGAAAAAAGTATCAGAATGTCATGAATTAAGGGAAGGATAAGTCAGAAAACTCAGGTTTGCAGCTTAGCAAAGGAAGAAGAATAACATTCCTGCAGTATTGCTGTAACCTGTGTCCTCTGATACTAGTTACTCTGTATGTGTAAGTACAAAAATAAGGATTACTTCTCTCTGTAACAATGGGATAGTAAGCTGATGTAAATATTTTAACACTCAGAAATAGTTGGGTCTGTAATACTCATTGAACGAGATCTTTTGAGGCCGTGCTACTCTTTGAGATTTCATTAGTAAGTATATTCTACACAGCCTTCAATCATGACTGGTTGCTTTTCCTCATGTGTTGAGACCTCACACCTCAGAAGTAACGCTGTATAGAGGTCATCTGATACCCAATCATCATTTTATCAGAGAAATTTCAGTATAGAAGAGTCAATTTCTTGCCTTTTAAAAAAATTATTTCCATAGTAATTCTGCATTGAAGGATGAAATTTCTGCGTGCTATTAGATATGCTGTTGTGGTTTGACACGGAAAAGAATTTTCTCGGAAGGAAGAGGTCAATTTGGATGTTGACCAATTGAAGGTGGACACGCCTCTGAGAACACAGAGGGGTTGAAAGCAGAATTCCCAGGAGAACTCGCTCTCTTTGGTTCCGCTCAGCCGCAGTGCAGCCTCTCCCCTGCCCGGCCGTGGCTGGGTGGGGAGGGGAAGGCCCCTGGCCTGACTGAGGTGGGCCCAAGGGTGGAGGGACTGGAACCCCCTGCAGATGGAAGGGTGGAGAAATCTGGGATGTCTCCGTTCCCCTCCCCCCCCAGAGTCTCTCTCTCTCTCTCTCTCTCTCTCTCTCAAGAGACAGCAGCAGCAGTTTTGTCAGCAGTTCACCGCGGGGAAGGAGAAGAGCAAGGGGGGACCACAAAATGCCCAGCTGCCTGTGGGAGTTGGAGCCTGGGCATCGAGCCATCCTGGGAGTCAGGATTTTTAACCCTTCCTTGAGAAATGAAAGCTTTGTGAAATTTTTCTCCTCTTTGGTTTGAAGGAGAGGAAGAGAAACAGCTTGGACCCTGGGATGTTAGAAGGAGAAATTCTAGGTGGGAGGAGGTGAGGAGTGTTTTTTTTGGCTGGACTTTTCCTTGTTGGCCATTGACTGAATTGATTTTTCTCCTCCAAGAGAGCCTGTATTTTAGGAGGATGCCAGTGAGCCAAGAGACCTGCTTCAGCTGGGAAAAGACAGAAGCGGAGTGAACAGAGGAAAGTTAGGGTGTTTGTGGTGGTGCCCCCGTCCTCAAAGAAGGAGAAAAGAAGATCTCTGTTCTTGGACCCCTGGTCCCAGGGGGAAGTGGTGGGGCGACTGTGGTCCCAAAAAATGAAAAAACTGAACTGTTGTTTTCTCCCCTCTTGGCAGGGCATACTTGAAAGGAAAAATCCTAAAAGCAGTCTGTCCATCCATGCATTGGTGGTGAGAGCACTGTGCATGGAAAGGAGAAGGGTCACCATGGCAAACTTTTCTCCGGGTGGTGCCATGTGTGACATGGAAACACAGGATGTGGAGCTGTGTTTCTTGGGGGGTCTGTGGCACAGGAGAGACTCCTGTCGCCCTCCAAGGGCTGAGTATTGATTGTCTGGAGGGTGGAAACCTGATTTGGGTCCAGATTGTGTCTCACTGTGGTTTGTTGGAGTTGGGTGGTGGGAAGAGGAATGTTGTGCAAGGTTTTCATTGTGATCTTTGTGTGTGTTTTTTCCCCCCTTTTTATTCCTTTTATAGTAGTAGCTTAATGAAGTTTTCTTTCTGTTATTAAGCTTGGGCCTGCTTTGCTCTGTTCTCGATTTAATTTCACAGCATTCAATTGAGAGATTGCATTTTCATGGGGGCACTGGCATTGTGCCAGTGTCAAACCATGACATTTTATGCTAACCTGAATAAGAATGTGGCATAATAATGAAGAAGTAGGAGATTGGGGGAATTAACATAATTGGCAATATTATTTTTTCTGTATCTACACATATGAATGTGTAATGATGCTGGAGAATGTTATGCAAAATATTTCTGTTTTGTGCTAGTTATAGTTCAAGAGCCCACAGATGGTGAGGGGTGGAGATATTTTGAGATACCCAGAAAAGAAGCTCACTTAACATTTTAAATCTAGCCTCTAAGTACTTTCTCTGATGTTTTGTAATTGCTTTGATAAGGTAAATAGCAAAGTTTCTCTATTTTTATTATATGAAATTCAGTTTTATGCCACTAGTCTGCTAAGATGACATTTCGTCACAAATGGTAGAATCCTTGATAAAGACTAAAAAAAGAAGTTGCCACCTTCAGAAAATGTTCATTCTATCAGGTGAAGGTGATGACTCATAGTTTATTTTTTTTCTCTGAGGTAGGAAGAGAATAAATGTGTATGGCATCCTTCTATCTGCATCTACATATATCTACTCATATATAGTCAGCCTGTTGAACTAGAAAAACAGAGAACAGTTCATAAAAAGGAACAGTTCAGGATGAATTACAAAGCCAGCTATGTCTCAGACAGCTGCAGTCCAGGTATTTAATTTTTTTTCTTGAGGTTTAAAAACATAAAATTGAAAGGAAGATGGAAATACTTGTAAATAACTGTAAACCAAGTAATATTTGAGAAGGAAAAATAAATTTGCAGTTGTGACTTGCTTCAGACACTCTGTCAGGTTGCACATTACCTTGTTTACTTTCTGCCAGATGACAGTGGGTGTTGGATCTCCTGACACAGGAACATCCAATCTCAGTTTGTTCCCAGCCACCACGACAATCGTGTCAGGGGATTGGCCCAGACAGTCAAGGTGGATCTTAGGGGGTTCTATAGTAAAAATGGAGAACAAAAGTTTCAAATATAGTTTGAGTAATCTGAATGAAACATAATAATAAAAAAAGAATATTCATGCATTAAAATAAAAATGAAAAAAATATACTGCTCACTTTGCTGTTGAAAACATTTTTTACTTGCATATAAATAGTGATTGCTGTTCTTACCTTCTCTTGGTACAAAATCTATCTTGACCTCTGAGAGGGAAAGGAAAGAGGAGACATGGAAGGAGAAATAGATCAGAAAACAGATTTTACATAGTATCTGCACAAACAAAGTAATTTAAAAGCTGACTGAAACTTCATAAGGCACATTAATCAGCAGATTTATACAATAAATTAACAAACAGGCTCTGTAAACCCATGTGGTAATGGTAATGCAAAATAACAGGGAAAAGCAATGTGCCTACACTGAGGTATCAGTAAAGAGATCAGCATTCTCTTCCCTGGTATAACCATGATTAATGTCACCATTTTATCCCTGTGGGATTCCCATTACACATTCTAAAATAACTCACCCAAGAACTGAAGCTTGGCAGAAAGGTTATAAGCAAATCCTTGTGGAATGAAGGAATAATCAGCCTCGTCCTCTGGTGTTACATCCTCAATAATTAGCTTATGGATTCTGGAAATATGAACAAATATATTGCACTCCCTTACCTTGCGTCCCCAGAAGAAGCAGGGCTATGTCAAGAGACAAGGTGCAGGCTATAGGATACTAACAGAAATTATTATTCTTCCCTTGCCATGACACATGTCAACAACCACCAGGGCTGTAGATTGCTCTGCTCTCAATATTAAAGCCAATCCATATCAGTACATTGTCTATGAATGGAATTTTTTGTCAAGGTGGATTGTTTGAAGAGAGGAATCAGTTCCCTTGCTCTAGTCCAGTCCTTTGCCATCACAAGGGCAGTTGTAACACTGCTGACTGGTTTCATTTGATCTGATTGTGAGACAGTAACTCTGACTCAGCAAATTAAAAAGTGATTCTCCATCCCTGTATTATTTTAAGTTCAAAACAGAATACAGAAAAGAATACCAGGAAAGACTTCACTTGGTATTTAATGACGAAGCTTCTTGGTCTCCATTTCCATTAGTAACTAGTGTGCTAGGAAACTTGAGCACTGAATTACGCAACTGTATATGTTAATATAAATGGTTATTTTTCTGTAGGGTTTACTCATATGTACTATCTTAACACTACTGTTAGTTTTAAAGTTATCAACTATGTGTTTTGAATACCAAAACACCATGTAATCTTAATGAAAACTAAGATTTATTTTTGCTGATATACCACTGAAGTAATATACATAAAATGGACCAACTCAGACTGCACACATAAAAAACTAGTCTGTCGCTAAATGTTGGTTGCATATGAAAAGCTTTTAAACCTTTTACCTGTTAGCTGGAGCCAGGAAAAAGTCTCCCTTTATATTCTTAACCCCTGAGATAACAATTCTTATGGATTGCACTGCAATTCCCAAGCTTGTACCTGCTTTCTGAGACAAGACTGACCTGCCAATATGGGAGATCTTTATCCTTTCGTCTGGGATCACCTCCTTTCCGTTTTTCAGCCAGATTCCTTTCACGTTTTCATCAGAAACTTCACACTTGAAGACTGCCTGGTCACGTGCCTTCACTGTCAGGTCTGCAATGCTCTGATAAACTTCCAGCTTTTTCTCTGATATTGTGAGAATAATCGATACACGCATCAAAAATCAGAATAGCTCTGTAAGTAGATGATGTGGATTTACTGAGTAGCATAGGCTGAGGAAGCTGTCTGTGGTAGGAGGAAATATGAAGGGAAATAGACAGCCTGCAGGGCTTTAACAGGACTGATAGCTAAGCACCTGTTGTTATCAGAGTATCTGTTATATCCGGCCCACAGGTCTGAGTTCTCCTTGAAGCCTTTATTATCAAACCCTATGTCCCTTATTGCATCTCCCTTTTCCCTGTCAGGGGAATTAGCTACCACTCTGCACTATCTGGAGAAGGTTACCTTCAGCCTGCTCTCATTTTTCAGCTTCTCTGGTTCTGGGATATTGTGCCTACCTTGCACAATCAGTTCAGCAACTGATACCCCACCATTGGTCTTCACAGTGTAGTGTCCACTGTCCTCCTTGGTTGACTCATTAATAATGAGATATTGTTTTTTTCCATCTTTCTTGAATCGGTATTTAAATGTTTCTTCTCGTGTCAGTTCAATTCCATCCTTTTCCCTGAAATTCCAAACAGTGTTGAGTCATTTTTGTTATGGCTGAAAGAGGAGAGTGAGGCACAGCTCAATGTTACTAGGGATTGGAAGATACCAGGTGAACCCAATCTTTGTAGCATTTCAAGTTGGCAAAAAAGGGATTGTTGCACAAATGTCAGTGCAACCAGAATTGCACTGACATTGCCTCTGTCTTGACTGTTAATTTTCCTGAAGTATTTGACTTCTTATTCAGGAGAATTCACCACAAGTAATTATTTCATTTTTTCGTTACTTCATTTATATTCTATAGATAAATATGAAAGTATGTTAAATGCTATAGGAGATAAAGTGTTGAAAACACACTTCACCAACAGGGAATTTACTGTCTTTAAAACAGCCATAAAGTAAATGGGACTTGATGGGATATTAGTTAAAAGTCTTAATTTTCCTGATGTGTTTTAATTGTTATAAATCCATGATTTGTGGGCATCAGCAAAAGGAGAAAATTTTAGGATGTATTTCAAATGAATGTGTATTTTGGATTTTGTGGCTCTTTCCATTCAAGTATGCCACAGTATACTTAAGACTTTACTAAATTAAGCTTCACCATCTAGCCCAGGAGGAAATTTAATTATTGTAATTTCCAGTCATCATGAAGGGAAATGTACAGGGAGGACTCACGCTGTTTAATCAAGGTCACACAAAAATGCATAGGGTGTTTCAAGGGTTTCCTGTTCCTAATCATAAATAACATAAACAGCAAATACATGCAATTACTTCAATTTACTAATTTTGTAGCATTACATTTTTTGTTTTTACTTGATTATATTTTTATTTTGTTACTTGAGTACTGCTGCAGTTTGTAGATGAAAAAGGTTTTTCCTTTGGTAGTCACATGGAAAAACAAATAGAAAATATGTCTGATTTTAATAGAGTAAAAATATTATTTCTAATTTTTTGTCGTTTCCCTTATTTGTGACTTATCTGTGACCAGTGACTGAGTGACTATTCAGTTTAACAAATGAGCTTACAGAATAGCAAATGGAAATGCTACTTGGGACTCATTAAAATTCTATAGTACTAATTTCTAAGTAGATGTATGGAAGAAGACCTTTTACCTCTGTCAGAGTCTGCTAAAGTAAATCACAAGATCGAAACTTTAAGCAGAGACAAGGAAATTACAACTTGTGATTTAGATGTTCCTGATGCACCTACAGGTGCCTCATGGCTGTTTGTTACAGCAGAGCTCTCTGGAACTCAGAGCTGCTTTAGTGAGGGACTGGCCTCCCAGGTCACAGAACAGCGCTAGTAAGGGAGGAAGCAGAGGATGCCTTCAACAACCACTTGAAACACAGCACTTAGTATTATTGTCAGGATAATGTTTCCTTTTCTTTCCTCTTCATTCCTCTTCAGACAAGAGTCTGAGACAACGTGTAAGATGATCTCCTAAGGCTGGTGTTGTGATTCATGCAAATTAGTTCTGGAACAAGTGCCACAATTCATTACAGAAACATTTGATGAATCACTGAGAATTGACTTTAATCCCAAAGTTCAACATGCTGCTGTCACTAAATGCAAAGCCAAGCACACACTGTGGCTAGACTTTTGGAGCTGAACTTTTAAATTTATTTTTTCAAGGTCTATTTTGATACATGGCTTATGAAAAGTACCTGAATGTTCTATTCACCCATTGGTAAGAAAGAGTTCTCTTGAGATCTTGACTAAATAATGAAAATAGTCTTTTTGTAGTGATTAGTGTCTTAAATCCCTTGGAGGGGAATACTGTCTTTAACTGGTGTTTGTTTTACTGACTAGCACATTGCTGATCCTGTGGATGAGCAGAGAGTTTGCAGAGGGATGTAGTGACAAATAGAGACTGTAAACATCAAAACAGAACTCCAGATAGCATTTGTCTTAAAATAATACACTGCTGCTGTGAAAAGCAGAAAAGCTATATAAGGTAATATTACAGGCCTTCCTTTGACAATTGGAACTATAAAATAGAAGAATCTGTTGATGTTAAAGTGTAAGTGAAGCATTATATAGAATCATAGAAATGTTGGTTTACAGAACACCATAGGACATTGGCCCAGCCTCACATTTGAAGCAGAACTAGTTCAGTAATAGGTAGATCAGCTGTGGTTTAGTCTTTCCAAGTCCCAAACATCTGCAAGATCAAATATCTGTTCTCAACTTCATCACTCCATTCCTCTTTGTCTGGAAATGCACTCCTATTTCCTGTTTGGATTCTGAGGATTAATTGGTTGATGTCTTCTGAGATATCACTGATGTAGGTACTATGTGATAATTGGGACACACAGATTTATTGCTATAAATATACATTACCATGGTATATTTTGATTTGGAGCTGATAAGATAGTACATCCAGCATTCAGAGATGGACAAGTTAGATCAAAACTATGCATTTTATTATACCTTTCTTTCAAGTATTATCCTATTTTCAAGACCATCTGAAGTTTAGAAAAAACCTGTTCCGTAGTACTGCAAGAGTTGTAATAATGTGAAAGCTTCCAAGAGAACATTCTTTTCTGATTGCTCTGAAGAGACCCACGTAATGAATTCTCCAAGCCCTAGTCTGGTGGCCATGCAAGTCACATAATTGCCTTTGTTCATGTGCTTGTGGTTTTATATCCTGGGTTTGAAGATTTAAGAACTATAACAGGTGTTCTGAGTTAGTGCCTGTTGCTTGGCTTAAACTGTTGATCATTTCCCTAATGTGCCATAAAACTGGAACTTTCTCCACACTGTGTTTCAAGTTTTCCCTGGACACTTTTCTCCCCAGTCGAAAATATTCCCTTTTGTTGCCAAAGAGCACTGACAGAGTGTCACATAACAAAACCAGTAAAATACAATGTGAATGTCTGACTGCTCAGTTTTCCATTGCAATGATTTGATGAGTTTCTCTGACCACTTGCTGCATTTCAGACTGAGGCAGCTGCTGGTTTGCCCTTGTCACATCAAATGCCCATCCCACAGATAACAGCTCTGCAAGATGTATGGGAGTTGTTCAAAGGCACAGGATCAAAGTGTGGCAGCTGCGCTGTGTTCTGAGAGGGACAGATCTGATTGTCCCCATCTCTTGTGACCAGGCATCTGCAGGCAGTTCCTGAACAACAGAATGCATGTCCCTGTGCTTGTGGCTTTAATAGTGTAATGCACACCCTGTACTAGCTCTTGGACTCCATTTAAATTCTCAGTTCCTTCCTTTGGGACAGCAGATCATTAGCTGGCACTTTCCAGGAATGTAATGGGCATTGTGGGAATGCTTGATAACCATGTGCCTGAAGCTGTTAACAAGCACAAGGGAATTTCATCTGGTAGAGAAATGAAGTGAGAATAGCACGCATGAGATGTGGCATATGAGCCCTGCTTGTCATGCCTGCCCAAGCAGCATGCACCTTCCAAATTCTGCTCAGCTGGAATGCCTAAGAAAACAGGATCCATGATCTAAATGTTTGTCATCTTAATCCTCACTGCATAAGCATAATGACCAGCTTTGCAGGATCACCACAGCAGATGTGTTCCCTCTGTGTCTCAAGAGACACTAACTTTTTTACCTAAGAAAAAATATTTTAGAAACACAAATGCTTCACTGCAATTGAGAAAATTTCAAAAAGTACAGCGAACTCACCACAGTATGGATCTGATTAGTCTGGGCAATACTTAGATATTACTGAAGTGTAAACACCGAGCAAGAAATTCTAGAGAAACTATAAAATATCTGTACTAAATCTGGGTTTTTGTGTCATGATTTTACTTCTCGGTTCCTCCTCAGTATTTGACATATAGGAGGAGGGACAATCTTTTAATTAAGTTCATTATGTAGAATGCATTATCCCTTTTTATTCCACACCTCCTGGTATGTTCCATGGAGGAAGATGGTTTCATTTTGGTTTGCTTTGCTTTGTTTTTTTCTTCTATTCCCTTACCATTTCACAGTCGCTCCTTCCTCAGACACTTCACACTCAAACTCCACTCTCTCTCCAACCATCACCATCTGGTCCTCCAGTGGGTGAGTTATCAGGATTGGAGGTTCTGAAAATAAAGAAAATTTTATTAAAACAGTATTCTGAAATGGTGGAGACCAGAGGTAGGTTTCACCACTCTGCTCCATAGGAAGAGTCCCTGAACAAATAAATGGTGATGCTATCTTAGAACTTAAAATTTACTATGCCAGATCACCTTATCAGAGTTTTCAATTTACATTTTTATGAATTGGAATAAAAATATATGATTAAACAGATTTCATATATATTCTAAATTTCTAAACAGGAGGAATTACTTTTCTGTACTATTTGATCTGCTTGTAGAGCTTGGGACACATGTTGGTCTTGAGCAGAATCAAATTTTTAAATAAGTTTCTAGCCCCATTGTTGAGATGCAAATAACTTTCTGAATGAGAATTAATGATAACTATCATTGTTCTGCTTTCCTGATTAATGTCAGGCAAATTTTTCCTCAATTTAACTGTAAGAAAAATACTGACTTCAATAGATCTTAGAATATGTTAATATGTTTTCAAATTTCCTTTCCTGTAAGATAAATTTGAGAGTAGATGAGAGAATGTCAATACTAAATGTTAGGGGAGGTCTATTTCCTTCTGATACCATTGCTCACCTTTTACAAATAATTCTGTGAAGCTCTTCTCATCCCCTACCACACATTCATATGCTGCATCATCAGCCAGAGAGCAGTGGTTTATAGTCAATATTCTCTTGTTCCCAACAGCCTCAAAAATATATCTGAAAAGAAAATCTAAATGTAGTTATCAGGAAAAAACCATTCTGGACCTGTCTTGTCCTGTCTGGAAGAAAAAAGATTCCTCTTTTTCTGACATCAGTGGCAAGATTTGTAAGGACTCAAGCCCAATAGCCCTGTCCTGGTACAGTGAACAGAAGCAGTGTTTGAAAAATAAGCACAGGAAATTGTGGGGAATCTTCCTCCAAGTGTGAGATGTGATCCTGTGAATGGTGTTGGATGCTGTCCTAAGATCTAGCATGACTACCATTAAAAATGACTTCAGCACAAATTCACTGGAAACTTGTTTTACATACAAGTTACACTGAGATATATCCCAGATGAGGAGAAAGCGTATTTGAGCCCTGGATATACCCATCAAGAGCAGAATATAATCTCAGGACTTACTTGCTAAGTTGGTAGATGAAGGCATCCAGTCCCACATGTAGATATATAGAGCAGAGGGAAGAAAAAAGAAAAAGTTATGACAACAGCAAACTGACCCTGAGCCATAGTACTATGTAGATCCTTTCTCTCCTATTTCTCCCAGTTTTTTCCTTTCTTTCTCAGAAAAGCTAGATTTTTCACTTTGTCAAAGCTGTAGCTCCTTCCTTTTTGAAATTCTCATATTTCTAGTTTACCTGCCGCTCACTTGGATCTCCTGTCCATTCTTCAGCCATTTCACATCAGCATCTGGATTGGCAACTTCAACCATTAATTTAATCTTTTGCCCCTTGTCTACTTGGTAAGCTGGATCCAGTTTCTTGAGGAATGCTATGATAAAGAATGATTAAAAAAAACCTTATCATTTATATATATATTTTTTTTCATGCTGGGTCATGAAACAAATCTTTATTCCCTTTCATGTTGTTTACCATCATCTTTAATGTTCCCCAATTTCTGCATCCCTGTTTGAATTTTTACCCTGTCTGTTCTTCATTCTGTACCATTTTTCCTTAATGTAGGATGACAAGCATGTGTTGCAAACCAAAATAAGCAAAGTAGAATACTCTAAATAAGATGTGAATATGTATTCCAACACATCCTAAACAGAGTTACATCTGCACATGCAGGAAAATTACACTTGGTCTTCTCAGTACTGATGAATGAAGGCTGTTGCCTCCTCTGTTTCAGACTTTTTAAGAAGTCAGTTACAATTAGGCAATTAATACTTTGCCGGATTGGAAAAGGTTTGAGAATTCCAAGGGTATCATACCAATGAAAAATAAATTGTTTAAATATGTCATTGTTGCCTGACAACTTGGGTGGGGGGCAAGTAGGGGATGTTGTTTTATGTTCAGGGAACTATAAGGGGCCAAGCTTGTGGAGCTGGTGAAGTGAGCATGTTCAGTATGTCCAGAGTTCAGAGCAAGGTATCTCAGAATATTGGCATAGCTGCAATCTTTGGTAATCAGTATTTCATATGTAAAGCTGGGTAATAGCTGGAACAGGAAATTACTATTTCTCATGATCTTGTATCTCCTGCTGTAAAGAAGACATGAACACTATATTTGGAAGAAAAGCATCTCACCAACCTGTGCTTTTTTTCTCTTCCTTCTTTATGCGTTTGAGGCGTTTCAGCATCCCACGCAAATCTGTGATACCATACTGGAAAGCAATTTTCTCGTATTCTGTAGGAGGAGCTTTCCTCAGGATATCCCAGACATCAACATCAGATTGTGATTCAGATTTTCCTTCACCTCTGCAGAAAGGGATTAGAGTCTCTGAGTGCTGCTATTACGAGTATTTAAAGAAAGCTATAGGGTTGGCAGCTACATATTGTCTTGATGAAGCCATTTCTTAAAAAAATAATTAACAGTCTAGCTTTTTACTATAGTATTAGATAAAATAATGAAAAAAAACCTGGTGACTTGTTTTGATTTTATTTTTATATAGTGATTAAAATTGAATTCTGTCCTGAAGGGTTTATTTATAACAACCAAAACTAATACATTTTAACTTCCTTTAATGATGGGTAATGGAAACATAAGGAAACTTATTTTCTTGTGATGGTCAATAACAAAACATGGAAAACAGCAAAGCAAGGAACTAAATTGATATGCTGGCAACATCTTAGAAAAAAGGTGCTTGGTTTATGTAGGTAGAAGACATATCCTCTTCTACTCAGGACAATTTTTATCTTCACTGAAAAGAATCACAGGTTATTAAGACATTTATTATCTGTTGTGAAGGAAATTGTTGTCTGTAGTAATCTATAAAGCATAAAGAGACTGGTGAGTAGTGGCAAACAAGACAGTATTTACAATGAACTGCTTATTTATATTTTAGCTAAAGAATTAGTGACAATGAAAGAATTAATGTTTGGTTTAGTAAAACTAAGGGAAAATTTTGCTGTCTGGCTTTGGGAGAAGTGTTCCTTTTTATCTGCCATCATATCTTTGTTTGAAAGATCATAAATAGAAAAGGAAATTGGTATGACCTTACCGGTTGGAAGGGCGCAGGAAGCTGCTGTACTCCAGAAGGACGCAGAAACCGTATGGGAAAACACGCAGCATCCCAACGGGCAAGAAAAAGGGCAGCATGTGTTAGTACAAAAGAGCCATGAATCTCATCTTCACCCTTAGCAGAACATGCCTGTGCTTCAGTAGTAGGGAGATGAAGGAATTCATGCAAATGCTCTGAAATGGGCTTGAGGGAAATGCTGATCCATACTGAAATCAAACTCACTCCCACACTTTGCTTATACAGTTCCGCTGTGGGATTTATATGCTGAGTGCAAGCACTTCTGCTTATTCCTACTTATTGCTGATCACTTTCCAGGGAAACAAATAACTCTACTTCCCCCTGCCATCATGGCATTTTTGCCTGTCATAGTTTGCATTTTGGTAAATAGAGAAATGATGGAAGAAGTAACATTTTAGTGAAAAATTCTTAGGAGAAAGAACTTTCTGTGGCTGTTGTTTCTGATTGCCACCAGCACCAAGCAGATTCTGATGCAGTAGAACACACCCTAATAATGAAATCATGTTCAGTGGTAAACCCCAACAAGAAGACAAGTTATGCAACAGGTGATGCAGAGAAAAGTGGAATGTTATTGGGTTTATTTCCTTTTTTTGCAGGAAAATAACAGTCTAATTTATTTGTGATAAATACTGCTACTTAATAGTACTACTGTAGTCAATCCAGACAGCAGATATAACCAAACATTTCTGGTACTCCTTTTATTGCCAAAAAAGTGCCTGCTTGCAATAGGACCACTGTCTTTAATAAAGAAAGCAAGCAAGAGAAGAGGATTTCAGCTCACTGAGACTGAGCTGAAATCTGGTAAGCAATATCTCATATTGTCAAAGTGCTTTAGCACTCACTAAGCCCGAAGCCCTCACCAGCACTCACTGAATTGATAGGAGGAGCTGAAGTTTGGAGTGCCTACGATAACAGCAGCATACTGGGTATTTGCTTTGCCATAACACTGCATCAATATCACCACAAAATTTTACCAAGGTTCCTCTTCTATACACCTATCATTTAGTTTAAGGCTGCTACAAATAGCTTTTAGTTTTGCTTAGCAGGAGATAGGAAAACTGAACTGATTTGCCACATAGGTGAAGATTTTTTTTTTTACATAAGCAGTTATTGGGCTCGTTGCCCTGATCATGTCAAGGAGTGGCTTTCAAATATTTCTAAATACATGAATATTAAAATAGATATATAAGTACTAAATACTAAGTACTATATAAAAGTAAAGGTATAAAATATTTCTAATAAGTATTTATTATTTCTACTATTACAGTCAAACTTCTGTGGAGAAACTGTATCTAAAAAGTATAAAATCATAGGAAATAAGAAAGACTTAAGAAATTAAAATATTTTCATCTTCCTTAAGACATTACATAAATATTGGTAGTTTATCTGCCTACTTACAGGCTTGTCTGTATATACAGACTTTATATGTGAAAATTTACAGGTAGGACTATTCATGGAGATTTCAGAAATGTTTTGTGTGAGTTATTTCTGAGTACATAATGAGAAAAATCTTCCAATTTCAAAGGAGTTCCTAAGGAATCTAATATCTTTCACTATCAAGAAGACCTCACTAGTTTTTGCTTTAGCTTTTACATTACTCAGTGTCATCCTATTGTTTTATCTTGAAATACTGTTCTGGTGTATGTAATATAAGAAGTTTGAACATAGGAAAGAATATAGTCTCTTACTAGTAAATACTAATTTTTTTTAAATTAAAATAAAAGACTTTTGAGTTTCATGCAAAATGGGACTAAAAGCTAGAGGTTGTGATTTCTGTTTAACAGAGTTCTGAAAATGGAAAGAAGAAAATGTTTGCCTTTGAGCAAAGTTTTCCCATCCCAGCACTCCTTTTCACTATTTTGCATTTGTTGAAATATTCTCTTTGATCCCAGAAAGACACAGAGTTTGTCCAGAGAAGCTGTACTTCTCCACTACCAAAAGAAACTAAGCAGTGTATGAAAAGTAATAGAGCACTTGGACTCATGAGGTTTCTCCCACTCCTCCGTTCTTCTCCCTGGTGCTGGGGATCCTTATTCACAGAGATCACCTCATAGGTTAGCTATGCTCTTGGGGGCATCAAGATGCAGCTCAGTGAACCTGCTGTAAATGGAATATGCAGCTGATATGTTTTAAACATATGTGGAGGGGTTAAAAATAGTTTTGTACATCCCAGAAATGGTTCCTTCCTATCCAGTTACTGTCAACTGATTGGACTCTGTCAGCTGTCACCTCCTTCAAGGTCTCTGCTCACTATCCCATTTAATAGTCCTGTGACAGCTGTTCCCTTCCTCTTCCCAATGACCTCTCCTTGGCCCATGACATCTGTATGTCAACACCAGTTAATTAAATTACAGTGATAGGAGATACAGTGTTAAATGAAGCTCTTTATTATAGTGAAGTTATTTATTATAGAATGATCATTACCTGTGGATTGAGGGACACTTGTAAAATGGTGTAAGAAAGCAGAAATTGTAAAAGAATAATTATCTATTCTGTTTGAATCTGCAGAGCTCTTGAGAGTTCCCCAGCATGAGATCCCTTTTCCTGTTCTATTTCAATGAAGAATTATTTCATTACATTATGAGATTTTATGCCTATCTGTTCTCATTAATATAAGTGGTCTTCAACCTGAGGTGTGCAAAGCCTAAAGAGTCCACGAATTACTTCTGAAGTGGCTGTGAAAAACAACTAGGAGCAGTGAATTTATGTTCTTAAATTCACTAGGCAGAGATTTGTAATTCAAGAAATGGCAGAAACACTGTTAAAAAGCAGTGAAATTGATAAGCTTCTTTTAATAAATTATATTTGTAGCCTAACAAATGATAGTTAAATCAATAAATTTAACATTTCTGTAAATACTTAAGACTGTTACTGCTGTTTTGAGTTTGATTACTGCTCACATCTAATTATGAGAGCAAAAGAGAAAGGCACAAGGAGAGGGGCTCTTAGTACTCAGCACCTCATTCCAGCTGAAGATCCTGTATGCAATTATGCAAATATTTTCATGCTTGTTTTCATTTATTTAAAATTTGATAAAGAAGATAAGCTATTGTTTTATGCCTTACATCTTCTATGGAAACTAGAGACTGCTTATAACAATTTGGGTTCATGCTGGAACAAGAAACTTAGATATCAATGTCAGTTATAGAAAGTTTGATAGGTGTCTTTTCTGTCTGATCTGTCTGTCCCCCTGAAGTGTTCTGCTTTTGGTGCTACTGCCAAGCCAGGATTCACCCATGGACAGATGCCCTGCATGGAGTGTAACACAGGGGTTTGTGCACATGTGGCCTTGTTTGCCCCACTGAAGTTTGAGTGAATTAGCCTGAGGCTGTTGTGGCTTTATTGCTTTCTGCAGGGAGTTACTTCACATGTCAGCATGATCCTGTGATCTTTGTGAGGATAAAGCAGTTTTTATAAATAGTGATACCACTGCCTGAGCAGAGAGTGAACACAGATTCACAACACTCATCCAAGTAGTTGATTGTGGAAACTTAAACTAAGAAAGTTTAGACTTGCAAAACATGAATCTAAGTGACAAGTTTTTATAGTAGTTTCAGGTGCTGGAAAGACAAACTGAGTGACCAGGGTCAGTGAACAGAAAGAAGCAAGCAAAACTTAATCACCTATTCGATAGGCAACAATATTATGCAAATGATTTTTCTGATTCTAAATACTTTGACAACAGGAATACAAAACAGCAGGTTATTGAGAAAATCTGGAAATTCAAGGAAATTTTAGAACTGGTTGTATGAACAAAAGTAATGGTAAAAGCCAAAGGACATTCAGAGACATACATTGATCGTATGAAATTGTCTTAATTTTAACCTTAGAATAGTTTAAAAGAATTTCTGTCTCAGAAATGAGCAGTCAACAATTGTCTTTTGCACTATTTTTTCCATGTTCTACACGTAAAGACGACAAAGATGCATGCATTATTCCAAACCAAAGGGTTCTTATATTCAGTCTGACCCATGCATTTATAATACAATTAAATAGAAAGCTTACTCTCTGTTGGCAACAGTGGAATCCAAAACATTCAGATTAAGAGTTTGGTAAAAAGAGAAGAGCATAAGTAAACAGGTTATGAAAACAGATACAACAAAGAAAGATGAGAATTAGAGAAGAAATTACAAGAAAAAGAAAAGTGAAAGTAAAAGTAACAGAAAGAAATGCCAATTACAGTTGGAAGAGTAAAACATATTTGTTATATTTATGCAAAATAGGATATCTATATCATAGTTGAACTGTGTAATAGCTACATTTAGGTATCTAATAAAAAATCTTGGTTCTTAATAAGGCAGCATTATAAATAGGTATTTTAATGCCCGCCCTTGCTCCCATGAAAAGGGTTGCTGGAAACCTGAGTCCAAGCCTTTTCTATCTTGGGAAAGATAATTTCTTTTCTTTTTTTCTCCTATATAAACCTAGCAGAAATGCAGCAAATGCTGTGTATTTCAGGAAGTAACCATAATTGCCTATAATGCTTTTTCCATTTAGAGCTGCTTTAGGAAAATGACAAGAATTCTGAGTTTGTGAAACTTCCACTTATTCCAGTTCTGTTGTTTCAGAGTCATTCAACAGAAGCTTTATTTCTCTAGGTTTATGGATTTTTTTTACTCACCTTTTTTTCAGTAGAGAGCTGAAATTAAACTCTGCCCCATCATCGTGTCCCTCGGTACTGTACAGTAATAGAAAAGCCATAATTAGTTTCAGAAGGAAAAGGGAATAGCTTGTGAGACTATAACATTATACAGATGACATATTTTTGTAGAGAAGTAGTAGATGGGTTTATAATGAATTAGAATGTGCATTGACATGGAAGGTGACTTAAGTAGGCTCTGTGTTCATATTAATTTGCATTTAGGTTTAAAAATAAATGTAATGAAGTTGTATTTTTTCTGTGCTGACTGAGCATGAAGTTATACAGGTTATTAATTTGGTCATCATATTGATTTGGAATGTATTCATTATCATCTGTAATAGGTGTTGCAGAAGCTTCCTCCTTTTCTCTGTCTTTTAGGAATGTGGATATTGCTTACAGTTGGGGCACTATTAATCAAGATTTGTGGAATGCCTCACAATCTAAAATCACTGGTTTTACCCTTAGTATTATCCCAGCTGTAATTGTTTCTTGAGGTTCATTGTGTTACCAGGATTCATTACACTGGAAAGAAAGGTGTCGCATCATTGGTGTTTGGGAGAGTTGAAGGAGGAGTCCTGTGATCTGGCTTTCAGCCTGAAATGAGGTTCAATAGGCCTTTGTTCAACAAGCATCATGACAAGCAATGTGATGAGATGGTCTGAGAAAACAAGAAGCACCAGGCAGGAGCTTTTTGAGTGTAGTTCCACCTGTTGCATATGGTAAACTCAGATGGAATGCACAATGTTATTTTTGGTGTTCTGAATCCAGTAGGTTTTAGCTGTGCTTCTGATAATTTGTAATATTGACCTACTCTGGAAATAGCATAAAGTCACTACAATCTCTTCTTCAGATTTAATTCCTAAAAAAAAGGTCATCTTTGTATTCAGATGGGATTTAGAAAGCCCAAATGTATTTTCTTTATCTCAACCAGTCTACTATCATCAATGGCCAGCTGCTCTTTAGCATCTCTGCTGTCTTGAGTGCAAGAATCTGGTGATTACATCTCACAGCATTCATATTCTTCCAGAAGCAACACCTTGCATTTAATTCTTGTTTCATAAGCAGAATTTTTTCTTTCCAGCTGTACTGGTGGTAGTTGTAGACCATAATGTTGCTTCTGTCCACACACAGTCCTAATTGCCTCAGAAAAAAACAGTCTGTCTATAGAATGTAAATCAAAGTGTTGGGAAAACTCAGTATTGCAGGAACAAGAATTTTTAGAAGAAAACAGCCTAAACAAAAAAATGATGAGCATTTTAAAAGTACTGTTAAAAAATAAAACAGAAACAAGTGCCAAGCTTCTTGTGCTGCTGGACAATATAAGGTTAAACAACAATTTAGAGTCTGTGTAATTTGAAATATGCTGTGAGAAGAGATCTTTTCTTTAAGAAAATGCTGTTTTCACATATTTGGTTCCTTTCAGAATAGTACAGTACTGGAAAGGATAATTGACTGGGCATAAGGCTCAAACAGAGAAGTGTAGTTTTGGCCTTACTTTCACAAGAATTTGCATATTTGCAGGCATAAAATGTACATAAAAATAACTATGGTAATCAGAAATTTGGAAAGGATTTTCTGTGATCGTATATTCAGTAAATCAGATCTACAGCTGGGAGAATAACTATTCACCTTATTGTTTCACAAGTGGTAGTTAAAGTTTCAGGAAAGACCAGCAATCAAGGTTTAGCTTTTTGAAGAATAAGACTAGTAATTGCTTTAACATGCATATAGTTAAGTCTAATCTCAGAATTCCTGTTTTTGCTATAGTAGAAAACATTAGGAGCAAAAGGCATAAAGTGAAAAATTTAATGATAATATGATGAGTGTGCCAAGAAACAACATTTTTTAAGTTGTGTGTTGGTACATTTCTGTGAGCAACAGCAATTTTAGCCAAAATGTGCTCAGTAGATAGGAAAGCACGTAATACAGAGGGCAGACATGCATATAATTTAAAGTTACATTTTTCTTCTGACAAGGGTGAGAAGATGCCACTTGCCAAACACATGCATGTTCTCTAGATGAATCTGCCTCTCACTGATCTACCAAGCTACTCTTTTCTTTATCTGTTTTTATCTATCCTTTTATATTCTTATTTTTTTAATTTTTTTTGTCTTACTTTTTATTTGTATGTATAAATACTACACATTATAAACAGTGATCTCTTTGAAATTTAAACTTCATCTTAATTCTGTGGGGTTGTTTTTTTCTTTTCCTAAGCAGAGAGAGACAGTTCATTGTAAGACTTAAGTTTGTCTGCTGACACAGTCAGTGACTACCTGAGAAAGGCTGAAGTCATCCGTCTCCCCCCTCCTGCTAGGCTCCTGAGTGAGGGTATCAAAGACACAGCTTCAGATTTAAACAGTTCCATTCAAAATCTGGCTTCATTCTTACAAGAGAAGCTGCCAATCTGAATAGCCTGAAGCTGCTCACACTGCACTCCCTTTGAACTGATTTAGAATTATTTTAATTGTGCTGACAAGAAGAGAAACTCTCCTTTCACTGCAGTGAAATAACACAATGCAGCTATGCACTGAGCGGCCACTATTTTACAGTGAGGCTGGTGAGCTATCTACAGATGGACTTAACTGTAGATAAATTCTGCTAGCCTTGTTTAATTCTTTGGGATAAATGTTAGAAAAATTCTCATATAAAAATGGGACTTAGAGAGGTACTCAAAGAGCTGCCACAGATGATTTGTGTCCTATAGAAAAATAGATGTCAGAATATTCTTGGTCTACTTTTCAAAAATACATATAAAAACTAAAATAGAAACTTATTTATTATTACATGAAGGAAAAAGAGAGCACATATTAATGTCTAACACTAAAAAAAAATCCAACCAATTTTGTGAATCTTACTAATAGAAGGGAACATTATTCTATTAAGAGAGATATCAGTTCAGAAAGTATTAAAGATGGGGGGAGTCTGGCCTTTTGAACACCAGTCTTTAATATCTAAGACTACCTGAGTTTTCACCACTCACAATATCATTGTCTTCATTCAACTAAAATAGATATATGACATGAAAACAGATACAATCAAAATGCTTGCAGGAATGTTACCAGTTATACAGTCCTTACAGGGCTCACACTGAACTCCACCCTCCTTGTTTAGCAAATGTTTGTACTAAAGTACATGTAATTCCTCAAGCCAGACAAAGTCAGGACCAACACCCCACAGTATCTTTTCCATCTCTATTGGTCTATATCTGGAGTGCTCTTTACAGGCCTGGAGAAAAGGTGCTGCAGTTCTTGTTACAATTGTACACATTATGGATTGCCTAATTGAAGGCAAACATGATTACTACACTAGTACAAACTCTCTTAGGTGATTTCCAGGAGTTTTATAGTATTTTAATAGTAGAAATATTTTCTTAGTAGACATCTGTATCTTTGTGTTTGTTTGTACAACAGCTTTGCTTTTAGCTAGTTTAATCTGGGAAAGTAATGAATTCCACAAGGATGTGCAACCTGATCTAGGCAGGTTTCTGCTGTGCATACTCACGTGCGGCGGAAGGCAGCTCGAATGTCCAAGTCTCCACTTACAGGTGCTTCTGATGTGACAAAAAGTAACAAAGGAAAATGGGAAAGCAAGTCAACAAAATGCAAAAGTACACTGCTATTTCTAAAGTTTTGCTTTGCCGGCATTTTTAGAAATAAATTCTTATATTGTTAATTGTGATTAATTGCATACTGAAAGATTAACACATCACCTTTAAACATGTAGCCTTCACTAACTAGCTTTCAACATCCAGTGTTTTTTTTGATAACTTTTTTCTGTCTCATGTTTCATAATAACCTGGAGCCTGATGAACTATCTTATCTCTTGTCAATTCTCCTGCTACAAAATTTTAATTTCAATGGGGTCTTCACAGAGGATTTAAACCCTAATGAGAATATGACTGGACATAAACTGAATACTATTATTAATAATAAATTATAATCTATCCTCTGACAGCACAGGTAAATTCCTGGAACTATGTAGAGAGGTACAGAAACTTAATTAAGGATGTTTTATAGAGAGAATTTTATTACATTATTGATATAAATTGGTGTGCTGCTGCTGCTGCTAGGAGAAAAACTGTTCTCAGTTGCTGCTTCTAAGTCTTATGAATTCCTATCTAGTGAAACTATAAAAATTAACACTGCTGATCAAGTAACATAATGAACTTTTATCTTTACATTAGGTTCACTGGTAGCTGGACACCAGTTAATGTTGCAGATCCTTCAACAGAATTGCTGAAACTAGAAATGGTCCAAACATCCAGCTCTTTCAGGTCTCTTATGCTTATACTCTTTTACTTAAACTTTTCCACACTCAAGGCAAATTGATGTTGAACTGTACTTCCTTTTCAATTTATAAACTTTTTAGTATAGCACTTGTGAGGGTGGCACCATGCGTTAAGTAAAATGAGTCATCTGCTCTTAAAGCAATTTTAAGAGACAATTTATATATCTTCCTTTATATAGTAAGGAAAAATGAATTGACAATAGTGTCACACATCTAAATCTATTTTTTTTTTAAATATCCATTTTTTGTACTGAACTTTTGCCAAAATAAGAATGAACTTTCTTCTATTCTAGTGGAATTAAACATCATGAAAGAATGAATCTGAAACCATAATAAAGCCAGAGAAAAGGTGGGCAGTTTTGCATCTTTGAGTGTGCTTTCTTTAAAAGCATCACAGTTCTGACTAGAGTGACAACCAAGTGGTATTTCTAATGATGCCAATCTCATTCTCCTCTCTGGATCTTCAGGTCTATATTTCAGGTCCATGCTTGTCTAGTAACCACTATGTACCAGAAAGAATTGTTGGTGGACAGGAAAAAAATACAGGGGCAGAAAGATTAAAAAAAAATAGATGGAATGAATTCACCTTACCATTGACTGTCAGGCTGAAATTAGAGCTATCAAACTTGTCCTTGGTGGACACCTCACATCTGTACCCTCCTGCAAAAGTCATGTTTGCTTCTATTATTTCCATTTCAAAGGTGTACACCTAGAAGAGACACCAGTGATACAATAATTAAGTTAGAAAATGAAATGGTGAAAGAGAAGGAATATATGGACAGAAATAGACAAAAGAAGAATTATGTCTTTGTGTCCTTTTAGAACTAAGAATCTGGCAAGTGTCCAACTCATTACTGTAACAAAAAATTACCTATAAGCCCCAATTCAGTAGAAACAGCTGAAGACTGCTGTCAGTACAGGTATTCCTGAGGACACAAAGGTGCATTAGCAAACTACGCTGGGACATACACTAATTGCATGTGCATTGGAAACAGGAATAAAGCTTTCACCAAGCAGTTTTAGCCTCTTCCCAGAACGTATGCAGAACGTGCCAGAATTCAGCAAAAGGAGTGGCTAATGTGAGCGAGCCTGTCCAGTTCCATCCAGGAGAGGGTGGTAGTGGCTCATGTACCACGGAGGAAGCAACGTCGCGGTACAGACTCATTCCTGCTCAGGTGCCTTTGGACAAATTTCTGGTAAAAAATGGGTCTTACTCAGCTACATAAAACAGTCTAGACAGTCCAAGAGAGCAACGAATTCCAGCACCAATAGCAGAATGATTGACTTATTAAGACCAAGATAGACGATGCTTAAATAGCTGTCTAATTGTTTTCTCCAAGTTTCTGGAGAGGAAGATGAAGGGAATCCTGCAGTAGAAAGTGCAAAACTACTCCCCCAGTCCTCCAGATGTTTTCTCATTTCACCATAGATAAAGTATGCAAGAGTCTGTATGTAAAGATTGTCTCTTGTCTCTGTGGTCAAAACACAGACTTCTGTGGATAAGTATAGCCCTGTGTGTTTCTTTGGGTACCTTAACATCAAAACAGTCCTATTTTAGTTTATATTTTCCTCAGATTAAAGATTAGTACCTAGAAGACTGAGAATCCTGTTCTGCCAATTGTACCTTGGTATTTCGATCATAACTGTCATGTAGCTGGAGATGTTGCCCCACTTTGCTTCCCAGGTCCATCCACTTTCCTTTGAACCATTTCACTGATGGCTTCTTCAGCAGGCTCTCACCTGCAACTTTGGCAGTGAATGTGATGTTTCCACCTTGCAGGAGAAGTAGATTAAAGTAAGATTATCAGTTACATTTATGTGTTGTATCACTGCTGTCACCCTGTACTTGGAGAAGTAATAGTCAAGCAACAGGTACAGTGTACAAACTTCACTTGACTAACATCACTCACCAACAGTAACTTCTCCATCCTGTGGTCGTGCCACAAAGAGTCCAATGGGGTCCAGAGGTTCTTCTGGTTGTGTTTCAGCAGATGAAACTGAAATAAACATCATAATTACTATTTAGATTCCTTTGCATCAAACTATATAGTGAACTAGTTAATTAATTTAAAAACTTGTCAGTAGATTTCTTCTGCCTCTGAGATTCCTTATTGTTTATGATCTGCTTTCATTTACTGTCTTTATCTCACACTAAGGAGTCCCTGTGAATATTCTTCCCTTCTGCTAATAAACCAGACTTGATGTCAATGTTAATTTTCTATTACCTTCTGTGTTTTGGCTGCTTTCTGCTGGTGGAGCAGGTGACTCTGAGGCAGCTGGGGCTGGAACAGCTTCTGCAGGAGTGACTGTCTCACTTTTTTCTGGAAATGAATGTAAGCCAAGATTAGAGAAAGTCTATTTCCTCTTTCTTTTTGAAGAAATTTTGCAAAAGAGGAGCCTTTAATATATTTTAGGAAATGCAGAGAAATTGCTGTTGTTTCCTAGAGCTTAAGGATGTGCTGAAAGCAGAAGGGGCCCACTGAAGCCGGATGATGAGGCTTTTTCTTTTGCTGAGCTCAGAAAGAACTGATGCCTGGTTTTAAAATTTCTGTAGTCTTGATGTGTAGAAACTTGTCAGGTGATGAATAATGCTATTAGTAGTTGCAAATGTCAGTAAATGAAAGTAACTACTGTCAGTTTCTAAACAGAAAAGGTAATGAAAAAATGATGTAATTATTATATTCGTAAACAGTTTTCTTATTCATGAGATTTTTTTTAATGATGCTGTTGGAATGTAATGTTCCAAAGGCTATTGTTGTGTGCAGCTTGGAAAAAGCTCTAGACACTGCTAGTAAACAATACAAAGTATTTTACAAATCCATCTGTAATATCTTCCCCTGGCTTATGGAAGTTTGTATCCTCTCAATTAAACCATGACCTCAGAGACAAATTTAGGCAAATGCATTTGGCACAATGGAGAAGACAGAATTGTCTGAAAATTGAGTAGGAGTGAGCAACTGGAGCAGATGGAGGGAGGTAGAATTTCTTGAAATAGATCAGTTGCAGCAAGATATTTTTTCTCTGTAGGTAGTGGAGCCACTTCTAAATAATAACGGGCAATCCAGTTACTCTGTAGCATTACATATTCTGCTCCACTATGCTCCATAGCATTACTTGCAAGTTTTCTGCCTATAGCAACCTCTACATGGAACTAACCTGAAAGACAATGAGGAAAATATAATGAGGACAATATGGACCAGTTTTCTTCCAGGATGAGCTAGTCAGCAGGACCATATTTCTGCATGCTCTGACAGCAGTCAAGTTGTTCTAATCCATACCAGGATTTCCCTTTACACATAATCTGTCATGTCCTGTCTTTGCATATGGAACAGGACATCTTGAATCATGTTAAACACTCCTCCATTTCTTTTCAGCTGACCAGAAGGTCTCAAAAGGTCTCATCATGTTGCTAGAACAAACAGTGATAGCAAAGAAAAGGAAGTGATATGAACAATGTGAGTTTGAGGCTTTTCACCAAGTTGAAAAGCAAAAAGTCAAATACCAGAAGTGGTAAATGGATACAATTTTAGAAGGGAAAAAGGTATCTGGAAGGTCAAAATGTATCAAAAAATGAGTGATTTCATCTATGCTAAGCATCTTCAGATGCTTTTTCATGAGAAAATTCCAGGGAATTTATATTTTTAATTTATTCCCAGGAAAAGCCTGGGAAAGTTTTTGAAACTGGTCTTTTAATGTGTACAAAGGTAGTAATAACGGGAGATACACAAACATTCAAAATATTCAAACCCCTCTTGAAATACATATTTTTGGTAGCAGGAGATTTGGGGAATGTATGAGCTTCTAGAAACATTACAGTAAGACTTGTGCTTTGTCAATTGTTACAATTTTGTATTTAAATTAAATTATTATAAGAAAATTCCAGTCCTAAGATTAGGCATCTTAGTTTAGGTCGGGGTGAGAGTTAGATTAGCTTTACTTTGCTTTGCTTTTCAGTAGTTAAGTGTAAAATCTTGACAGAATTCTAAAGGTGTACATTGACATTTCCCCTATGATCTCTTCTCTGTGGACTTCTGATACCTGGAAAGAGGTGCTTTAGCCACTGGAAATGTATTCCTCAGCTTAATATGAATTAGCAGCTTCAAATAATTGGGCAAAACAGATGTATTACTGGTAGAGAAATTTTACAGTGTTATAATAGGCTAATTTCCATGTGTTTATCTGTGAAGGTTGCATGTGGGACTGGAAATACTGATTAAACCAGAATTGCATAGGAAATTATGTACCTGGTTCCTTGATCTTGAGTTCAAATTTGACCTTGGAACTTCCAGCTATTACAGCATATGTCACATCATCTTCTTTTCCTACATTATTGATTGTCAGTGAATGCTTGTTGCCTTCTGTCTTGATGACATATTTTTCACTTTCAGTAATTTCTGTGCCAGCTCGCTGCCATTTCACCTTGATGCCAGATTTTTCTGTCTCTGCTTCAAACACAGCTGTGTTTCCGGCTGTCACCTCTGTTGTCTTTGGCTTCTTGGTAAATGCAGAAACTAAAAAAAAGAGAGAGGGCTCACTAAAATCTGTTTTGCAGTTGTGGCATATCTGGTGTAGTCAGCTGTTGTGGCTGCAGCAGCTGTCTCCTTTCTTTCCCATCTGCCCGTGCAAGTTATAAATTACAACACTTTACACAGAGAAGCCGTGGAATTATCTTTGAGTTTATCAAGTTCTGTGTCTCACTGAGATGTCGTATGTCCTCCACATTGCCATGAAATAAAGTGGAATGGATAGGAAAATCACCTCACTTTCTGTCTTCCTCTTTCTTTTTCCCCATATTGAGCTCTGATTTTTCATAAGTGAATGTTTTGGTCTATGACAAGAAAGCATGGAATATATTCTTACATATCTAGCTGTCTACATTAATTTGCCATGCACTTTCATCTAGAATTATTAATTTTGTCCTAACAGCTGCTTAGGACAGTTGTTACAGTGGACCAGGATCTGCTCTTCCACAACACTTTGTGCAGTAACCTGTGCCCTAATACACCACAAGGAATTAATGGTTCATCTTTAGTCCTTCTGTTTTGACTGATCAAGGCTTTAGTGAAAAGGAATTCACATTCCTATCATGACCCTTGTAATTCCATTCCAGCTAAAATGATATCAATTGTTTGTATTCAGAAGTTTACTTCAGCATTAAAGTTGCACTTGCCTACATGACACTCTACAACAATTAGTTTTCTAATAATTTTCAAGAAGTAGATTAAAATATTTCCTCAATGTGTCAAGAAACACTTCGGAAGCTTATAAGGAGAATTAATGACATTATTAATATATAGGCTGAACAAGTGTAAACCAAATGATGTTTTAATTCATATGGAATCGAAGTACCACAGCAGAGAGGAAACTGTAAACAAGCAAGGTATCATGATTTTGATCCATGAGTATCCTAATCTCACTCAAGATTAGGTTTTAGTAAAGTAACTTGTTTTACTATTTTCTTTAACCTGATTTATTTATTTATTTATATTTCTTCATCTTTATTTTGAATCAAGTTTTTAATTTCATGCTCATGTTTTTTGTCTTAATGAAATCTGTTATCATTTGCTAATTGCCATGAGCTATTTTCATACGTAAAAATATCAGCAATTAACATTCTGCTTCATACACTGTATGTTTTTTGTGCATTATTCTGTCATCTTTCTATTGACTCACCCCTGTATAACTACATTTTTATAAAATACTAGTAATTTTATCACATCTAATTTTATCAGTCACCTCTGTGGCAAATTGTCTACGGCCCTACTCCTCTGGCTGCCACAAGAACTCTTCCAAACAACACAACAACAGTTATAATTAGCTTTGAACTTTTAGTTCTGCTTTATTAAAATGAAAGGAACATGGCATGAACATGTTTTGAAAGGAAAAGCTTATATTAATGTTGAAACAAGTGCTTTAGTTCATGTAAATGGTATACTATTAATAATGCCATATATTATTTTTATAAAACCTCTATTTTTGTAACATGTCTTCAGACTGCATAATTTAGTTAGCCTTATTGAGTTATATCTGCAAGGATTTAATCTGATGGCCTTTAGTCTTTAGTCATAACACAATTCATGCTTCTGGCATTGTTTTGCAAGAATTTTAACCTTCTTAAGCATCAGTTAAAATATCAACTACAAACACTTTTAGAATTTAGTAAAGACTGAATTTTGCTTTTCTTCATTATATAAAAACCAAAATTACATTTTTTTCAATTTCTTTTTCTTCTCCCCCCCACACCTTTTTTATATTTCTGATGAAAACAATTTTAGTTTTCAATGAGCCTACAAAAGCCTTGACTTACCTCCTATTTTATTCTTCTGCATGCTTTCCTTCCCTGTTAAAAGTGTGGGAAATTTCCCCTGGGAGTGGAATGTTCCTGCATGCTTGTAATTGAGGCTTTTTCTAATCTGGTGCAATAGTTCTTTTAAAATATAGTGCTTTGTAGAATATAGGACTATGTACTATAGTGTCCTACAGTGGGCTGCCTGTTACCAGCTGCACACCTTTTGATACTGTACTGCACTGCTGTAAATAACACAGCAGGGCAGGGTGTGTATTGGTGCAGTGTTTCCTAAATAATTGCAGGAGAATTACTGTACACAGCAGGCTGGGCATGCAGGATTCAAAACACCTGGAAAGGTGGCCAGGCTGCTGCACAGTGGGGAGACAGGTCACTTCTGGTACCCACTCCACTACTGACTAGCTAGCTCCTTTCCCTATGATTCTACAAACAAAGCAGCAAAGAGTTTTCAGTCTTTGAGTGCTACTATCATCACTCTTCTATTTAAGCACAAAAGAATCTATAAATATATAAATTACCTAACAGCAAAGTGATTTGTAAAGGTTCCAGCCTACAGTGTCGCGGTTTCATGACACGCATACTTGGAAGTAACTCTGATCTGCTGCACACTCTGTAAAGTGATTAGATTTCTTACATTTGCTTTGTAGATGACTCAACAAGAACAAAATTATTGGTGAGAACACAGTGAGAAATCTCTACCCTACATAAGAATTCTGGCTTTAGGAAATCTAAACACATGTACAGAGGTTTATGAGTAAGACTCCGTGTATTCCCTCCTTTCCCCTTGTCCTGCCAAAAAACTCAGTTCCAGCTTAAAACAATTGTGAATATTTCTGGTAAGCACAGAATTGCAAAAGTCCAAAATCTCCCATGAGAACAAAGGCCTGCAAGGACAGTTGTTGTGTACCCACTTTTTCACTGGTAAAGGAGACTTGAGTTTTAATTGAGTCTTTTTCTAATATTTGAGATTCAGTCAGGGGCAGTAATATTCTAATATTTGAGATTCAGTCAGGGGCAGTGTCCGTAGTGGCTTCTCTATATCCAGCTGTATTCTCTTTCATCTTTCACTGCTCTTTTTGCAAAGGAAAACTAAAGATGTAGGGCTGTTGATTTTACAGGAAATTACTTTGCTGCAGAAGAGAGATTGAACAAGTATGTGAAGAGAATACAGTATTTTTCCCTTTTGGGGAAAAAAAGGGGCTGCTCAACAGGATAAAGAGTTCAGTTATTCCCCACCCCTTCATTGCTGGTGCTACTTAAGTAATGTGTAAATCCAAGCTGACCAGAGGTTTTCTTTTTCTCACGCAGTTGTACCAATCCAATTCAGGTGTTTCCTCATTAGGAATGCTCCTAAACAGCACTATCTAAAACTTCTGGTCTGTCCTGAGAACCACACTTCTGCCTGCTTTTATCAGAAACACATTCCTCATCTGACAATCTCTCTCACTTCAGTGTTTGGCTTCTACCCAGATATATCACTCTGAGTTCTATAGATCCATCCCATACTCTAAACACTCTTGAATATAACCACCACCATGAGGCAGTGGAAAACCCAGTGACTGTGACACATCTTGTGTGATGTTGTGTCAGATGCTGTCCTGTGTTTATCCAGACTCCAGGTGCCCATGCAGTTAGGCGCCATAGGGCTGGGGCAGCTGATGTCCTCTGCTGCCCACTGTGTTAACTCTGATTCCTGGGATGCTCTGACCCAGCCAGCACAGGGGGAGAGAAAGGTGACATCAGTACTGGCACACCATGGCACTTCTGGAGAGAGAGCAGAGAGCCGTGTGAGTTACCAGTGCTGATGAAGACAGAGTGTTGAAGGTGTTCTGTGTGTTTAGTGGGGATGGAATTGGTGTTGCTTTGGGGATTTAATGGAGGGAGAGAAGAGGGATGTGAAGCTAATGAAAGAAAATGAGCCTAGGGCCACTTTGTACTAACCCATTTTTCAGCACTTCACCTCTCATAACCCAGGCCTTCCTAATCACTTCTAGCTTCCATAATGCAAACACACTCACATAACTTCTGAGTAACATAAACCAGCAAATTTTACCCCAGGCAGAAGAGGAAACAGCTGTATGTGGTCTGCAGTTATCTTGCAGAAACTTTTTGGTGGTTAAGGCTGCAGCAGCCAGAACTTGCATCTTCTAAAACTCTGGAAACACCTGAAGATGTACACATCAGCCATAACACTATATATGTTACACAAATTACAGCTTAACTGGTCAGTAATAAAAACCTCTGTTTGGAGATCTGTCATCAGATTGCATTTTGAAAATTTACTAGCAGGTCTTTCAATCAGGAGGATGAAGAAAAATAAAAAACATTTGCTTTGGGCCAAATTAAACTAGAATGAAATAATTTCAGTTCTAAATCTAATTTTCTGTAGTAGTCACCTAAATAAAAGAACAAAACTAGTATTCTTCCTCATTCTGCTGCTAATTTATTAAATCTTCATACTAGCATCTTCAAGCTTTCTCCTTTACTTTCTGACCTGCTTTCAAGCAATGTCCTTCTAACATCCATCACCAAACAAGTTTATTATTATGATTCAGGTCTTTTTCATACACTCTATGCAAACCCCCAAAAATGGCTACGCTACTACCAGGGTTTCTATCTATTGTACAAATAATGTTTCCTTTACTCTCTTGTTGAAATATCTATTTACTGGGCTTTTGTTTTATGAGTGTTTTGAGGCAGAGACTGTATTCCTGTTGTCTTTGTACAGCATTAACTTGTTAGTAGGTAGCTGCTAAGTACTGTTGTATCTCTAAAAGGAATAAAAATTACTATTAGAAGCTAGAAGAGTAATTCTTATTTATTATTGTCAGAAAAAATGGAGGTAAGGTGTATATTAAAGTAATGTTCAAATTACCAAAATAATTTCATTTGCTATCAACATTCCCTAAATAATCTGGCTTAGAGTCACAAGAATCAGTTGAAAACATATTCCTGAAATATTGGAATTTCATAGTATGTGTGAACTATGTGCAATGAAAGTGAGCAAGAAATGTGTTTTCTACAAGAGTGATTTTAACTACATAGAGTGGTACAGGAGAATGTGTGTTAGATGACATTTTCAGATGATATTTCTGCCTTTCTGAAATAAAACCTGCTAAAGGTATACATTCTTGAGGATAATCTAATATATCTGGTTGATGCAGATGCTAGAAACTACAGGAAATTTGTAACGAGTGAAATTAGACAAAATAATCACGGCTGAGTTATCTTACTGCACATTCTCTCGATTTGGTGTTAACATATGTATTGGTCAATATATTTTAATAATATTACAAAAGCAGTATTAGCTTTTGGAATTCTTTAATTTGTTAAGACTTCATGTTGAAAATTGATCTTTTCTTACACTTGGCATCTAGTTTTGCTTCTATATCATTTGCTCTTCCATTGAGTTAAAAGCCAAACAGGTTAAGCCAAGTTCAGTAATGGAGCTTGTAAATTCCTTTCTGAGGAACTATATAAAGATGCTGCACATTCCTCAGTCAGGACCTAAGTGGCTTCTTGCAATTACAAGCTTAATCATTCCATGATCCAAAAGCTATTGAAAGCCTCAATCTTATCATTCCTTGCCTACTTCAGCAGCTGAGATTGCAAATTCCTGCAACATGAGCAACAGGCAAGGAATAGTTTCACTAATCAGTCACCTCTCTATGCATCCATTACACTTTCTGGAAAAGGGGGATAGTAGTGTTCAGCTTGGTTTGAATCTTAACTTACAAAATAGAAAACTATGTCTGTATGAATTTAGGGTTTTTTCTGCATTCCTGTGGTGCAAAGAAGTTTGTTGTGCTAGATACTTGCAAATGTGAAAGAATGATCTCATATTCAAACTAAAATTCTGCAGTTTACTCTTTTTTTTTTTTTTTTAATTACGGAAGCCTCTGTGTACTTACGAGTTATTTGTAAATTCTTGATGAAATTTCCTAATCAGAACTACAAAATATAGACTCCCCAATCTATAAAATATGTGAGTAAAAGCTGACAGATTTTCAGAGAAGGTGAGTAATATAGACTTCTCCTTTTTCCAGCTATAATAATGCACACACTTCCCATTAAGTCCTATTTATCTACTAAATTTGGTGTTTAAGAAGTCAACTATTTCCTCCTAATGTCAAAAATATTGTTAGGGAAATGGTTGGGGTTTGTTTAACATTTCTGAATTTTCAGAACAAAAAAATGATCAAAATTTCCAAAGATAAACTATGAAGAGTTTAAATCAAAGAGAAGAACATAAAGTTTCTGCAACAGAATCCTGCAAAAAGTGGTGATTTTCAAAATTTGATTGTTTGCTCTGACACTAAACTCTTACAGGTCTTATGCATTCTGTTGCTCTTGTGGATGGTGTAGATTTTCTAAAATGCAAAGACAATACTTTTGGCATTCTTGAAATAAGTCGTGGAGTGCTTTACCCTGAAGTATTTTAGTTGGGCAGTTGAAAGTGAAAGAATATCTACTTCACCATGCCATTTTAAGTTTAATGGTTTATTCAATGATTTTTGGTTTTCTGGTGGGAATTTTTGGACGGTTTTGTTTATTTAGTTTTTGGTTTTTTTGTTGTTTTTTTTTTTTTTTTTTTTCTTTGTTTCCTTTTATGTGTTAAAAGCCTTGTAAAAATGGCAGATATAAGCAGAATATTTCTGGTCATTCTTTGACATGAAGAAATTTCTTTTGCCTATACACCAGATGCACAAATTTCAGTAATACAGACTAGGGACTTCTTTGGACTCTTCAGTAATCTAACTATATGATGTGTGAAAGGCAGGAATTGTGATTTATCCAAGTATGAATTGCCCAGTGGTTATTTGGCCCTCCTGAGATGATGCTCAGCATTATCCCATCTTGAAATGGCTTGAACTGTATAAACAACATGAAATAGAAAACCAAAGGGATTAGTGTCTCCTGGGAGACTGAGAAGATCCTCTCTAAAAGTTGTGGGGCATGTGACTGGTTCTGTCTCGGTCAGAGTGAGTAACAAGAGCTTTTCCTCCCCCTGCTGTGATAATCCCAGTGTTTGGTCTAGCTTGCTCATAAGAACTGCGTGGGACTAGTGATGTTAGACACCTGTTAGATTTCTCTGGAGAAATAAGTTGGAATAGAATTTCTCTTCACCATTAGCCAGCAAAAGTGGGCATCTTCACAAACAGAGACACTGCCTCTCACCCACAGAGAATGAAAATATTTATTAAAAGGCAGTTAAACAATTAGAAATCAGAAGTCATAATGCCAAGGTATCACTGTCAAATTTTGCCTACTCTATTGTATTTATTTTTGTCTGCATTCACAACAATGAGACATTTTCAATAAAACCTAAAAGTTGTATGATTTAAAAGCAGAATATGAGTATGATTTTCTCATTTTTGGAGTGATTACTGAACCTTTGCAGCTTATATTTTCACGTTTATGTGTACAATTACGGGATCTAATATATATTTCTTTTTTATATACAAATCTACTTTAATTAGAAATGGTAACCTCATGAACATGAAATGATGTTATATTTGTAATACAATGGAAGGGTTGCTGACACCACTGTTGTTTTAGGGTTATCATACAGAGTGAACATAAAGAATCTTGTTGGAGTTAACCATGCTTTGGTTCTTTGCAGGTTGTAATGGGGGAGACTCTGGGTGTGTAATAGGTCTGCTTCTGGCAGTGGCTGATTTCAAATGTTTTGGTCAAATGAAGGTTCTTAGCAAGTTCTTTTGTTATTGTGACCATAGGAGATTGTCTCACTGGCCAAACTGAGAGGAGACCAATGCCTGCTCAGGCCTTTGCAAAGCACAAAGGCCATTATTAATAAATCTCCACAGCTGTCACTGGCTAACTCTGGAAACTGCACATGATTAAAAACATGTGCACCTTCTATTGCACATTCAGGTAGTGGTGATTCTGGGTGTGCACTGGCATCTATGAAGTGACAGCTCTAAAGTGGAGAATCCCAGATTTAGTACAAGTTTCTCCAGGCCTGACTATTGAATATGTTTACAATTGACAAACAATCATAAATTCAGATTTTGTCAGCTTTTTTTTCCAAACTTGTGGATGCAAAGTGCTCCTGAGATGTCTTCCTCTGCAGGTGTCCTGAAGTTAAGTGCCTCTTCCTTTTCTTCCCAGGCTCTCTTCCTCATCAAAACACCAGATCCATTGCACCTTGTACCCTGTTCTAGGCCTCCTCTATGTGGGCTGCATCTGAGTGATTCCTTATTTGAAGATTTTTAATTAAAACATTCATAAATCTGAAATACTTTTCTGGCATTTTTCTATGTGGCCCTGTGACCTTGGTTTCCTGAAAAGGGCGAGTTATCTTCTGGCTCAAGGAGAAAGAATGAAGAAGGGCAAGAGAAAAGAAATTGCATGTATTCTTCACAGTATAAATCAAAAGCCTTTTTTCCCTAGAGTTCTATTCTCAGTCATTGAAAGAAACAGAAAGAATAAACTCTGACCAGGTACTGTTTGCTTTCATTTTCACAGAGATTTCATTCACAATAAGCACCATCAATTTTTTTGGCAATATTTCTTCTACAAATTGTCAGGGGAAAAAAACCCAAACCCGAAATAAAAGCAGGAGAGGTTTGTACTATTTAACTGTCCAAGAGTCAATACAAGCCTTTACTTATTTTTTTTTCTGAGTCCTAAAGGTGACCAGAAAGGAAAGGAGAAATTAAAAGCATTTGAGAATTAAATGCATTTCACCTCTATTTCTTCCTCATCCAAAGTCTCTTGAGAAAATTCTGTGGCTGAGGTTATCAAAGCAGTTAGTGATTTCTTTTCAAGATCACTCAATATCTCTTACATTTATAACTTAATAAAATAAAATTTCCTTTTCCTATCTATTTATTTTTTTCCATTGAGACATCTCATTTCTCTAGAATACATAATCTACTCACACTTTTCCTGTCAAGCTGTTCTTAGTTTTGTCTGCCAGTTACGATCCTTACCTGTTTTCTTTACCGGCTCTGGCATCTTCACTTTGTTTCTGGTGGAGCTCCCAGCTGCATCTAGGAAGCAGGGTATGAATCACACGGGAATGTGACTGCAGGGCTTTTGAGACCCCCTAAAGAAGCACTGGATGGAAGCCCCCATGCTGCTCCTCCCCTCGATCCCCCCCGTTGTCGACTAGGCACCTTATCAGCAGCGGGACACACTTGACAGGCGACATCAGCCGGGCTAAATATAGCCAAGTTCCAGGAGCCAGGGAGCTCAGGCCACCCAGGAGTGGCTACCACGGATCTGCTGCTATAAACCAGAGCACAGTGTGATGCTGCACGCGTGTGCGGTGCATTTTCTAGCTCCAGGCATGTATTGCCATGTTTATAGCACATGCAGCAAACTAGATCTGATGGCTACATCTCCTGTGTGCTGGTACCTGCTTAGTCTAAGTGTGCATTTGCTTACGTTCTTATTACTTATTTCAGTTTTTGTTTTTATCATAATTGGGTCAGAGCTGAACAGCCCCTCACATACTGGTTTTGTTGTTTCTTTTTTTAGCTCTTCAGCCAAAGACTGTATTTGTAGAACTAACTGTGAACTTTAAGGAAAGAACTTTCTTTTGCAGAGACACTTACACAATACTGACATTTGCAGTCACAAGCAGAAAGCATGACACTACTTATATAGTTTTAGTCCTCCCTCCCTATCCACCCACTTGATCCACAGCATACGTTTCTTGATAACTAGCAAGGTTTTTTTTTCTTCTTCTTTTAAATATAATTTTTTAAATCATTCCAAGGTTCTATTTTATACCACTAGAAGTTTCAGTTTTGCTTAATCATATAAAAAAGATCTGGGGGAAAATCTCACTAGAAAATTATTCTTGTATGGCCATTTCATGCTCCGATCTTTGCTTTTTACTTATTCATATATTTAGCATATGGCAAAATAGTAACTGTGGACAATCATTCTTTTATTATCATGATGTTTTATCAATTTTGAGTTTTAAGCTTTGCTAGAAAAACTCTGGAGGCTGAACATTGAGCATATTTTAGCCACCACTAGTATTGAAAAAATAATTTAAAAAAAAAAAAGGTGTGGTTTTCATTTTTCCTCCAGCTTTACTATCTTGTAGAAAACAAATTTTAAAATTATTTCCTCTTTTGGCATGAAGTTCAGAATAGACCAGTGTGCAAGCAGCTCATCAGTCACTGTGCTCTGTGTCTGTCTTTCACATCTGACTCCCTCAGTAGGCTGGTAGGACAAATGTGAACGTGCAAGAAACACTGCTGATATCTCTTCTGATTTGAGGCCAAATGCTTCCTCCCCTTCCCCTGAAGCAATTTTTTATGGATGAGTGAGGAAGATGGGCAGGATGTCACCTGTGTTTATTTTCCATTGCCTGTGTTTCTAGTGGAGCACAAGTTACCGTGATACGTATTTGGCGACTGTCTTGTGCCTGAGGTATTTCACTGGGAGTCAGGAAATCTGGGCTATTTGCTTTCACTTGAAACCTTTCAAAGGGCTTGTGTCTCACTTCTTCCTCACAATGAAACCCAGCTATGAGGATTTAATCTGATGCAGGGAAATGATCCTAATCCAATAATAACTCTTTGCAGATTTTGTTATTTTTAATGTGATTTAAAGTAATATTTCAATTATACTGCTATGTTCAAGACTGGGAAAAATTGATGTTTTGTCTGCTATTACACATTAGGTTACCAGGTGGCAGCATTGTTGCAATAGTAAACTTTTTTCTAGAATTTTCTATATTATATTACATTATGTAATATTACGTGATATAATATGATATTACTACTTTTAATAACAAAACTGATATGCAAATAAAACATATAATTTCAATGGTTACACTGACCCAAAACAGATGTGTAGTGGATTGTGATAACTACTTTCTAGTGCACTGCAACACTAGATAATTGTTTAGCAAGTGTGTGAAGTTTCATCCTGTATTCAGATGAAACTAATGTACAAGAACAGTGAAGCAACATGTAATAAATGTCTCAGGGCCTGTGCTTAAAAAGTGAGTGAGAGGGAAAATTCTTCCTTTTCGGAAGAATTACTGAAGTTATTGCTCTGTGCTTCATACAGTGCCTTTCACCACATAATTCAAAATCAAGTTCAAAAATGACAGAAATTGGTGGCCTGCAGTGACAGGCTGTGCAATTTTGGATAACTACAGAGAAAACCAAGGAAAAGACTACCTAACTTCTTATTAAAAGGCTATGTATTTAGGTGCTTGTGACTCTGCCCAAATGTAGGTATCCAGGCAGAAACTCTATATATTACTTTTCTATTTTGGGCTTCTTTTCCTGGTAGTTTCTGTCATGCCATTTAATTTCTTGTCTCTATTTCTGTTTATTTGTTTCTCTGCCTCTTTGTGTCACGAATTTACCACCTCCTCGGCGGCTCGGCAGTTTCTGAGGACAAGGCAGTAAAATTGCCTCAGTGGCTGCAGATTCCTGCTGCCGGCGGTGGGACAGCGCTGGTGGGACAGCTGAGGTGGCTCAGTGCAAAGCACAGACCCCGCAGGACTCATCCACTGAAGTGCTCACAGAATCACAGAATATCCTGAGCTGGAGGGGATCCACAAGGATCATCAAATCCAGCTCCTGACTTTGCTCAGGACAGCCCCACTATTCACACCAGGTGCCTGAGGGCGTTGTCCAGATGCTCCTTGAACTTTGGCAGGCTCCTGCTGTGACTTTCCTAGGAGCTCTGTTCTAGTGCCCACCCACCCTCTGGGTGAAGAGTCTGTTCCCAATATCCAACCTAATCCTCACTGTTTCCTTTGAGTTTTTGAATCACAGAGTGCGGGTGTGTACAGAGCAAAGCCACTTGACCTTATTGACAGAACTTGAGTTTACAGGGACTTAGGAGATTTGGGTAATGCTGGTCCTGCTTATTTGAGCTTTCCTCTGCACAGCCATTTTGTATCCCTACTCTTTGTACTCCATATTTTACTTCTTTCAGTATATTTGACAGCAACTTGCTTTCATTTCAGGGATATTCTTTTAACTGGCTTCATGATAGAGAGCTTGAGTCGCTGCATGTTCTAGACTATGGGGGAAAAAATGCAGTCTGCATATGCTCAGTGAGAACTTTCTACATTCCATCCTCTGAAGAAGTTATTTTTTTGGTCAGTGGGGTCCAGTCCAGGGGTCATCAGAGTTTTCTATGCCTTTATGTCAGGGCTAATGTGGGACTTAACTTAATTCAGACACTTGAACCAAAAGCAAGCAGCCTTTGTGTCCTGTGCTCCAAATGTTATCTCCCTCAGGCACATCAAAATAAAGGTTGGGGGGCAAATAGTTGGAACTTCAGAGAGAGAAGGGATCACACCAATTTGAGAGGGAGGAGGAAGTAAAAATGTGGGATTGAAAGATGGATTGGGGGAGAAAATTGGTTTTTCTAGGTAATATGGGAGGGATTTGAAATAGATTCTCAAAGGACAGGAGTATTAGATGGGGAGCTGGGATAGAAATGGGGCGGAGGGAAGAGAACTGGTGATAAGACTGAAACCATAAGAGGATGTGGGATGGAAAAGCTATAAATGGCTGAACAAATAATTTGGAACTGAGAACCATTCACATAAAGAGAAGATGACTGGATGCATATGTGAGAAAAGTTGGCCCTAGAGGAAGCAATGAACTACCTGGGCCAAAGTTGAAAAAGGACATTGAGAATAAAGCAATTGGAATCTACTAAATATGGAGGCATCTACTGGCTGAATCTAGGCATGGAGAAAAGCTGAACAAAGAGCTGGGAATTGATAGCTCAGGCTGGCAGAGAAAGGAAAGCACAGTGTGGGTGAGTGGGGAAAAAATGGAATAGGGAATATCTAGAGAAGAAATCTAAAATTATGTTTCTGAAAGCAGACACCCAAAATTCAGAAACCTAGGTAAATCTAAAAGAACCCAAACTGATTTGTATACGCAAATGCCCAGCTCAGCACCCAAACATTCTTCACTTTGCATAAGGCAGAGGAATCGAAGCATTCTGCACAAAGGTACCAGTGGTCAAAGGGCTTCTTTTACCTAAAGCACTGCTGCTCTGCTGCTGGGGAGTTAAAACAGAAGCTCAGAGGGAACCCTTAAGGCACAGAAACTGCATTCCTTCCTACCACAAAGCCGCTTCCCCAATCCTTTGCATAACCTTGGTCTCCCCAGTACCTCCTCCCACCCTTCTTTCTCCTCCTCCACCTCCTGCTAACCCTTATCTGCTCCACCACATCCTCATTCCCCTCCTGTCCATAGACTGCTCTGCTCATTCTCACGTACTGCTTGGGCTCCCCAAGAGCAAAAAGTAACACTGTGGGGAACCAAAGGCATGAAGGAGGATGTGGCTGGATGAGTGGAGAGAATGGAAAGAAACACAGAATGGAAAGAAAGTTGCCCTGAAAACCCTGATCTAATAGGCCTGCTTTGAGTAGGGGGTTGGATGGGTGACCTCCAAACATCCCTTCCAACCCAGGTTCCTCTGTGATCCTGTGTGCTGATGTGAGGTGCTCAGCTCAGGCAGACATGGGTGAGTTATGAGTGAGGAAATGAGAAAGGATAACTCAACCTACTGCTGTTTTCATGCTCTCTGGAAGAAGTTCACATTCCCCAGCTCTTGGAATAGGACTCTGATTATTTGGGTTATATACAGACCTTTGTAATTGCACAGGTTCAACTGAGCCAAGTGAATTGCAATGTGCAAATTTGTAAGAGAAGAAAGGTGAAACTTGGTGAAGTTCTAGCTACTGTCACAGTTGCTTTAAAGACCAAGCTCTTAATCTACTTGACTGTAATATATTAGTGGGTTCATTACAGTAGCATTTTTATTACACGAACTACATGTTTAGTGTTTTAAGTATATGGGTATGCAAAACTATGCAAGTCTGATTTGAGTATTTCTTAGAAAAAGAAAAGGTGGTGAGATTGCAAAGTAACACACAAAATAAATTAGAAATAAATGCAAAATCTTGGAATTGGTACCACAGTCTGTGTCATATACTAATATTTTCTATCAATAATACATACATTTTAAATACACAAGTGTGGGATTTCCATTGAGAGCATACTGTTCTGGGCATTCTCAGAGGAAAAATTTTCATTGTGTTGTCATCAGTAATAAAGTCCTTTCTATGAATTTACAATGTGCAGCTAGGGTACAGGGAAAATTTTGAACAACAGTATAAATACACTGAACTGTCATGTGATATATGTACTAGTTATGAAGCTGGCAGTATAGTTTGAATTAAGCTCAATGATAATGAAGTGAATTTTGTCATGTGGACATTTGAATGAGGGAGGAAAAAATAAAAAGAAATGGAAGGCAAAGAGATTAAGTGATGCAAATAGACAAGTAAACTAGGGCAAAAGGCTTACTGAGGAAAAGAAACCTGGTAATGTACAGAACCTAAGCCCTGTTGTAATCACAAGTGAAGACAAACATGGATTGTAAGCCTCTGTCAGTGTATGAGTCTTGAAATATAGAGGGTGTAGAGATAAAATTTCATGGAGGAGGCAAAAACCTCCAGCAGATATATAGGGATGTGTGTATATGCATTTCTCAGGAAGTTTGGAGGATTCAGTAAATGTGGGCCTTCAGACAAAAAATAAATAATAGCACCTTTAGCTGCAGTTCTGTCTGGTGCAGGTGAGTAGTATCTTATATCTAGAAATGTCTAAAGCTCTCTTTGACTCACTAGAATTTAAAAATACATGCTGCCACTGTAAATTATTATAAGCAGATTATTAGTATAGCCAGTACAATTTTTCTGTCTTTGCTGCCTCTGATGTACAGTTAGAGGGAGTCTAATATATTTTAGGTGCAGTTCAGTATTTTGAATTTAGCTCACTGATAGTTTTCTGAACAATCTTTCCACAGGAATTGATCAGGAACCACTCAGCAGCTAATAAAGCTGATTTTTAAAGCAGGTTGCAAAGGGCCAAATACAAGTTGCATATCCAGCTGCAGTATGAACAATTGGTTTGAAAGAGGATTGATATCTAACAGCAGTGGGCTGCAAAATGTTCCAATGAACTTGTCATAATCATGGGTCATCTCTCCAAATAATAACCCTGCTGATCTTTTTCGATCACATCTACCTGTCTAGTACTTGGCCACCTTCAGAGAAAATGGAATGCTTGCTCCTCTGTAATTTTGCAGAACCTGTGATTTAGTCATATTCATTTTGGTATTTTTGTCTAAAACATCCAGAGAGCTTCTGCTTGCATGTGCAGCTGAATGGCAATAATTCAGCTTGCTTGGACTGCCTAGTGTCCCGAGCAGTTGGATTGTGTGGCAGGCAAACAGTACTCTGGCAGAGAAGCATCATCATTTGGTCTCCTTCACAGCTGCAACACGATTATTCACTCTTTATGCCACAGATGAAAAACCTAACCAGAAACAGATGGGGAGCAAATATTTTTAGAAACGGTATTTCAAAGCATTAACAAGAGGAAGAGAAAAAGTTTTCAGCTTTGGAGATAAAATTTTAAGCCTTCTTATTAAAGTATATTCAATATTACTTTAAAAAAAAATTATTTATTAATAATATTATCCCCCCTATATAATTTTCTCAGAATCTTTCATTTCTATGTTTCTTGTGGTCAAAACCAGTGTTAAATGCAAATTATTTAATTCAAGTATATGTATAAATTAACATTTTATAGTAAGGCACAGTGTTCAAATAGCTCATTTATAGGTTCTTGTTTGTTTGAATGCTTATTTTAATTTTGTATTATTTCTCCAGCATCTACTTGGATTTTATGCAAGACTTGCTAGGGAAATAGAAAAATAGGTCTCATAGATCTTAGAAAGCTTTTTAGTAAGCTTGAAATGGCTTTTGTGATATCCTAAGCATCGCCACAATCAACTCACCAGTTGGCTCTTTTCAGTTATCATAGTTTTCCTACAAGGAGAAATGATCCTTCTCCTCCAAATTACAGTGTCAGAGAAGGATCAGTTCTGCTTTTGAAGCTGTGTTTGTAATAAAGATATTTTTATGAAGAGAGGAATTATTACTCTAGTTTTCTTGAATATCAAATTTGCAAGTCTGATGCGTGCAAATGTCTTTAATCTCTTTTTAATTCCAGGCCAGCAGTAGAGGGTCCTCATCAGTTACAAGCAGAAAAGTCCTGAGTTTTTAGCTCAGCAAGAAGGAACCTTAATTGTGCCAGTGTTTAGTGTTCTAGTCTTCTGAGAGCAACAGCTTCCATTCTGAAACTTCAATATGGATGCAGATGGAGTTACCTGAGTCTAATTTAGTATTACAGTATTTCCCATAGGAAGTAAATCTTTTGAGTACAATTTTAGAAACAAAATCTCTTCTTAATTTGACTTACCCTAACCCTGAGTGAATGAAAAATGATACTCAAATTGACATGATCCTCAAAGCATAATAAGTTGGATTACAAGATTTTTAGAAGCATGAAAGATAACTCTCTGCTAATTTTTTTGGCACTGATGTATTTATCATGTTCATGAACTGGGAATAAGAATTGGGAAGTAGTACTTTGGGATGTTTTTTAACCAGGATCTTTCTTGTTTGGCTCCAAAGAGGCACTGTAGGCTGTGATGTTACCAGGCTTTTCACTTCCACAGTGAGATTGTTCATGCAGATAACACTGACTGTGTTTAGATTTAATTTTGAGAACTCAGATCTGTAAGAAGCTCATCACTTTCAAATATTTCTGATTTCAGTGAGGAGCAAGCTCTGAAAAATTTCAGGTTATTTAGTGATATTTGTCATGTTGTACTGCATTTCAATATTGTTAAAAAAACTCCCTTCTCTTCATTCTTGATCTGCCTCATTTCACTTCATCTATTTTGGGAAAGTCCTGATCTTTGAGTCATTGAAACAGTTGAGATATGTTAAATAATGTTAAAACTTTAAATGCTAATTTTCTTACTGTTGCTTGAATTTAGATTTAATTTCTGTGCTTAGATGTATGGGGTAAATTTACCATGATGTTTCAAGTATTGAATTATCATTTATTTTGCATTTTGAGTGTTATCTATACAGTGCAGTTGTAATTAATTACTATTAATTGTTATTACAGTAGGGCTTAAAATCCACAGTTAAAATCTTGAAACTCTTTTGTACTGGAATTCTGCAGAAACATGATTAAACACAACTTATTTCCAAGAAAGATTCATAAGCGAGAATCAAGGTGTCACTGTGGGGGAAAGGAAGACAAAAGAACAGAAGCAGGAAATAAGTAAAACCACAGAAGAACATGGTTAATTGATACATTCTAAATGGTATGGGAATATAAATGCAATTCTTGGTATACGTGACCAGAAAATGTTCAACTAGAATGATTTTTGCACAGGAAAAATAGTGAGAAATATGTACATACATGTATTTTTAAGTTTCCTTCAGTACTCTAGTCTGTTTCCCAGTAACGTATTTCATTTCTTAACATTTGTTACTGAGTTTGACACCATTGACAATGTTTCCAGGTAAATTAAAAAGTAGCTACAGATGGATAAGGCCCTATAACCCAGTGCACCTTTTGTTCAGACACTGCACAAGAGCTGCATAACTGAATGCATGACATTTGTTTGTGAACTAATCATTTATTATGCAAACATCAAAACTTCATTATATCTAATCTTCTTAAATATGTACATGTTATTACTATGTAAAAGAACGAGTATCATTCCAAGATCTGCAAACTTCTCTCTAGCTCTGAGAGCTGCGGCAGAGCCTGTATTAATGCTAGTTTAAAAGCTGGAAGCTAACACGGTGTCACTGTGAGTGACACAGCACCACCTCTGGAGGCAAAACTTCATTGGCTGTATTCTTTAGTTACAATACAATCAAAACAAAAAAAAAATTAGAAAAAAAAAAAAATCTTTCCTGACAACAATATATTTGTACATTGTTAAATTTCCCAACTCTGTCCAACTTGGAGGATGGAAGCAAAGAATTCTGTCATGATTAGGATTCTCAGATGCTGAAGAAGGGAATTCGTACCAGAAACATCTGATGATAAAGGCTGTTTAAAGGCAGAGAAGGGGGCACAGGAAGCAAAGAGAAAGATGCGTCCATCTCCTCTGCTGGTATCCAGCCAGGAGCTCTCATTATTCTTCTTGCTTAGGGTCCCATGGCCTCAGTGAGGATAATGCTTTCTATCAGTGGCCCCCCTTCCCATCACCTCTCCACTAAACTGGTAGGTCAGCTTCTTCTTAACTTTCTTGACTTCCCCTGTCTTGCCATAGTTTCTCAAAGCCCGTGCCATCTTCTGGTAGGTCATTTTCTTGCGGTTGCCTTTCTGGATGCCCCAGCGATGTGCCAGTGCTTCTTTGTGTTTGGAGGAGAACTGGAAAGTACCTTTCTCTTTGTCCACCCACCAAATGCTGTCCTTCATGTCCCCACTGCGAAGAAGGTCCAGAAGGAACTGATACAAACGGATCTTTTTCTTGCTGCCTGTGTGAGTCAAAGAAGAAAGCCAGTGGAGCATTAGTATTTATGTGTAGTTCCTGGAAAAACAGCAGAAAGTATCTAAGTATTTCAGCTACCTTGGAAGATGCATAATTTCTTCAGCTTGCAGCATTTATAACAGTAAACTATGTAAAAGTGTGAGAACAAAATGTAGGTTGATATACCAAGAAGAAAAAGCAAGAATTAAGTAATTCAAATGGCTAAATATCTGAAATTAATTTCCTAATTTGAAGTTAATTGAAAAACATTGCTAATCCAAAACGAACTTGAACCTAATTTTGGCAGGTTATACAGAATGTGACTCTCATATACTGAGCAAAGAGAGCTAAATATTTTTTTTAATTGGTTCTTCCTTAACCTTCTTGTCTTGGTTTTCCTGGCTGTTAATAGAAATTGGAGTAGAAATGGCAAAAGCCATTTCCATTCAGGAAGCCTGAATAGACAAAGATGAAGGAGGCAGGGTAGTACATTAAGAAATGAAGTTTGAGATAGTTATGGTTGTGAGATTCAGAGGATGGAAGAGCGCAATGAGTTAGGGAAAGAAAAGCTTTGCCAGTGGCATAAAATACTAGCACAGCAGTTCTACAGTTTTCTTCATTATCCTTATGGTAATATAACACCTGCTCAGATCATAGCTTGACAAAACCCTTTTGTTTTCACTGACCTGTTTCTCCATGCATAATTCCAGGCCCAGGGTCCACACCATCATTCTCCCCATCTGAAACCTCCAAGGGGGGGCTCTGCCTCTCTATGTCCTCCTCATCAGAGCTGGGCTGAGGTGGAGAGAAGTACATCCGGGGCAAATAGGACACCTTTTGGAGAACAGAGTAGTAGAGGGAGAAAGCAGTGATATAGAGTAGGGCAACAAGATAAAAAAAGGAAATGTAATGAAGAGAGGCACAAAGAAAAGGGGAAAGAAAGAAGTATGGGAAAATGTTTAGTTTAATGCTGAGTGACTTAGTTTTTGGCATTTATAATAAATGCCATCCTATTAAGAACACTTTCAGATAACAGTCAACACTTACACATGGACAACCATGCACCTTTACCAGAGGGAAGAATGAGTAACATTGTGAATGTCAGAACTTTCTCATATCTTATATCCTATCAAGTAATGCTGCCCCCCTTCCCCATATTTCCCCAAAGCTTGCTTTCTTCCTAATGAGTTACTGATCCTGGTTGTCTATCTCCAGAGTGAAACTACTTTTCAGAACAACTTTTTCCTAACACAGACCATCTGGAGCTGAATTCGAAAGAGATGAACAGTTCTGCCCTATCATGGCTGGCTTTGGGTCTGTTGTCCTCTTCCTTTCTCAGTCACAGTACTTCCTGATGGCACTGAAACCCTATGGGACTGTGTCCAAATTTGGAGATAGGATTGTACTGGTCCGTCAGCTTTTTCTCTTAAACTTCCCCCATGAGGAGAGGAGTAGCCTTAACACTAAGATAAGGATATATCATATCAGCCCATATTTTCTTTTCCCAAATGGCAATCTGAAAATTCCCCATTAAGGGGGAATTTCTTGTCTGCAAAGCTAGCAAGCCATTTTTTGTGTCAAATTTTCTTGCCCTTATATAGAGGTTTTGCCAGAAGCAGTGTGGAATATACCTCAGCTCTGTAAATTCTCAGTTGTGGTCTGGTTTGCTAGGAAACATGACCAGTTGGCATGAATTATTGCATCTTCTTATTTAATAATGTGAAACAGGTCAGTCTGAAGGGCAGGGAATAAGAACCCAGTCCCTACATTAAAAAATCCCAACTAACATCCCCCAAACCCAGCAGCATATCTTATGCAGCTTTCATTAAATGGGACAGATGATAGTCCTAGAAAGTCAGCTCTTCTCCTTCAGCAGAAAAGGATGTTCTGAGCCTGGTGCCGTCCCCAGGGCACCTCAGACGCTGAAGTGGGCAGTGGGTGCTCATGAGCCACTGACCCCGTGCTGGGTTTGGCCCAGTTGGGGCTGTTTGGGGGAGTTTTGCACCACCTTGAAATGTCCCAACAAGGCGTGTGCCAAGGGCTGGTTTGGGGGCACAGCAGCTGGCAGTTAGTGAGTTGGCAGATTGGCTGCAGCCGATCTGGCAGGAAGGGCAGGATTGGGCAAGAGCGCGTGTAAGCTTCCTGTCAGATCCCCGGGAGCGAAACTTCAGCCCTCGCCACGGTCCCCTTCAGCTTTTTACAGTTGAGAAAGCTGCAGCCTCAGGGGTAGGAAGGAAGGGAGAGACTGTGCCATGGGGGAAGGGGAATGAGAAGGTGGGACAATGTCCTACAGGGGAGGGGAATGGAGACTGGGGCCCCTGCAAGAAAAGGGCTGTGGAAACCTGGAGTGCTTTGGGAAGTTGTATGGGAGTAAGGAACCGCTTCTCTGGGGCTGGAGTGGGACAGTGGGACAGCGGGAAGGGACATGCTGTTTTTCAAGCAAAGGTAGCTGCAGAGGCCATCCTGGGGAGTTGAGTGAAATTTCCCCATGCTGTCCCTACTTCCCCTGGCTGCTTTACTTATGCTTCCTCTACACCAGTGTCACACAGTTTTGGGACAGTCACAGAGGACTGACCCATGTGCTATAAAGAGGCAGGTTACTAATACAGTTCTGGAGAGAGAAAACTTAAGGAACTACTAGCTACTTTCCATGTTCAGAAGTTTTCCCAGGGTCTGTGGCACCCATGTGTGATTTTCCTCTTTCTAAAGTTCTTACAGCTTTCCAACCTTCTCTTTCCAACCTTCTCCCTTCAGAATGAATTTTTTTTTTCTTATTTTAATATTCCTGAGGCCCCTTTTGTCAGGCTAACAAAACTTTTTAAAGAAGTCTTGTTCATGAACAGGTTAAACTTCAAATTTGATTTCACAAAGTAAACTGATATCCACAGAAAATTAAAGAAATATCTTTGCATGTTCCTCCTTTACTGCAAACACTAACTCTGATATTGTAGGACAAATATGCTAGTTTAAAACTAGCAAATTTAAGGAGGGTTAAAACTTGCTTTCTGCTTTTTTCTTTGCCTGGGACTGTGACTGTGACACACCAGAAGCTGAACTTCAGAGTATGCCAAATACTGTTTGCATGAGCTATTCTAGGAATAAAAGTTAAGTAAAGTAAAAAGCCAAAGATTCCTCGCTGGTAAGGAAAAGAAGGGTAGTGGTTAATTGTCCATACTAACATCCACAGCTTGATAGGGTGTGGGACAGGGAGATCACAGTGCTCTTTATCAATGGTTGTAACAAAATTACTTCCCTGCCTTTCATCCTGAAATGAAAGATCCTGAAATGAAATAGCTGAGTAGAATGAACATGGATAAGCAGAAGTGCCCTCTCTTGTTTTCCAGTTGTGCTTCCAAAGACATCTCTAAAGGGGCCCATTTTCATCCTTTGCACTTGGCCAGAGGTAATGGTTGGTCATTAGGTATTAGCAGTTGCAATGAGCAACTGAAACAACTCAAAGCTTCCCACAGACTGCTGTTCCATGATGCACTTTTTATATTTGTAACTTTCTGTTCCTAATTCTTTGTTTGTATCTACATCTTATATTCTATTCCTGATTTTTTGATGGCTTGCAGTTTCCTGTTGTCAGTGTTAACTTACTCATGCTATTTTTTCTCTTCTTTCTTTTTGATTAATACATTATTAACATGCAATTTCAGTTTGCTTTCAGCAAAGAAACCCAAATGATAAGCCCATGCATGCTGTTTTTCTTACAAAGCTTCAGCAAGGGTACTCTTATATACAGCAAACACTCTTTTCTCCAACTTCAGTTCTACACTGTCTAGTATTTAGGACATTTCATGTACTTCTCTTTAGCACAAGATCTTCCAGCTTTCTTACTGCTCCCAGTAATGACTTTGGCCATATTCTTGTAGGATCAAGAGTGATTTCCACATCTGCTGTGCTTAGTGTCTTTGTAGTATGATGGAACACTTATAATTTCAGCTTCAGTGAGAATTCACTGGTGCTTTGGTGACTACTGCATAGTGGAGTATCTTTTTTTTTTTACAAGGAATTGCCTGGCCTAAAGTAAAATCTGAGCAAAGACAAGACACTGTGCTTTGGCTTGTGACATATTTACTCCCAGACAGAAGCACAAGTAGGATCTCCTCAGCCTGTGGTAGAATTGCCAGTGGCTTGTCTTAGCATTTCTCATACAAGTCATATAAAACTGTCAGGCTTCCTTGGAAATATTTAAAACTACTTTAAAGCTCAGAATTACTTCTTAATAGTCATGCTATGATGATACAAAGTTTCTCAGCTCTAGTTCATTTGCAGAATTGCAAACCAGTTGATTTTCATTCCAAATTAAACAAAAATTGAAATTCCAAACACCTCCACAAAATGCAGTTCTCTTTTTAGACAGTGTGGGGAGCATGATTTCTCATTATCCAGGTAAAAAGAAAGTTTAAAATACATTTGTCTTTAGAGTGAAAAGCTTTACATGCCCTAAGAATCTAACTCTTTAAAAAAATCTCTTTCACTTAATTGTATGCATTTCCCAATGTATTCTTTTCTTTACCATTAATTATTCTCTGAAGTTCTGAGCAGGGCTGGTAACCATACCTGATGGTTGAGTCCAATGTGTGTGGTTGGGATTGCAGAATCCAAGACGTGCATTTGCTCAATCTCCATGTGCCTGTAGAGCTGCTGCAGCTGGGGAGGCTGCACACTCTGCAGCTCTGTGAAATGGTTGTCTCCAAAGGTCTCAAATTCACTGTGCATGTGGTGTGGATGATATTCCCAATAATGATCTAAAGAAAGTAAAAATAGATTGCCCATCATTGCAAGATGAAAAAGCATGGCTTTTACCTGGCTTTCATTGATTCTTACTCCTGTCACGGCCCTTTCTGCCCTCTCCAAACCGCTCCTGTTGACCTGTTTGTCTGCTGACAATCTCTACAGATCCCTGTAAGGTTTCTTTTCCTAATCTCATAAATTCCTGTCACTGGGAAGTATCACTTAGGCCACTTTAAGTAGGAAAATACTCTCAGACAGTGAGATGGATTTCCATGACAATTTAACACAAGATGCAGAAGATGTTAATGCTGGCACCTTTCTCAAGAAGAGACCATAACAAGTTTCAAAACACTGTCATTATTGAGACGACAAATTCTACTGTTTTACATACTGTCATATTATTATTACACTCTTCCTCATGGCATGGAAATGAGGAGGTGGAAAAAAAACATAAAGATTATTCTGCAGCTATCTTCTGTCTTTATTTTACTGTGCTAATAAAATTTCAGGAATGCTGCAGGAAAGGCACTTTTCTAGATATTTCCTGCTGTTTTGCTATATCACACATTTTTAAGTACCAATACTAGAGAATAAAAGGATAAACACGTTTGGAAATCTGGTGTACACTGTATGCAGGAAGGCTGAATTCTATTGCAGACTCTTTTTCTATCTTTTTTATCTCTTTAGTAAATTTGAAATTTCTGTGATAATTTGGGTTTTTTTCCCAAAAATATAAAGAAGTACTTAACTAACCACTATAATGTTTCTTGATTAATTTATCTTTGAAATTAAATTCCATGTCATTCTCAGTTTTAGATTTCCGGCTTTTTTAGTTCAACAAAACCCTTCAGCTTTTTAGAATGTATTTGCTGCTCAAAATTTAAAATTTCCTACAAGAAATGTGAAGTATTGCTAATTCTATTTCACATATACAACAGCTGCATACATAATTTTGCAAAGATTTGTGTGCTACCTGTTTTTAAAATCAGTGTCAACACTACAGCCTCTGCTCTGACTGAGCTTGGAACTAATCTTCCAGGGTTCATCTTTTTGTCATCACTGTATGCATGGCTGAAATATCTTTATGATATTCTGTGTAACAGTTCTAATTTATATCTTACTGTTCCACATTAAATTAATCCTTTATTAATTTTTTAATTATAAATAATTTTTTTAATGTATGCGTTTTCACATTGCTGTCATGTACTCTTACACTCTACTTCTAATTATCCCTTAAGCTAGCATTGGCTCTGAGTCTTTCAGTGTAAATCAGTATATTCACCCCCCTATTCACATTTTTACACTTCTCCAGGCTCCCTCCCAGCTGTTGACCTCCTTCCAATAACACAATGGGCAGAATTGAACATGTTTCTCTAAATGTAGTTAAATTCATAGAGGAACGGTCTCATTCTGCAATATATTATTGTGCGTGACATCTGGATATTAATGTGCTGTGAATATTTTTCTTAAATATCAACTTAGTTCTTTTTCTTATCTCCTATCTCCTCGTCTTTCCCCATTTGTGTTTCAAACAGTTAAGTGTAATCACATTGAGGATTTGAAATCCAGGGGAGTGTCTTTGAATGTGGCTTCCTTTAGAGTGAACTCAGTGATATGTTTATACCAAGCACACTCGTACCTGAGAAGCTGAAAGCTCTTTCAGCTGTTTTTGTGCTCAGGCCAGTAGAAATTTATTTGGAGGCTCTATGAGATCATTTATTACACCAGCACTTACTTTTTGGCCCTTTCTGATTTTCTGATTCATGAATAAACCCCACCACTGCATGTGAAAGGGGTGGAAATGTACTTATAAAAGCATCCAGGGAGCTGCTGCATTTGTCATTTCTTCACTTTGTTCGGTGGCACTTTCTATGGGCTATGTATGGATTTTATAGCCCTAAGATAACTTCAATGCACAGTAGCACTTCTTCACATTGCAGTTCAAGATAAAAAAAAATCAGTTTCTAGTGTAAAAAAGTAGTGTTTATGGATGCAAAGGACCCGGGTGCTTTTCTATCCACTTCTACTTCAACCCAGGAAACAGCAGAGTGTGTGAGTTTAAATGCATAATTTACCTAAGGCTGTGTCCTGGTAGGAAGCTTTGAGCACTTTCAGTGTGAACCTTGTCCATTTAGTTGGAAGACTGAGCCACACTAACTCATGCTTTCTCTGAGATAAATTAGTGCAGATTTCTCTAAGTAGAGCCAACCATTGAGGTCCCATATACCATGGGCAGCTCTGCAAATTAACTTGTTGAGAATACAGGAATAATCTAAACTCTTGTTCCTTAGAATGATCTGGCTCTGCTTGCTGTGTGCAAAGTGCTCTGTCAGAGGGCAATGCATATTCCCAAAGATCCCTTGTCACTCATAACCCACAACAGCAAATGAGATCAGTGCATAACTGGGAGAATGACAAAGCCCAGGAAAAAGTCTCTGAGGCTGTCGGTGGCAGGTCTTCAGCTGTGGAATGTCTTACTAGCAGCAAATGTGGTGGCCAAGAGAGAACCAAGAACATTTCCAACCTCCATAGCCATGAGTATCTGTGCACCCTCTAGGTGGTCCACTTTTGATTATTTTAAGATTTTTTTTTATCAGCCATAAGGTTTTTATACTTCAAGATAGCTCTTAGTTTTTTGGAGCCTATGACAAGGTTACTGTTGCTCCAGAACTGTTTCACTTTTCTCTTGGCAGATCAATTAACCCATGGTACACTATTTATGCATATTCATGCTAATAACTAAATAGTAATTATCATATTAATTTCTAAATTCCTTTTTGATGGAATTAGATGCTGCTGTAAAAATGAATAAAATAATATTATTAACACAGCATATATGATTTAAAATAATGACATAATAGTATTACACTACCAAAAAATCTATATCAGAAATTTCTTAAACACAAACTTATGTCCAAATATTCAATTTGTGATACGGAGCTAAGTCCTTATTCTTTCCAAAATATCTATAATTTCCCAGTAATGCTTAGGAAAAACAATATTGGTTTAGTAACATTAGAAGAGAAATTACAAGTCGTCTCCAAAAGTCCTTCTGCAGTTAACCATCCTGACTAGGTTATTGCATATGAAAATAAAATGAGAAAACTTTAAATATTTCCAGACATTTCAGTTACCAGAAACTCTTTACTTCTATGTTCTTTGTTAGTGTTATATCAGTTACATATACCAATTTTGTTCTTTTCTCTAAAACATGAAGGTAGACGGAAGAAAAAGAGAGATAAAAATTCTAGGTATGGAAAGTGCCTGTTCTTTGGGTAAAGGAAAATGTCATTAAAAGCCAAGCTATACCTACACAACGGAGTCATTATGAGAAATTTCATGTGAAGTGAAAGAGGATGTGAAAAAAATTCTCTTACAGAGACATGGAGATCATGTTTGTTTTGGTCTTGTATGTAGTGAAAGGTTAGAGGAAGGACAATAATGAATTCTGAACTCCCTCCCATGACAGAGAGGATGTTAGCCTGTTGGGAAGCAATAGCTGACCTAAAGGCATTGTGTTAATATTAATAATGGAGGTAGATCCTCACTCCACAAGTGAGAAAACCCGACTGAACTTTTTCATGCACCTCCTCATCGCTGCAAATGGCTTTGCTCCTTTTAATAGATGAATAATGGTAGAACCAGCGGTCAGAATATGAAACAGGCTCAAGGAAGGTAACAAATTTGTAATAAATGTGGAGCAATGGGCTAAGTGTGCACAAGGCAGTGCCCAGCGTGCAGGATTCCTGCGGCAGCTGTGGAGGCGGAAGCGTGAGCGCTCTGTCAGCACCGGCTCTGCCCAGGCACAGCTGCGCCAGCGCCCCTGGGTGCTCTGGGCTGGGCTGGCCTGATCTTCCAACACATGCTGAACTAGGAGGGGGCTTCTTTCGCTGCTCCACACTGCATAGCTTACAAGATCCCACTGTGTTTTGCACATCTGAAAAAGCAAGTAAAGGGAAGAACTCATAGAGGAAATGAGAAAAATATTGAAGGACGCAGGAAACTCAATGTCTTGATCTGACACTACAGAATCACCTTTGAGAAGAGTGCTGTGGTCCTGGGCAGAGCATCAGTCTTATCTAAAACAATAGAATCTCATTAGCTCTCACTTCATAAGCTTCATGACTTTAATTATACCAAATGGCCTATGGGTCAAGCCCCATCAAATCATGAGGATAGCTTTGAAGAGAGGGGATTTTTAAATGAAATGTGGAATTCTTTCTCTTTTTCCTATAGCATTTAGGACTAAGGTTCACATGTTTGGACATTCCTCTACTTCTATGTGGGCTAATAAAATCAAAGCTGAGATTCCTAAATGGTCATGTTACTTCAGGATGTGGGACAAAAATAAAAGCCCAGATAATGAAATCTAGTAAGTTCCATGAGGCTAGCAACGAAGTGAACAAGTGTCAGCACTCAGCTTCATACAAAAAGTGATTTTTACTAAACCTACAATGTTTGGTAATAACATAGATACAAAGCTGCAGTGGAATTTTGTAATTACTAAGATTGCATCAGTGTTACAAAATATGCTGTTACACTTATAGACTTACAAGCTCAAGGTAGGGTGATGGACTAATATATAGTCACTCAAAGGAGCTTCTGTCCAGCATGACTATGTCTCTGTGTTTATTACAGTATTTAAAACAGAGTTACAATGCAGTACAGAAAATAATCTCACACAATGCTTGTGGTGATGAACATATCATGCTGTGGTTTAGCTTGTTAATTTCACTGTTCACTTATTGGAAATTATTTCCTAAATAGTACTTACTAGTGGCACAGATCTACAGATTTTTTGTGGACTTTACTACCTATTTGTGTAAATATGGAATAAGGGTGTCAAAGACATAAGGGTTTCCTTCAGGTCTATATTGAGGGAAAAGGGACAGTAATGCATGCAGCACAAATATACAGGTTATTACATTGTCATCTCCCTTTCAGAAAATTAATTTTCTACTGGTGAGAGAGAGGTAGTCTGACACCTCAGGAAATTTTCCTATTTCTTTAACAATCCTTTGTCAGCAAAATCAGAAGTATTATTCTGCTTATTGGCATTAAGTAGTAGTATTGAGGTGCACAGTGATACTGAGTAAACCTGCAAAATTATTTTTATGTATTCTCAGTAATCTCACTGTACCCCAAGCAGAACTTCTCTCTCTCAATTCTGCTCTTATTTCTTCTTTTTATTCTCCTGTCTAATCAAGTTCTTGTCTCTTTTACTGCTGTCACTGCAGCACCTTTTTATTCCTTTCCCCTCAATTTTTCAATCATTGTGCATTTATTCACTTTGTTCTGAACACTAAGTACATATTTCTAAATGCACTTTGTGGCATCCTTTTCCTGCCCTTCTGCATGGCTCTTCTCAAGACTCCATATTTCTGTCATGTAAACAAAATGAAACTCAAAATTGGGATTGTCAATGTTTATCAGAAAGAAGGTAACTACAATAATTTGTGGATTTTAGTATCCATCTGTATTTTTTAGTTGTTCATTGCTCTTTTGGACTGTGAGCAATTCAGGGCAGCACAGGGCATATTTATATATGCTCTGTGATATTTATACACAACCAACTATATTACAGGTGCTTTCATAAATAAAAATTTGATTGAAATGTGCAGGCTGGGTTTAGATTGCCTCTTCCATAAGCACTTACTATAGGAGTTAAAAATATGTTTTGGGGGTCTTTAGGACAAGTGCAGCACAACTTTAGGAACAGACAAATAGTTAAATGATGCTAGTGATCTGAGAAATGTAGCCTAGAAGCAGCCTTTCAGTAGAAAAATGGGCAGTAAACCAGATGGGGTAATTAAACTATGAAAGATAAAGGGAAGTTTTTGCTTCAGGTAGCCTAGATTTAATGACAGAAAACTTATTTCCCAGTGTTTTTTCCTTCATGGCATCTTTTATGTTTATTGTATAATTGTCACAATTGCCTTTTGAGATAATGAATGTTATCCTGTTTTATGAATGTGCAAACAGGTATGGGGAATAATGTAAAAACCCTGAATTTCCATGTGGAATTTGATGTGTTTGATTAATGAGACTTGACAGATGTCATGAGATAACTTATAAAAACTGAATTAATTCTTTGTCTTCAGGTGTTAAGAATATCATAGGTGTTTCCTGGATGAAGTGTAGAGAACAAATTTAGGTAGGAATCTCTTTCTGCAAAATGCTTAGAGCAATCTTACTCAGTAACTCACTGCTCTTTTGTTGCCACAAAAAAGTGCCCTGCTATGATTAGCTCATGTCTTAAATTATAACAGCAATGGGTCTAATTGCTATTTCAGTGGGATTCTTTCAGGGAAACTCCAGGACCTGCAGGGACTGCCACCAGTAATAGAGTAGAACGGTGCTTTTCCTTCCTGAGTCAATATTGACTCTGGTATTTCCAGGGTGCTGTTGCTGGACCATTGTATTGCACGGGACATAAAATTCACAAAGCAAGACTCTCACCTCTGCATTGATATTGAGTCCAGTGCCCAGGCAACATTGAAATATAGACAACAAAGCTTTGAAATCACATACATAACCTGAAGTAATGAATAATCATACAGCATTTTTACATTGAGATATGCTTATGTACAAACAGCTACGAGGAAGTTTTACATAGCTTTAGAGACAGGAAGTACTTGGGTGTACTGGAGGAAGAGTGAAAGTTAAAGTTAGGTGTGGCAGCATGCAATAGAGATCAAAAGAAAGAGAAAAAATATGGAGTTGAAAAAGGCTAAATACCAAAGAAAGCTAAGCACAAATAAATTCTCTAGGACCTAAGTGAAATGGGACTTGGACATAGGAACACAAGAAGAGGAATACAGGGTTGCAAATCTATGTCCTTAAAAAGCTGAGAAGCAAGCTGAATGCTTTTGATCTGTAGAGGAAAGTAAAAACACACTAAAGATAATGAAGCATAGAGATCATGAGATCCTACTTTCCTGGGAACTCCTTGCATCATAGAGTGCTTTTTAAAATGCTCTTTCAGAGAAACCATGTTGCAGTTGCTGGATTGTAACAAATAATATAATAGTATCATATTATTAATAAAATAATTTTTGTTCCTGATTCGAAAATGTGTTCCTATACATTATAGATCACAGCAATAAATGTGTTATTTTCTTGTATGTCCAAAATCCATTTCCTGTGGTAACCCATGATACTTTATGCTCCAAGGAGATATTTTTTGACTTACCGCCATGACTCTCTCCATCACTGTTGAGATACTGGTAATAATCATGGGGCTGTCGGTAGAGATCTGAATCATAGGGTACCATATCATCAGAGGGCTGTAAAAAGAAGAGGAATTTTTAGAACAGTAAGTTTATACAAATAGTTTCCAAATTATTCATATAGTTTGTGAAGGGCCAATGCCAACCCATTTTATATTGCTTAGGGAAAGAAAAGGGAGACTTCAAGTTATTACTGAATCAGCAGAAATATGTGATGCAAACACTGGTTTTGGAGAAGAAAAGAATAATCCCAGTAGAAAAGAGACCCAGCCTGTGTAGCAGAACTTGTCCAGTTGTAATACAGAAATCCCTTGTATCCCACACTCCAGCCTTCTGAGGATACTGCTTTAGAGCTGTTGTAGATATTACGCACAAGTAAAGGTGAAATATTTTCTTTGGCAGTAACAGGCATTTTCTTTTATTGATGATAATGATGATGATGATTATGATAATGATGATTATTGTTATTCCTGCACACGAAAAAGAAAGCAGAAACTTGTCTTGCCTAAACATATTGTTTCTACTAGGTCTGACTAAATGGTGGCAGTTGGAGGATAGTGATGCTGACTGTATCAGAGGGTGTAAACACATTTTCTTTCTCAGTTACTGTCCAAGGTGACCTCTAAATATTTACTGGTTCAAATCAACTGCACAGGGCTTTTAGATACACACAGTGAAGACTTAAGAAGTCCAAATGTGAGTAGCATGCTTGGCTGTAGAACTGAAATCCTCTCTATCTTCTTTAAAAGGTAACATAGGGTAACTTTCCCACTTTTCTTCCTCCTTAGACCTAGTATTACAATTTGAACACTGAGCAAGACCTTATGTCGTCACAATATAGGTTGTTTATTATTAGTTGTTCACAATTTTCTTACTTCATTTAATGTTCCTTCTTATTTATTTACAGAGTGAAGAGTTAGAGAAAGACAGTGTCTGTCATGGGGTTTTGTTAAACCCTAGTCCAGTTAAGTTTTTTACAGTACTTCCTTCCAATCCAAACAAAATTCTTGTACTGTCAACAGCAAAGGAGAACTCCGCCAGCTTCTTGCCTTTTTTTGGAGAGGAATCTACTTCTAGCATTTCTAGGTGTTCATAGAAAAATTTTAATTCTACTAATGACTCCATCATAACTAACTTTAAAGGACAAATATAAATAAGAGGACAACTACATGATGAGCGTATTTCTTGTGTTTATATTTCTTGTGTTTATATTTCATATGCCTATCTGTATGCCCCAAATCCTTTCCTTCCATGAACCTGTCACATTTTTGGAACACCTGCATTTTTAAAGATTATGCTGTGGTAACAGCATGACAGAAATACAGGACAGCTTCTCTTTTTCTTACTCCTCTAGACTGCTTGAGAAATGGAACCTAAGGTAGCAGCTGCCACTAAAATCCAGATGGAGGTGGTAGATAAACAGCAAGCAAAAGGAAAGGACTTCTTTTTTTTCTGGTTTCTTTAATTCTTCTGGTTAACTCCTTCAGTTCATTCTGCTGGAATTTGGGGATTTAAAGATTGTCCCTTTCTGAGGATTAAGATGTTGGAACACATACCACAAAACCCGAAGAAAACACTTCCAGAAATTATTCTGGAACTTGATAAATCCTTAGCAGCAGCCAATGTGTTATATTAGTGTATCATTAAAAGGCACTGGTAAGATTATCTAAAACTTTGTGAGTTTCAGCATACACACTAACTGGGAGTCAGATCCATGGAATATTTAAGGCCTCAGGAGAAAAATCCATCACCTGGCTACAAGCTCCAAATATAATCGATGGTGGCAGATAATTGCTTTAGGGAAATCTTGAGATGATGATAAACCACAAAAAAAGGCTTTATAAGGGAAAAACTAAGGAAAAGAGACAAGTCGTCCTTTAATTGCACCCACAGCAGGGATACCAGTGACAGGACACTTCTCTAGTCTCCAGAGCTATACTGTAGGTACAGTCTCCCTTTCCAAATCTATGTGATTACAGTAGAATTGCCCTTTATTCACACGGAGATACAATGGGAAGTATAACCTGTTTTCCAGATTTCAGGGGGGTGGTCAAAAAGTCAGTACAGCATGCATTTCCTCAATGTTTCTGCTTTCTCTCTGTGTATTTTCTTGGTGTTCTCTCTGTGGTTATAGGTACTTACTCATCTTCATTCCTTCCACCTTTAGTGTACTCTGATCTCTGACAAGAAATAGTACTGAGACTGTATTTTGCTTTCTTTAGGATAAAGTTCCAAATGGAATTTCTGTTTCTCCTTTTCATTATCTTTGCAAATTAGTTCATCCCACGTTAGTTGATTTCATTTCCCTAAATATATGCTTCTTGTTAAGTATATAAACTTATGTCTTCATATTCAGAATTTTAAATTATTATAATTTATATTATAAATTAAAAACTAATATTAATTATAATTAATATTATTAATTACTAACATTCAAAGGAAAGCATTCATGTTATGTGAAAGGGGAAATGTCAACATCTAAATGGAAAATGCATATCATACTAGTTGGGAAAAAGTCATATAAATGTACAGTGTTTGAAATAAAAATCTCTGTTTCCTCTCAACTAAAACTAGAAATTTATAGAAATTATTAAGAAGTCAATATCTAAATGCATTGAAGCTTTAAACACTGGTAACTATGTAGCCAAAATTAAACTAACTTAGAAATAAATCAGTATCCTATCAATTGAGGCTTAATTTGCTAAAATTTCCACTGATACAACAAGATATCACTCATATCTTTACAGAAGTATAGCTTGGCAGGAAGGCCAAGCATTAGTGCAAAAGTAGATAACAATATGTATTTTAGCCATAGAAAAATACATTTGGCTTTTCCTAATTGTGCTTTTCCTGTGTTGTCTTCTCTCAGTTTCCAAACTCCCTCACTTTGGACAAATATACATTAACAGCCAATAGTGTCTCCCAGTCTGACAGCTGGGAATTAAATATTTTACAAGTCAAAAGCTACTTTTACAGCTCAGATGTATATTCAATGACCAGAGCTAAAGGGAGGTGTGTTAAATAGACTCTTAAAACAGTGATTCTCTTAATATTTACAGATCTGACTGACTGCAGAATAACTTGCAGATACTCAACGTCTAAAAATTATTTTACATAGGGCATTGGGTTTGAAAGTCTGGGGCTTAACATCTTTTTATTCTGGATTCTTGGAATCTTTGTCCTTGGATTTGTTTCCTGTCCAGTGATCCTTTTGATAAAATATGTATGTGTTTATCCTTGTTAACTCATGCCACTGGACCCATCCCCACAAAGGACTTGTAATGCCACCGCTTTCTATCTTCGTGCCTGATCTTCAAGGGCCCCCATTAACCAACATGGAAAGATGTATATTAAATATTTAAAAGTCTACTTATCATAACTGTAATCAGATGGTGGTTAGAAGGACATATAACAGCATGTATTCTCTCTGATTATCCTATGGGAAAGTGGGATATTTCCCTCCATTTATCAGAGAGTCTATTTTCAATAACATAGTTTTAATTGCTTTCTGTATTTTTTTGGGGGGGTTGTTGTTTTGGTTATTTTTAGAAAAGTTTCTTTAGAAATGCTTCCTCTAAGAAGAGAGAAGAGGTTTCACCATGTACTGCTGTTGCCTCTTGTGCCAATCTTTACCCACTTGCCCTGTCCTTCTCTGGAACCTCCCCACCCACACCCATTTCATCATCTTACTGACAGCTCTTCCATGACACTGAACTGTTTAGTTACTCCTGACAAAAAGCAAAGAATAGCTCATGTTTAATATTTAACTGATGTCAATGGCCATTTGTTCTATCGGTTGTTTCCATGTATAAGAATGACTGAAAGCTTTGTTAGGATCCCATAACTGTGGTCTAAAGTTGGTATCTCCTTTCATGCGTGCCATGAGGTGCAGTGCACTATCTAAGACAGTATTCTACCCTAGAGTGAGAGGTCAACAAACAATACTTTCTGTCACAGACTTGATAAATGAGGAGTGGCCTCAGTCTTCCATCTTTGCCCTGAAACTCAAGGGAAAAGCCACAAAACCAGTCAGAGAAAGCCTCAGTTGGCATTGGTTAAGAGAGACACATTGGACTCAACTGAATAGCAGTCTGAAAATTTTGTTATTCCCCAAGACTTTGTCAGAAGATTCCAGGAAATTGTAAAATCACTAAATGCTAATCTGTTTTTTATCTTGGTATAACTATTCAGAGGCATGTGATTCAAAAATACTTCAGACAATTTCCAGCGATGTGCTGCTGATACAAGCTTTAAGGTCAAGATTAATTTTATTTCCTTGGAAAAAAATTACAGTATAACTATTTTAGAAAAGATGAGTAAAAATACTAGCATGATTACTCATTGGGCCATCCTCACTGGACCATGTTGGCAGTGCAGTTATGTGGAACAGAATACTTCTGTGGGGCATTTTTGCTCTCATGCAAAAATACTTCATTCAAAGCTATGATTTCTACAGGTGGCTACTTAAGGATTCATATAAAACTGGAACCCTCTTCAGGCAAAAGTGTTTGACTTAATAATGTTCTGACCCGTAACACAACTGAATTCTACCATGCACTGGAAGACACAGACCCAGTTTGCAGAATTTTTCCCCACAAAATTTCTAATCTTCAGAGGAAGATGCAGTACTCCCAAACAATTTAAACAGTGTTTTCCATCTGAAGGATAAGAATTTCCTAGCTTGGGCAAGAAAAAGCAGTTACTGACCCACCCTCAACTGAACGGGGAGGGGTGGAGGAGGGAAGTGTTGCTGCAACCCCTGCCTAGAAACAGGCTTGTGTCTCCCCACTGAAAAAGCCCCAGGAGACACAGACATGCAGGAGTGTAGCTGCAGTGCTCAAAGTGCACTTAAAGCAGTTTTGAAAAAACAAACAACAATATTCAATTTTTGGCAGTTTAATCACAAAACAAAAAAAATCAAGTTGCCCTGTCAAGTGCTTAATGAAGATGCACTTGGTTTTTCACTGCCAGTTGTATTGCTCATCTGAACACAACCCAGACAGAATATTAACTACAAAACAAATTAGAATATGGGCCAAACTGTGTTAGATTTTCACTCAATTTATTCAACATATGTCCTGGAATTCAACTCTGGGGGAAAAAAGAGACAGAAAACTTGGCTATGAGTTAATGAATGGACAAAAAATTAACAATTGCTTTGTTTTTTTTTTTTTTTAATGGAGATGTAGTTTTCTGGGGTAGCTAAGGACAACAAGATTTGTGTTTCTTTTTAATTTATTTTTTTTAAGCCAAACAAGTAACATACTGAGAAATCTCTATATATGTTTTTTTTTTTTAGTTAGTTTCTATTCAGATTTCTATTCTGTTGCACTTGCACCAGACCCATTGGGAAATTCTGCGTATTTAAGAATAAGAAAAATATTTGTAGTCTCCTCACCCTTTGAGTAGATAGGTGATTTCAGGGGCACTGATGATAAACTGAGAAAATAAAGGGTCTCCCCCAAAAATAAGATAAATACTTTCAGTCAGTCATCATGAATTCTGAACATGATAGGAATTCAAAGGGCAACTTTTCTGGATGGAAGATAAGAAATGTTTTTAGTCTTCATTAAATGGGACAAGACAAAGCCAGAACTTGATACAAGTTTTTGCGAAAAACCTCTTGGATCTGCATTGTCTCTTTTCTTCTCTGTCACATGTATAGCAACTACTGTAAGCCATCTACCACATAAAAAGCAAAGTGAACCACCTTATCTGGCACGTCTTCAGCTTCTACAAACTTAATGAAATCTAATTAAGGCCTCTTGCACCCATTCTGTTTAGAGATTTCCCATTAAGGCTGGTTTGTGAACACCAGGTTAATGACATTATTTTTTCCATAAATAATAATTTTTTAAATCATCATATGATAAATTACAGCAGTGCAACAATTCTTCAGAGTTAAGGAAAGGATAGACCTGCCCTATAAGCACACAGAAAAATTTATATCTTAGAGAAAACATTGAAAGAATCAAATAAGGACCGCAGGTTTTTTCCCCATATGCCAATTACTTTTTCACAGTTAGTGAATTCAAGAGAATTTAAGAAAATATTAAGTTAAAAACTAAAATGCCATCATTGAAAAGAACACACAGAATCCTAAAATCTGCAATATGCAAATGAACATTCAACAATTCTCTCACAGATTAGTAGACAGTTAAATACATAAACTATGTCAGAGACTTCAGATGATTAAGAATTACAATCTGAAGAAAGACGGCTTTTATATCACGTAGGTGGCACTGAAGAAGAGAGATTTACTGACTTGCTATAAATGCCATGTACAAAAATACCATACATTTAATCTCTGAAAACAAATGGAGATCAAAATCAGATACAAGTTTGGGGAGGAAATGTTAATTTCCCTTTCATTGCAGTGTTGTCACTAGTTTTATATATTGACCTAAGCCAAACTTCCTGACATTATAAATACAGACCAAACCAGAGATATTCTCAAATAAATAAAACTGGTTTACTTTGCCTTTTACTACTGAACCAAATGATCCATATTACAAATAAATTCATATACTCACAGGGGGAATAAGGGGAAATCCTTCCATCTTGCAAGCTTGCAACATTCAGCCAACTTCTGAGTGAATTTTTCTTAATTCAGTTTTCAAACATCCAGAATAACTGACTTACAAAAAATCATATTTAAAAAATGGGAGGAAAAAAGGAAAAATAAAGAAAAAAGAAAAGGAAAAAAAAAAAAAGTGAGATCCTTGGACTCTGTGAAGTCCCTTAGCAGTGGTGGATCTCAGGACAGGAGGACCCTAACAAGTTTTCATAGTTTGCCCTAATAGGTTCTGAGGTGAACTTCTTCCCGAGTTGTATGCGAAGTTCCTGATTTTATCAAATGTCTGTAGAAGGCAGATAGGCCTTGGGTCTATCTGCGCTGTGACATCACACTTGAGCCAGTTTGCATAAATCTCATTTCAGGGAGCTGTGGCGCTGCAGCAGGAAGTCTGCCCCAGCATGGACAGGTGCTCTGCTGTACAAGCAGCAGCCCAGGGCCTGCCATGAGCGTGCGGTGCAGCGCCCGGGGGAAGGCTCTGTGCTCCCACTGCACATGAACCAGAACCATGGTGCTGCTCTCTGCTTTAATGAGACACCATAGACACAGTCCTGACAACTTCTGTGAGGCCAGAGCAGTGGCATAGACTTGCATCAATAATAGTCCTGTGTTGAAATTTATGTGGCAATACTTAGCAGGTAAGAAAAAAAAGAGTATGCAGTTTCAAATACACAGTCTTAGGTTTATACAAACACTGAAGTTATGCCCATGAGACTTTTCGTCGTCAGCTTTGCATGAGAGTAAATTCAGTGAAAGATACTTTGTCCTCTTACTTGTTTCTTGTGAACTCTTTTCTTTTCTAATTCCTACAGGAGAAAGTGAGTGGGGAAAAGGAGAAAGTATTACATGTCCTTCAGGTCCCGAGTGCCTTTAGCAGTGAATAGAGAACAAGATCTATAGACTCCTGCTTGAAGATTCAGGTGCAGAAATACCTTGTAGAGATTTTGTGTTAGTTCTGCTTGCTTGATTTTCTCCCCTCTCTTTATCCCACTGTTCTGCTGGCATTTGGCTGCACAGAACAAATGCCCTTCATATGCAGGTTCTGGCAGTGCCAGAGGTGAGTGGGGCATGGGGCAGGACGTAGGGAATGGGGCCTGGCTACAGGGGGAGAGAGCTCTCATTCTGCAAAATGCCTTCTTGCTTTGCAGTTAGTTACTAATGTCTTGGAAAAGTGAAGTTTCTTTGTCTGGTTTGTTCCCCTTCAGTCTATACCCATGTGCCACAGGTTCTGCTTTTGAAAGCAGCCTGCTTACCACTCACCTGGATCTGTGTGCAAGGGGGAATTTCAGCCACTCCAGACTTCCTCCCTTGTACACTGGTAAAACCAGAGGCCACTCACAAGTTCCTCTCATTCCCCACCCTCAGGAACTCCATGAGCAAACCATATTAGCAATGGGATAATATCAAGAACATGATGGGATATTAACTCTTGAAGCCTCTAACTGGATTTCATCAGCATTAGTTGATACACGAGCATTTAATTCTTCCTTAATTCATACCATGAACTCTTGACTTCAGCCTGGGAATAAGCAAGCTGCTTAACAGTCCACTTCTGCTTCTGAGATGGTTCTCAAGTCACCCCCTGGATACCAGCCTGGAAGTGATCAAACCACCTGGGGGAAAAGGAGAGAAGCAAAATAACACCCTGATGATAAAATTCAGTGCAAACAGAAGAGAAGGGAGTGAACACACAAATCTTACAGTGGGCAATTGGTGATAAAAGCAATTGTGGAAATCCTGTGTCTACTAACAAGGCTATTCAGAGCGAGGAAGATATGCTATCTGATTCACTGCATATTGAAAGATAGCTTAAGCAGCTTCTGCAAATATTAAACGTGTTTTATACAGAGAGGCTTCTACTAAAGTGGAATGAAACTATATTCCATAGGCTGGAGGACATTTCTGTACTGACTTTTAGCAGAGGAAATTGCCTAATAAGGACAGATATTTTGCACCAGCCTTACTGCACTCAGGGAATGCTGACTTGCCAACATTATCGACTGGGTCCAAACATATAGTAATTGTAAGTGCATCAAGGCAATCAATATAAAGAATTAAATTGATTCTCTATATGCTGAATCAAAACTAAATTATATGACATAAGGTTTCAGGACGAGCAGGAAGTCCAGCAATTGAATAATCTTCCTAGGAAAGAGGATATGTCCATAAATGGAAATGCTCAAAGTGAAATAAAACACTTGTTTATCACAATTGTATAGCAACATCATTAGTAACAACCTTGCTAAAGTTCAACACAGACTAGTTTCTCACAATTGCATATAACTGATATTTTATCCTCTGTTTGTGAGCACAGAATCTTCTCACCCCGAGAGCAAGGGCAGCTAGAGGTGATACTTTTGCCCCAGATCCTTGCAGTTGCCTTATTAGATTACTTAAACCAAGAAAATAGATGAAATTACAGAACAGTTGTGTAGTAGTGCACTGATTTCCAGAGTAACTGATGTGAACTGCTACTCACAGGGTGCATTTTGACCTTTAAAAATACTTTTGAATTTGGATGAAGATCCTTCTCCATAATGGAATTTGAGAACTAGAGAAAAAACTGATGAGCTGAAGGATTAAGTTTTTGAAAGATTATTTCTGATAACATTAAACATTCATCTGAATCTTTTCCCTCTAAGCATCACCTCACTGTGTGCATTTTTCTTGGAATATTTCTTGCCCTACCTCTAGCCATTTGTTCTTTAAGCCATTTCTAACCACAAACTACCAAAGCAAAAGGGTTTCATCTAGCAGCCACATCACAGAGAGGTCTCGTCACCTCAAACCTTGTTTGGTGCTTGGAAGGTAATTTTCCCCCCTACTAAAACCACAGACAACATCACTCATTCTGTAGTTCTTTAATCAGAAACAGGTGTTTACACAGATTCTGCTTCTGAGTTTTCTTGTAACAGAAAGACAACACCTCTAAGCAAGGAATTCCCCTGTGTTCTGTATTCTTCACAGTATTATGTTTTGGCATGGAACTTGTTTTTATCTAGACCTAATACAGCTTGTAGGTCTTGTATACCATCCTTTAACATTTACTATCCATTGAGACTACATGGGTCTCTGACTGTGGAACCTGTGGGGTCTGGAGGACAGTCTTCTCTTGATAACTGCTTGTTGCATGCACTCATACTGAGGTGAAGATATTTGTTGAAATATCTTTATTGCATATGTTGTTGTGAGAGAGTAGGAGGCAGAAAATGGCTGCTGCAAATTCTGGCTGAAAAGATTTTATTACCTCTTTTTTCTCACGTGGACCTGCACCTCAGGAACTTTAACAGACTGACTATACTCTCTCCTGAAATATGTGCTCCTATTTCTACTGTGGTGGTATCACTCACTGATGTTCCCTTGTGATACCCACAGGTTTATTGGCATGACTGTATTTCAATAAAGACTTTTCCTCACTATATGGGTATCCCTTCCCAGAGCTGATGCAATTCATACTTGCAAAAAAGTGCTTTTTGACAGTTCAGCTTTCATGAGTTCCTGAGTTTTATGTAACAGCATCTGTACAAAGACTTTTGCTAGTGGGAAATGTCATAAAATGCAATTAAAACATCAGTTTTAGCTAACTTCAATATATTGACAAAGATTTTCAAGCATAGACTAGATTCCATCCATATGAGAATGGAGAAAACCACTTTCATTTGGAGGAAGAGAAAACTTCATGGATATTTTAAGAACTATTATGATATGCATTCACTTACAGAAATGAAAAGCATTTATTTTTTTCAGTTGATTAGTAACTTTTAAACTCTTCATAAAACAGAATTCAGCAAAGAAAAAATCTCTCTTTGGCAATTTATATGGCTTTAAGATCTGTTTACGTGTCATCTGCATTTTATTACTTACTGTATTTGGGAAAACTTGTTTGGGTTTTAAGGCATTTTCAAATAACTATATGGTTATGATTTTATATGGTTTTTAATGATCTGCATTCTGTGGGCAACAGATTTTCAATTTACACATTTCTGCTCGCTTATTGTTATCCAATTTCTCAAAACCTTAGTATCTTTTCAAGCAATTATCATGGAAGACTGCTTTAACCATCTACTTCTGAAGTCTACATCCAGTGTGCATCCTACCTACAGTCAGTAGCACCAGTAAGGTGAAGGCAGAATTGTCTATCACCCTCTCACCTCCACACAGCCTCCCCCCAACCCCCCCCAAAAAAATCAGATACTTTAATGGTAAAAATTAAATTATAAATTTAAGGTGAATCTGTGATTCAGCTTGAGAAGAATATATTTGTAGAGAAAACTACTTGCTGCTGATGGAGGCTCAATACACCCTGTATTTCTTTTGACAAGGTGTCACTTCAGACTGATTCTAGTCTGATGGCATGGAATTCCTACTTGCAGCTGGAGATCTGAGCTACATCTTCAGTTTAATCTGAAAATAATCCAGTTTGTGCATCCTAATATTTCTGTGTGGTGCAAAGTGTAGTAAGTGGGAAGGATCAGGATATTGATTTTAGAAGTGTTCTTATGATCCGAACTATTTTGTTGGACTACATTCACCACTGGAGAGGATTCTTACCCTGAGTCTGTAGTGACCTCTGCCAAGCTGTGTCAGAGACATCTTTTCTGTGTGGAGCTTGATTTGTATATTTAGGTAGCAGTTCTTTCCTGAGAGCTCAGCTGTACCTAGTCTTGATCCCTAATGTAAATAATACTTTCCAAGCTTGCATCTTATTAGGATTATACCTCTTAGCAATCTCTCAGAATTCTAAAGAGAACAAGGCTATTCACAAATAAATGTGCTTAGGTAGCTGGTGGATTTGTAGCTGTGCCTCTGGCTCTCTGCCACCACTTTGATGAGGACTTTGTGCTTGGAATGTTGCACAGACAGAGGAACTAAAGTACTGGGAGCCAGTGCTGTCTTCCATCCTCCCCATGGGTGTTTGGCTGCATAAGAGCTGAAGTATGTATGCAAGCCCTAGGTTACAGCTTTTTGTGTGTGACTAGGCAGGTGTGTATGACACACTCAGGAGTATATTATCTGTTGAAACTTTTTACCAACTAGAAAATTGTGTTTAAATTAATTACAATTCATTCTTTTGTATCCTCAGACCATCTTTACTAAATAAGTCACATACAGTTAGGTTATTCAGTCTTCACTTTTACTTTCTTGCCTGTGATTTTATTCAGGTGTCTTGAAAGCTGCAGGGTTTGGTGAAAAGCTGAAATCCTTACCTAACCTGGTAGAAAAAATTAACAGCCTAGAGATAAGTAGCTCCATCTTAAGCTTTTCCTTTCTTTAAGAGCAAAGTTTGCCTAGTGCTTTGTCAAGTGCTACATCAGCCAGGTAAAGGATACAGGCCCATTGAAGGTGCTGATAAATTTTTGTTTAGATGCCGTTATTTTGCTCTATATTTTTAGTACTATGTTGTTTGCAAAGTTGTTCTGCTAACAATATATGCGTTGATACTTTATTTCCTCCCTTCTCTTGTTTGCATGACTGTGACTATTGGTCCTCTAATGTTGCAATCTTTTCATTTTAATGCAAGCAATTTGCATTAAAAAATCTACAGTACCGTAGGTACTGTACTGAACTCTATTTAATTTTTTTTGTTGTTGTGCAATGTATTACACTGAACATTAAACAATTACATAACATATTGCACATTAAAGAAAAAAATACTAGGGGGGAATACTTTTGTGAAGGGTATTCAAAGGACATCAAAATTTGGTTTTGATGTGATAGTTTAAAGGAAAATAGTGGAGAAATACAGCAGAAAGTTTTTGAACAATGATCTCCCCCTTAGAATGGAGAAAGGAGAGGAAGGAAAAAGAGTCTGAAGCAGGAACACCAGACAGAAGGAGACTTGTTTTTCAGGTCATTGGTGGGCAAGAGTTTAAGCAATAAAGGAAAGTGAAAAATTTTCCACTTACAGGTGTTCTGCAAGAGGAAACTGCATATCCTTGATAAAGCCTGGTTGTGTAGATGGGCACAGACAGCCTCTAGGACAGCAAGCCTTACAACAGCTTTGCTGATAGAAGGCGGGAGAAGGAAAACTGAGAGGTTTTGTTTTGGCCATATTATATTAATGGCAGTATTTTAAAGAATGTTACAGAAGAATAAACTAAGAGGCATGTATCTTGGAAAATCAGAAAAATAGAATTATATTCCTGTTTTATGAGCAGGAACAGTCATAAATCTGAGCAAATTAACCATGTGGAGAGCCAAAGGTGTTATGACAAGGATTTCAGTGCAGTGGCAGTGGGGTGCAGAGGAGCAGAATGCTTTGATTGCAAAGTGCCTGTATATGGCTGAGGGGGGAAAAGGGAAAGAGGAACTTGGGGTATCTTCATTTGTAGGACTGGATCAATTCACAATAATTACCAGAAGGAGTTAAACATTTTCTGGGGTTAAAGTGAATCAGAATCTGCACACCATGTGCTGGAAATTCCCTAAATGATTTCAGTGGTCATTAAGAAAAGGGAAATGGTACTTTTCTGAGTAGGAGATGATGGGAGACAGAGGAGTAGACACCAAAACAGAGCCATGGCTGACTATTTATAACTCAGATTACAGGACTCCTGCCAGCTGAGAAGGGGACAAACATTCTCAATGGCTTCTTTTGATTGGGGGTCTTTTTGGTAACCACTGTGACCCTCTGTGATGGATAACACAAGAAGCTGAGATACAGTTCTCTTAGAAATACTACGTGCAGTTATGTACAGCATGGGCAAATATCGGTAAAGCTGCTGATAAAATATACTCTGCTGGTGAATGAAGATTCAACTCTTCTGCAGTGACCTTATTCTCACTCCCGTGCCCCTGGGAATTTCTTGTCTCAAGTTTCTTGTCTCTTCAGTCACAGACCTCACCCATATACAAGGCCTTTAAAATTTAATTAAAGTACTGGATTGTGTATTTTAAACAGTGACAAAATTTAACATAGTTTACAGTTGCAGCATGTTGTTACCAAAGCTGTTTTTTCCCTTTAATTCAGTAATACAGAATAAACTTAGTTTAACCAGTAAAAGTATTATGTTTAGACCCATATTTTCCAGGCAGTATTTAGGGATTTTTCTGCTCAGGGTCTGTATGACTTTGTAAGTCAATGAAGCATTTCTGAGGAATCTGAGAAAAATATAAAAAGTAACAGTTTTACCAGTGGGCTTAAGCTGGCCATGTAAAATGCACACATAGTTGCACCTACATAGATGAATTTTAAAGATCTACAAATAAAAATATTTTTTAAAATCCGAAACCTAGAGGTACCTCTTTATTTTATTTTCTTTGTATGCCTTTTCTTCTGAGTACCATTTGTCTCCAGCTAAGATCTTGCCATCATCCCCAGTCCACAACGGGCTGTAGGGTCTCTACAGTGGTGAAAAAAACGAGAACATGTCTGTCCCAACAGCTTCTCCAGTAAACCAATGGCAAAGTTTGTCACTGGAGTAGCAGGCAGAGTACAAAGTCTTCACAAAGGAGTGCTGGTGCTGTTTATCTCACTACCCCAACCCATGGTGTTTCCTCAGTCCTGCTCCTGCTCCATTCCCTTGCTTCTGCCTGCTTTGTTAGGAATCTCTCTCTGATGCCATGACTAAAGAAAGCTTTTTCACTGTTTTGTTCCTAATTGTTCCTGTAATCATAATCTTTCTGAATAGCATTCTACCCACCTATCCACCCTGTCTCTTGTGGACACTGAGGTGCCTGCTGTCTGAGGAATTTTAAAGATTCCTCAAAAAGGAAAATCTCAATATTGCTTTTTGTTCCACAGCTATTGTTCTGGTCATGACATCACTTTGCATGCTCAGTGCAGATTCCTGTCAACCTAGAGTCACCCAGTACTACTGCCCACCCTGCCACAGTTTAAACTTCCAGAGGCTGTCACTTTGTGCAGAAGTTTTTACTATGTATTTAGGAGATTGCATTTCCACTTTTAGCTTATGCTACATAACTGTGTATATTTAGTGGAAAATTCTGCATTGAACTGAAATTTTTTTCAATATACAGAGCATTTAGAGTGTTTTGGAATCAAAACTATGGTGGTGGGTACAGAATTTAGAGCAAATCCGGCCTGCAATGAAACACAAACCCACAGCAGTAGCTGCGGGACTGAGCTCACCATACAGTTTCCAAACAAGCTGACAGCAGTAGGAATCGTGGTTTATAAAAAGCTGCCAGCAGTGCTGAGCTGGTGAAGAGAAAGAGGAAGCTACAACGGGAAAGAGAAAAACATCACAACCAAAGGCAACTTCACTTCTCTGCCTTTACTGTTTTTAAATAGATTTGGCTCTAAGTTGCTGTTGAGGGTGCTGTGAAATCTTACAAACTGATCCTCACAATATTTATCCCTTTCTGAATACCACCTGCAAATCACACCCAGATTCAAGGGGACTCCTCTGTGTTTTTGTGCATGCATGTGAGAATCTAAGTTTGTGAGTAGGAATACACACCATGTTACTGAGGCTATTGCTCAACAGCATGCCAGTAAATAGAAGTTTACTAGAACAGCTTTTGCCATTTCACTCCCCCTTTGCACGATTTGCTGAGCTGTTCTCCTGAGATTGTTTCCTGATGTTTACATCCACTTCATTCTGTGGATTAACTTGGTTATTCTTCTTGTCCTATGAAATGTTAAAAACTGCTTCTTATCCTCAAATCACCAGTATCAGAAAATCATCTAAGGTACTATTGACCGAATTGTCTTGCATTGGGTATGAGGACGGTGGGAAGGTGGTGTTGAAGAGCTCATGCTGGGAGTGGGACACATGCTTACTACTTCCACTTTGGTTGCTACAAGCTCTAAGCTAGGTGATAGAAGATATGCTGTATCAAAGTGGGAGAGTAAAAGGTAACCTCAGAAAGATGAGGAATAATGTGAGAAAGGCTGATGCTTAAAGTTAGTTGCATTAGCGACTCCTTCGTTTTGGGCCATTCTGGGTTCATATCTTTGATTTTGTGTATTTTAGTTGAGATGGGATTGACTTTTTGTAGAGCTAGCCAAAATAAAACTTTGTGGAGGGGAAGACCTTAGGAGCTTTGCAGGTGAACTGCATTTTGTGTTACACTGTATAGTTCTTGAAGGAAGGACCTGACAGGGTCTCTATGCATGTTTACTGCTCTGAATCTGAACAAAAAGAATCAAAACAAAAGCAATACAAAGATGTCAGAGTCTGTTTTTAGTGGCTGTGTTGGTCCTAGAGAGCGGGCTGCCATTGGCATTCCCCGGAAGAATTGATCATGATCTGTGAGGATAAACTGAGCACAAACAATCTGCAATCAGTTTGTCAGTGGGAGGCAAAAGGTAGCAACAGAACACATGACTCCCATGATTTCCCAGCAGCTAAAATGCTGGGCATAGTTGCAAAGGGTTAAGTGCACAAAAATAATAATAATTATTTATTTTCCTTCATCATTGCTTTTTTTGGCTCCAAATGGATGAGTACATTTTATTGCAGGGCCTGAGGTATCAGAATATACCAAGGTGTTCTTAGCTCTGGGTCCAGAGTCCTTTATATTTAGCAAAGAACTGTGAGTGGGTACTGGGATCTACAGTGCTTTTTTGTATTGTTGCTGAAATATTAACATCAAATCTTCAAGACAGTCGACACTAAAATTACTTCTTTTCACAAGCTACCTCTTGGTGATGTAAGAATGGCCTAGTAAAAATTATTGTCTTCCTCAGAATCTCCTTCAGAGAACAGTCCCCATTTTCTCCATTCCCATTTTGTAGGAAGTCAGAAGAGACAAGGCTTTTCTTCATGGCCAGTTTGTGTAGGCTTGGAGAGAGACTCTGTGTAGCTCCTCTTCCATCCAACACATAGACTTCATTCTTCTGCAATGTGCACAGACCTGGGATTACCCCCAGCTGCCTTTCACTTATAATGGAAAGAAAGTTTCTTAAATATTTTTCTGTTTATTCTACTGATCCTATCTATTCTTAGAAAGATCAAAACCGAACGCAGTTGTTGTACTTACTCATAAAACTGTCGTAATTGAGATGGAGACAGTACAAAGCAACACACTCCATTTTCAGAAGTCTTCAAACCTGTTTTTATTATAGCATGCATGCTTTTTACACATTCCTACAAAACTCATAAGTTTACACTTTACAAAGTGCTTGTTGGAATAGGCAGTCGCAGGTTTCTCTTATTTATCTTGCTTTCTTTCTTGGTTTCTATGTCAATGACCTTGGTAAGATATTCTTTCAGGGGTAAACATGGATCCTCTTATCAAACTTCTCTATGGCTCACAGAAGTCACTGTAAAACCCCTTCCACATAAAACCATGATTCCTGAGACAAGAATATTTTACAGATCTTTTAAGGTCAGTCATCAATGTCCTAGACAGGCTTTCAAAGAACTAAGGGCAAATTTTTCACCTTACCACCAAGTACTATATCAGGCTTGGTGTTGGGAATGGCACTGATGAAAGGTGCTTAGCTGAAATATGAAAAATAACCCAAATCAGGAAGTCATTACTGTGCTGTTTCAATAAAATTAAATGTAAAACATTTTTCAGTGTTTTTTTTTTTCAAAAAAAATCTTAATCGTTCCTAAATTAATTTTCAGAATATTTATTCTTTATTCCTTAAACAATCAATACTTAACTTTTGAAACTAAATATCTTAGCCTGCAGTTTTAAGTTTAAAAGGCGTTACATTTTTATTAAACCTGATTTGGGCTTATTTTCCTACAGAGAACCACCTCCAATTTGGAAATCTGATGAATAAAATTTGTCAAATCTGTGATAGTCTATTTATTTACCACTTTTTCATCCATAATTCTTTATTGTTGCTTTCACTCCAGAAAAGTCAAGATGTCCAAACATAATTTCTCTTGACAAATCCTCCTTATAATTTCATCTCATGACAACAGGGCCTCATAAAAGAGTAACTAAACTAACGGATAATTTAAATGTCAGGGAGTTTACAGGGATTTTTCTCTAAACTTAATTCCTATGTGTTAGGACACTAAACACTCCCCTTAGGCAATAAGGGCCTTCTATTCTCAGAATAAGACCACATAGATTAGAGGGTCCACAGTCAGACCCCAGAGTGCAGCAGCACCTTCAAGATCTTCCAGATAAACAGGTACCCCTGGGCACTACGGCACTAAAAAGCAACTTCAGCTCAGCCACGGGCCTGACCATGCCACTGTATGTCACAAACCTCCCCCAGGCATCAGTTTGAAGATTTCTGCACAGTAATATTTTATTCAGGGAAGACATGCTTTGTGAGAGTCTTAATCCTTGAACATTTTCTCACAAATCCTGTCAGGCAGCGGGACTTCCCTTTTCTTCAAGCATTTTAGCACACTCCACTGAGGCTAAAACTGTTTTCTCAGCCTGTCTTAGATGTATTACATTTACATTACATTACTTTGAGTTCTGACTGACAGATTAAATGTTAGATTTTGCAGGAGATATCTTCTAGAATAGAAGTGGAGTCCTTATCATCCTAGCAGGCAGAAATTGCTAATTTGTCATTAGGGAATCCACTTGGCAAGAGTATGAACAAAACATCTGAAATAGTTTTAAAGCGATTTCTTACTCCTGTGGTTTCTGGTTTTGAGTGCATTGCTCCCCAAGCCTCTTTCTTCCTTCACATCTGTTATGTGCCACTTACCAATGAGATGTTGGAACATATGGCTATAAAGACAAGGTACTAATTTGCTTCATTTTAATTCCAGCTGTATAAGGATAAAGGACACACAGATCAGTACCAATTATTTGACAAAAAACAATTAAGGCCTTTCACACATGCAAGTTTACTACAAATGTATTCTATGCTCACCAGCCTTGCAGGTGAGGAATAGTGTTTGTTACAACAGAACTTCTCTGGATAGTGATAAATCACTAGATTAATTACCTCTAGATTTTCTGCTTATATTTCAGGGGACATCAGGGGACATTTTCTTCATGTGCTTTGTGTTTATTTTATTTGACTGGAATGGAAACGCAAAGTATTTTCTTAGTAATTTTCCCCCTAGATCCAGTTTCTTCAAATTACACTAAAAATATTCAGAAAGCAATCAGAAAACACACCTTGTAACAGTTTTTTTACTAAGCTTTGTTACTCCTTTCATATTTTGAATTGGCTTTGGTTGTATCTGTCTCCAACATTTGCTTAGGTTCATATATAGAAGGGAGTCAAAGAAGTTTGACCCAGGCCAAGAAGATTTTTATTTTTTTTAATAGTTCCTTATTATAGTGATGAGAGAATATTACATGTTTTCCCAGTTTGATGAGGAAAGGAACCCAAAAAGTAGGACTGAAAACAAAAATAAAAACTTTTCTTTTTGAAGTAGTAGTATTTTTATGGGCCTCTTACATGAGAACAAAAGACCTTGTTCTTCCATATTCCATACCATTTTATCCAAATTACAAAAACTTGTGAATTTGATATAAACACATAGCCTTTGTCCTGAGCAGACAAGAGAAGTTACTTGGAAAATGAGTTTTGGGCTCTGCATTCCTAAGTACTTATTTTTACATTGTCATCCAGCCCAGCCCTGAAACTTCTCACAAATGTGTTCTTTTATGCAGTGACACAAATCTTTTAAATTCTGGAAAATGTTGCCACCACAATTTTTTCCTCTTTAACAGACTTAAGACCTATCTGACTGAGGGCTGTAAGTTCAAGTTCATTTGTGCTTGTGCCTGCTGAACACCTAAATGTTCTGTGAAAGGACAGGACTGCAGAGTAGCAGTGCCTGTACTCTGCTGATGATTACCTGTATGGGAAAGAGTTAGGTCCTGGAGTGTCCAGCACTGCATGTGCATTATTACCCTAGAATTCCCACATTCCAAACTTTGCTGCTGCTGTTTCAATTGGTGTTGATCAGTCTGTGTTTATTGAGCCTTGAAAGAAGAGTGGGGTTGTTTTTATTTAACCTACTCAGGGTTTTCTGTGGAGCACAAACCATGGACAGCTGCACTGCCTGTTACCATAATGCAATTTAGAGGCTCTTTCTGTAAAAGCCTGCTGTTATTTCATGTATGTTCTTGCTGCTGATAATCAGTGGATAAACAACTTTCATAATATGACTGCAATGCCCCTGCCCCCACCCAGCAGCCTGACAGTTGGCTTGATGGTTAGCCACGGACTCGGAGCAGCCCTGGGCAGCCAGCTTGCAGACTGCAGCCTGCCTTCAGGCCAGCACGGGCCACTCACAGCATCTGCTTTCAAAGGGCTGGGCAGCCTCAGCACACAGGTCTGTAAAGACCTGCTCCCTCACACAGAGGTTTTGGAGCTACTGCAGTGCATCAGTAATTGCAAAGTGATGGGATTTGATCCTCTGTAATAGTGCAGTTCCAGGAAACAGTGCAGGGCATTTTTGGAAAATTAACATCACTCATCATGTCATCCAAACTGATGGACACTGATATATCCACAGATTACATAACTCTTGAGTTTCTCTTTTTTTACCACCATCCACATCTGGTTTTTAACACAATTCATTTTACACTTTACATCTTTCCTATTTCCTCTCATGATCCAAGACGTGTCTGCGCCTCTCTACACTGCTTCTCCAGTTTGTGAACCCCTCAGCTGAGGTAATAAATAATTGCCCTACAATAAGCATGCTAGCCCCATATTGCTGCAGACTGAGCTGCATGCCAGACTGTCAGAGCTCTGTGCAATTGATGACTGCAGTCATCCTGCTTTTAGAGCCAGGAAGGAAAAATAAATAAATTATCTTGTAGTGCACCATAGACTGATTCTCAGAAGTATTTTGCTCAGTCATATGGTAAGGAAACGGGGAAGTGCTCTTTCTTATTCTAAAGCTTTATATGCAAAACCCTGTGTAGATACCACTAAGAAATCTTGATGAGAAAGAAATGTAATTAAAGAAAGGGATGCTTGAAGGTAGAGCCACTGATCCATCTAATGAGGTAGTCTAATACCTAATGAGGTGTCCTCATTGCTTGCATACTCCAGCAGCACCAAGGTCTTCATCCAATGAACTGGGAGCTCAGAAACCCTACACTTGAGCTCAGAGAGAGATTCAGATTAAATCAGTGAGTGAAAACAGGAGAAAGTGAAACAAATGTAGTGTGAGGAGAGGAACTCAAGCTCTTTCATATTCACTTCTCCGTGAAAACTCAGGGCAGGCCCATGACAAGAATTCAGAAAGCAAAGGGATATTCACTCATATAAAATATTTATGTAAAACACAGTCTAAGATTGTAAGGCACCAGGCAAGAATAGGACAGTATGAGGGTCCAGGAAGTGGAAAATGAGATGCAAATATTTTCAAGCATTTTAGATAAGGTAGCATGAGGTTCAAATAGAGAGATGGTTAAAAGCAGAGTTGTTAGCATATAGGTAATGGAATATAAAAGTATTCTTGAGTATGTGAAAAACATCTAGACCAAAGTAAACATTTGACAGTCAGTTGGGTTGAATATACTTTGAGGCATGAACCTTACAGTGAGATCAAGGAGAAATAACAGAGCCATTTGGTTTAAATAGTAGTCTCTGTTCCTTTCTGGGCTGGCTCCAAATATCAAGAGTGACCACATACATCTCACCATGACGGTTCCCCCCAGTTTTACCATCACTGCCTTCAGCCTTAAGAGAGATCTTTTATGGTCTTATTTTCTCACTATCTTCTTCTTTCCATTTTGCATAGGTCTTATTTCCAAAATGTAGACCTGGGCTGCTTTTGGGCGTGGAACTGATTACAAGAGCAATGTATTAAGCCTTTAATCATGAAACAGTCTGGAGAATGCTGAGGAGCTTGGATATGAACTGAAACAGATTAAGAAAAAATCAGTGTGCCAGAAAGATCTAGTGCTATGATGAATTACAAAGCATAGAGGAAAGCCTAATATTTAAATACGTGAGCTTAGTGCATGGTAAAATGCATGCTGCCTTGTCTACACAAGATTTCTCAAGCATATTTATTAGCATATATTAGCTAACAGGTGTTAGCCTCAAAATTTCTAGACAATCTAGGGAGTGATATGAGTCTGAAGATCTAAGTACAGTATTAATTTGACTGCCTTTTTGGGTTTTGGGGTTTTTTTTTGGGGTGCTGGTGTTTGCTCTTGCAAGGAAGTTCTTCAAATATTAATTGCAATTTTGAGAATGTGTCCTACTCAGGGAAGCATCTTCTGTGATCCTGATTATATTATAGTTATTTGTAAACAACTTTGGGGGAGATCCCATGTCGATACTAAGGTTTTGATAACAATAACCAGGTAAAATTGCACCAGGATACATTTATTCTAGATTTTTTATCTTACAGAAGAAGATTTTCTTTTGTCAATTTATTTTCTCTTCCTTTCCTGTCTTTTACTAAAGATTTTTCTTCTTTTACTAATAGACTGAATTCATGTACCCTTGAACTTTTCAACGGTTTAAATATTCATTGTTTTAATGCTTATCAAAATCTGCATAAAAGTAGTTCTGTTTCAGTAATCTTTCTGTCCAACTATGGCTGACCACTGACTTGTGGTTTGATTAAAAGTTTCATGATACTTCATGTTTTTCATATTAAAAAAGAAAATATTTCTCACTTTTATTGCAGAGAATAGGATATAGCTTAGAATATGGGAATTCAGTGAACAGATAAAATATATTCCAAAAGTTATATGATTTTTTAAACTAATCTCATGATCTGTTGTGGTTTGGCTCTTGATTTTTGACTCTTTGGTGTTCTGGGCATTTCCCACCCTCTTCTCAATGAAAGAGCAGATAGCCCAAAGTCACAGAGTTAGAGTTCCAACTCTGGAAAGATTCAGGATTTTTCTATAAGAACGGGATGATGATTCATTCTGTGCTCTCACAAGACAATCATGCATCTGCCCCTGTTTCAAAATCAGCAGCCCCGCCAGCTCGTCTCCATCGGCCTTGAGAAAACAGGAAGCAGAACACCACAGGAAGCGGTGCACTCTTACACCCACCCCAAAACTTCGCTGCTGAACCTATTGCAAAATGCTAACAGAATGCTGCAGGGTACACTGAGAAAGAGAGGAGAAATCTGCTGACCTTCGGGTGCCTGTGCAACTCCTGGCTCCGGTTTCCCAGGCCTGCAGCCTAACTCAGTCACCAACATGCCCTGTGTCTCTCCGTTTAGACCCTCTGTTATGGGATGCCCTTACGCAGAATGCAAAGGCTTTTTCTTAATTATTTTGTTTCATCCTCCAAATTTTACAAAAATGCAATATGAAGCTTCTTGTCTGGAGGGCTGACAGACTGAAAGATAGAAATAGAGAAGGTAGAGAGGACTGTGTGCTGTTGGTCGTGATTAACTGTGTACTCATTTCCTTGGCAACATGGAAGAAATGGGTGTTTTTAGAGGAGAGATTTATCAGTATATCTTGTGATTTGGATGGTTTTCATACTAAAAAAGTAAGATTATTTCTCACACTCATGGTTGCAGAGAACAGCGTGTACCATACGTTTTCAGAGAATAGAGGTGCTTTCTGCTTATAAAAGGAGGTACAGGACAGACTGCTCTCAAGCAGGAAACAATTCCTTGGATGTGCTGTGGGGCATGAAGTAGAACTAGGAAAGGCTGAAAAACTAGAACAGGATATTCTACAACAAACAAAAGAGACAAAAGATAAACAACATACAAAAATGTTTTCAATTTGGGAGGCTTTTTATTGGTTATTTTTGAGTGCTAAAATAATAACGAAAATTTATTCTGCAAAGCCAAAGGAGAAAAATGCAAGTTTATATGCTGGATGATGGGCAAGTAAAACTTTAGTAGAGGATCAGACATTAAAAAAGCAGGATTTCTTAATTAGAGAAGTTGCTTCAAAAGAAACCTTCCAATAATAGGAAGGCAGGAAAGGGTCAGTAGTGGAATTTGATGTTAGCTATTTAGCCTAGATCCAGGCATTATATTTCTGTTAGATGTTTCAGTTGTCCAGTAAGTGCAGATTTGAGAATCTGGTCACAGAAACCAAACTATTTCTAAATTCTTGTTAAATTCAGTGGGTTGTTTTGTAACTATTTAGAATGAAATTGAATTACCTAGCTTTTCTTTCCTGTTTTTTGTTTTGGTTTTCTGGGGTGTTTGTTTGCTTGTTTTGCTTTGGTTGTTGTTGTGTGTGTGTGTGTTTTATTTTTTCTTTTTTTTCTTTCTTTTTTTTTTAATTCAGCAAGTAAAAGCCAATTATTCCTTTAACTTCAACCACATAGAGAAAAACAGTCAGATTCCATAATCTCTATCTAGTCTTCATCATTTTTGAGAGTTGAAGAACATTAAGAGCTGCATTGCAAGAGTGCTGAAAGTCCTGTACAGACACTAAATGTGCATTTGAAGAGAATGTCTTCAGATCATTGAACAAATATCCCCAGGAAGGTGGCTTGGTTTTAATAAAGCAGCAAAGTTCTATGTAGAATCTTCAAGTGATCTTGCCTGGATGTGGATTTTAGACAAGTATCTTATTCAGAATGGATGAATGCTCTCTCTCTCTTTGTCACTAGCACCTAAATCTCTTCTTTCTCTGTCACAGTTCAATTGAACTTAATCTAGAACAAATGGAAATGTAGCTCCACTGAAATGAAATTGACTATTTTGCCTCCTGCTTTACTATGGAGAGACTTCTATCCAAATTTCTGTTCTCCAGACTGCTTTAGAATGGAATTTGTAACACTTCCAGCACAGGTAGATTTTGAAAACACCTAATCTGAGACAAAAACTTCATTATACTTCCTTCTGAAGGAACTCATTCTATACAGATTGCTTCTGTTTTGCACAGTCATTCAGCAGGCAACGTCAGTTTGTCTTGTAACTCCCCTCATTGCATTAACTCTCTTAACAACACACACTTTGGAATTTTTCTAAAGATCACAACCATGGGTTTTTTCTTGCCGTAAATAAATTTTAATTTCAGATGTGCTCAGAGATTTGTAACATGACTAGTTCCAAAATTAGTATATCCATATTTTTCTCATATTTAGATTCTCTAAATCTCTCTCTTTCTGCTGGTTATTCTGTCTGTTGCCTGTTTTCAAACTTCTAAAGATGTTATTAAAACCTTGACATTTACTGGACAGAATTCTGCCATGCTGGTCATGTATTTTGTCCTGAAAATTATGGTAGTTACTGTTTCTTTAGGTATCAGGCTAAACCAAATGTAAGATTGATCCTGTTTGTTTCTACTGGAATGTTCTGGTTCACACACTTGTAGATTTTGCATGGAGAGCTTTGCAATTTTTGGGGGGGTTGGGTGACAAATCAGCATATCCTTAAACTTTGAGATATGTCTTACCACTGTACCTTCATACTAAAAAAAAAAAAAACCAAACAAAAACACACACACAAAGAAAAAAAACAACCAAAAAACCCCCAAAAAACCACCACTGGTTCACTAAATGTTGAGGTCAGCATTGAATTCTATATCTTTGGGAATATTATGCATGTCCTTAAGGTTGGACTTCTGAAACTCCTAGCCATATAAAGATAAAATTAGCCTATTCTGAGCAAGGAAGAGATTCTTATAGTGTCTTTTACTGTGAAAATACATACTGGATTTCCACATGGAAACCAAACATTTAGGAAAAAAAACCCTATCCCATCAGTTCTTCCTCATTTATTTTATTCAACTTTCACTACAACTCACAACTGGCTTTCAGCTTCTTTCCAAAGTTCTGATGATTTGTCTAAGACTGTTTTGTGCTTAGTATTTATTGAGATTTATTTTTTCTTTATGAGCTATCTAAATAGAGTGTTATTAACTTCTGCAGAAAGAAATTCAAGTCTGGGTGGAAAAATCCCACATTAATGTTAATTGTCATTGCACTAAAACATAAAGCTAATGAAGATGATGTGGGAAACCAGGGGCTTTCAGTCCTAAACTCTGTGTGCTTATTAGACTAGATCATGCTCTCTGAAATTTGTGCCTTATTGGTGGTCTAATATGCAGTATGAAAATAATCTGATGTGTGAGGCAAAAAATAGAAGGAAAGGGGTGCGTTTTATGCAAATAAACCCAGAAAGTGTTCAGGACTAGTGACTTTTAAGTGCTTTGCTAACTGTCAGACTCCTGTTGTCAGATTTTTCCATGTCTGTCATTGGAGAAAGCATTGATTTTATTGTATTTGACATGCCCTTTGCAAGTCAAAAGCTAGCAAAGAGGCCCTTTGTGAACAAAGATATGTGTTATAGATCTTGTGTTAAACTGCATAATGTGGGTGCAGATTGGAAAATGGAAAGCAGTCTTTAAAATATGGACATGACAAGTGATTTGGAGAACAAAAACTGTCCTACAGAAGGCTACATTAGTTACATTTGATGGGATTTCAATAAATTACTTCTTACTGTTTTTTCAGAGAGAACTTTTTCAAAGTTGAAAGATGCTGCTATCCCTCCTGTCTATGGCTCTGCCTGGGCAGTCTCCAAGCTGGCTCCTCTGGTTTTCCTTTCAGCTGTTACTACCAAGAGTATAGGAGGCCTTAAGTAAAGCCCATAAATGTTTTGATTTATGGACCCTCACTGAGAGGAAGCGCCGTTTCTCCAGTAGCTGTGTGCTAACACACATTTCTTACTTCAAACCCATCTGGGTTTTCATTTAAAAATCACCCTGCACACGTCATCCTGCCCCTTCATTTGCTCTTTTAAATTCACTGGCAAGGTTTTTACTCTGCTTTTTTGGTATCTTTATTATCATCAGTCAGCAGCTTCTTTTAACTCCTTATTACCTAATTTTGCTAAGCTAGAACTGTTCAGGTCTCCTTTTGTGAAATATGTTTCAGATTTATTTGCTCAGTCCATTGTTTGTTTGTATTCATTGACAAAACTGAAAGACCAAAAAAAGAATTGGAACAATAGAGAAAGAGAAAAACGAAAGGAAGGCTGAGAACTCAAAACACATTTTCATCACTTTCAACATAACATATATTTTAGTCAATCAATTTATCAATTCAACCTTAAATCAAAGCATATTTTTATTACATCAATTGAAGCATAATTTTGTTTAATTTCACTACTTACATTTCTACAATGTGAAAGACACAGTTTGTTCTACTCTTACACACTTCAGACTTGATTTTCATAGTTCTTGAGCTCTATTGATTTCACCTGCGCTTGTTGGAACATTTAGACTACTAGACATTTTACCAATAATACAATCTTCAGAGCTGAATATGATCTACAAAGAATTTTGTAGTATCAGTAGTACTTTATTAGCTTTAACAAAATTAGTATCTAAAATAGGTAAACCCTATGTTTTGAATTACAGTATTTCTACATGCCAATTTCATTCTCGGTACACCAAATTTTCTTAGCTGGAGTAACTTCCTTATGTAAGGATTATGTGACAGAGCTAGAGTGATGTTCAGGACAGACCTGATCTCAGAGAAAAAGATTTTTGTTTCCCTTCTTTGTGAAAATTTCTATCAGTTCTAGACTTATTTAACAGCTTGCCTCAGGTTTCAGTTATGCAGATGCCCACGTTAATTTTTCTCTTTGAGCAGTCAGCTTGAGTCTGAATCAGATGACAGAATGGACAAGGTTGTCTAAGGACAATGTCTGCTCTGCTCTGGACATTGCAAAAGAAGAGACTGCAGCTGCCATAGACCTGCCTGGTAAACCCACCTTTGTTTATTCTGTAGCACTCAGGACTGTAAGATTTTTTATTTACTGCATAGAACTTCAGAAATTTAGGTAGAAGATTTTTCTTAAGATAGGCTAACGCTTGGAGGATATAAAATCAGATATTCTCTGTTTTTTCTATGCTTCCTGACTTAATTTTAATTATTGTTTTCCACTGAAGGGTTAAAGATTGATTTTGGTGCATCACCTTCCAGAATCATTACTTTTGTTCTCTAGTCTTCAAAACTATGGCTTAATCTCTGTTGTTATGTGCAATGAAGCTTCATTTAGGATTTTTATTTCCTGTGAACAAAAATAATGAAAGTTTGCAGAAATAGAAAAAATAATTAAATATAAAAAAGTTTTAAAGAGCAACCAAAGCATTTCTATTCAGCATTTTTTCCAGTTAATGATAAGCTTGACTGTCTCTCTCCCCACCCATGCAAACACTGAGCTTTGATGCTGTAGATCACAAATGTCATGATTTTGCATTTCTGCTTGCTGCTTTGGGCGAAGTAGAGCAGTGGGGCTTTGCAGAGCGGGACAGCTGAGTGAAGTTTCTCGCTCTCTTGATACTTTCTTTCTCTTTCAAAGTGACTTGCACTAATCCTTGTGGGAAGGAAGACGATGGTGGTTTTGCACAGACATTCTCAGCAACTATTCTTTACTTTGGCAATCTTGGAATTTCCCTGAAGTCTTTTGCTTCTTGCAAGTTCTCTGATACATGTTTTTGCCTTCAGTTTATTTCCTAAGTCTCTGAGCTCCAACCAAACTTGGTCGCTGTATTCCAGTAATATAGTGGAAAATTAACCTTTGACCCATCCAGACCCTTTGGAACACCAGGACTGTAAAAAATTACAAAAAGTTGTGGAGGCATGGCTGGTGCTTGCCTCTGGTAGATGGATTTTATCAGAAAAGGTAGTGCTGATTTGTATCACTCAGCCACACTAAGGTTATACAAAGAGCAGCAAAGCCCCAGGAGCATAACAGTCGGTCTGCTCTTAACCTCAGGCCTTTATCTCTCACAGCCAGCTTCCTTCCCACACCACAAGCACCACGTGTTATTTTACACTGAGGCAACACTCAGCAACTGGGGTCTATCTGCCCAAAGAATGGGACAGGAAAAAGAGGATGACATGAACATAAGATGGGTGGGCACCACAAGGGCTAACAATCATGGAGCAATACTCTCACAAACCAGTGCCAGTCTACTCCCTGCCACAGTGTGTGAGCTTTGGAGTGCTCATCAGTCGTTTTTTGTTTGTCCCAAGGTGTTGTCTTTACCTCTGGGGATGAGAAGTGAATTTGACTAAAAACTGCTGAATGAGGCGAGAGAAAGCTGAAGGAATATGAGGGTGATAGCACCTGCTCCAGTCTGCAGGAAGGCACCCACGACTAAAACCAGTGTCCCCCCAGTCTCAGGGGACAATCTGTATTGCACCCGGATATGCTGCTGGCAGCGGCCCCTCTAGAGTTCCATACCACACAGTCACCCCACGTATGAACTGCAATTTGTTGAACCCCACAAATAAGTAGGGAAACTATTTTACCCTTTAATGCATTCTCTGTAACTCATATCTAAAGGGGGAAGAGAGGCATATTGGAGTTCAGTAGAGTGGGACCTTCTATAGCCTTTGGCAAGGGAAAAATCCCTGAATGTATAATCCTGGAGAATAAAGAGAAAACAAAGGAAAATCTAAAGCCCGTGGGTAAAGTTTTATCTGAGTAAAAATGTGTTGGTATTTACTATTTAATTGTTAACAAACAGGACAGATACTTACTTGGCTGTTGAGGGTTTCATGATCAATACATTGCAGGAATCAGAATAGTATTTCTTACTCTTCACTTCCCTGATATACAGCATAAAATCATAAACTGTCTATAAAGATGAGATGGGGTAGGCAAAAAAAACCCTAAACCACCAGAGACAGCTGCATAGAACAGCAGCTGTGACACACACAGGAAATTTGGATGGAAAGAACCATTAGTGCATTGAGACCATCTTCTTGTCTGTTAGCAGGGCCAACCCTCTTTTAGTAGACTTTGAAAAAGCAGCTCCTCCATGACACATATGGGTGGCTTTAAGATTTTGCCCTACTTAAATAGTCTCTCAGGCAAAAGGCCTTTACAGATATCAGTTTCTGCCTCACCTTTTCTAATTTGAACTTTCATCCCTCCTGCAACAGAAACAGGCCTATTCTTTGTATTTGAATGACCTGTCAAGATACCATTTTGCTCAGTGTTATCCAGGTAATGACTATTCCTATGTTGTCCTACAGCAGTTTTAACTGCATGACAAAACCCATCCTAGGATAGGCATATGATGGCTAGGGACAGCTGTTTTGCAGCTCTTTCATTGAGAGATGGGTGTGTGTCTTCATTGTTAGAGGAAATAAATAGCAGGCAAGACCGTACATGTCTCTTGGCCAAAATGCACATCTCCCATCAAGCTTCAAATACTACAGTTTTGCTTTGCAGACCATCTGCTTATTCTCTCAGTCCCTTAGGAAGGGAGAGTATTAAACAGTTGATAAACACAAGCTCAAATTTTAGAGACTTTGTGACAAGTCTGTACTTGGGCCACCCTGATTTCCTGCTCGTAATATGATTGATTTCAAATTAATTCTGAGGGAAAAATCCAAAGTAAATGTTACATGCAGAACTGGATAAATTTCATGGCAACTCAGAGGGGAAGACTATTCAATCCAAATTTAAAACCTTTTATTTTACCCTGTTATAAACTACCAAAGATACATAGTGGATGTTTTTTGAAGAGCTTCAGCTGGAAAACAAGTAATTGCATTGGCAAAATCAGAGGTCTGAAGACTCCTGTGGCTCTTAATCCCAGTCTGTCATCTTCTCCACATTGTTAGACATAGAAACCATGTGTTTTCTGTCAAAGTCCCACAGCAAACCATGTGGAAAACAAAGAGCTATAAATAACTCCTCCCCAACATGAAAGATGACTAATCTGCTGCTTCCAATAATATCACTCTTCAAACCCCTAAAATTTTCCTTTCTCTTTACCTGTCTTTATCTTAAAGCCAGATGATGTGGCCATCACTGTGCTCTTTCCATGACCACCTCTTGTACTACTTTGGTTCTCTCTTTCAGTCTTCAAATACTTGCAGAAATGTCACTTTAGCTAACTGTAACCTCTGAATTACATTTCTGGAGAGGCAGATTTCATTAAATAAAATGGAATAGCAAATGATGACACAGGACAACATGCTTCACTGTTTAGGGTCTGGTTTGTAATCTAGGATATTGAATTAATTTCTGACTCCTTGGCTCATTAGCTGGCCACTTGCACCCTCTATGCCTTTATTTTCCCTCTTGGTCATGGCAGGCACATGTTTAGTGCCTTATTTGAAATAAAACACTATGTTTAAATAAGAATTAAATGCTTTGAGAGCTGTAAATTAAAAAAAAAAGGCAGCAATACCAACACTAAATGGTCTTACCACAAAGAAAAGTCAGCTGAAACTGTGCTACAGACCTTACAATCCGTGCAAGTCCAGGAAAAAAATACTAATGAAGGACTTAATCCCTCTGTCCTTGCTGCCACTCAGTCTTTATCAGGTATGGAGGATAAATCATCCACTTGGTCTTGAATTTGCCCTACATTTAATGGAAATGCAGTGGCAAAAGCAGTGTCAACTTTACTTAGCACAGACTAATGACTGCAAAGGCATTGTAGTGCAACAGCCAGGGGTATTTCAGCACAGTTCTATAAGCATTTGTATAACTGTAGTGCAACAGGATGTTTTGTCAATAGAATTGGAATTGATATATTTGAAACTATGAAATACATAAAGCACATGATAGGGAAGTTTATGCAGAGTTTTAAGGTCTGTTTTTAACTAGACATTTAGTAATGACTATGCAAGTATTTTTATTTTTTTCCTGTTTTAGTGTGATATGAGCCAAAAAATGGCAGCTGAATTGAGCAAGAAAGATGATTTCATTTGTTAAATATTTTTTCACATGACCTAAGTCACACAGTTAATGTAATTCAGTAGCATATTTTTTTGATTTATCTTCTTTTCTCTCCAGTAATTTCTTTTACAGATTCGGGCATTCACATTTGGCATTTGATTTCCAACTACATTACAATATTTTTTCTTGCACAGGTATAATTTCAGCCAAATGTTGTTCTCTCCTACTTCTACAATAATAGGAACAATAACAATTTTGTAATGCCTTAAAAGTCAATGGTTTGTGTTGGCTACATTGTGTCATAATTCCAGGCTAGTTTGTTATTTTGAATTCATTATACATTTTGATACTCTTAGGGTGAGTCATAGTTAGCGGGGGAAGACCCGGTAAATGAAGAACTGAAATTTTTATTGCTTTTCCATATTTTCTTTTAGAAAATAAGATCAATAGGTATCTTATCCTGGTAAATTTTTATACAGTAAAGGTCTGGAAGTTTTCCCTGAATACTTTGGCAGCTCTGTGTGGGGCCTGTGTACTAGTTTACTATAGGAAAGTTAAATCTCACTGGGCTATGAAAATGTGGCTTTGAAAAGTATTTATCCACACATAAAACTTTTAAATGCTTATGACTTTATACACAGAAGTTTTTGATCATCATGAAGTTTTTGGACAGCTTGCTAATGATCTCTTCCTTTCCTTGTGTTTTGCCAGGCCTCTCAGGCTTCCCCTTTGACATAACTTACTCTTGTTCCCTTGTACTTTTAATGTTTTTGGTAACTTCTTGTCTCTGGTCATCAGTGTCTCCTCCTGTCTCTTTCTTGTCTTTTTTTTTTATGCCCTTCTCGTGTCTTTCTATGATGTCTAAAGCTACCAATACATTCTGTTCCATGCACCTCTTTCCAGACACAGCACCATTTTCTCTCCACACCATGTTGTTGGGAACTCTGTTAGATGGCTAAAAAGGCAAACCATAGCCCAGCTCCATCTACAGGCTTGTGAATAAATCTTCTTGCAACTAAGTACCCTAACAAAATATTTTTGTAGTCCAACTAGGCCCTCTGTGTGGGAGGTCAGCCTTTCAAACACGCAGTGGTTCATTTGAAAAACTCCCTTGGGGCTCTGACCTTGTAGGCAAATCTCTTAGAAACTGGTACCAAATGGCATTACATGGTGAGCTGTCCAGACAGTGTCTGCTCAGCAAGGCTATCTTTTCACAGCCCAGAAGTAAATCTTTGTTGCGTCTGTACATGGATTTTATCCCACTCAAGGGAGAAGAACTCAGAGTGCTTAAAGTGCAGTGCAGGAGGAGCTAGGACAAAAATCAATGACTCCATTTTGACACAGGCAGGAAACAATGAGAGGGAGGGGGCCTTGTTTCCACAACATAAATAACATTTTTGTGACTCCCCTATCATGATTCAGCAGCTCTGATGTAAATTTACAGTAACAAAGGAGACAGGAGATGGTCTACGCGGGAAGGAGTGTCAACAAAAGCATCTTGTACAACTTCCTCTGGGCTCCTCAGCTGTGTTATCAGAGGTGGGCAGCTGTGTAAGCCCAGCATTAGGGGAGCAAAGCCCCAGACTGCTGAGAAGAGGCCTGTGGTAGTAGCAAGAAATAAGGGTGGTAGATAAACTTTCAAACTCAGGATCTGTGATCTTTGTGGGGCCACTGGCTCTGCTAACCAGCAGATGTATTTCCACAGTGTAAGTAAATGCCTGACCTGGTTAAAAACATACAATGTTCAGAGTATAGCCCATTTCTGAGAGTGCAAAATTTGTGATGCTCAGAAACATGGGATGAGCCTAAAAATGTCATGGCTGGTTAAAACATTTTTGATCATTGCAATATTAATTTGGAGTTCTTATTTTTGTGTTCAGTTTTTAAAAATTTTGTCAGTTTCATGTTTCAAAATTTTTCAAGAAGCAAGAAGAAACTGATATTCCATGGGACCTCTTGCTATGCCAAGAGGTTTGGCATCTGAGAACACAAAACAAAGATGAAATACAAAACACAGCATGAAGTTGTGGGTTGAAAAGGGATTTGGCAGTTCTGTGTCTCACAACTTCTCTCAGCTATCTTTATCACTATTGTATCTGCAACTAAGATCAGTTTTACAGACCTTGTCTTTGAAATGCTATGCCTTTATGCCAATTTTCTCCTCCTAAGGTTTACTTTGAATTGGACTCTCACAATCTTTCTTGCCCCAAGCTGCTTGTTTCCTTCTTCTACTAGACCTGTTGATTCTCTGCTAAATTTACTCATGCTTGCACATTTCTATCCTTGATCATAGCACCAGGAAACCATTGCTGTGTACTGGGTTGCTCATCTTGATGGTGCATGTGAATTGTTCTGTTTAACCAAAACATCAAGTTTCCTCAGATTACTGGTAACATGTTCTTATGAATGTTAGTTGTGATTCAGTGACAATTCCCTTTGTTTTTTTAATTCTTCTGAATCCTCCTCCATAATGTCTGCCACTAAGTTTCAGTCTTGCCTGTGACAATCCCACTATTATTCCAGTCCTGGGCGTCTTTGTCAACTAGAAAAGAAAAAAAAGGGCTTCCCCCACCTACTTCGAGTACCTTGGATGAACTTAGCTATCAATTGCACTTTTTTTAGTGCCAGCTTTATACAGCTTCAGTCACCTTAGACAAACAGAAATGGAAAAACCCTGATCTCACAGTTTTCTTCCGTCTTTGAGAACTTATTTCATAATGCAGGATGTCAGACTGAAACATAGCAGATGTCCTCCTTGGTCTTCTTACAGAGCTATTCGTAGCAACCTGCAAATCTGAGTAGTTCTGTGTTGTACCCAAATGGAGATAGCATAGATTCATCAAGAGTCTGGATGGAGACTGTAAAGCCCTGACCTCTACACTCTTGTGACTTCCTCATTAGAAGAAAACTGGACTAGACTGCAACAACTGCACTGAAAATTTGAGTGGTCAATGCTAATAATGGATCCTCCTGAATTTCAGAAGCTGGGAAATTTAATTCTGTCTCTTTTGGCTTGGGGTAGGCATTGTTCTGAACCACAGTAGTAGCTTTGGAGGTCCGTAATTATGACCAGCCCCTTCATTACAGAGGCCTGATATTTAAACCTTCTCTTCACACCACGCCTTACAACCACTACTCTTACAGCTCTGCCAGTGATGGCTCCTCCAGTTACAGTCAGTAGCTCTGTACAGTGTGAAGCCTACAGTAACCAAGGTGAGTGACAGCACAGGCCTCACTACTTGCAGTGGCTGAGAGTGTGAATCTTGGCACCAGCATTCAGAATATGGCCCTCACTAGCGAGGGATGTGGGTCACAAGCTTTGCAGAGCCTGGAAGAGTGAATGTTGGTTATGAAGTATGTGCATGCCTGCAGCACTGATACTGAAACGTGCATACAGAACTGCAGCCTGTCCTCTGCCAGCTGAAAGGCAGGAACCAGAGCTGGGTCTCTACCCTGGAGACATGAAGCTGTGCTAGGTTATAGAAATGAGGTTTTTCATTACTGAGCACTGAAAAACATAAGGAAACCCTTCTTTCATGGTCAGAACCCAGCATTAACTACATTTAGATCTAAGACAAAGACAATTGTGTATCAAACACACAACACATAACATGCTTGGTAGGGTAGCATTGTGACCTCACTATTTAAGTCTGAAACTCTAGTGAGGAACAAACACATTCTGGTCTTCTGCTAGAGGTTTAGATTCTGCTAGACCTTCCAGCACTGTTTTCCATGATTGCATAGATTTCCCTTCCATTTCTTGCTTACACTTGTTAAGGTGAGGTAAATCAGCACGAATCTCCATTCTAACTTTTGTAAATTGCCTATTGTTCATCTGCCACATTTTTCCCATCTGCCACATTGCAGTCATCTACCCTAATCCGCTCTCTGGCTTTCTTCTTCCCAGACCAGGCCCATCATTTTTCTTCTTCCTCCAGAGTGACACTGAATTCTGCCCAGATTAAACAGGACTGACCAGGCAGTTCAATTATTCCTTACAAACACTAGTAAAGTGCTAGTGCAAAGCTCCCAGCTGGAAGCTGTGTGTCTGTGCATGGAATCAGGCATAAAAGGAGTCAATGGGGCTAGTGGACAAACTTGAGGTGCACACAGAGTTAATCTGCTCACAGAAATACTGAGCTTTACATCTGAAAACCCAAATACAAAAATAATATGATGAGTAAGACTAAAATTCCCTGTTCTGAGCTTCCATGGGCCAGCTCCCCTCCCCACCCCTCTTCAGGGCTCAGCAGTCACTTCTCCTTTTCTGCCTTGCCTTGCAGAAATGTCTCCTGGGATGAGTCAGAGCTGGACTTCCAAGCAACAGGGTTACTGCCTTTGGCCCTACCAAACAGTGGGCAAAAATGCTTCTGCTGGGGCCTCACAGCTCCTTTCACATACTTTGAGGGTTCCCCCTGATTCACTTGCCCCCTGATACTGTTTTTTTTCCTGAATGAGGGCATCATAGAAAACATTAAGTTGACATGGACCTCTAGAAGGTCATTTTAGCCAGTCTCCTGCTCAAAGCTTCACAAGCAGATCAAGTTGCTCAAGGTCAGGGCCAGCTGAACTGGCTGAAAATCTCCAAGAGCTACCACAAAAACCTTGGAAATCTCTTCCAGTGTCTGACCACCTTTATTGGGAAATTTAAAAATCATTCTGCCCTGTCCACATTCATGGTCTGCCCGTTTCTCAGCTTGCCTGTGCTGTCAGTGCTTCACATCAAGTCCTCCACATGCAGGCTTTCCAGAGATGTTTTGACGTGATGTCTCCATAGATTTTGCTGGGGCTCCGGTCCCTTTTCTCTGCAGCAAGCGCAGTTCAGGGCAGCGCTCATGCCCCACCCTTTTACAAAAGTGAGCTTCTTACCGTACCACAAGAGAAACTATGTTTTAGGCGGTCCTGGGGACAGTACAGAGAGCACTATTAGGTGCAAGGAAGTATGAACGTACTAAGCCACTCTGACCCCTTTATTAGCAAGTTTTCTGGTGGAAATTCAGCTGTCAAAACGTTTTTCTAGGTAAGACCGTTCCCCTGCGGTGGCCAGGGAGCCAGGCTCCTCTGCAGGGCCCCCGTCCTTCAGCCAGAGCAGAAGCTTGCCAGCTTTTCTGAGACACTCGAGGCTGTGCCCGGCTACAGAAAAGCCTCCCATGGCGCCGGAGTGCCCGGGGGAAGGTGACACCATCCCTGAGCTCGGCTTGTTCGTGTCGTGGGGACAGGCCACCAGCGGCACCGCCTCGCTCCCCACGCCGGGCACCGCAGGGGCCGCTCCGGGCCCAGCTGCCAACCGCGGTGCCGGCCAGGTGCCCTGAGCTCCCCGCGGCGTTCCGGTGCCTCACACAGCTGCGGCTGCCCGCGTCCGACGGACGGGCTCGCACCCACACCGGTCCCCGCGGGCGGCATTCCCCGCGCTCCCCGAGGACGCTCCGCGCCCGGCCCGCGGCTCCCGGCGGCGCCGTTGGGCGGGCGGGCAGCGCCGCCGCGCGGGGCGCCCGCGCCACTGCAGCTCCCGGGCCTGCGGCTGCAGGCAGCGCCCCCGGGAACCGCCGGGACACGGAGGAAAACTGATTCTCTGCGCCGCCTTCTGTATTTTTAAATCTTGGGGTTTTTTAGCCGAAATACTGTAAACGGATTTTTAATATGGGTTATCCAGCTGTTAATATACTCCTTTATCAATTAAAGTAGGGTTTTAAAAGGTAATAATGATAATACTAATACTAATACTAATACTAATACTAATAATAATAATAATAATGTATGTAGCATTTGTCATGAATTGACCAATACTTCTGAGTGACTTAATTTGCAGTAACCAATGTATGTACCACGCTCTACTCCTGTCTCTGGCCTTTTGTGGATGCACAGCACACCAGCCTTTGGGGGCTGTGCATGAGGTGTACGCCATGGCTCTGCCTTCATGGTGCCACTGAACTATAATGGGCTTGGTTTTTTTGTTTTTAACTCTCTTCTGGAAACCTTCCTCAGTTCCATCATTGTCCTGCTCCTATAAGAATGATACAAGAAGACTACAAATGTTGTAAATAAGGGTAAGCATTGGAGACACTCAGGTAAGGACATTAGGGAGGCAAGAGTATCAGTTACAAGTCAAAGAGAACTGAATATATAGTGACTGTTTTACTAGTCTACCTTTAAAAGTGATCTGTTTTTTTTTTTACCCTCAGCTGGAGAAATAATTCAGTAGAGAATACAGAAACTTAAAAGATAAATTATACTGAAGTGATTCTGTGGCTTGGAGGAGTCAGGTGAAGGTCCCAGATCCCTGATTTTTTTGTATGGATATCTAGACTATTGCTGGAAATTTCACTGCACAACCACCAATGGTGTAAAAGCTCAATTTGATGCACAGCAGCTGACAACTGATGACATGAGGTACAGAGCGAACATTTAATCCAGAATACTTCCTGTGTTGAATTACAGCAGAATGTCATAAAAACAGAGAGCCTTGCAGTGAATTCCTGCATCATTCTAGTCAAAAGTCAACTCCCAGTCATTTCACTGAGACCGTGGCACCCCTACTGCTTGCAATAGTTGAAATTCTTGGTGTGGTTTGGTTTACCTGAGGGGTTGCCTGCTGTAACTGTGGTAATCACAGCTATGATCCATCAGCACAGGGAACTGTGTCACTGGAGCAAGGCTCAGGAAGGCTGAGGATAGCAGTAGGAAGGCAGCTGTGGCACACAGAAACTATAAATCATACAATTTGAGAGCAAAATGCAAAATACTTTGTCTTAAAATTTGCTTTCAGTTTAGCTTCCTATATAAACGTTCTGCTTGTAAGCAAGAAACATACAACTTAAATCTTTAAGTGCATTTGCAACGCAGTAGCCTGGAGGACTGTGCTGCTGTTACACAAATGCAGAAAGAGCAGCTAAACCGACACAGTCAGGCGACTGTGGCTAGCGTAATTCCTAACTCCTGCTCCAGGGCATGACATTGGTATGATGTAATGAGATCGGGTGAAACCGTAGCGAGAAGCACCAACATCAGCACTGCCTTCTTGGGAAATAGGATTCATTCCGAAATCTGGAATGAGAATCAAGTTCTGTGTCTCAGGGAAAATAGCAAGAGATGGAACTTAAAGGTACCTCAGTACATTTTGGAAAGTGTCTGTATTGGAAACAATACAGGTCCAGCTTAGCTTGGCTTGTATAAAGGTAAATCTTTATTCTCTTCTGACCTAGTTTCCTAAGCACATGCAGTTTCTGCAAATCTCTGCAAGAACCGTGGATAACCTTCACTACTAACAGGACACCAGTGCTTAAGGAGTTCTAGTGGTTCAGAAGTTATCGTGAAGATTGCAATGAACCCGTGAGGAGGAAGCAAATCTGTTCAAAAGTCATTGTATCTTCCAAAAGCATTTCTAGGCTCAGTCCTCAGCCACACTTTCTTCTGCTCTAACAACTTCCAGAAATCCTGCTCAAACCCCGGTTTCACACTGTGCTTGTCTCTACACATCTGTAGCCCAAAGAATTTATAATCCGTTTAGGGAGATTAAAAAATAAATTTAAAAAAAAAAGTCAGGAAGCATGTTCCAGAAGTCCGGGTCTCGCACAGCACGCGTGTCCCCGCAGCCCGCCTAGGGGACGTGCACGAACACCGCGCCGCCTTGGAGCCGCGAGGGGCCGCTTCGCAGGGCCCCGTTCCTGCGCGGGGCCGTGCCCGCGGGCAGCCCGGCTCCCGCCCGGCCGGACACGGCGGCGGGGGCCGGAAGCGCAGCGCGGCGGCGGCGGGTGCCCGGCGGGGCGGCGGCGCTGGGGCCGAGGAGGCCGGGACCGACGTGGCCGGCCGGGGGAGGCGGAGCCGAGGGGCCGCCGGGCGGGGCAGGCCCGCGCCGAGCCGCGGCTGGATGGCAGCGGCGGCCCGGGGCGCGGCGGCGGTGGCGCACGGTAACTGCGGCCGGCGGCCCGGGGCGGGGGTGGCCGGGGCACGGCCGCTGCCGCGGTGCGAGGGGGGACGGCGGGCCCGGGAGCGGCGGCGCGGCTCAGCCGCGGGCGGCGGGACGGGGTGAGCGGGGCCGGGCAGCGCCGCACGCAGCGCAGCCGCCTCCGGCTCCGGAGGGGTCCGGCCCGGCCGAGCGAGGGACAACTTTGGGAAAGACGTGGCGGGGAGCGCCTGGCGGGGCCGCTGCTGCCGGCGGCCGTGCCCCGGCCCGGCGGCACCGTGGGCTGCCCCTGGGCTCCCGGCGCCGCGTCCCCCCTCGCAGCCCGCCTTTGCCGCTGCTCGCCGGGGGAGCGGCGCCGGGCGGGCGGGCGCGTCCGGGCTGCGAGCGCAGTCCCCGCGGCACGCAGCCGAGAAAGTTTTGGAGGTCCCTCCTCCGGCACACGCTGCCGCGAGAAGGGCTCGGCGCGGGGCAGCCCCGCGGGACGCGCGGAGCGCTGGGGCGGACTGCGCGGCCACAGTGGCACGGGGACCCCGGCGGCAAGTAGTGTGCTGCCCCAGAAAGGTGCGTGAGCAGCGCCCATTACTAATTCGCCCCGCGGCAAACAGGTCTCGCTTTGCTTCGCTCAGCGTTCCTCCAATGGAAAACCCGCGCTGTCCGTCCCATCCGCCGCGATGTGACAGACCCGCCGCGTCAATCGCCTGCCGTGAGAGCGGGGCCGGGGCCCGGCCCGGGCTGGGCGAGGGCAGCGGGAGCGGGGCGGTCTGCCCGGCCTGTGCTTCGGGCTGCCACGGATATAGGCTGGGAGGAGAGACGTCCCAGCTAGCCTGGGGGAATGAAGGCCATTGCCTGGTCCTCAAACTTCCCTCTCATCTCAGGGATGAAAGGATGCAGAATGGGGAACGAGTCGCAGTCTCCCAAACTCCGGTAGTGGTCAGTCGGTTTCAAGTGCCGTACTTGCCAGCTCGTAGGTTCGCCCCGGGTCTGTAATCTGTTCTGACCGGCGACCCATTGTTTGCAGTCCTGCGCATCACCAGCGTTTAGCTGAGCACGCTGTCATGTGCAGAAATGCGAGTCTGTGCAGAGTGGGTTTTATGAGAGGGATGGGGCAGAAGGGAAGGGTCCCACCAGAGCAGTGCATTCCTTAGAGATGGGCAGTGATTCAGAGTACTCAGGGAGTACTGGAGACCTTTTGTGCTTCTGCCGAGGTCAGAGTTTCCAGGAGGAATTCAAAACTCTCCACAGGGCTAATAGAGGGAGGTGGCTCATGCAGAGTTTTTTTGGCTGAAAATTATGCTTCCTCCCTGGAAAATAACTTTTTTCCATTCCATGCAGTACTCTTTTGCAATTGTAAGACCAGGCAACTGGCTTCCAGGGAAAACACTGGTAAAAAAAGCCTCTTCTTTTAATTTTTTTTCCTTTCAACAGCATCTGAAATATTATTATGTGGCAATGAGCAATTTCATCGAGAGAAGAAATTGTGTGGTCTAAGGCAGAATGTCTAGGAAGAGCGTAATAGATAAAGGCACGGTCATCATGTCAGTGTTTCATTTGCTCTTTTCCAGTAGGTTTTTGCCTTGGCATTTTAATTTTGTCCATGTTTCCTCAGTCACTGCCTGATACAGAGGTATTCAGTGAGCACTGTGGGGTAGGGGAGGCCCTGGGAGCCTCATGGATCTCCTGGCTTGGTGTGCAGCTTCCTCTGCCCCTGCTCAGGAGCATGTAAATGGCAAATTCTCATTTATTTGTTTTTTCTGAGCTAGCAAAACCTAATGGTTATTCCAGTCCTGAGGCCATTGCAGGAGGAGCTGAGCAGACCTGAGTCCTGAGTGCACGGACACGTGGTGCTCTGAGAGTGCTGCCAGTGGTGAATCAAGCACATCTGGGAGCTGTGATCCCAGATGGAGAATTGTCAAAATTGATAACTAAATGACCTGCTGGCATTTTTCTCCCAGAGTTGCATGCTTTTAAGGATCTGATAAACCCTACTTGAGAAAACACATCTCTAAACCTGCTTATGCCTCTGCCTTGTGACCAGAGATGTCTCTGAGAGCCTGTAGTGCTTTCTCTAGAAATTTCTCAAGACATTCTCTGTCTGGGTTCCTAAAACAGATGCTGTTGTCTAAAATGAAGGGTAGATATAGACTTCCTTCACCCTTTGCAATTGTTTTGACAGGGTATTATTTTCCTCTTGAGCAGTTTTTTTCCTGTGACTACATCTTCCCTGCTTATTTTCTTCCTCTTAAATATTTTCCACTGGGGTAACCAGTTTAAATGTTTGAATTTAGAGACTGCTAATATTGTAATGAGATGGAGAAGCAAAGGGACTGTAGAGATAAAAAGCTGCTTTGGGGTTTTTTTGGGTTTTTTTTGAGCAAGTGGTTATGATGTGTTGGGAATAAGGAAATGCTGGGAATATGCTCTAAGCAATTAGCTGGACACAAAGAGCAGTTCAGGTATGTCCTGGACAATACACTGAATTTCTAATAGATGTTTTATAAACATGAGGAATTTATTGCATGAGATACGGAGTTGTTCCTGAAGCATGATGTAATGATGGTCTGGCTGCACAGGAGGAAAGAAATGTGCTGCTTTTTCCTCATGTGAGTAACCTGTGGACCACAGAAAGTTGACCACCACTAATGTGAGTTAGGGGAATCAGTTTTCTACACTTTATACCCATTTGTTTTCCACCACCATCCCCTTTTTGAGGAACCTGATCCCTTTTGTGGCTGGAAGAGTGACATGAATCAAGTATGCAAACCTTTTTCAGAGTCCTGGACATGACCTTTATCTTGTGTGTTACTGCGTCTCAGTCTCTGAGACCCTTTCAGGTGTCTCTTGGGGCTTTTGTGGGTTTTGAGTGTGGAGAATGAAATGCAAGAAATCGACCTGTTGAATCAATTGCAGTGTTTACTTTTCCAGATTGATTCTCAAAAGCTGTGACAATGTTACAGAGATTTGTGCTGCTTCCCATCGATGTTGAGCTGTATGTGTGTGTTGCTTCTTCATAGGCATGTATAATTGCATAAATTCTGATTTATTTTGGTGTGTTCCTCACAAAGTTCTCAGTCATTTTATAGATCTAATCCTATCATAAAGGACAAAGACATCCATCAGGCCCACTCCAGGGTTGGAAGGGGTTTAGGCCTGAAGGACTTCAAAGAAGGGATCTTATCTTTGCAATGAAATTGTATCTGTATGAGTTGTTTCTTTTTCTCAAAACTAAAAAAAAAACTAAAAAAAAAAAAAATAAAGCCAAACCAAATAAACTCCAACAAAAAATAGTGCTGGATATTCTGCATCCTAGATAACCTATTTTAGTATATCCCCACTTTGGCACCATATATATATTTGTTTCTTCATATTCAGGCTATATCTTCTATATCTTGTTTACCATTTGAACTGATGTGGAAGAATTGTTGAGTACTTTCTCCCTTTCTTGTGACTCTTAATGTATGCAGGCTGTTCTGTTCCTTTGGTGTTATCTTTTTAAGACTAAACACACCCAGGTCCTTTGGTCATTTTTCCAGGTCATGCTCTCTGTACTCTAGTTTTGTTTCTTCCCACAGCAGTGTCTCAGATTTTTGCATGTGTTTTATGAGGAAGACTCACCTGTGTGAGACCCACAGTGTGACTATGTCCCAGGATGACTTTTACCCTCTTTGTAAGCAACATAAGCCTGCTGGCTTGGAATTAATTTCTCATTCAGTGTGTACTTTTTCTTTGTGGCATGTTGGAATTACTGTTCTGTTATTTCCACTTGATTCCACACCTGCCTCCCCTGCCGTTAGTGTATTGCTTTGTACTGATACTTACTGAGATTGATTTGATAGTAAGTCATAGGTAGGTGTGGGGTTCCTGCAGCCAGATCAAAACACTGCAATAACATGCCCCAAAATCCTAAGCTGGTTTGAACTTGCTGTGTTGAGAGATTTTAGTTTTTTTGTTGTAAGATAAAAGAGATAGCATTAGTGGTTCTTGCCCAGCTAGCCAAGCCAGTGTCTCACTGATTCCTTCTTGCATCCCTGCTCCTGATGTCCATGGTCACTGTGCTTGGAGATTGGTGTTGTCTTTCAGAGAGGCCATGGGACCCTGTCCCTTAATTTCTTTTTGATTGCTTTTGACTGCAGCTTGGCCTTCCTCCCTGCACTGTTTTTGTTCATGACTGAAACTGGCAAAGGGCCATGAGTTTAAAAAAGCAGTTTTTCCTGCTCGTTTGTTCTGATGCTGCTCACTGGTGGAGTCTGGTGTAAGCATGGAGAGGTGATGCTTTGTGAAGAAGGGGGGGCAAGGGGCAACACTGCCCTTTTCATCCACAGCCTTAGATTGGCTCCAACATCCTGAATTTTGTCTTGAGAATGGCAGGTCCCTTTCTATCTGGCTGTTACTTAAAGCTTTGATATCTTTATCAATTTCTTATCTTATAGGTAACTACCAACTGATCATTTAATTTGATCAAGAGTCCTTCAGAGGATTGAAGTTACTGGTGTGTAACTTCTCCCACCCTTTTTTTTCCTTTTATAAAGGTAGGTGAGGCATGATGCTTCTCCAGCCTTCTTGTGGCCTTCCCATACTCCTGTAAATTTTCAAAGATGGTCACTGATGCTTCAGAGATTAGACTGATTTCTTACACGCTTTCAAGTGAATGCTGTTATTACCTCTCAAGAGCTGTTTTGTGAGCATTTGTTAGGTCTATCTTTTTCTAACCCACCCTTTCCTCCCATTTCCAAATTATTTTTGCTTGTCACATTTCACTTTTTCTTCTGGAGATTGAAGGAAAATTTGTACTTCAGCCTTTACATCATTTGCTTTCTTTCCCTCTTTGTCAATGACTGTAATTATCTTTATTTTTCTCTTCTAACATGCCCTCTTCTCCAGTTTTCTTGTGACTGCAGAGCTCTTGCTAAAACAGCTGTGCTGGTTTTTACTAAAAGACCATCTAATCCAGTATCCTTCTACAAAAGGATAAAAACAGGACAAGTAGATATGATATTTTTCAAGTACACTTCCATTCTCCCACTCCTGTCATATCAGGGAGTTTCCTGAGTCTAATGTGAGCTGTTTAACCATTAACAGTCAGATTTGTCTTTCTAGTACTTGTCCTGTCTTTAGATAAGTGCATGTAAAATTTTTCATCATTTTTGGAGAAGCACTATCACACAAGTTGCCTGCTGCTGAAGGGTCATATTTGTTTGTTTTGAAGCTGACCCTCACTGGCTCCATGTGGATGGGCGTCAGCACTTGTGTCTGATGAGATGGTGAATAGTCTACCCTGTTCCCCATCTTTTCACCACTCGTGAGTTTACAGACCTCTCTTATGTTGCCTGTCTTGCATCCTAATTTGTTACAGGGCAAAGAGGAGGCTTACCTGGTAGCATCTCTGGTCAATACCTTTTGCTGAAGCCTTGGGACACTGAAGGGCAAGAACAAGGGTACTTGGAGTCCTTGTCCAGCCCATCTGAAGGGAAATAGTGAAAGCCCGATGCTTTCCCAAGATGTCTCAGTTTCATGCACCCACTGATGAACAGCCTCTCTGTCCTTTAGTGCTGTGTTGAAATCAAGAAGAGTTTCTGGTGTTCCTCATGGGTATTCATACCTGTGCTAAGACACTGAAGGGAGGGCTTGGTGTGGCCATGGTTGTTCCTCTGGGATGGTGGAACAGAGTGTTGAACATGTTTTCAGGACTTCTTTCCCCTTATCTTTTCAGAGATTGGCCAGCCCGGCTGAGACCACTTAGCAATGACAAAACAAAAACTCCTGCTTGATGGGACGCTCTCCTTGTTTCTGATCGTGGCCTGTGAAGCTCAGCAGCTGCCGAGGAGTCATGTTGCTGCTAGTTCTGGTTCTCTGTGTGACAAGGAGGCAGAGTCCTGGGGACACCTGTTCAGCAGTGAGCGGCTGGATGCCTGGATCTGTTCCCTCATCGGTTCCTTCATGGTGGGGCTGAGTGGGGTCTTCCCCTTGCTGGTGATCCCCCTTGAGACGGGAGCTGCGCTGCGCTCTGAAGGTGAATCTGCCAACTGCGTTGGCCTTTCTGAAGCCACCTGTCCTGGGATATGACAGCAGCACAGTGGTGAACAGGACCTTGTCACAGAAATGTCTCTGAAATAGAAAGTCTGTTTTTGGTGCTTTAATTCATGCCTGTGAATTTGAAAGGGAATCCTTTGACAAATATAAGCCCTGGATGGAGCTTGTACAAAGAGCACTGGTTTTTTCCCTGCTTGGTTCAGGACCCTCCCAGATACTACTGTCCCAGCCAAGTGGTGTAAGGGCTTCTTGCACTCCATTTGGTTTGTTCTCTCTCCTTTGAAAGCTTGCTTTGCAGATACTTCATGTTTGGGTTTCTTTGTGCAAAATCTCAGCTGGAGCTGTTTTGGTTCCAGGCTGAGTAGTGATCAGTTTTTTTCTTCTTGTTTCTTCAGTTTTGTGGGTTTTTTTTTTGTTTTTTGGTTTTTTTTAGCTGGATCACACCGTTTGAAGCAGTTGTTGAGTTTTGCAATTGGTGGACTACTGGGAAATGTGTTTCTTCACCTGCTTCCTGAAGCCTGGGCCTACACATGCAGTGCAACAACAGGTATGAGAGCCTTCTGTGCCTGGAAGCAGCTTGTATTGTGCCTCTTTTGAGTCTGTTGCACCTTGAAAGCCTAAGACCAGCCAGTCTGGGTCAGGCCAAAAACTAATCTAGGCTGGTATCCTTTTTCAATTAATATATAAAAGCAAATGCCTAGGGAAGGATGTGAGAATAAAAAGCCACACATGTAATATTTCATCTTTGTACTCAGCAATCCTCCAAAGACTTTGAAATTAGAGGCTTCCTCAGTTGTCCATGGTTTCTTTATGTTTAGTAACTTGGAATGGTTTTCTTGTTTATCAGCTTTTTCTATCATGCCTTGGACTCCTGTAAACCTCTGTTTATTTTCCTTTGTCCCTTCTGTAAGGAAAGGGAATGCTTCTTTAACCCGATGGGAGGTTATGGTTTGTGTATATGGTCTGGTATATGAACATGTTCACGATCTTATTTGGGGATCAGGTACACCTTTTTTACAAATCTGTCCTTATAACAGTGTTACTCCTAGAACATCTTTCTTGGTACTAACTGGGGCCCCTCTGTTGGATGCTTCGATTCATGGGAGCTCATGTATTGCAGTTTTTGCTCCATGAGAAATCATGGAACATTGTCTATAGAGCCACAGTTAAGATTGGAGGGTGGGGCAGGGGAAGAAAAAGGAAATGTCAGAAACTTGTGTTTGCCAGCAAACTAAGCACTGGTTTTTTTTAGGTATCAGTGTAACTCCTTCATCCCTCAAATAGCCAGGGTTGCTGAAACTTAAAATGTTTGTATCTATCTGCTTCAGCAAACTGATATCATAGAAGACAAGTGCTGCTGCATCCCACCTGTTGAGAAACCAAGAAGTCATTTTTCTGCTGAAAATGTGAGAGAGGGAAGATGGTGCCCTGGGTTTCCCAGGTTTTCTTGCACCTATGTCCTGGGGTTTCAAATCTGCTGGTCCTTTAGTCCTCTTCTTCATCACAGCTCTAGCACTGTCAGCAGAACTTCCTGTACTTTTTTTCACCCTTTCTACAGTGGTTCCCAAATTACTCTGTTTTCTTGCTCAAGCTTGTTTGCTTCTGCCAGACTGTCCTGGAGTGTAAAGGTTTCCTTGACCCATGTGAGTCCGGTTACAGAGTTGTTCTGTTCTTCCATTGCAATGCAATTTCCATTTCTGGCAGTGAGGCTGAAGGGGTTATCTCACAAGCTTGACTGTAATTGAAAAGAAAGTTTATAGCTTTGGGCATGATAACTTACTGAGGTGTGGCAGAAAGGGGAAGGTGAGTTTGTAACTCCGCTAATGGCAGATTTCATGTCAGGGCTTGCTGCTGAGTAGGTAGAACTGCTGGATTTTTGTTGATATCATATTCACTTGCCTCTGGAGCTCAGGGAAATTCCGAGTGTTGCCAGGAAATATTCTGGGTTGAGCTGATGTGGAAAAAGGGATGGTAGCTCTCACTCTGAGTGTCTTGAGTTGATGATACCTGTTAGCTCAAGAATGAGCAAGTTAAACTAATCTGTTTTGAGATGTGTTTACTCCTCCTACCTTGCAGGGAGTTTTTCCACTGTTGTTTATTTTTTTGTCTTGGAACTGCTTGAAAAACTATATATTTAATAGACACATGAAGATTTCTCTCTTGTCCTTCAGGAAAAGGGCAGAGCTTTCAGCAGCAGAAGCTTCTGGGTCTCTGGGTGATCATTGGTTTCCTGACCTTCCTGGTGCTAGAGAAGATCTTCCTAGAGAAAGAGGAGGAATATCCTGGTGTGGTAAGTTAGCAGTCTGAGATGAGGGAGCACTCTTATATTTGAAGCTCTGTACTAAATACCTCATGGGCCCTATATGACAGTGTCAGGAAATTATCCTGTAGCTGTGAGTACCTTGTCATTTCCCTTTGGCTGTTTTTTGCCCTTTTTTTGCCACTGGTCTGTAGGAGTAGGTTTCATCTTCAGGCTTGTGTTTTGTGGTTTTAACCGAGATTTCTCACTTCTGGTTTGGTTTTGTTCTTTATGTGGTAAGTGTAAAAGAGAGCTCCTATTCTCTGGGGGTTGGGAGCTGGAGCACTCTGCAAATCAGCCTTTTGCTCAAGTAAGCTTTGAGGGGTGACAGCTTGCTGATGCATGTTCCACCGACCCATTGTGACATTCTCTTTCTGGGTCCTCAGTCAGGACAAAGGCCAGCCTTCTTGAAGATGTTTCTTCTTAGTTATGTCCTGGACCAGATGTTTGTTTGGGTGACTTTGTGTGGTAAAAGGGATTTATAACTGGCCAGGTAATCCTAAATTCAAAGGAGTCACCCAGCTGCAAAGGGGAGATGTAGATGAGGTAGCAGAAGGTTAATTCCAAGACAGAGGAGAGCACCTAGTCTTCAGACATCTGCACAACTCCTAGTTGCAGCTCCTTTAGACTGTTCAGTCCTTGCTGTGCCATGACTTTTGAGAGGTGAAACTGCAGGTCAAGCACTACATAAGAGCAATTAGGTGTTAGCTTTGACTCAATGTGAGACTTTAATGCCCAAAAGGAACTTCATCTTCTCATTTAGAGAGAGGCTGAAATCCTAGACAAGTATCTTGTTGTTTGGAAGATGATGATCTATAGAATAATTCTGTAGACTTAGTTGCTGTGGTGCACTGGGGAGAGCAAGACTCTTTTCCCCATCTCCTGCCGAGATGGAGTTCTATTTCTCTGGGCAGCAGCTACTAACAGGAGGCACAGGCTCAGTCCTTTATCTTTCTAGTGGAACTTTACTCATGCCAAGGACTGTGACTCCAATTCCTCCTCTTTCTATTTCTCTTGAGAATTGGGAGGTCTTAGCTCTTTCAGGGCAGATATCACAATGCTCTTTGAATCTGTCTCATTTCTGGCAGTTGTTGTTAAACTGGGGTGTCAAAGCTGCTGAGTCACATTTTAAGGATGAAAGGATTAAAGGTGAAGGTTGGATTTCTGATCCTGTTTCATGCTTATTCATCCCTGAAAAAAAAAAACATTGACAAATTTGTTTCTCCTAATTTAGGACTGTGATTCCAAAGCACCGTCTGGAAAGATTCCCAATGGCAGTGGCTGCCCCCTGCCAAAGGGGTCTTCTCAGTCCCAAAGAGCACGAGCTCAGTGTAACGGCTCCTCTCTCCAGTCTGGTCCAAAAAACAACAGAATCAAGGTAAGAGGCCCACAGACTCATCTTCACTTATTAGTCAGGTATTGTCTGTGGAAAGACTGCTTGAGTGGCGAACTCAGCATTTGAGTTGTGCTTAATTTTGCTGCCAAAGTGTGTCCTGGTCACAGCAGGGAGGAAATAGCAGACTCAGAGAAAATCTACACTGCAGCTTATGTGGAAGAGGCAAAGTCAATATTATAAAGGCACAACTCTGAATGATGTGTGTTTTGGATGAATTCTGATAACCGAATTCAGTAGAATTCTGTTTTGTTACTCTATATTTTATAGTCAATATATCTTTTTTTGCTTAATTTTTTTCACCATGATTTCTCTGTTCTCTACTGCCTGCATTGTACTGATTCTGAGCTGCAGTTTTCCTTTTAAGGAAACACCTTTTGGAAGTGTTTTCACACCTTTAGGAGGTGTGTTGAAGCTACCCAGAGCAGAATTTAAAAGTTCAGTTTCTCAGATTATCAGTTTACCTGCTGCCAAAAAGGACTTCTTGTCCACTTCTGTCTCCAAACCTGTATTTCCCATCGCTTCCTTTGCACTGGATCTCATCTAACCTCACAGTGAGCCTATTCAGGGAGCTAAACAGGCAAAGAATTTGCTTGTCTACACCCACACACCCACCTCCCACCCCCTGGTCTATTTCTCTCCTAACTTAACTTCTTGAATCATCTTGGCATGCAGACAGGCAGCCTGTAGTGCTGGGATAAGGGAGATCAGCAGGCGCATAGGACTGGAGGTGGAGGAAGAGTCCTGCACCATGGGGAAGTGGATAACCTTCACATTGGCTTTGCTTCGTGTTCCATGTTGCTAACTTTGTACTGTGGAAAACCCTTTTCTGGGTGGATATTACAAGAGAGAGAGTAAACAACCACTTTGATGAAGGAGGACCTGCAATTTGAGTTGGAAAGCCCATAAAAATGTACAAGATTGTATGAGAGTAACTATGGGCAGAAAGTGTGCTTGCATGAAATAGCTCAGAGCTGGATATGTGGTCAGGCAGAGGCTCTTCAGTCTTTCTATTTTAAATATGTTTTGCTGTAACTTTATAGCTCTTCCTACAGAACATGAAAGTTATGCTAAGGTCACTGAGTATTTTTGACATCTGCCATATTCATGTAATTTGTACATAACACTGCACAAACTGAAAGGTGCCACGTGGATGTTTTTAGAGGTGGTAGTAGTGAAGACACCAATATTACTGGGTTATGAAACATTGTGCCCTAATTTTGGAAGAGTTTATATAAGGAACTATAGACTACTGATTTTAAATAGAAGTGAAACACAGATAGGGATACAATAGCTCAGGGCATAATCGTAATATAAAAAATAATAATGTAATTAATGCTAACTGATAAGATTTTATGTAAGATAATTTTTTATCAGGCATTTTTCCTGCCTCTTACTGAGGCAAAAAATTGTTTAATAAAGGTCATGACAAGTGTATGTAAAACATAACTTTCTCCCTCATTCTAATCAACTTTGCTAATATTAGCTGTATTAAAAATCTGTTCTTCTAAGTTATCAAAAGGGACTCTTTTAATGCAGGCCCCCTCAAATCTGTTTGGGTTATGATTTTTCTAAGTTATTATTTATAAAAACAGTATATCTTCACATTTGCAGGTACTGTGTTACATAAATGACACATTGTGACTGCATGAAGTCAGCAATAGCAGCTAAACTGAGTAACTTCATCAGAAAAAAGTGCTAAATTTTTAACAGGTTTTGATTCATGCAATTACGAGGACTAAGATTAAGAAGGACACCAGATCATATTTACAAGATAGGGATAGTTTCTAGTTAGTCAATGCCTTGGAAAAACACATGAGGATTACAGTAGGAAATTGTCTGAACATATTCTTCCCTCGTGGTGCTACAGCCAGGAGGATGGGTGAGTAGGAAATAATATGTAAGAGGAGAGGTGAGAGTTCCTCTTTCTGTATAGCAGTAGTGAAACAGCTATCTGGCTTTTTCCAGTAGTGCTATTCCAAATATCCAAAATACTACTAATAATTTGCAAAGGAGCCCAGAAAGAGATGAAATAATACTTTAAGTTTGCAGTACATAATAAGTGGCTTTCTTTAGTTTAACTCTGGAGTCATTGCAGATCAAGGGTAACAGAGTATACAAATACCCATGCTAGAGGAATGACTAAATTTGAATAGTTGCAGCTATAGCAAACAGTAGTAGACTAGAACTTAGAGACAACTCTCTAACTGAGGGTAACTTGCCAATGGACCGACTTGCCTTAGAAATAGCAGATAGATAGCAGATTTTTTTGTCACTTGCGAGCTGTAAGCTGTGGTTTAAGCTGCTCTCTACAGAGTACATGATAGCTTAAGAAACAATGAAATCTGTGCATAAACTAAATTAAGTTCTTTCAGTTGTGTTACGTGTAAGGTGAAGGCAACCATGGAGAGCCCTTAGCTTTTAAATCCTAACACATCTGTTCAATTTTACAGACGGTTGTTGATATGCCTGAATTAGAAACTTAAGGCTTAATGGGTGTAGTTTTAACTTTTTACCTTCTGATTTTTTAGTCTGAATATTTTAATAGTCTTCCTGGTAGGTTGGAAATTATCAAACCTACCAAGATGCTCCTGTGTTGTTAGCCTGTTTCCTTAGGCAACAACATAAGCAGTCATTCCATCTGTCTGTCCATCTGTTCTGCCCTTCATTTTCAATAACTTTTGAACCCATAATTAATTTTCCTTGAGTTCAAGAGAGGATAAGTCTTGAGGGTGATCAGATTTCTGCAAGTTCCATAAAAATCAGCATGACAGTAGAGGGGGAAGGCAAAGGGATGTCCTGTTGAAAGCCATAACTAGAATGGGTACCAAATGCTGCCTGGCTGATGTGCCTGGCTGCAGCTGGGACAGAGCCAATGTGTGCTGAGCAGGGCACGTGCAGGGAACTGGTGTTGCTGGGAGTGAACAGAGCAGGTACTTGTGAAGGAAAGAGTGAAATCCATAGCATGACAGATTTTTTGGTTCTCCTATTCACTCAGAAACCCCTGTTTCTTCAGCAAACAAAGTCACCTTTCAGGACTTAATCATTAGTAAGTTGTAGTGAGTTGACTGTTGACCACATATATATATTAGAACTTTGCCTTTTTAGCTGCTGCTAGAATTTGTCCTAGCTTAAAAATGGCAGATGGGAGGTTTCCTTTGCATACAAACATAAATCAATTCTGTCCCTCATTACAGCCTTTATTCCCTCAATGGGTAAAAACATTGTGTTCAGTACTTTAGCCTTGCTTATTATTTCTTTCTCCCTGTGGCACATGGGGTCCTGGTAGATTTGTGGAAGTATGTTTTATTACACAGTGACATTAATTCTGAAGCATGAACGTAAACACTTCATCTGGCTGTGCTCTTTATGAGCAACGAGAACATCCTATTAGGGATTTGCAGAATGTAAATGTCAGAGGCTCATTACTGTCAAATCAACCCAATTTATTTCTGAGCACTCCAAAGCTTTGCTTCTTTCAGTGACAGCTTTTGCCCAAGCCACTGACAACAAAAACTCATAATGTTTTAATCATGAAGTCTATTTTTTCTCTATATGGTGGTATGGGAAAGCATTTTTGTGTAAAACTTCTGTGAATAATTATTATTATCCTGTGGGGGAAATGCCATCATGTAAAAAAACAACATGAAAAGGAGAATTTTCGTCATATTTGACTGTCTAGGAGTAAGAAGTAAAACTTGCATTTTTGTGTCTGCCTGCATGCATTTATTTGGGTTTCCTTTCTTATAAAAACATGCAGGGATCTTTTTTGCCTTCATTGTGGAGGTGTTACTTAGCTTATTACTTAAAAGTGGGGTAGGCTTTGCTTAATTCTTAGTTTTTGTATTTAATCTGTATTTAATCATCAGTGAACTTTAAAAAATTTAGAAGCTACAAAGGTGCCCCAAGATAGTGCAGTAAAAGTGCCTTGCAGAAAGGTGGTGCTTTGGAGAGAGAGATTTGACAGACAGCTCCTCAGCTGTGGCATACAACTGACAGAAAGATGCCCCAAGCAGACTTGATAGAAACAGGGAAGAGCACAAGACCAAAAAGAGCTGATGAAGTCCATCAGCACTTGTGGTTGTCCAGCTGAACTTCAGCATCTGATGCTCTGGTGAAATAAAAGGTTAATATTTCACAGTTTCCAGACAGTGTCTCCACTCACTGGGTACTGCCCTGTACCTGGAATTCTTGCAGTTCAGAGATGGCCTGATATATGGGCTAACACCTGGTTTGATAAAAATTTAAACTGAAGTGCCATATAGTGAACTGCAGTATCTCAGGACCAACATGCAGCAGTTTTTGTTAAATATGATGGAAAACCCCCCAAAAACCTGTGAGCTAAAGAGCTGGGTGGTACCCTTGTAAACGACTTCAGGTCAAATACTCAAATTTTGTCAGGAGATGACCTTAGTTAGGATGATGGGGAATTTTAACTTGTAGATGGACTTGTGAGGAAGGCAGCTGCTTTATGCTTATAATTTTAAAAATGTGTTTATGTGCAAATGCTGATACATGCTATCCAGCCTTCTAGTAGGTGTTTTTTTGGTGACTGTCATCACTATCTTCTCTTTTGATTTTTTGCTAAGGGAAAGCAAACCCACAAGCATGAACTTTTTTGGTACAATGTTTGAAGATTTATTTAGTTAGAGAAAGCAATTCCAGCAACATTTGTTCTGTTGCATTGTTCTTGCCAGCTTTTGAAGAGGAGATATTTAACAGTTGATATTAAAGTACATGACTTGAAAACAAGATCAAGTCATACTTGAAGCCAGTCACCTGTATAAATCAGTCAGTGTTGCCTAAAATTTGACTTAGAATTAAATATATTCTTGCTTTTTGGCTTTCTTCTTTATTATTTTTTTCTGTTTCTAGAGCTCTTCATTATTTGCATATAGTAATTATTTTAATCTCAGACAATACTTGCCTACCCTAAAACTTAGTTTACTCTAAAACCAAAAATTACATTTAATTTGTGCTCAAGCAGTGACATAATTCAAGATTTTCATCAGAAGCATTGTGCTATCTTCTTTCCCATCTGCTTATGACTGCATAACCCATGTCTAAGCCGTGTGCTTTTTTATCTTCTTACATCTCTTCCTTTATCAGGGACTCTTCCTTCTCTTTGCAGATTAGTGGATACCTCAATCTGCTGGCCAACACCATTGATAACTTCACACACGGCCTGGCAGTAGCAGCCAGCTTCCTGGTTAGCAAAAAGGTAAGGTTCTGTCCCCAGCTGTGTACTGAAATGGAAAGGCCTTGTCTCAAGTATGATACAATATGCAAAACAGCCAAAAAATGCAAGGAATTCCTTCCTGTTTGCTGGAATTTTCTGAGAAAACGCAGGCTACTTTAAAACCTAACCCTATGCTGATCCTCTGATGCAGAGCTTCTTTGAATTTGGGACACATTAGTCATTTGTACTGGCATTAGGGGATGGATTAGCTCATCTACCCTCATCTACTCAAAAGACAGTCCAGAAATAGCATGATGACAATGGTCACCTCAGTAACTGGGACATAGACAAAGCAGAGATATTTATGATATTTTTGCTTTGGTCTTCAACACTGATGATGAGTTGTGGGGTCCCCATTGCCCTGAGCTGGAGCACCATGACTGTGAGAATGATAAACTCCCAGTCAACCCTGCACTGATGTGGTATCTGCTGCTCCAGCTGGATCCCTGTAAATGTATGGGACCTGATGAGACTCAGCCAAGAATAGTGGGGTTGTTTTCTAATCACTTTCTCTCTGCTGCAGGTTGGGTTCCTAACCACAGTGGCCATTCTCCTGCATGAAATCCCACACGAGGTGAGAGGGCTTTGTATCCTGCCATTGTGAGGGAGATTACAATGTGCTTCATTTACTAAGAGGAAGTCTGGGTCTGGTTAACATCTTCTTGTCTTCTTGAAGGCTGCTCCCTTTGGGGAGACTGACAACATTGAAAACCAGGAACAGTCTTGAAGCACTGGCCTTGTTGTGAATGACCTTTGTAAGTGAGAAATTAGTATTCAAGTTCATTAACTGTCAGCTCTTGGTTTTCTTAGGTTGGAGACTTTGCAATCCTACTTCGGGCTGGCTTTGACCGCTGGAGCGCAGCCAAGATGCAGCTTTCCACAGCTCTGGGGGGAATTCTAGGAGCCTGCTTTGCAATATGTGCTCAGTCACCAAAAGGAGCAGGTAAGGTTCCCTAAGACTTTGTTAGAAATGGGGGAAGAGGTACTGCTTGTCATCCTTCTGTATCTTCTTTCCCTTCTGTGTTGTGTCCCACAACAGGAATAACTGAAGCTTTCTGTATTTGTGCAGGAGAAACAGTAGCCTGGATCCTCCCTTTCACTTCTGGAGGATTTCTATACATTGCCTTGGTAAATGTTGTGCCTGATCTCCTGGAGGAAAAGAATCCTTGGTAAGTGCTCCCTCCTGTTCTTCTGCAGCAATTTGTGCTGCCAGGGGGCAGGGGTATAACCCTTCCCTGTGCCTCTTCTGGAAGTGTGTAATGCCATCTTTCCAAATCTTATGGGCAAGGCTGCAATCAAAATAGACTGCTTGCTATCTGTTGCATTTGTGTGACTACAAAGACCCTCTGTAAATGAGAGCTTTCACCTGGGTGAGTCCCAGAGATTGTGCTGGCACAGTATGCATCAGGGCCAACTAGAGCAAGTTCCTGGGAAACATGTCCAGTAAGGACACCACTTCCCAGTTTGTGTTTTCAGCTTCCAGTACATACTGGTGTAGGGCTGTCCGAACCAGGGCCCCACAGAGGTGTGTATGTCTGATAACCACATATGAATCTATCCTTCCATGCTTCTCTCATCCCTTTCTGACCCTATCCATTAATTCTCACCTCTGCAACCTCCTTTTAGTAGCAGTTTGCAGAGTTTGACTTTACTGTATTAAGTGATGCTTATGATTTGGTTTTTACACTCTTGCGTACTGATTTTTTTATTAGCTATCACTGTGTTGCTGTGTGAGTAGAAAAATAATAGTTTTTTTCTCTTTATCACTCAGCATTTCATAGTCTGTCATTGTATTCCACCTCAGACATGTCTCTTCTGCACTGGTATATATATTCCAATATATCTGGGGTTCTCTCGTGTATTATTTTGGTTTCTTGCAGTCTAATTAAGGCTGTAGCAGGTCCAAATCCAGCTGTTCCACAGCAAAGGCCTCTCACATCTGTTGGCAGAGCTGCTCCTGAATGTTCCCTCTTATTTTAGTTGTAATAAGACAAGTAACTTTAGTAGTTTAAATAAGCTGCCTTGGTTCACCTAGTTAATTTTGACTGAAACAGTGCTCAAAAACCAACTCCACAGTTCTTTCTGAGGAGGTAGGAACTTTTTGTGGAGAAATGTTAATTTGGGTTGGTAACCTCTTGTGTTGGCAGAGATTGTTGGTAGAATATGCAGAAGTGGGAGGCACACAGTCACTTAAATCCAATATAAACCTGAGACAGTGCTAAAAGAATAGCCAAATTTGGGGTTTTTTTTTTCTGTAACTGTAGTTGTTAGCTGGATGTGGTCCCTAAAGTGTGTGTGCACATGCTGCATAAAGGCTGGTTTCCTCGTGAGTGAAAGGGCATGAATATGTATCTGAATAGCTGCATGACTGAATCAGCTTGAATTGATTTGGAAGCCTGGAGTTGGGCCTTGCAGCTGAGTGAAATAAGTCCATGCCAGTTTATAGACAACTCCTTTGCTTGGGGTGCTGGGAAGGTCTTCTCATCTGTGTTAGTGACTTCATATAGCTATTGTGTTCTCCACGTGGTAAATTTGGAAGGGAAAAGAACAAATCATTGGAGAGCTCTGTGCAGCTGCCTTATGGGGATTGGTTTATGGCTCCTAATTTTGCTGTTTCTTTCCCAGGAATTCCCTGCAGCAAATTCTGCTCCTGTGTACGGGCATTACAGTCATGGTGCTACTCGCGCTCACAACTGAGTGACCTCTGCGCAGACCTCATGATGCCTCCCAGAGCCACCACAGTGACTCTGAGCTTTACAAAGCAATAAGGAACACTAATGTTACTTCCCACGTGTGTGCGCAGGTCTGGCTGCTAGTATGAGAAGCGGGTGACAGAGAGGTCTGGTTGTGCAAGACTTCATTCCCTGGCTCTCTTATCCCTGTTCTGCTAAAATCCACACATGAGGGCTTCTGTTCTTTTTTTGCTTAGTTGGTTTTTACGGAGCAAAAGATACATTGGGCAGAAACAAACTGAACAGCTGCCCCACTGTGAGTGAATGATGTTTCATTCGGTTCATTCTGTTGGAACTGCACCTCTCAAGAGCTTGCGTGAACACAGAGGTGATTCCTGTAGCTGATGAACATAAAAGATTTAAGGGCTGGAGTCAGAACAGGCATGACAAAGCTTTAACCAGAACCCCCTACCCATGAGAGGTTGATGGTGCTATGAGATAGAGGGGAAGAGACCCTTTCCAACTTGATCTCCAGCTGTTCATTGACACCACTGGTTCCTAAAGATAGTATTGGCCTCAGCAGTCCAGCTCTTTTGGTCTGTTTCGTTTACATTGAAATTAAGCCAAAAGCTTGAGGCATTTTAGGCTAGGTCACTACAATTAAATGACTCAGCTTGGAGATTACTTGCCTCAGCCCTAACCACTCCAGTAGCCAGCACAGCCCAACTGTTTATCTGATAAATGATCAGTAAATGTTTCTTCAATTGCCAACTACCAGCTCGCTCATGTCTGGAGGGAAAGCCATGTAGCTGTTGTGACTGAGCTCCCTCTCCTCATAAACATTAGCTGAACATGCCTCTAAGCCTGCTCGTGAGACCTGATTCACGCACCATCTGCCCCACACCGTGTTTCAGAGCTTTCTTGAGGTGTAGCATGTTAGACCTGCCCAGCATGCTACAGCACTCCTAGATTGTCATAGCAGAGGTGCTTGAACACTAGAGCCTGGTCAGCAACTGATAACTCCTGGGTAGCTTTTCCTCTGTTCAGTGTAGATGGTTTAAGAGCATGCTGTAGATAGCAGCCTATTTCTGGGGTTGTTACCTCACAGTGGAGTTCATCTGTTGAGGACGAATGAATAAGAAATAATTCTGACAGCTTTTGGATGGGAAGGTTGAAACTGCTGGTGAAAATATTTTTAAGGAAGGTGAGAAAGGGATATGAAAGGGTGACAATATGTATGCTTTAAGAGGAATTTTCTGTTATGTGATGCCTGGGATAAAACCTTTCACAATTTGAGACCAATAAAAAGAAATAAAATTTCTAGTGCTTTTCTCCATCCCAGCTCACAGTGCTGACCAGGCCATAATTCCACAGGGATATTTTATTGCCATGGAGATGTGCACAATTACTAGATCATCCCTTCTGCAGAACTTAACTTTGATTTGATTAAATTTGTTTAAAAACAGGTCTAATTGAACTAAGAGAGTCACTGAACACAAAACAGGTGCCACAGTGTGATTTACACCAACTTGGCTCAGTCTTAAAACAGCTTTTGTGAAGCAGTACAGCTCTCCAGTCTGCCCAGGGCCTTACCAAGAGGACTTGTGCCTTGAGAGGGCAATTTGGGACAGAGTAGCAAGGCAGGTATACTGCCCACAGCAGAGGCATTATTTCCGTAAGAGATTCCTGAACTGTTGACACAGTTCTTTTTTATGACAGCTCCTGCCCTACTTTTCACTGAGTGCTGGAGAGCTCATGCTTGCAGTTCTGTCTGCCCAGGAACTGCTGTCTGAAATTTTTTCAGCTTTTCTTTCCCTGGACTTCCATCAGTAACTAGTTTCACTGCAATGAGGAGGAAGGCTTAGTGCAATTGTTTATTCCTCTTTACAAAGTTGCCTTTCTGTGCCAACTACTCTCTCCATCATTCAATTGTCTGATGTCTGAAGGTAGCATCCATTTCCTGTTTTCCTGGAAGGATGATTAATCCAGTTAGCCTGCAGGGACTGGGGGAGTATGCCAACCCCCTGGTTCTAGCTTTGGGGGTTCCTTCTGCCCAGGGACTGCAGCTAAGCAGGCCCTATAACAGAGCTCTGGAGGCAGCAAGCTTGCACAGAAAGTTGTGCCTGCTGTTTCTCAAGATGTCTTTCCCAAAATAAGGCTGGCATTTAAGTTGAGGCATTGCCAGGTGAGTGCCCATGAGTTGGCGTTGTTGCATCAGCACTGAGCCTTGCCAAGACTGAAAACCACCATCAGGATTTTATACTCAGCGTTCAGGAATGTGAAGTGGATGACACTGAACAAAGAATTTCTGAGCTGTTTTTCTTGGCTGCTATCACAGGCATGGATAGTCTGTGGTTCTTGGGAAGATACCCTGGTAGGAGGTAGAATGGGGCTGGTGGGAGGGAGGGGTTCAATAGATTTCTACTGCGTCAGCCCTAGGGCTGAGGATTGAGAGCCTTGGGAGGAGATGGAGCATCACTCCACCACTTTTGTCACTTTTGGAAATGCAGAGCGAATTGTATTTTCTAGCTCTATTTTTTCAGCTGCTCTTATGCATTTTCTCCCTTCATCTGTATTGGTCTGCTCTGCATGGAGACAATAGAGATGAAATAAATGGTTTTTCATGTCAGGTTGTGTTGTTGGGTTATTTTATTTGGTTGGTTTAGGCTGTTTTTGAAGTTCCTACTTTCCTTTGATTTAAAAATTCAATTTAAATTTCATTTGAATTACACAGACATATCTCTGGGTTAGTCTAGAGCAGTTTGGACTCTGGGTTGCTTTTAGACTTTACCCAGACTTTCACAGTTGAAAGAAAAAGTTCTATTCCAGTTTCATCGTTCTGCTGCCATGGAACTTTTGTCCAGGAGCAATGTGGTAAGAATTATAATTCTTGACTGTTGTTCTGGGTACCCAGATAAATTTCTCCTCTTTCAGGGGAGAGTTTGCATGGTAACTTTACTGTTCAGAGAGTTTTGTAATCATACGTGACTGTAATCGGTTATTTTTTAAAATCAAAAAGCCTCAAGGCCTGTCTGGTTTTAATTCATACTAAGCTGGATACCTGCCATGTCATATCCGTATGACAAAGGTGCCATCATGAAAAGTTGTGTGTTCCAATTGCCTGAAAGGACTAGAAGAAAATTCTCTACCCTTCAAAACCATGGGTTCAGAAAATGTCTTATCCTACCCTTCATCTGGAAGATTTTTAGCTATAAATGATTCATTTATATCTCTTCTTACCCCAAGTCTTCTGTAAAAAGAAAGAAAACCATAACCCAAGAACTAGAAGAAGATGAAAGTAGGTAAGTGATCTAGGGCATTATCTCAGTCTGTGGATTTTGCCAGTAATCTACATTTTGGAATCTCTGTTCATGGATTTACTACACTGCACTCTTGGGCGGTGCTGATACTCCTGCCCTTAGAACTATGCTATGAGCCTTTCTCCCTCATGCCTTTTTCCTTCTCAAAAGTAATCAAAATTATCATGAATTAATCAGCTCTCTGTTTCACAGGCTCTGGGAAGAATGGCTCTGACACAACTGTAGTAGCAGAGAAAGGAGAACAATTAAGACTTTAATTCATGGGAACTTTCTAAGATGATGGTGTTGCTGAAGCCCCTGTCTTTTGAAACTGTAGCCTGAAAAGCTCACATGGAGAGTAGGGTGACATAATAGGATTGCAGACTTAGGAAATGTGAATATTTGGATCTTCTGGGAAAGAGCTATTACACTTGAAGGATTTTTCCATGTTAGCTAGAGCAGTGATTCTATTTGAAAATTATTTTTCATTCTTGCTGTGGAAGACTTAATTTAGCTGGTATGTTTAAGAAAATTCTTTTGACAGCAGCCCTTTCAATTTGTGTGCCTTGAAGGCACCAGTGTGCAGCTGCATGGATGGTAATCCCATCTGTCCAGTGCAAACTGCGGAAGAGGATCATGCAGAAATGTGGTTAGAACAAGCTTTAGCTGTGGCTGCTGCATGTTTCACCAGGCAGAGTGCTCAGGGGAGATAAACAGTACTCTGTTCTGGGCAGTGTAGCTGGGTGAAGTGCTGGGGAGGGTTTTTAGGCTGTGCTCAGTGTGGCCGAGAGACCAAGTGACAAGGGGGAGGTGGTGGCGGGGGGAAAGTTTCAGAATCTCCTACAGTTGAACATTTGCTCCTGGGAACTTCTAAACAAAGAAAAACCCAAACCTAAGGATTGGACATTAAATTAGTAGTTTAGGCATAGCATTATCACTAGATCATTTTATATGGGGGCCAGAATTGGTGAGATGATGCCCTAACAGCTGGCTTTGGGGACTGACTGATAGTGCTGCAGCTGGAGGAACAAGTCCTACACAACAAGCAGGATCAGAAGGGATTTTGTGCCCCTATAAATGCTGCATTTAACTAATGGCTTGGATTTAATCTGCTTCTCATTGCATAAAATAGGTGGACATTTTTCAGGCCTTATTTTCCATTAACTTAAAATGAAGGGTAGAGGAGAAGTCAAAATCCAAAAGCCAGCAAATGATGTTGCAGCTGGTGTTTGCATTTCATGTACATTTGAAAAACGGCTGGCTCCCGTGGCCTGCGCAGAGCCCTCCTGCCCTGGGCAAGCCAGCGGGACGGGCGACTGCCGGGCCCGAGGAGGCCGCGTTAAGGCTCGCAGAGTCCGTTCACCCCTTCCTCCGGTCACCCAGCCCCGGCAGCTCCCGCGGCCACCTCGCACCGCCTCGGACACGGGCTCCGCCGAGGGCTCGTCGGTCCGCGGAGCAGGAGGCGGACCCCGCGGCGGGGGCGGCTCCGGGACCGCCGTGGGGCCGCGCCCGGGGCACGCCGGGGTACGGGCCGGGCCGGCGCGGGGGCCGCGTCCCTTCCGGGGGCGGTGCCGCGGGCGGCGGCCCCAGCCGGGCTGCAGGGAAGCGCCCGCCCCTGCCGCCCCCGGCGCGCTAAGATGGCGGCCGCGGCTCAGGCGCTGAGCGGCACCGGGCTGCTCCTGGCCGCCGCCGCCCTCGCCCTCCTGGCCGTGGCCATCGGCACCGACTCCTGGTACGAGACAGACGCGCGGCGGCACCGCGAGCGCTGTCGCGGCTTCGGCCACAAGCGCAGCGACCCGCCCGGCTCCATGTCGGCGCCCAGCTCGCACCTGCCGCTCCGCGCCCGGCCCCCGCGGGCGCTCCTGCCCGGCCGCCCCCCGGCCCCCGCCCCGGCCGCCGCCGCCGCCTCCGCCGCGCTGGACTCGCACTGCGGCCGCCGCTTCAACTCCACCGTCTCGGGGCTCTGGAGGCGCTGCCACCGCGCGGGCTACGAGCCGGACAGCGAGGAGCTCATCCGGAAAGGTGCGGGGGCGGGGGGCGGCGGCGGCCCCGCCGCTGTCCGTGGTGCTGAGCGCGGTGCCGCCGGGGCTGCGGGCGGGGCAGCGGCCGCCGCTGCCGGCGCGACCGGGCGGGCGGGCGGGATGGAGCCCGGCGGGCCCGTGGCTCCCGGTGTCCCCGGCGTGCGGGGAGCGGCGAGCGCGGCCCCGACCCCGTCCCGGGGTCCTGCGCGCCTCCTCTCTGCTAGAAATGCTGCAGTGCTGGGTGGGACCGCGTCCTCAGAGAGCCCCTTCGGGGGCCCAGTGCAGGGCCTGACTCTCGGTGGGCGTCCTCCCAGCCCCGACACTTTCTTCTGATTGAGCGCTGAGAAACGTACAGTGTTGTTTATAGCGCTGCGATTTTTGCAGCAAGGTGAAAGGAACCTGTTGTTCCCATTCTAGCATGAGGGAGTTCTCATTGCTGCGGTAGATTTCCAGGCTCTCGTGGTGGCAGATGTCACTCAGAGCCCCCAGGGTGAAAAGAGAGAAAGCTATGGATCTTTTACTATTGTGGCACATGGTACAAAGCCAAGCAGACCATGAAGTATAAATAAAAGTCCTGCATTTGATGGTACAAATAACATAGTGGGCTGACCCATGAAGCCAATGGTTTATGTATGGTTAATGATAAATAACAGGACTTAGTGTTCCAGCAGGTACATATTAGCACAGAGAAGAGTAGGAGTTGGGAAAAGTGCTTCCATTGAGGCACAAAATGGAAATGCTATCTTAAGAAAGCGAGAGCAGTTTTTCAGCTTGGCTTCCAACTGTGACGCCAGTCCTGCACAACAGAGGCTGGATAGACTGGCACTGTGAATCTCAGCTCGTCTTTGTCCCTTCTTTCCAATGCACAGCAGTGACTCTTACTTCTCTAAACTCTAGTGCTGTGTGCTTAGCTTCTTTCTCTCTTTATTCTCCTAGAATCCATTTAATGTAATTTCATTTTTATTTCCATGCTGAACTTCTTTCACTAAAAGGGAACTCATTAATTTCTTTCTATTAATTGTGGCTGTCATGTAAAATATCTATCTATTTTTTTTGCTTCACATCAAGCAAAATGCTTTCAGCTCCCACTGAGATTAGCTAAGATGGAGGAACAGGTGGGAAGAATACTAGTTTGGTCCTCAGTATTTCTCTTTCTGAGGTATTTTCCCAACACCACAACAGATCACATAGAGAGTCTAGAGTCTGCATTCTACATGCAGGCCATTACAGGGTGATGAATGGTCTTTCTCAGTGTTTGATGGGTAAAACTAGAAGGACTCTAAATCCAAAATGTTTTCTGTCTACTTTATTTCCTTTTTTCCCCCCAGCTGTTTTAATAAAAGACCTTGCCTTTCCCTACAAAAAGCATTGCCCCCCTTATATTCTTTGCCTGTTAGATCTGCAGTTGCTACTGTAAAGAGGGAAATTATTAATAATAGTTATTGTAGAATCAGATCTTTAAATAGATATGACTCTCTTATCCCATCTCCTGACCTGTTTTACTAGCAGCCTCTCCTCATTCCCACTGTGTCTGTCTTTTCTCTGACAACTGTGATTAAGCAGCCTTTTCTGACTGATGGTCAGGTGTGGCTGCATCTGAGCTGTTCTCTGAAGCATGATAGCAGATCTGGTGCTTCTGAAAAAGAAAATCAGGTATTTTTTTCCCCAGTGTGACCTGAAGATTGCTCCTGTGCACTGCTGTAAGTCCTGCTTCTTCCTCAATTTTCATTACGTTTTCAGCTAGCTCTTTGGTGACGTGTGGTGCCTTTCTTTATTCCTAGTATTCCTTAATCTAGGTATTTTTAATGGTCTTTTAGTGGCAGAGAAGTAAATTTTACTTTTTCTCGCAGTTCTGTGGTAATTTTGGTTTGGGTTTATAGTCTCCATTTTTTTCTAGTCTCTCTGGAATAAGACTTCTTTCCTTTCTGCATCTCTCATGAATTCTGAATAAGTGACTCAAGTCCATAAATACACTTACCCATATAGATAATTCCATTATTTTCTAGTCCTGTATTTGTCTACTGCTATTAATACAAAGCAGTTTCATGGAAACTTGCATACTTGAGCATTGTAGGTAATGATGCATGTACAAGCATCCATTTATATATCTAGGATATTAAAAAAGGCAAAATATATTCACTTAATATATTTAAAAGGAAAAAACTACTCAGAAAATGTAGTGCAAAACTGAGAGGTGGGAAATGTTTAAGATGGGAATGATGTGAGATTTTTCTTAAAATGCAATATGACTATTCTGGAACTGTGAAAAAATACACAGTTTCATTTTAAAAATACAATTAAAAGGCAAAAGAAGGAATTATGTAAAAGCCACATGGGGAAAATGGAGATTAGCAAGAAGTGAGAGATAGAAGGCAAAGAACTGAACCATTTGGTGGAGAAACTGAGAGGATCTCTGTGCACATATGGGAGGTTCTTTGAGTGTAAGAACATGAGCACTACACGTCATCTTGTAGAGCCTGTGCTATGTGGATTCCACATTCAGTAACTGATGCTACAACAAAAACCATCTGCATGGACTGTTTTTAAGTAGTAAGGTCCTGCAGGGATACATTATATCTTATTTAGGGGGTCTTCTCTACCTATTAGTACAGTAAAAAAGTGTTGCTTACAAAATGATGACAGTAGAAGATGATGAATTGGGAAAGATTCATTCTTAACAGGCTGCTTTGGATGACTTGGTGGGCTCATTGAACAACATGCACTTTAACATCTCTAAACTGAGGGAATTAAAAAAGAAAAGGTTCATCACTGTTGATAAACCAGGGTTTTTATTGCTTTTCAGGCTTGCTCTGAAAAGTCTCTGGGGTGGGACTGACACATCTCATATATACTGAAAAGACTTCTTGGTACCACAATGTAGCTGGGAAAGTGAGGAGAACCACTGGATGCTTAAGCAGAGGAACACAACAATTTGGGGCCATAGTGAGGTCCTTGAGAGAAAATTGCTCAGTCCTGGTGTCTGTACTTCCCATTCTGTCTGGCTGATGGAAAGTGGGAAGAGTTACAAGATTGCCTGTGAGGTCTGTAGAGGATCTATTAATAGTGGTATGTTTAATAAACTTGATCTGTTTGGTCATGGCCCTTGGTAAGTATGTTCTGTCAGTGTGATCTGTAAGAGCTCTTGTGGTATTTTAAAGAAAGATTGATTTATTTGATCTAGTGGCCCTTGGGTGACACTGTGGACAGAGTGAATGCATGGCTGTGGTGCTCCTTACAATCCTGGGCAGAAATGTTAGGAAAATGCCAGGAAGCTTCAATGCCCTATTGGTCCTGGGGCATGAAGGAGGGGAGGGCCAGGCCTCACATGGTATTATTTAATTGTTAACTGGCCATGGCTGCTCATGGGCAGGAGAGGGTCTCTCCCAGCTGTGTGAGAGCCAAACCACTCTGATACTGGGCCAAGTGGCAGAATTGAAAATGAACCCTCCATTTCTTTATAAACTTCTGGCACATTGTATAAAGGAAACCCGCATGTCTCAAAGTTGGAGACAAAAACTGAACTGAAAATCAGGGTGTGCTAAGCCCAGGATTACAGACTAAATGTATCACAACAGGGTTCGTGTTTCCATGTTTCTGGTAGTTTAGGAACAAGGGGCCTGTGCTCTGACTGCGTATCTGGCTGGTCTAGCAAGTATCCTCTGACCTTTCCCATCCTTCATCTTCAATTAGGAGAAAGGACTCTTCCAGAGACACTCACATGTACTCTTCCAAGGGCTGTGTGAGTTCCAAGGGGAACCTGTCTGCAGTTGCAGTCCTGAGGGGTAAAAAAACCACGTTGAGGACAAAGTGTTAGAAACAATGTTGGCTGTGAGAAGGCACAGGAATGTAGCTGGGCCATGAAAGTGTCAGTGTGACACTGCTGGATGCCGTTCATGTTTATTTTTTAATCAAGAAAATTGTACATGCAGTGTGACTCTCACAGTGTTCTGTTAAAGCACTTAGAAATACATCAGGCTGTCCATCTGACCTTTTTCTTGGATGTGTGCTTTATGGTTAGCTAATGACCAGAGGAGAAGGAGGCACCTGCCTCCTTCTGTCCTATATCCCAATGTCCTCATGTGCCAAAACAGACACCACACACTTGTTGTTCACCACATGACTCTGTTCTACTCAAGCCCTTGCCTGAAGGCAAAAGTTTTAATTTTGGCAGGCTTTCTTATGGCGCTTATCTGAGCGTGTTGTAAACAAAAAGGAAATCACTTTACTAGCAGGTTTCTGAAATGGAGGGGAGGATGCTGTCCCTATTTTATAGACTGTGATGTCAGGTATGAAAGGCTCAGGTCCAAGGACTTAATGAAGTACTTTTAAAACACCTTCTACTTAACAATAACTTTGGGACTGCAAATCTGATTTTGATTTTTAATGTTTTCCTTGAGTACTTAGACAACAAGGTGTTATATGACTTTAAATACAGTCCTGTGGAGTACCTGGCCATATTTGACTGCATGGCATCTCTGCAAATGAGACCTAGAGATTTACTCAAAAAACAGGAAACACAGACTAGTGATGGCAAATGCAAAACTGAGGATCTGAAGGTTGCCTGAGTGTGTGTTAAAATTTCCTGGGAGAAGGTGGCTTAGGTATTCAGCTGAGATCATACTCACTGCTTCTTCAGGTCCCTGACTCTCTTGCCTGCCTATTTCAACTTTTCTAGAAGATCTGCAGAGAGAGGCCTCTCTTGTTTTGCCTAGTGACTCATATTAGAGTGGGTCCAGCCTGTGCTCTTGGGAAAATGGAATCTTGTTGGAAAAATGGCTTGTGCTGGTGTAATCAAAGGCTGTCACCAAGCCTATGGATTAGAGGTCAGCACTGAGCAAAAGCCCTAAAATATGTGCACTCCTGAGCTTTTTTTTTTTAAATTTGCTGTTTTAATATAATTGTATGTGCTAACTATATAAAATTAGCACTTTGAATTCTGGGGAAGAAGGAAGAAAAGATTAGGAGTACAGTTTTTAAACCAGAAGCAGAATGAATTGATGTCCAAAAATTTTTTAATAACCAGTTTTGTATGGGAAGGTGGAGAGGTTTTAGTTTTAGTTTACATGTTAAACTCTTGGAATAATAAAGCAAATATTTTTCTTAGTGACACCTGAGATGTACATAGCTTTGATCATAAGGGATGTGTGTGTCTCTAGTCTTTGCTTTTTCTTTAATGAGCTATAAAAATAGTAATCCTTGCTCTTCTTTAAAATGCTGCTTCATATGTACTACTTTTATGATCAGGAAATGCAAGAGCATAAATCATACTTTTAATGAATGCAGTGCATTATAATCTGAAATCTGATGTCATTTGTTTGTTCTATATACATATTTCTCAACAACACATGCAAATTGTGTCCATATTGAAATTGAGTTCAGTCAGCAGTCACAGGTGATATTTGATTAGATACTGTGATGTATTGTACATGGCCAAAGTTCTTAACTCAGATGCCTGCAGCCTTTGCAAATGAACTGGCACCCTCTGCCACTGGGCTGTCTTGCTCATCATGGGCTCAGGTGGCTCCACAGCCTTGTCCTGAGGTAAGTGCAAGGAGGGAGCAGGAGAGGGCCACTGGCCGCAGGTGAAGGGCAGCACCTCTGTGTATTGTGTGCAGCTGGAAGTGCTCTGTGGTGCTGGGGAAGCAGCAGGGAGCCACAGCAAGGGAAGGGGTGGTGGCAAGCACAGCTGAGAATTGGAGCTCACTTGAAATGGGAGGAAATTCAGATCACCTTTCCCTCCCTGGCCTGATGGCTGGAACTGCATAGGTCTCTCATCTGCAGCTTCTGATCTTGTGAAATGGGGGCTTCCTCTTTGTAGGTCCTTGCGGAAACCAGATCAGTGCAGTCCCAGTGAACATTGTCAGAGAGCAAAATCAAGCTTCTCATTGCTGTAGGAGCCACAGAAAGCTCAGTTCTTCTGGTGGGTTTTCTAGTGTATTTTGCAAAGCTGATCACTGAATCTGCAGCTCCCTGATAGTGATTGTTCACCAGCTTAATTAGCTCACTGGCCAGTTGATTGTTTTTGAATGGTCCTTCTGCTCCAACATTCAAATAGCAGTAATGGCCCTGTAGCCACTGTTTAAGAGGAACTTTTTCTACTATTTAGCTCTTTCACCTTTCTGTTTGCTCTCTTCTACTCCACCATCCATGTTTATTCTCCCTCAATTTCTAAATTAAAAATCCCTTTCAACAAGATCATGCTAGTAAGTTCAAATTTACATCTGGGGTACACTTTTCTTTCAGCTATAATGGAAACATAGTATTCTACCTGGGTACTACTGTTCATTGAAAGTAAAGCAAAGAGCCAATGACTATTGGAGTAAATTCAAAAGATTCTCCTATGCAGTTCACTTTCCAGCATTCATTCAAAATTTTCAAAGTGTTACAATTCTGTCTTCTTAGAGATGAAGCTGTCCTGTTGGTGCTTGGCCACATTCTTGTCTCCTTAGACATCCCAAAAAAGATCATAGTTCCTCTAGAAAGCTTTTAGAGATGTTTTTCCTGACTGTCATTACTATTTAACTTCAGCTGTTGCTTATTGGAGAGAGCACCTGGCTCCTGCTTTGCTGGTATTTCTTTGTAGGTTTTCTCCCCTCCTGATCCCAAAGCCTTTGAAGTAAACAGCTCTTTTTTGGCTACATTTACCCTGTTACTGAACAAAGCTTCCCCTGTGCGAGCTCTGCTGGGCTGGCCAAGCCAGCAGCAAGTGCAAGGCCAGAGGGGTTTCATGCTGTTTCACACTGATGTCTCTTTACAGGAGTTATTCAGCGCTGCACTGCTGTGAAGTACCACTACACCTCCAGCTCTCTGCCTCGCAACTTACCCATCAACATCACCAACACCATCCGGCAGGATGAGTGGCACGCACTCCGTAAGTAGCCACAGCAGGGCTCAGGAATGTTTGGATCATGAAATGCCTTAATGCAATGCCAGTCGAGGACTCAGAATCACCTCATCTAAGCATGGCACTGGGCTCTAAGCATAGATACAGATGGATTAGTGAGGAAGTGCAAGCAGCCAACTGAATGACTGAAAGGGGACATGGGATTTGGAGGGGCTTAAAACTGGGAATTCAGGAATACAGATGTGTGTAGTGCATTGCAAGGTGTCATCATATTCTGGATCTGGGCACAGGCAGTTCCTAGCTGGCTTACAGCAAAGGTGCTGCATTGCTGTATAGATCCTGTTGCAATTTCCTGTGTGCACACCAGTGACCAGATGCAACCCCCTGGTGACTAGTACTTTTAGGGAACATCTCAGTTTGTCTTTGCACTAGCATCTGGCCCACAAGCTGCCTCATGCCCAAGTCCTTCCCACACAGATGACTGACCTGTAGCCTGTGACTGAGAATGATTTAATCAGTTTTTTTCTACTCCTGCTTTTCTCTGTTTTTTTGTTCTATTGCTCACATAATTCAAGATAGACCCTGTCATGTGAGAGTCGGCATCAAGAAATCCTAGTTCAGCTGGACACTGAACTAGAAGACGAGAATAGCAATTTTACTATGGATAGCAAAGTGCTGTTTATGACACTGGTAGCCAGGCTTTTTTTTTTGGAGCTTGTTACTGGAGTTGTTCCCATAATGTTGTATTGATCTGCTGTCTGCTTCTGTCCTCCCACTATTCCTCTTTTCAGTTCACACTATGTGCCTCCTATGCACTAATCCTTTAGTCCTCTCTGGTGTCCCCTCTTGCTTCTTTTGTTTCTATTTTCAGCAGAAAATTTTCTCCTCCAACAGAAAGATGCCACACCAAAAATTAAAAAAAAGAAAAAAAGCCCTTGCCATACTAACATGAGTTTGTGATGCACTCCTTCTGTCCCATGCTGGGGAGTATTTGGCTGGTACTTTAGATCAGAACAGAAATGCTCTCCAGTTGCACAGCAGCCAGCACAATGGAGCCATTTTAGAGGGATTCCTTTAGTTTCAGTGTAATGGACAAACTATCTACCTCAAAGAAGCTATGGGAGGAGCAGTCCATGGTTGAAGTATAAACTTTAGAACCACTAAATCCACATCCGGCCTCTGCACTGGCTGTTCTCTCTAGGTACTGCCATCTTCATGTCTTTTGTCTTACTTTTCTCCTTTTCCTTCAGATCTGCGGAGGATGACAGCTGGCTTCATTGGCATGGCAGTCTCCATCATCCTGTTTGGGTGGATCATTGGTGTGCTGGGCTGCTGCAAGCAGCAGGAGCTCATGCAGTATGTGGCTGGGCTGCTCTTTCTAATGGGAGGTGAGAGCCTTTCGCTTCTTCTCCTCAAGTCACCACATTCAGTTTTGCTGCCTTGTACAAATAAAAGTAACGTCAGCCCACAAAAACTACACGGAGCAGTTACTTAGTGCAGCAAGCTGTCAGCACAGTGCAGTTACTACTTCCAGCACTGGGCAGGACCTGTGTTTGCGTGGGTACTGTGTGTTTCTCAGTAGACCCTAATGTGTGTGTATGAGCCTTCTGCTCTAGAGAGCTGGTGTGTAGCCATTGGGACCATGTGCACAGTGAGCACAGTCCTCTGGCTTGCTCCAGGTGTGCAGCCTGTGGCTCCTGTCAAGACAGCTCAGCCCAGTTTTCCCTAGGAATCATAACAAACAAACATAAGTTAATGTGGAACACCTTTCTGATTCTCAGACATGCTTAGGTCTTCATGTAATGATGAAGTCCAAACCAGCCAAGCCTGGGAGGACATTGGCCCGGTGATAAGGATGTGAGCTCAGTCCCTACCAGAGGTGTTACATCTGTTTGTCCTGGGTGGGAGCAGATTATCTGTGTGGCCAAAGATTTTACTGAACTTTGATTTTTCAACCTGAAAATGGCAGGATAGACCTGGAGTCTAGTGTACTAGTGTATATTAAACATACTAGAGTGCCTTGTGTCTTCTTAGGCTTTTTTATCCTCTATATAGGTGTTCAGTGAATGTGTAGCAGATGGCAAAAATCTGGGCACGCTTTGTAGGCCTAGGGTGCAGCTGGCAGAAATGTGGGCGTTCCTAGTGGAAACCAAAAAGTGCTGCACTTTGCAGCCCTGGGATTCAGTGAGCTAATTCCCTTTCATAGGAGAAACTGCCCAAGTACTGTCTGGAACCTGATGACATTAGACATGGAAATAATCTAAGAAGAATCAAAGGATGATGAACTATGACTGAGTTCAAAATTGCAATGAAAGGTACTAAGGTAGTACTGGTTATTTGTGAAGTTGAGGTATCCTGTAGTCCTACATATTTTCCCTTCTTTTTTATTTTTCCTCTGCCTTACACAGAGAGTAGCTAGTAGGACTGCAGAAAAAAACCCAAGGGTAATTCTTGATTTTTAAAATTCATGACTTTGAAAATACTGAGGGAAAAAACCAGCACGTAATTAACCTCTCTGAGGGCCGTGTAGAACCCTCTTGCTTTTCTCCTGCAGGTACTTGCTGTATCATCTCACTCTGCACATGCGTTGCTGGGATCAATTTTGAGTTATCCCGCTATCCTCGCTACGTCTATGGGCTGCCAGAGGACATCAGTCATGGCTATGGCTGGTCCATGTTCTGTGCCTGGGGGGGCTTGGGCCTCACCCTGCTGGCTGGGTTCCTCTGCACATTGGCCCCATCACTCAACACCTCCCGGGCATCCGTACAAAAACCCAGACAAGAAAATGGGGCTGTGTGACCCCAGAGAGAATGAGGAGAGACTCTGGAAAGCGCAGCCTGGGCAGAGCTGTGGGTTAACACCAGGAAGAGGTGGCATGTCAGCGGGTGGAGAGCAGTGCCAGAGCTGTTGAAATGCCAGCCCATGGGACGCTGCTACAGCCTCCAGTCGCAGACACGGACATTGCAAGTAACTCCAGGTTTGAATTATTGGCAACTTGATCATTGATGGTTTAAGGGGGACAGTTCTTTCGATTTGTTTTTCTTCTGTTTACAAGGGATCAAGTCCAAGATTGTGTCTTTTTTTGTGCTGTTTTTTGAACTGTACCTCCATGGTCCTGTTATTGTCCAGTTGTAAGGGATGTTTACGCACCAACTCTATTGCTGCAGGTCTGTGTAATTCAGACCCAATTTAGGGCAAGGAGCTAAGTGAAGTTGGCTTGAACACTTTTGCAACAGGCATGTCTAGTGTTGGCTCAGGCCATCCTTTCCCAAAAGAACCTTGATCTAAGCTGAGGTTTAGGCCAAAGAATTAGCCCATTCTTAGTATTAATTTATTTAAATCAGAAACCTGTGCTATTCCATGCTGTGGACTCAGCTATTTACTCACTACTCAAACTGGTTCCAAAAGGAGCTAGCTGTATCTGAGCAGCAAGACTCCAAGAAAACTCTTATGATACGACTCTGGGAAAGCAGAGGAAAGTTTTTCTCAGCTTCTTACACAGTGAAGGTTACTCATTTGGCTAACTAACATACCCTTGTTTAATGGGGACATGTATGCAACATGCAGCTTTTAACTATTCTATCAGAGGTACATTTTTCAAAATGTGTCAATAGTTTGAGCTGCCAGGATCAACTTTCACTTCTGAACTTCTGGGTGCAACTCCTGTGAAAGGAGATGAGTAATTCTCCCTGTGCTCAAATAACAGTACTGCAAAAATAGCAGATGTACAGCCCCCTCTAATATTAATGTCCAAAGGAACCACAGTGTATTTTCCTCAGGAACATGTGGCTTCTGCCCCTTCCAATGTCAAATGCCCTGAGCGCAGCATGTCAAGAACATGCATGTTCTGCTGGAACAAGATCCCTCTCCAAAATGAGCACTAAGGACCTTGGTACCAGCACAAGTACTAGGGCTAACTCAGGAACATCAGCCAAAGTACTTTGGAGTGCATTTTTCTTTCATCCATCTATTCTTTTTTTCCTTCTCACATCCCTGCCCCTCTCCCAAGTGTCCAAAAACTGCACAGGTAAAGATGAGATGGCCAGCATTTGGAGATGTTTACATTGTATTTAAAATACAATACAGTGGCATGTAAGATACTTAATGCTAAAGTCAGTGTATTTATGAAAAGTGTAATTTTTAAATGGAAATTGTAGTTCTCAACTGGCATTAAAAGTACTGAAAGACTTGCTCAGTGGATGAAACCTCAAATTCTTTATGACTAATGACCTGATTCCCCAGAAAGCTCACATACACATACCAGCAACAGTTTTCACATACCAGCAGAGGTAAGTTCAAGTGACAAAGTTAAAACATCATTCATGTGTGAATTATGTTTACCCTTGAAAAGTGAGTGTTCAAAAGTTTCCAACTCTAACCAGGCTGTAGGCTGTTCACTGGCTGTGCAGGCACGAACTGAGGATGCTGTCTGAGCTGCAGGTCAGCAATGTCACAGTACAGTTACTGCAGTACAGCCTCTTGGTCCTCATGAGAAGTATCAGAACAGGTTTAGTCCAGTTCTGGCTGGAGGAGGGTCCAAAGGCAGCATGGTGGGCACAGTGGACAGCAGGCTTTTAGCCTCCTTTTACACAGACATAGAACCACCGAGCAAGGGCGACAGCCCCAACACATCATGGTTTTGTTTTTAAAGGGAAAAAATGCTTTATTTTTTCCAGACAGAAAGTAAATGATACAGTCCAGTCTATTCCTGTCCTCTGCCAAGGCCATGACCTTGACTGGGCAGGGATCAGGCATAGTACTGCAGATTGGCTTTTTTCTTTGCTTGAACCTCCAGGATTCCTTCCATGTAGTCCTCGTGGGTGAGCTCTGTAGCTCCACGGCGGAGGGCAATCATCCCCTGCCCAATGAGACGGTATGTAGAGAGGGAATGTGAGCACCACAAACAATTGCTCCATTCTAGCTTTCACATCTCCCTCCCATCAGTGCTGTTCCTATGGAGGAATACTTACCGCTTCAACACACACAGCCTTGCACTGGGCTCCATTAAAATCATCTGTGCAGCGAGCCAGTTCCTCATAGTTCACATCAGGGCTGATATAAGCAAATGGGGAAAAAAAAGTCTGACAACATGTACCAAATAGAAAAAGCAACATAGGGAGTTTCCTCAGCCCCACAGTAAGCCCCCAACAAGTGACGGCCAACGACTTCCCAGCCCTGAGGTACCAGAAGGCCATACCTGACATTCATTTTGCGTGAATGAATCTGCATAATTCTGGCTCTGGCCTCCTCATTAGGCATTGGGAACTCAATCTTCCGATCTAATCGCCCAGAGCGGAGCAAAGCTGGGTCCAAGATATCAACCCGGTTGGTTGCAGCAATCACCTAAGCAGAAGTAGGATCATCAGTGTGAGGCACCTGGAGACAGGCCACTTCTCCCCAAAGATTCACCAAGGTTCTTCCCTGGACATTGTTTTCCATCCCCTGCTAGAGTGCCCTGGACCTCAGCAGAACTCCCTGATAGCTCCCAACCTTGACTTGTGTGTTGGGCTGAAAACCATCAAGTTGATTAAGCAGCTCCAGCATGGTCCTCTGCACCTCCCGGTCACCGGCCTTCTCACTATCAAACCTGACGGGAAACAAGTAAAACTATCAGTATGAACCTGACCACCCTCTGTCCCTAAATTTTTAATCACATCAAAACATGGAATGACTGCTGTTCATGCTCCTTGGCTAAGGTGTTCAAAATTTTTCCTTGAAACTACAGTCCTACCATGATGAGGACTGCAACTGGAATAACTGTCAGCAGCACCTAAGACTGATTTAGTTCTTACAGCTGAATGGGGCTTATGTTGTCCAGGCCCACATAGTAAATGAGGGTGAACATCTCCAGGTGCCTGCTGCAATGATCAGAAAACAGTTTTATACAGCAGGAGGCTATCAGACAGATGCCAAGTCTGACAAACTTTGCTCCTGTGCCCAAGGACTGTGGCAACTGCTATCCATCTGTGACTATGTTCACACTCTTTCTGAGTAAGCCATGCTTTAAAAGGCTCTACACTTAGATACACAGGCAAAGGAGGCCACTAGGCAGTTCCCAAGAACTTTACAGCATGAACTACAGCTCACCTTTTAGTGCCAATGGCATCCAGTTCATCAATAAAGATGATGGAAGGAGCTTTTTCCTTTGCGAGGGCAAAAGCATCGCGTACCAGCTTCGCTCCATCGCCAATGAACATCTGCACAAGCTGCGGACCTGCCAGCTTCAGGAATGTGGCCTGGGAAGTGAAAGAGAATCAATCCTAGACCTCATTTCACAATAGGATCTCTTCTGAGTACTATAAGAAGCCCTTAATTAAAACAAGCAAGCAAGCAAATAGACAAGAAAATCCAAGCCTTTGTGTGTAAGACCTTCTTCTCCTGGAGGTGTTCTTACTCTTTGTCAGGTACTATTCTACAGCAGCACACACTTTCACAGGTTCTTTTTACCTTGGTCTGGGCAGCACATGCTCGAGCTAAAAGTGTCTTCCCTGTTCCTGGAGGCCCATACATAAGGACTCCTTTGGGTGGCTGTATACCCAAATTTTCAAATTTCTCCTTATGATTCATCGGCAGGACAATGGCCTCCACGAGCTACAACAAAAGAAAAATATTAATACATAAACCCATTCTTCTCCACAGATCCAGGCCGTCTGCTTTTGAGTTAAAAGTTCAAAGACGCTGTCCACAGTCACACCAGAAACTATACATAAAGTATCACCTCTTGGATTTGTTTATCCAGCCCCCCGATGTCACTGTACTGCTCGGTGGGCCTCTCATCCACCTCCATGGCCTTCACCCGTGAATCATACTCAGTAGGCAGAGTCTCCAGGATCAAGTAAGAGTCTTTGTTCACCCCCTGTAAACACAAGTCCTTTGCTTTTAACAGGTTCCCTCAGATAGCACTTAATAAACATGCAATCAAAGGTGATTTACTAGGCCTCAAGGATGCAGGAATAACCAGCTTTGACACTGGCATTCATCAAACCACCCCAGCTTGGCAGAGTGAACAATGCCACAGTCACATTTCAAATGACTGGTCCAGTTTATATACAATAAAAAGACAGGGTTTAAAAAACTTACTAAGTGGTCTCTAAACTTTCAGCATATAATTGCATGTATAAAAGACACATACCCCGAACTGCTTTTCTTTACTACAAATCTAACTGAACCCATAATACCTCTCTATGAAAATTTTAGTAGATAAATGGTCTTGGGGAAATCTGGACAGATTTGTCTTCTTTCTTAAAGGCAAGACATACACAATTTGCTGGCCACCATCACATCCAACTATCACAATAGAATCACTCACCACCAGATCTCCAGGCTTCAACTTCTCAGCATCAACCAACCCAATAACAGGCAGGAAATATGTCTGTCAAAAGAAATCAGAGTGAGCAAAACCAGATTACCAGAAGATCCTTTGCAACATTCCTCACACTTGGTTGGGCACAAGGGTCTTGCCTGACGTGTAGAGGTCTTGATCACAGCACACTTGCCCTTTCGCTGGGAATCCAAGTCAATGTTTGCTCCATCCTCCTCCTGGTCATTTGGGTCAACATCCAGCAGCTGAAAACCAGAGTGAAAGAGTTCATAACAATGTAACCAGGCTAGCAGGATGACCCCATGATTAATGCTTCTAACATACATGCACTGGAAGAAATAAAACTTTGCATCATCCATCAGCAGTAGAATCATGAAAGCACTAAAGCCCTCCTGTAAAAATTGCTTTCTTCCTTTCCTTATGAAGCAACAGGCAATAGTGCAAATAAAGACATTATAAAATTCAGAACAAAATAGCAGCTAATGGCACTGATTCCTTCTCCCATACAGCAGCTCACATTAAGGCTTAAGCTCATTAAGTTTAAAAACAGTAGTACAAAGCAATCAATTTTTAATAGCAAACTATCAACATTCTTTTTCCTATCGTCAGAATTATTGAATTACAAAAATAATGTGATGGAGAAACAGAGCCGTGGCCTTTCATTCACTGTTTCACAAATTTCAGAGAGTATATGTCCAGTTTCAGATGCTCTAGTTTACGCTTAGAAGGGCTGTGCCACCCTCTGATGCTTGTTAAGTACAGATGAACAGTATCCAAAGCCTACAAGGAATGACCCAGAGAACAAGTGGGCAAGAGACGTGCACTTCCAGGTCACAAATAAAACTAACAGAAAAACCCGAAAGTCCTGGCTCTGGCAGCATTGGTAGTCTGAGAATACTCCAGGTCTTGAATCCCTGATGATTTCCCTGTCTTTCTCCCTGCCACAATAAACTGCACACACTTCTTATATCGCTACATGAAAGTTCACCACCCTCACCTCAATAACATTGGAGACAAGGTATGGCAGGGTTTTGTTCACTTTGATCTTTTCACTGTTTTCTTTTATCTTATCTTTCATGGCCTGAAGCTCGTGGGTCACTCTCAGTACCTCACTCTTCATGATCTGCAATTGGTACACAGAAGAAAGAAAAAGGAATCGTGTCAGAAAACAGACAAGATAAAATTAATAGATTGTTCCAAAAGCAAACAGTTATAGAAATCTAAGTCTGAGGAATAAAGGGAAATGTAATATATATATAAAAAAAAAAAGCAAATCCAGCAAATTAGCCAAAATTTGTTAGGAATCGAGTCTACACAGTCTACCAGTCTGTTCTGGTCTCTAACTAATCAATAACCCCAAATAATTTCTTCCCAGTGTCACTTGGTAGCCTCAGCCTAATCAGTGCCAACAGCTTACAGGGTTGCAATTTAACCTACGTAACAATATGACTCAGATATGGCACCTGTGGTTTGGTTTGGATGTGATCTTTAGTTATTTTTTGCAAGGTGGTTGGAACTAGATGATCTTTAAGGTTCTTTGCAACCCAAACCGTTCTATGATTCAGCCTGGAGAAGAGAGGACTCCAGGAAGACCTCATGGTGGCCTTTCTGTATTTAAAGCTGTCTTGAAGAAAGATGGAGACAGACTTTTTAGTAAGACTTGTTGCAACAGGACAAGATACCTCTTGGGTTTTAAACTTCAAAAGGGTAAATTTACACTAGATATAAGAAAGGTAAGCAAAGGATTGCTATCCTTTACAGTAAGGATAGCAAAACACTGCAACAGGTTGCCCAGAAACATGGTGGATGCTCCATCCCTGGAAACATTCAAGACCAGCTTGGACAGGGCTCTGAGCAACCTGGTCTAGTTAAAGACATCCCTACTTATGGAAGGAGCTGGCCTTTAAAGGTCCGTTCCAATCCAAACTATTCTATGATTCTATGATCATACTAACTGTAAAGAAAAAAAAACTCAAAAAAAAAAAGGTTCTGTACTCCCCATCCAACAGGGGATTTACACCCACCACAGATGTCTGCAGTGCTGTCTGGCTGGCACTGATAGGCCTTTTCCTGCCCTTCCTGGTTAGTCATACAGTGTGCAAATACACACTTTGTGATTCCCACTGAAGTGACTGGAGCACCAAGAGATCTCAGGAGACCTGGTCACACCTGAATTGGGTGTGTGATTCTGTTCAATGGGGAAATCCACTCTTCACTAAGAAATTATCTTTTTAAAAGTCTTGATATGCCTAAGCATAATACTGTGTGTAACACATCCACAGGAGCCAATACAAAATCTGTTAAATAAAAACTTACTAAATTTAATAAAACAACCTAGAAAACATTCATGGAAAACTACCTGAAGGGAGGGTTCTGACAAACATTTTGCTATCATAATGCTCATACTATAAAATGAAGAAGGCTACTTCTACTCCTTACTGTATTCTACAATTTAAAAATAAGGCATGTATTTACCTTTACTGTCTTTAAAGAATAATCAAATACATTGGTAAGTCAGAATTACTTGTGGAGCCTGAACCAGTATAGGATGAAGTTACTCTATACAATTTATGAAATATTTTATCTCAATACTGCTAACACTAGGCAGCAAGCATTCTAAATTTGTAAGTGCTCTTTTATGCAAAACATGTCTATCTTTAACATCTTCATGAATGAACAAGCAAGAGGATGGAATGTTTTCTCATCGTGTTTGCAGATAACACCAAAGGGGGGGGGGGGCATAAGTCTCCGTGTTCAAAGGCAGAACTGCCAAACAGAAACCTTACAAAAAATGAGGACACATGTAAAATCCCATAGCAGGGAGGGAAGTGCACCTTGCAGTGACACATGCTGGTGACTGTCTGGCTGAGGAATGGATGTGGGGGTCTCCATAAGACAATAAAATGAACAGGAGCCAGCAATACGTCCTGACAGCAAGGGTGTCAAACAGCATCCTGGGCTGTACTATCAGGACTGCAGGCAGTAGATGGAGAGAAGTGTTCAGTCCCCTTTATTCAATACTTTTAGATCCTACCTAGATCACTCAGTCCAGTTTTGGTGTCCCCCCCCATACAGCAAACACACGGATAAACTGAACTGAGTTCAGCATAGGGCCACCAAGATGGCTGGGGGCTGGAGCACGGGCCCTCCTGAGGGACGTGGATTTGTTCAGCTAGAGAACAGAACAGCTGGGGAAGGAATATCAAAGAGACTGAACCAGACACTTCACAGGAGTACACAATGGGCAGATGAAATAACAGACTGAAACAGGTGTGGCTCAGACTGTAGCAAAGCAAAATCTTTATCCTTGCGAGGTCTGTCAAGCAGCAGCACTGAACACCCTGCAGAGCGGTGCAGTATGTGTCTTTAAAGGCTTCCAAGACCCAACCAGATAAAGCCCTGAGTAGCTTTATCAGGGTTATGGCTGACCCTGCTTTGAGAAGGAGTTTGGCCTGGAGGTCTGCTCAAATCCCTGCCAACCTGAATTATCCAAAGATCCTCCCTGACTCAGGCCACAGAACAGACTTCCCCTACCCCCTCTGCCTACGAGGCAGGGAGGGCCTGTGTAACTTTAGCTAAAGCATCCATGGCTGCGTCGAACAGCTGCCCCTCAGCTTCCTCGGGTCGATGCTCGTCCACTGATTATTCCCTACCTTCGTGGTTCAGTACTCCTCAATCTGCCCTTCTCGATTCAAATAACCGTGTTTAATTTTTTGCCGTTCCCGTGGCTGTGCTAACCCGCCCGCTCCGAACAGCAGCAGCACAGAGCTCCCGGGAGGGCGGCCTGGCCCGGCCCTGCTCCGCTCCCCGGCCCGGCCCCGCTCCGCTCCGCTCCGCTCCCCGGCCCCGCTCCCCGGCCCTGCTCCGCTCCCCGGCCCGGCCCCGCTCCGCTCCGCTCCGCTCCCCGGCCCCGCTCCCCGGCCCGGCTCCGCTCCCCGGCCCCGCTCCCCAGCCCCGCTCCTCGGCCCGGCTCCGCTCCCCCGGCCCGGCCCCGCTCCCCGGCCCGGCCCCGCTCCGCTCCCCCGGCCCGGCCCCGCTCCCCAGCCCCGCTCTGCTCCCCGGCCCCGCTCCGCTCCCCGGCCCGGCGCGGCCCCCGGCCGCTACCTTGATCTCGCTGTCGAGGAGGCGGGTGCGCTGCACGATCTCCTCCGTGGACATCTTCAGCACCTCCTCGCCGACGCCGTCCTGCGGGGGCACAACGGCAGCGTTACCTTCGGCGCAGCCCGCGGCTCGCCCCGGCCCCGCCGCCCCCGGCCCCGGTCCCTCACCTCCGACTCATCCCACACCGACGCCATCTTTCCGCCGGCCCGCGGGCGCGCAGGGCGCGGCGGGTTCGGGGCGGCAGATTCCGCACCGCGGCTTCCCGGCGGCGCGGGGCGGGGGCGGCGGCGCGGGCGGGCCGTGCGGGCCGTGCGGGCCGGGGGTTCCGCGCAGCCTGCCCTGCCCCGGCGCTGCCGCCGCCCCGGGGCCGGCCCCCGCTGCCGCGGCCGTGCCGAATCTGCCGGCGCGGCGGGGAGCGGCCGGCGGGTCACGTGCCGCCCCAAACCTGCTGAGTGATGGCGGCGGCGGCGCCATGGCGGGGCGGGGCCCGGAGCGCTGGAGGCAGACGGGGCGGTCTCCCGGAGAAAGCCTTTATTACAGCAGTGCCCGTACACAGCAGCCAGGGGGAAGGGAGCGGGGCCGCGGGTCCCGCGCAGGGGAGGCCGAGGACGCCCCCGGCGGGCACAGCCCGAGGGGGCCCGGAGCGGCTCCGTCAGCCCGCGGCCGAGCCCGCGGCGCTCAGACGTAGCCGGGCTTCACCGACAAGCGGCGGCAGTTGGGGCAGCCGCGGGTCCCGTTGGTCTGCAGGCACCTGCAACGGGAGGAGGTCGGGTCGGTGAGGGCTCTCCGCGGGCGGAGGCTCCCCCAGCGCGGCTCCACGGCTGTTGTTCACCACAGAGCTGCTCCCCGTGGGCCCTCCCGCCACGGGCAGAGACTGCATCCCTCTCCCTTCCCTTCCAGCGAGGCACTTCGGCAAACTCCTGTACGAGAGTTTGTTCCTGCACTGCTGGAGACAAGTCCACAGAGCTCGTCGGGCATGTCTCACTGCCCAGTAGTTTGATGCTAATTCTGGTGTCAGTGTGAGACTTTGTTACTAAAGTTTAGTTTTCAGATTAGTTTTCAGAGTGTTTTGTAATACTCGTGTTTCTTTTACCGTAAAGTGATGGTGCAGCTAACTTTTTTCATGCCGGTAGCATAACAGTATGGACAACTTCATGTCTGTGTGCCACTAGCCAAGGGAGAAAGTGAGTGGGCTCGGGAAAAGCCCAAACTGACCCTGGGAGTGAAGAACTGATTCCCCAGGAGGAATCAAATAAGAATCTGTGAACTGGGTTGATCACCTACAAAGTGAGGACATCAGTGAATAATTATTTAGAGGACAAGTGGGAGTGCGATGGGTATGATGGCTAAATCTCACCCTCCAAGGCTGTGAGACTCTTAGCACTGCAATGGGATCCTGCAAGGCAGGATCAAGACAAAGGTAAGCAGGTAATCAAGACAAAAACCCGGGGAGCAGCATGCATAGGATTACTCTGGGCATAAGCAGCTCTTTCCTGTGACTGTCATCACAATAATTTTAGTACTTCCAGCTAATTACTTCAAGTGGAAGAAGTGGGAGCAAGGTAGTGCCTGGAGCTGGTTGTTCTTCTCCCCAATGGACTCTCCACACATGCCACAGTACAGCTCCATCTCCTCCACACATTCATGGAACTTCACTACATGGTCACGCAATTCTTGCTGCTGCTCCTTCGTGCGATAGATCCTTTCACACAGGCAGTGGAGCTTCAGCAGGCCGAGCTGCACGTGAAGGACAGAAACATAAGACAAGTGAACGATAGGGTGAACACAGAGCAGAAACAGGAGTGGGAATGCCACAGCCCCATCAGCCAGCTGGAGAAACATCAGCAGGCTCAACAATTCCTGTCATTAACTCTTCTTCTTTGTGTCACAAAAGGTACCACCAGGTTTGAGACACTCAGCAGCTCTTCCACTCATGGTTTCCCTGAGCTACTTCTGATATACAGTGTATTTCATTTCCTTCGCCTCCAGCCAGCACACAGTTCAGCAGCTATTCAGGGCAAAAATGTTTTTCAGGAAGAGACCTCTGATCGTCTAGTTCTCTGCCTGTTTCACACCCCATTTTCACTGCTTCCCATTCTCCTATGCCTATCCAGTTGTGACTCCTCACTCACTTTTCAGACTTGCAAACTGGTGATTATCTGTGCAACTGCCCACAACCAAACACTTCCTGACAAAACAAGTCCCAAACACTCACTAGTTAATAGGAATGCTAATGAGCAACAACAAGCCTGAATAATTCAATCTTTCACATCTTATATTGCCTGACACAAGACTATGAAGAGTGCTGAAAAGAAGCTGTAGGATCCTACCTTGTTGCCTAGTCCCTCTGCCAGCTCCTGTGCCTTTTCAATGCTCTCCAGAGCCTGTGAATTGAGAGCAGTGGTTGTTAGTTCTCAGCCAAATATATGAAAAACAGTCTTGTATGAATGTCCTATGAGCATTATTAAAAAAGAAGAGGTAAAGAAGTACAGAGTAAAATTTGGATTAACAAGTATCCCTGCAACACTGAAGAATCAAAAAGGCTTTTTTGGGAGGGCAGATTTCCCTCCCCTCCCAAAAATTAATCCATGAGAAAAGGTTGGCTTCTGAAAGACCACAAGTAATGCAAGAGCTACATTTCTGTCGCAGACACTCAATGTCAGTGTTGGCAGAGGCTGGTCCCCAAGCAGAGAGAGTAGAGACTTATTTCAACTCCGTCTCACATGCTCATCTGGGGCTGGGATGGAGCACTAGCAGAGCAAGCCTTGTCCCCATCCTACCTTGCAGGCTCAATAATTGTCAGGCAACTTTAATTTAACTTGTACCAGAAGTGAGGAAAGGGATCACCAGCACCAATACACCACACTCATCTGTTTTTTCCCTGCAATTCATATATCCACCTAGCCTTACTTACACATGGTGTGATGTAGGAGTGTTCTGCTATCCATTTTTAAAATCTGAAGGAAATATTTAGCACAGCAGCTGTCATTCCAAATGACTCCCTACTTTCACATACATGTCACAGTGTTCCTTGCTGTTCTGATAATTAGTTTCTCTTTTCCAGAGCTATTGGGATCTGCTTCCTATTTGTCCAAGGGGAAGAAGATGTCTCCCTTGTGATGCAGCAGTTTTCAGGAGGAACATTATAAAATTTCTACCCTATAATTTGGCGTTACTGCTATTGTAGGAGGAAAGGACCAGATGAGATGCAAAAATGTGCTGTGAATGCAGAGGAGATGGCATTAGACTTGTGGTGGCAGCAACAGCCAAGGATAAGGAAATGGTAAGAGAGGGAAGCAGGAACTAAAGGCCAGCAGGGAGAACATAACTGGGAACTGTGCTTAGGAAGACTGAGTGTCTACTGGAAACTCCTGAAATTAATGACTGTGAGCAAGAATCAAAGTGAAATGTGTGGGGTAGGGGAAAAGATGATGTTGACAAGTCTAGGGGACACTTTTTCTTGGACAGGAATATGAGACTGCACAAGAATGAGGGCAAGCAAGCTGTAAGCAGCCTGTGAGGATTTGGAATAGCACTGATTACATTACATGCAAATGAAATGGACTGACTGTCCGAAGAGACCGGGAAGATGGAGGAAGCTTGAGCAAAAATAGGGAAACTGCAAGTTGGAAAGTTAGCAAATTGCTTTACCAAGTAGCTGATATAGGAATGAGTCATATGAGAAATGGAAACTGGCAAGTTGAAGAACAGGCTTGGGTGAATATTCAGGGATTTGACATCTAAGGAGGTCACATTTGGTCAACAGACATAAGGTTCCCGACCCAGCAGGGCAGACTTCCCCTAATGCCTGGAACAGAATACAAGATTCCTCCACTTTCTTCTGTGGGATTTGGTGAGATGGGAATTCTGTGCAAAGCCCTCATCATGTTCTCACAGTGAGAGCTGCTTGATATCACAGTGGCTCAACATAGAAACAGTGAATGTAAGAGTTTGATGAGTGCTCTGAATATTCTCTCCTGCAGAGGACTACCTGCTGTGTCCTGTCCCATTCTTTTGATACTGAGCTAACTTTCCATAGTTTCTTCTCCCGTTGCTAGCACTCTGTTTACTTACTGTGATTGAACAGTGTGTCTCACCCAGCTGATTCCCTGACGGAGGCACTCAGATGCTGACAGCACCCTGAACTTGTCTATTCTGACATAAACTGGACATACTGATATGTGAGATGCTTCATTTGTCCTAAAATTTTTGGTGTCTCAATATGAGCGATAAGAGTGAATTTTCATCATACTTGGACCCAACCAGCATCTTGATGTGGCACTGTGTACAGTTGTTCAGAGCTAGTTCAGGGCTAACCTTTGAGCATTTAATATCGTGGGTGAGTAATGTTCCTGCCGTGCAGTGTGCTGCATCTAGTGGAGTCTGGACTTCAACACACGTACTCACTGCCTGAGCATTTTCAAAATAAGTAGCTTCACCCCCTTGTTCTATATTGACTGGTTGTCTAGTCCCAAATAAATTCCCGCTCTCGTTCCTCTGTTTCACATCAGAGTTTACAGTTTACACATCAAAGTTTCTCCAGGAATTTTATGCCACGTTTGCCTGCAAAGCACATGGTGGAGCTGTAGAGCTGTCTAAACATCATTAGCACATCAGTGAGCTTAGTCATATAACCAAAAAGTGAGCAGGGGAATCTATTTCAGACCATAAGGCTTCCTTCCTCCAGTGCTGGTTTCTCAGTATAGAGCTTAAAAGTCATCAGGATTGACTAATGAAGCAATTCTGTAACTTAGCAGCCTGACTCAGAGTGGATGTTCCTGCCATTAGTTTCAAATTCCTGGCTGAGAGAAACCATTCAGAGAATTAGAACTCTACAAGCAACGATGGACCCTGTTGGTAGAACCAAAGGGGTGTAGGTCTCTTCTGAACTGTACCCTCACCACCGTGCAGTACACGACTGTACTCTAATCTTGTCCTACAAGCCTCTGTAGAAACAAGCTTGCAACTGACCTTGTCCAGCTCCTTTTGAATCATCCAGCACTTAGTCACTCCTAGCAGCACCTGGATCAGGCCCAGGCGGTTTCCAATCTCTGTCATGATGCTCATGGAAGAATCATACCGAGGGAAGGCTGTCTGCAGAAGCAGGGAGGAGAACACATGTTTTGCTATGAACTGCTTTTAATGCCCTCTTGCTATTCCCCCTATCCTTCCTGGCAGGAAGGGGCTGTACCTGCACGTCCCTGCGACTGCGATGGATATCTGCAAAGCAGAGCAGACACAGTGCTTGCAGAGGCCGGTCACCATGCTGCAGGGCAATCTTCATGGACTCCTGAAAGAAATTGCCTCTGGTCAGTAGAACAGCTTGTTCCTGGTTCAAAACAGCAAGGCTGGGACTTTGCGCTCCAGCTACTGAAAGCTCAGCTCCAAAGAAGTGGCATCATCTTTTAAGGCAAGGAAAATATTTTTCACATGTTCCTAACCAAGGGCCATTCATAGACCCAAATTTTGAAGCCCTCTGGGCTACAGAAACCACTGCTCTAAGACTGGAAGGCAGCAGGAGGATTTACAGTAAAGTGTGAGTGGCAGGGCATCTCTCTTGCTCCAGTGGCGTGGCAGGATCCCCTGGCAGACCCCCCAGCTCTGCCCGTGCCCCGTACCTCACAGCAATCCATGGCGTCTGCCAGGCGCCCCAGCTTCCGATAGGCCACAGCCATGTGGTACTGGCTCATGGCACGGTACTTCAGGCTCCAGCCCTTCCCGTAGTCATTCACCAGTTCAGCAGCTTTACATGGGAAAAACAAGGCTTTCTCATAGTCCTGTAAGGCACACAAGCACACAGACAGCAGTCACAGCAAAAATAAATTAAAAAGGAGAGAAGGAAAAAGACCCGCTATTTTTATTTACTAACCCTGCAACAGCTGTACATCTTTAAACTCATGCTGCTCCTCTTCCACGTGCAGTATTTTGGTGGGTATCAAATTGTGAAAGATGGAATTGCCATATACTGAATTCTTCTTATTCTCTGGTTCGAAGACATTGGGGCAATGGCCCAGCAAAGGAATTTGATGTAGTATGCCATTAACTTTATTCTGCAGGAACCATTTACCCTCTGTAAGCAAAGGCTGAAAACCTTCTCTGCTCTTACATCATCCCTACTTGTAACATCTACATGGAGCCTTCATTTTCTCTAAATGGTGAGTCTGGCTCTCCGAGAAGCTCATTATCCATCATTGCAGGGAAGAGGAACCAAGACTCCTGGCCTCATCAATTCACAACAAGTAATAATACATTTTAAACATCTTCTTTTTGCATTAAAAGCATGTTAGAAATAAATATTATTTTACAATAATTATGTAAAACTTATCTTAATATCTAAAACCATTCTCAAGTAAGTTGTATGAGACTGCAGAAGTGAAAAAGTCCTCATATTTTTTTAATTCTCCACAATGCACAAAGGAAACCACAGCTTCTCAAATTTTCTTTCTCCTTCTTATTTCACACCATTCAGCACAATGTTACTTTATTTTTGGTCACCACACTTCACGTGATGAGTCTTCTATGAGTGAAGAAATCAAGTCTTTGTGAGAAAAACATATTTTTTGCTGTTTATACCATAAGTTAGAGCTGGCAAATCACCCCTGTGCTCAGTCCCTGCCTGGTTTTACCTACAGCTGCTTGTTGGCAGCTATTTGCCTACAATAGTGGTAGAAATAGAGAATCCATGAGTTTTGGCTGCCAGCCCTGTGTCTCTGATGTGATCTTCTTTGAAGCTAAGTTTGATCTTTTCAACACACATATTCACAGCTGCTTCTACTGTGCTGTGTAAACATGACACTAATCCTCCCATCCTTACTGTGGAGGAGAGTACTCCATTTGGATTTTAGGAAGGGATTTTAGCTTACAATACTCTCTCGGTACTTCACTTCCTATAGGAACGACAGAGGCTGAAATTCACGTGATTTCTAATGCTTCCCTGAATCTGTGGGGCAATCACTCCTCTCCCTTAGGTTACTGTACCTTTATCTGGGTGTAGAAGTTCCCGAGGCTGCAGCAGACTCGACACTCCAGCATCTTGTCATCGTTGTTGTGTGCATAGCGTAAAGCTTTCTCAAAGCACTCCAAAGCCTTCTGGAAAATGCTGAGGCCCAAGAAGGCATTGCCCATGCTGAGGCTCACCTGGCCATTCAGCTGCATGCTCACAGTGGTACCCTGCATGTTCAGACACGTCTTACAGTAAGAGATTGTTTTCTGGAATTCACAGAGTTTCTCATTGCTGCGAGCCAGGTTTAGGTAGCTCTCTGTAAGGAAATCTGGGTCTTCCAGCTCCCGCGCTGTGTCAATCTGGACCACTGCAAACTTTAAGTAGAGAAGATAGTGTTTACAGAAGTGTGTAGTTTATTTAAATACAGCTCAAGCACCCACAGAGTAGCACCCTGTACTGGAGAAGAGGATCGTCTGAGCAGGGCAGACAAGGCCATAAACACATGGAGAAGCATTGTATGCACGGAGCAGTTATCTGGGGGTTTAAAAGGCCTGTGAAGTCTCAGAAGAAACCTCTCCCTCCCTTCGCACAGTCTCTGGGCAGGGAAGATGAATAGCTGTTAAATGGCCCTAAAGAGAAGCTGGTGATATTTCAGATGAAACATCTGAAACAATGCAGTTCTGTTATCTTTCACTCCGTGTAATGTATCCCACTTTCTCTGGAATTCCTAAGCTATTAAAATACTGTTAATCAAAGAAAATAAGCTACTTCTTTAATGAATTTTCTACTAAAAAATTGCAGTCTTGATCTTGACAGTTTTAGTTCTATAACCTCCAGGATTTGTTGAGTACTGCTGTCTTAAATGAAGTCTTTCAGGTGGCAAACTTTTCTAAGCAGTAACTCTTATGTTTTGTGATGAAGCAAGCACACTACTGGTTTGATTTAATATCAGTAGCAAAGGTAAATAGTTAGCAGTTTTCATTAGACATTATCAGTTAGGATTATGGATGGCAAATTCCAAAGAAATAAATTACTTCCTTTTTATGTTGTGGCTACACATAATAATTTAGGCTACTAGAACATTTTGCATTCTTTGGAAACAAAAAAACCCCAAACCAAATTAAAAAATCACACACACAAAACCCCAAAAAACAAAAGAAAACAAAACCACAAAAAAAACCCCAAACAAAACTCCCAAACATCACCAACCATAAATTGTGTATGTTGGGTTTGTAATTATCTTCTTGGTTTCCATTACAGTTTAGGAAAGCTCCTGTGTGGACTCAGTGATGCACGCTAGCTCATGCTTCCCTACATTCCCTTAACTTTGCACAAGTTCTTCAGCATTTCCAGATTGCCACAGCCTTTTCTCTTGGTGCAAAGTAATTTTTCCTCTCCAAGAGAGGTTGAGCATCACAACTCTTCTTAAATCACTTTTTATTTCATGCCTTAAATTCTGACCCTTTTTGTCCTGATATTTCCTCTCTCAATGGCTTATTGCTAAAGTTCTCCTTTCTCTGTCCTTTGACCAGTTGCTGTGTAAATTCTTCAGTTTGATTGAAGCCATTTTTCCTTCCTAATACTGCGAAGAACTAAAATTCACCAACTCTGATCCCACTTTCTGTTCTCTTCTCAGGTAAGGAATTATGTTTGGGTATACTAAACTCACTCCTTTGCCTTAATTTTTTTTTTTTCTCTCTCCATGAAGTATTCAGTATTTCCTTCAGGTAGCTACATCTTGCCCTTTTTTCTTATTTCTTCTCCAGTCAGTCTGTTGTTTTTGCCAGCACCTAATTTCACACCACTTAACAGAATTGTTTATCTTGAAATGTTTTCCTAGTGTATTAATACCTCTCCTTTCTTCTTCATCCTAAGTATTTGATTTCAATATAGGGCTTTGACATGTGCATGGCTTCATCAGGAGGGTGTGCCTCTCTCCCCACTCCAATTCCAAACAGAGCTACCAAAAACTTTTCAATGAGATGTCGACACCCCCTTTACATTTTGTTCTAAATGCTTATAATAGCCAGTCTAGTAAGAGGCAACGCAAAACATCAGGACAATAATATCAAAGCCCTTCAGTAAGACCCTATTTCAGGCTGGGATAGTTTCTTAAGACTATTACAACACTCTCTTGCCTTGTCTTACAGATTCTTGAGTTGCCCTCCCAAATGCTGCCTGCTGCTCTCTGTACACATGCTCTTTGTTCTCAGATCCACACACCAGCTTCTTTTTGTTCATTTAATTAAACTGTTTATCCTCATGTGCTTGAAGTGTAACTTCAGCTACTTGTTACCACTCTTCCATCAAGCCCCATATCCTTCTTTCTTCCTTCTATACTGTCCTGACAACTGGAAGCTGCTCTCTGACCTAAACTGTGAGACATCTGGGATGTCTCAATTACCTCACCAAAACAGCATCTTCTTTTCCCTCTTAATCAGCCCCTGGCAAAAAAAATAATTGCAATTAGAAAACCCCCATATAAGATCTGTATTAGATATCAGCCAGAAGCTGAACAAGATAACAGACTTGTCTCCACAAGATCGATAATTATTCTACAGAATCCACTTGGAGTTCTCTTTTTATGCTGACATACACACTGTAAACAGCTTGTAGTTGGACAAAGGCTCTGTTCTCATACCTGTTCCTGAACCCTGATAACATGGTGTGCCTGTATGTGGGAAATAACAAGACAGCTTCCCATGAATAACTGGAGAACTTAATTAACCAAGGAATCCTGATGAACCAGGCCCAGTGAAAAATCATGTTCTGTGTGTCTTGTGGGCTGGAGCTCTTGGTGAGCACAGTGATTACAGCAGCCCAGAACATGCATTCAATAGCTGCTATTTTCTGTTACACACAAAACACCCCCCACTTCAGGTTCTGATCTCCAGCCACATTCCATCGTGGGTGCGACACAATGGCATGCATTCATCTCCAGTTCACCTTACCTTCAGCATGTCTTTGTATCTGCCCATCTCTGCATGAGCAGTGATGAGGCAACCCAAAACCCGAAACCTGCCAGCAGGATCCGCAGACTTCTCCAAAACCCTCATCCAGACTCGCAGGGCCTTTTCGGTCTGGTTAGACTGGTAAAGATGGAGTCCTTTCTCTATCTGTTGCTTTGTCTGGTCCTGGCCCATCTCCCATGGATTAAAAAGCCTCATACACTAACCTCTAAGGATAGCAAAAAGGACGTGCTTACAAGAGAACACAACGTAAAATGCCCCACTGGAAGAGGGCGGGTTGTGTGCTCAGAGGGCCCAGAGCCATAAGAGCCCAGCCATGTCAGGGGGCTGGAGCTGTGGTAGGCAATGGCAAGAAGTGGTTGGTCAGCACTGAAGGCAGGATCCCAAATCCACTAGGCAAACATCTTGCTTCCTAGGGCTCCATCAGTGCATTTGTCGGTCCAATCCCGTAAACAAAGAGGAAAAGCACGACAGGGAGAGAAAGAGAAAAATCCCAAGCCACAGGAGTGAAACTCAATCTGAACAGCAGTGCTGGTCTCCTCCCCATTGGCTGCAGCTGCTCCTGCCACTCTAGCTCACGTGGCTCCCAGGAATTCTAGTCAGGCTCCCCGGCTCCCAAGGTCATGGTGCCAACTGCCCACCCCTGCCCGCCAGTATGCAGCTTATAAATACCCCAGGGAGAAACAATTGGCTGCAGTCACAGCCTCGGGTTGCCTCGACTGTCTCTTTCCTCTCTGGCCATCCCCTTAGACAAGTAGTGCTGGTGGTGGGCTAGCTTGGGAGGAAGCAGACTCAGATAGAACAGTAGCTTTAGGAAAAATATATTTATTAAAAGTCAGGTGTGAACCAGGTAAAAACTTCAGTGTGTACACACCCACACTGTTACTCTTGCAACAATGTACTTGATATTTTGCTAGGCACGAAATCAGCCTCCCTTTTGAAGACCTTGTTTGGACTGTTTTTATGGACATAGGTCAGCTCTGTCACAGATTTGCTGCAAATACACCTCTGACATCCTAAGTTTAGGGACAAGGAGCAAACCATCCTAAAAACCTTTGTTTTTGACTGAATGTCGCTCCCTGTGATGAGTGTGGTAGTCCTCCAAAAGTTGTCAATGGCACTGCTTAAGTTCTGCATCCAGAACTTGACGATCTTTTATGATGAATAACAATAAAGACACAGAACAACAGGTATCTGCACTTTTTGATCGCAGGAGAAGTGTTAGCCCCATTAAAAGATAGCTTTATGTCTCCCACACTCTGTTAAAAAAATCAGACTGGTTCCTCCAGGAGTCACATTTAATACTCTCACCAGTGTGCTGCAGCCTTGGTGGTCTAGAGATTTATTCAGTCCTTAAGAAGATTCACCAAACCTGGGAAAAGGGTGGCAGATGGAGAATGCTACAGGGATATAGAATGTTTTTCAGATGCAGAAGTTCCAGGAACCAGTTTTGTGATCCTTTTACTGGGCAAAGAGAAACAATTTGAGGTTTTAACAGACCTGCCTGCAAAACCAGACATGCCTCCAGCTGCCTCCCTGCTTCTTGGTGAATTTGATAGCAGTTCTTCCCCAGGCAAAGTATAAATATATAAATACCTACAGAATCACCTCAAAGGGTACTAATCAAGCTATCCTGATCTGTCAACAAAAACCCAAGGGAGCCTTCCTAAGGTAATATCCTTAAGGAAAGCAGGACACAAAATAAGGAACAATAGCCTACCAAGAGGCTTTACATCATAGCAGTCATGATCTTAAGGGATTACATCTGTATCCAAAATTCCCTCAGAAAAGTATTTCAAAAAGAAAAATGTTATAAATTGTAGAAGTGTTTTGCTACAATAAGACTGATTCTCTTTTGGGAGCTCATATACACTATGATACTTACATTATTTAACTTAGCTTTGTTTTTCAGAGATGTAATGTGTTAGATATTTCAGCATAGACTCTATGTAGTCTCAAACTCTGGAAGTAGACACTATGGAAAAATCTACAGAAGCTGAAGAAAACTAATGGTGAGGCATTGCTGGTTAATGTGCGAAAATCCCTTCAGCAGCACTATTAAAATTGTAAGCTAGGTACTTTATAGAGTTGAGGACTTGCATAGAAGTCCGATTTAGAATATTAAAAAATCTCTCCTCCTTGCAGTAATTATTTTATGTCTCTCTAGATGTAAGTGGTGGGATGGAAACAAGATGCAGAAGATCAGTCCCCATGGAAAGCATTGACAATGGTGAGGCCATTCAGATTTCTAGAGTTGGAGAAGTTAAGAGGCCAGGAAAGCAGCCACTAGGAGCCTGCTCTGTAACAGAATCAAGCCAGGACTCAGGAATGGGGAAAACAAAAATTTTACCATTCTTGGTAGATCAGACTACTTTGCAAAATTAACCTTCCACAAGTGAGCTGCCTGTAACGTAAACTCATCATGAGATTCTTTTGGACCATGTCAGCAAAGCACTGCTCCATTCCCCACACAGCACAGCCAAAATGAAGAGGGTGCCTTGCAGCCTGACAAAACCCACCTAACAGGAGATGATCTGCCCTGCATTTTGTTAACCTCACTTTAGCTCTTTGCTTTTGAGCACTATGAAACAGTATTTAGTTTCTTAGGAATCAATTTGCAACTCACCTGTTCAGATAAAAACACCCTAGTAAAATAAGGGCTAAATCCATCAAATTGAAACTGATCATTTTCAAAAAATCAGGAACATGCTCTGATATGGAACAGACCACTCTGAGCCCAGCTGCAGCTGTCTAAATAAGGAGGGATAAAAGATGAATACTGCCTGCCTGTGCTACTTCAAAAAAAGCAATGGCATCTGTCTGTGGCTCAAGATAGCTATAATTCATTCAATATTCAGGTACAGATTCTAAAGTTAACAATCTAGTTTCTCCTCAGGAAGTGCAAATAAATGAGCCTGAACGGTGCTTGGCAACATCAAATTAGGGAATCTTACCTGTCATACATGCAGTGTGGCTCATCATGCACTCACTTCTTCAGAGTGACCACACTGACCTGCTTCTCCTCCTCCCCCCCATGCTCTTCATAATGTCCCTGGTGACTCCTGGCCGCATGAAGAGAGCAGAATGTGGCAGGTAAAGTCAGGAAGACTGGAGTCAAAACAAATAGTGAAAGGTGGAGGTGGATGTGAGAGGAAAAAGGTTTATCCTAGAACATCCAGCATCAGGATTTCATCTACAACTTTGTGTATTTCCTACAAATGCTGATAAATGTAACAATTAATGTGAAAATGCTGATTATTTTCAGAGATTAATACACAGACTCTTAGGTGTAGTTTGACTGCATGCTGATTGGTGGTGGCCTTTTGAATTGAAGAAAAAACCTTCAAAAAATAAAAAAACCCCACTCACCCAAAAGGGATCTGGTGTCAGTTCCGTAAGATGTAGCTGGCAAAGCTTTGATTTTGTAAGACAAAGTGAGTGAACTTTCTACACAAGCTGGAATCTTCCATTCTGCCTCAACAAACCCTTTTTTTTTTTCTGATTCATATGTTTCTGTCCATCCTTGGCCGCAAGTTGTATCTAAACTGAAATCCCTCCAGCCTCTCTTCTCAACAGCTGCAAATTAACTGCAGGGATCCCAGCACAGTCTGTAACAGGTGGCTCTGTGCCTCGTGCTGCAATTGGTGTGCTCAGGGCAAAGAATGCAGCACTGAATCCTGATGCTTTGCAAGTGCTCTCGGATTTACAATCATGTAGGAAGTGATGGGGTGAAAAGAGTATGCCAGATAACACAGAAAAGGACATGGAGGAGAAACATAGCTGTCCTAAAACTGCTTGCAAGTCTCCAAGATGCAAGATAGCAGAAGGAAGGAATAACATCAGGGAATTTTAGGAGCTTTCAGAAATGCAGCAAAATCATGGCCATTGTGGTACTTTCCTTTTGAGAGAGAAGCAATATTCGTGTCAAACTTGTGGCAGGTTTCTAAATGAATTATGCTTTGGCTATGCTAAATACTTTTTATTGATTTGAAATAAGATATCATAAAAGATATCTTAGTTCTATGAGCAAAGCAGGTAGCCTTTGCTTATCACTAGTAAGTAATCCAAATCCATTTGCAGTTTCCCTGTGTACTATTTCCAGGATCAGGAGCACTGAGGGCTGCAGGTACTTTGATGTTGCAGAACCAGGATAGATTCAGCCAGCTTGGCTGTGTAAGGGGAAGGAGGCAGTGGCAAGTGTGCAGCTTGTGAGAGTGGCATAAGATGGTGCCTCTCTAATCCCACACAGCACCACACACTGGTGCTGCTCCTGCAGAGCTGAGGGCTGCTGCTCTGCCCAAGGTATTGAACCACCCTGAAACACCCTGAGCACAAGTGCATGGACAAGCAAGTGGCTGCACGGCACCAGTTCTGTGAGGCTGGATATGCCTACTCCTCACTCCCAAGTATTGCACGTATTTGCATTATCCAAGATCCTCAGCTTTTCTGTATCTGAAGGGGACTTAACTGTCAAATGATCCAAAATGGATGTATATCAACCAGAAAACCTTTTCCATTTCCACTCAAAGTAGCTCAGAAGTAAAAGTACAGTACTTTTACACAGAAGTCCAGGGTGATACTGTGATATTGGAACACGTGGTATTGGGCCATGAATATTTTTGTGTCTCACAGCTAAGAAGCTGTAAAATACTTTTCTCACATCTCTCGTCATCTTCTCACCCTTGGATCCAAAAAAGAACCTCAAGTTTAAGACACAAATACAACACACAAGGACTCTTCTCAAACAGTTTAATAGCAAATAAACAAAGGAAGGTACCACACTTGGCATATACAAAATGACTTGTTGTCGGTGTGTCTGTGCAATTAAAACAGCTTTAAGTTGCCCTTTGGGACAGAAAGAAAAAAAAAACACACACACACAAAAGGAAGAAAATTCCTTTAACACATACTCGCTTGTTCCAAACTTGTAACAAATCTTTTCATTTTTAAATCCACTACACAAACTCTGCGATCAGATCAGAAAAGCAACACGCGCTCCTCTGCTTTTTAAACCATTAAAGTAAAATCTGTAATTCTCTACAGAGTACAACACAATTTCACACAAAAAGACATTTTGTTTTGCAAATCAAAACAAGAAAAAAAGGAACAGCTCAAACAAGGTAAAGAAAAGCATTTCTACGACTGAACCACGACTTCGAGTTGATTAAATCCCGTTAACTGCAGAACAGACTCTACATTTGGTCATAGTGGCAATTTGTTTTCTCATCACATTGTGAATCACTTTACATTGTTTTCTAGTAGAAAAGGCAAAAAACTGTACAAAACCCCTAGTGTTAAATACAATGTTTGTACCAATAAAAAAGCCCACAGGTTTGTCTCCAAAATGTAAATTTTCTTTTTAAATTATTCACAAAAAGCAGCCAAAAATCAGAAAGGCAGCTGCTGCTCCACTGTCTCAAATCCATTAAAACCACCACAGAACAATTAAAACAACCAAAGGAAGAAAAGGAAAGAAGAAAAGGAAAGAAACAACCAACATTTGGCATTTTGGTTTTCTTCAGATATTTTTCCACAGGTTTCCCCAAGGTTCCTTATGGAACCAAACGCACACGTACAGAAATGTACGGGCAGCTCCTCCACACACTGCAGGCTATCTGTGCCCCTGGCACACAGCCCTGTGCATTCAGACTGTGGGACTAACAGCAGCCAGCCCCCAACCCTACTTCCCATATCAGTGAGCCTCTACCCTTTTTCATTCAGCCTCACGATTCACTCCCAGGTACATATATCATATTCAAATTGCTCTCTTTTGTAAGCACATTAAGGACTGTCTACACAAGTCTGGTCAACACCTAGTGAGAATACAGCATCCTCAACCAACTCAGGAGTAGGACAGAAAACAATCTTTGCATCTTTACATTATCCCAAACACTGGACAAAATGAAGATTTCTATCCCATCAAATTCTACTTGTTTTCTCAGCAAAAACCCTTCTCCTGGAATTCCATTTCACATTATTTCAATTTTAAGAGACCTACACTAGCTTGCTGCTGCTTCTGACTGAAACTTATCACAGCACAGCCTCTTCAGGTGCCTTCATCTAGAAGCTACTTCCCAGTTTCTACCTGTGCAGATGGGATGTAGGGCAGGGGAAGCCTGCTACCCAGAGACCAGTAACCTGTTCTAGTTCATCCTGCAAGCCATAAAAACTGCTCAGCTCATTACCCAATTAAAAACTAAACAAAAACTAAAAAAAAAAATCTCCGCAGAGATTCCCCAGCAAAGGCCCTTGAAAAGAGAGCTGGGGATGGTACCCTGTTCAGGTAACAGCTTCAGAGGCTGTTGTATTGTGCTTGTCATTTGGGAAAAGAGCCAGCAGTTGTAGAACCAGTGTTACAAACGCTTTCTCTGGGAAATTTAAAACACTTTATTTCATGAGCTAACTTAGATCCTTTCAGAATCCTACCATCAAACTCTGACTTATGGTATTGGGGCTGGACTTCAGAGAAATGTGCCCTGAGTTGTACAAAATGCTCAGTGTTTGAAATGAGCCCTAGTTTAAGACAGGTTTGGAAACAGAAATATTGTTCTGTTTCCTTCCTGCTCCCAGCTATCCTCTTCCACCAAAACTTCCACTAGGGGAACAGTGTAACCAAGCACCCTCAGAGCTTCTGACAGCACTGGAGATGGAGCAAGGTCCAGGTGCTCTGTCAGGCAGACAGTCTAAGTGCACAGGTAGATATGCCCTCGGGTGGCTTCTGATCAGATATTTGTCATACCAAAACCACCAATTTAAAGGATACCTTTGAAACCCACTAAATTGCTCAGTTTTTGCACAAACTATAGAAAACAGAGAGGTGAAGGTGATATATACGAGGGTGTGAAGAAAACAGCAGGAAACATGCACAACATTTCTGGGCACTATCTTAGTTTGAAAGATTAAAACAAAAACATCACATTTTGCTGAGGAGATTGTAGTTACAAAAAAAACCCAAGCATGCCAGAGCTTAACAAAATACAACATCAATTTTGATCAAATTTTCACTGCAGACTGGTAATCACACAGGGAAGCAGGGGAAAAAAAAAAAAATCTGTAAATATCAGGGCAAAAATGTAGCTACAATCAGAGGAAAACCTAGTTCAAGTGTTTTCTGTTGATGCCACTTCAAGTCACAAGTTTGAACTCATAAAAACACATGCTGTCTCCTCAAGCACAGAAACCAGATCAGCAAAATGTGACTAGGAAGTCTCCTGAAAGATTGAGTCACACCATATAATTAACTTTTTCTTTGAACTGTGTTTTTAAAACTAAGCACACAGAAAAAACTAAGCCTAGAAAGTGATTTGCTGTATGTTCACAGAAATACAAATATTCTACAAGGTATGCTAGCAAGGCTGCTCTGAAGACAAATTACAAAGAATCAGATTCACAAAATCAAGTGGTTATCTTACGAAGGTCTAGAAAAATAGAAATTCTTTTATATTCAAATGCAAGTTTAAATATTTCCCCTTCAGCAGTCTTTCTAGCAAAACCAATTTGGCAGCACAAAAAAAAAAAAAAAAAAGAAAAAAAAAGAAAAAAAAAGAAAAAAAAAGAAAACAAAAAGAAAAGAAACAAACATAATAAAAATACACATCAGCATCAAAGGTCAACACAAGGTCAAAGGTGAGAGTTCAAGCATCAGAGAAGCTGAAGAGACAAGGATTTGGACGATGTACTTGAACGCCACATCGACATGCTTTAGGCACAACGATGAACAAACGGCAGGAATCTAGAAAAAAAAACAAACCAGAAAGAGGGAGACCCACTGAGTTACACAGAGCAGTACATCCAAACACGGAGAGAGAGAACAAGAATGGGCACTGTACAATGAGATCTCCTGGGGAAGGGAGTTGACAGGGAAGGGCAGCACATGCCAACGATGGACAAGTAAAAGTCAAAGTACATGAAGGACACCAAGTAAACATCAAACTGCCAGAAACCAAATGGAAGCAGAGGCCTGGATTTCACTCTCAGCACCCAGTCTGCAGAGCATTCCACAGCCAGTGACACACTGGTTAGAATGCATTCACCTTGCCCCGTGCCCAGTGTGTCTACTACTTCTGTTTAGAACAGAGTAAACTCCCTCCCCAGGAGACCGATTCCAAAAAATATGACTCCAGGGCAAAAATTTGCCCACAGAGACTGAGACCATGAGAGACAAGACAGAGGACACAAGGGATTCACAGGTGGTTTGACGTTTGAGACTTTTCTTGCACTCTAACATGGGAAGTTCTTAGGCAGTAGTAGCCCAGCAAATCCACGTTCTTTCCTTTAGCTAGTCTCTTCTCATTCCCTAGGAGCCCATGTAACTGGGGGTGGGTGATTTGGAAAAGGGAAAAAAAAAAAGATTATACAAGACAAAAAGCCCACACATCAGAGAAGAATTCCTTAAGACTTGACTGCAAGTTAAGACTTGTCCTAGCTGAGCACTTGTCATACCATTAGACCTGCACAGGGATTTTCCATTCCCAACCTTTTATGTAACAGCCCTCAGCTCCCTGGCTTCATGAGGAGGAGATTCTGGGCTCTGAGAAGCTCTACAGTCACTGTTGCCAGTTTGATGAGCAGAAAAAATGTGTTTCCTGAAATTTACTTGAAGAGTTTATAAAAAAATAATTCTTATATTAAGTGACATAAATACCTCTCTTCCCTCCCCTCAACTTGTGAGCTGCAAGGAACGTTTTGGGATCAGAGTGGGAGGCAGAAGAGAGAGGAAATGGTTTGCTTTCTTATTCTGCCTCCCTACACCCCCAACTCCCCTTTAGCTTCTGTTTGTGGCCTTAATCTTCAGCACATCTCAAAGCTTCTGGTTACAGACTAGAACAAGGTGAGATTTGCATATTATCTAACATCATTTGAGAATAGCAAGTGTTGCATTCTTGTTCCAAAGCAACAAGAAGCACATTGTCTACTAAATCAGCAATGCTCCTCTTATTAGAACTGCTGAGATTAATTTGCTTTTCATGCCTTCCAATAAAGGGAAAGGACTTTAGTACAGAGTTTAAACCAACTCCAGCAAACAGAGTACAATGCAACTCTTGCACTTGTTTCTGTATTTCAAGAAATACGCTAGATAATTTGCAGACAGGTGCAAGATTTCACTCTTAAACCAGAAAAGCAAATTCATAATGAACTGAGGCATGAGAAACAGTAAGAAGCATGAAATCAAGTGACATCTTAGCATGCACCACTGATATTCTTTGGTTTGTCTCGGGATTTTCTTGATAAGGTTTTTTCAAATATTTCTCTCAGCTATGTTGAGGGCAAAGACTGAGTTTTATCCAAGCCGTGTGGGAAGACTGGCCTATAAAACAGAACCATGAGATGCTGGACAAGCTCTTAATGACTTAGAGGAAGTTATTCCAGTTTGTCCTTGTTTTATTCTCACAACAGTGATAATTCTGCCTTCTGTGTTTTATATTTTGTGGCAGGTATGCTAGGGATATCAATTATCTTTAGGTTTAAATGTCTGCAACAAGAAGCTTTCAAAGCATTTTACCTGTTCATAGTTGCACCCTTCATTTGCAATTTCCTTTATCCAAGTTGTTTTTAGGTATTTCCAAATAAAATAGGAACAACTTCATTCTGCTTTGTTGTTCTTCCCTAATCCACAGCCATTACCAGTTCAGTTGGATTAATCATGCATGATAGAATTATTGTAATATGTGACTTTCAGTATTCAGGTGAAAAACTTTTTCCTGATAGATGCATTTGCCAGTGAGATTCTTCTGAGCTGGGATTTTTAAATAATGCCAGCCTTGTATTATAAAAAAGCTAAACTACAAAGAACTATCCTATTTTGGACAGTTGATTATCTAGGGGACTGAAGAAACGATGATTTCATTTACTTTAGTACTGACACTAAGCAGTATCACACTAAGTTCATAATTCTTTCACCTTGTTACAGCAGCAAAATCAAATATCTCCTGAGAAAAAGAATAAATCTATTAAGTAGACCATTTCCACTTTGTAGACTAAAAATATTTTAAGTATTTCCTGGTGTCACACATAATAAGGAATCCTATTCCATCAGAAGTTCTTTTAGCTTTTCTTGTAGGAAATCAGGTTCTTTGGTTCTAAGCATATAGCATACTTTGTCCATGTGGCTGTTTTAGCCAACCTTCCGCAGCTTATTTGAACTCCCCAACTCTTATCTTACTATCCAGGAAATAGGGAATTTGACACTGACTTGGTTTGCACTTGAATGAGAGCATGATATGAACTAAAAATTTAAAAGCCCCAAGTCCCCGGAATCCCAGACTTCACTGCTAATGTGTGAGGAAGAAAACTAGCTTAAGACTGAAAGGCAAGAACAGCCTAAATCCCCACAATCAGCAGCAGCCACCAGACAGACACAGAAATGTTGACTTTATCTGATCAGTTTTGTTATCAGAAAAAAAAAATCTGCCCAAGTCACAAACTTGATACATTTATTAACTTTGGCAACATACACATTGATACACCAAGGGAAATCTGAAACAAATACACAAAAAGGGCAACATCTTCAGCTGGTGAAAACTGATGCAGCTCTACTGCGTTCAGAGAGCTGAACTGCATTGATTCAAACCATCTGAGGATAACATCTTTTAAAATTCAACCTGCATAGATTTATTTTCTTTTTCTTTTTGGCAATACTTAGTTACGCCAGTAAGGCACAAGAGCTAGCCCAAGTTAGGTGTCTTAAGGTGATTATGTCTGGGAGGAGTCACTGATCAAACTAAGCCACAGTGTAAACTGGTGAATCTCCTAAAATTACTAGGAGTCACACCTGTTTGCAACAATGCCAAGCTTGATCTGTAAGTTACAGTATTGAGGACACAGTATAGGATGAAGAAGCTAAAATATCTAATTTTGGGCAACTGAAATGACTAGTAAAGAGGCCAGAGCATCAGGCTAAAAGAAAAACAGGACAAAGGTCTTAGATAGTACAGTAGGGTAGGATGCAAAGAAGGTAAGAGTGACTGTAGAGACCCCAGAGCACAGTGCTCTCCTCCACTGGTTCACAGCATTCATCTTCCTCATTTAGCAGTTGTTGGGCTGCAAACAGGCCACTGAAAATCAGTAGTTTCAATCATACACATCATTATGTGTGTAAAACAATCACATTCAGGATTCTACAAAACCCTGGCCTTTTTTTTCCAGTGAAATAATTTAGGTAATAAATATTCTCCACCCTGGAGCGGTATAAAACTTCTATAAAAATAGAAACAACATTCTTGGTTACAGCAGGTTGCACTTGGAGCAGTTGCTCCCAACTATGTTTTTTTAAGGTTTTTTTTTTCCTTTTTTTGAAAAGTATATAATTTATATATATATATATAAAAAATTCCCATTAACACCCTGGAGGCCTTCACACTCCAACACTCTTTTCTCAGAAAATCAGGACACATCTTTCCTATGGTGCAGAATTCAAGTGTACATGGTTCACCTCAGTGTATGTTTATGTTTCTAGAGAGATTCAAATAATTAACATAGAAGGGTACCACATGCCAGCATAACGGGGAAATTTGGCAATCTGGCCTTTGAAACTTTGCCACCACAAAATTATTTAAATAATACTGACAGATTTATCTGTCTGCCATCAATACGGACAGATTGACATCAACTGTTTGATTTTCAATCTAAGAACTGGAAAGGGCTCCCCTCAGGTGTTACATATCAGGCCTTGTAATTCTGAGGTTTGAGATCCCAGGGGGCCCAGTCCCTGGAAATGCCCAAGATTCCCAACAGATCACGGCACACAAGTGGGGATTCAGACCCGAGATCTCAGGTTTGATGGGTTTAGTGCTCCTCCTGCTGGAGCAGAACACGAAGTCCTGACCTCATGTCTGACCCACACACATCATTTAGCAGCTGGCTCCCAGACTGCAGTGTTAGCTGGAGCCCTGGGAAACAGCCTTACATTTCAGGAGTACAAAGAAAACAAGGAAAAAGAGATATTATGAGGTAAATCAAACTTCTGTTAAAGACACAGAAATTGTAAACTTCCTCTTGTGACAGAGGTGGATTTTGGTGGTTTTAAAATGGAACTCTACACAGATTTCTTCAAACAGCTCAGGCCAGAGTGTCAAAAGTCCTTTGAGCCCCCTAAAACCAGTGAATATCAAAGGTCCTTAGCAATGCACTAGCAATTTCACTGGTGTGCAGAAAAAGCGTGTGTTCAGTTAAGGGGTGCGTTCCATTTTCCTTCAATATAAAAGATATCAGCTTGTACCAAAAGGCAGAAAAAGACTGAATGGCTCAATACTCTGGTTCCACAGCTCCTGGTTTAGCCTGTTTTGCACTGGTACACACCACCTTAAAGGAAAACTGCAGCAGAGAGATACATCTAATTACTAGACCAAATCACTGCATGAATTTTGTTCATTTAAAAAAAAAACAACAAAAAACCCCAACAAAATAGAAAGTTATTATTTCAGTAAATAATCAGCACTTACATTATGCTTATGAAAAGGAATTCATAGCAATCTCTGCAAAAAAAGGACATTATTCCATAGAAATGGGCAATTGGATCAACTGTTAAGAAGAAAAATTGTCAAAAATTTCTGCAGGTTACCAGGGATCTAAAGTTTATTGTTTCCAGATCCACATGTATTCATCCAGTTAAGCTGCCTCTACCCTTCCACAAAACCTAGATGAAGTACATAGTTTAAGTTTTCTTATACATGGAGAAATTCACTGCATCTCATTACTATTCCACTGTAGACAGGGAGTGAAATTTTCTGGGCAGAGACATTATCTAATAGTTTTATAAAGTGCTGTGTACATTCACACTGCTATATAAACCCTAGTTTATATACAGCAAAAAAAAAAAAAAATCACTGCAGTTTTCCTTTGGCTTGTTAATGTGTTCACCCTTTTAGCCCATCTGCTTTAGAGATGATTTAATAAATCCCCACTGTGGTATACAGTTAAGGAAATTCCAAAGAGCACATGGGGCATAACAAAGGCTACATGGAGTTGATTCTTTCTTACCCAGGACTCTGTTCTCCTTGCCTATCTTTGTTTTCATCAGCTGTTCTGTGTTATTTCTGCTTTCCCTTCTCTTCTCTACCCCAAGGCAGTGTGGTGTCAGTTTCTACTGCTCCCTTTAACCTTCTCTCCCCACTCGCAAGGAGCTGGCATTGGTCCTTCTCAACACACACTGGTTACAAACACAGCAAACTTCAAATAAGGGAAAAAAAAATGAAAACAAAACAAAACAAAACAAAAAAAAAAACCTCAGCGATATGGCACCTAAACTCCAAAGTAAAACACTGGAAACAAAAGCACAAACTTGTCCTCCATCCGAAGCAGGATTCTCAGCAGAGGCTGCAGCAGAGTCTTCAAGGGAAGATGTGCCAGATAGAAGGCATGGATCAGCTTCCAGGACTGTAAAAACACAGCCTTAGGGCTTCGAATCACTAAGTGTGCTCCTCTCCAACTTACCAGAAGATCCTTCTCACTCCAGTCCCAGAGGGGAGGTGTGCTCAGTATGGCTTGCTGTCATTCTTGGAGCGCTTGAGCTGCACTTTCAGCCGCTTCATGCCGATCTGGAAGCCGTTCATTGACTGAATGGCAGCCTGCGCAGAGACAGGATTGTCGTAACTTACAAAACCTGAGGAGAGGAAAACACACAATTACCCCATGCCAGAGCTGCCCGTAATGGCTACTCACAACTGGAAATGAGGCACTCACAAGGTCAGAGAGGTTTGCATGAAGTGCCATTTTCAGAAGCTCATAACTGTTTCAGACTCCTCATAGCTTCTAAAGGCTCTCAAACAAATTATTGCTTTCTGACTTATGAAACTTTGGCCAGAACATTACACAGCTCAGGAAATTAACATTTTTTAGTCTATCAACAAAATAAGTAGTGCTGTTCATAAGAACTCATACCTGGGAGAAAATCAAACCTGGAAAATGTTCATCCAGATGCAAGAGCTCATTAAAGATACAAGATGGAAATCACCCTCATGACATTATGGGAGCAGATTTGTTTGAAGTGAAATAGCTGCCAAGGAAGGGTAGCACTGGTACCACTACTGTGTTTAGGTTGCTCTCAGATGGGAGGTTGCGTATCATTCCTGGAAAAGATTATCCTGGAAATAAACTTCTCCAGTGTTTTGAAGGAGCCTATTTTAAATAACTCCACTCAATGCCTGGAGTGAGAATAACTCCCACTCCAGTCAATGGCTATGTGTCCATATATAGGTGCTATAACTGAATGATCAGCATATTTCTGTGCTCTCACAAAGCATCAGAGTGTCCACATCTTTTTGACTCAAATAGGAAAAAATTCAGGATTTTATGTAGACACAAAGCTATCAAAAACATAGAGGAAGGTGCACCTCTCCTATTCCATCACAACGAATCTCCATCTATCAAAACAGTCATGAGAGCTTATGGCACTACAAAAATGCAGTATGGTACCCACAATAGTTATATCTATAAAGATATTAATACAAATAATTAATTATCATAATGTACTAAGTAATAGATACAAATTATTATTGAAATTATTGAAAAGACAGGAAGAGGCAAGAGGAAGAACTATCTCAGGATTACAAATAATAATCACATATCATTCTGAATTAGAAGGGATCCACAAGGCTCAAGGAATCCAACTCCTAAGTGAATGGCCCACAAGGGGATTGAACCCATAATTAGCACAGTGCTCTAACCAACTGAGCTGATCTCAGGGAAAATTATCTAGAGCCAGAACACTATAATAGGGCACAACAGTATGAAACTGTGAAAAGCAAAAAGTCACATTGAAATTCAGGAAAATGCAGTTTATTGATGGAAGCATTTGGTTTATTTATTAGGAATATATAGAATTCCCCACTTCCTTAATAGCTAGGCTAGACAATATACTGAAAAAGAGATTACTATAAAAGCCACCTTTTTACAGATAATGATTTATTAGAATGACAAAGTATCCTGAGTTGTTGGAATGGATCCACAAAGATCACTGAAGTCCCTGAGAATCACCCTGTTCACCTGAGAGCACTTTCCAAACACTTCTTGAACTCTATCAAGCTGGTGCTGTGACCACTTCCCTGGGGAGCATGCTCCAGTGCCCATGCACCCTCTGGGTGAAAAACCTTTTTCTAATATCTAACTTAAACTTCCCCTGACTCAGCTTCAGGCCTTTATCTCGGGTCCTGTCATTGATCACCAGAGAGAAGAGATCAATGTCTGCCCCACTGCTTCCCCTTCAAGGAAGCTATAGATCCACATACCAAAACACTTGCTTAGATTGGTCTGCTTGTCAATGAAAACCTTGGCAGAGACGACATTTCCAAATGGCATGAACATCTGCAGCAGATCCTGATCCCCAAACTCCTGGGGAAGATGGTAGATAAACAGATTGGCTCCCTCTGGACCTTTAAACAAGCAGGAAAATAAATTCAGAAAGAGCACGGATACCACATACCCACTGCACAAAAAAGGTGGAAGAGCCAGTCAAGACAAATTTTCTACATAAAACAATGAAACTACTGTTTACACTACTGCAGAGCACTTGATTCCAGAATAAATGAGCATGACCCTTTGCTGGGATTGATCACTAAAATAATTCTAGCTCTTTCTGAACACTTTTGTTTGTACTTTACACACTGTGCCAAAACTGGTTCACAGATATTTGCTGTAATGACAGCTGAACAGTAAGTTTGAATACTAGGTGTTGACTGAACAAAAAATGGCTATACAAAACTTGTGGTCCCAACAGAACTAAGTAAATTGTCAAAAAAATACAAATAATCACATTGCTTGTAATCTGACAGATTATCTTATAAACATGCTACATTTTGCTGAAAACTTACTCCTACATTCTACATTATTTTACATATATTAAATTTAACCTGAATCTGAAGAGTGAAAAGACTGGCATAAGTAGCTGTTGGAAGAGGTGAAGGATCCAGAAAACAACATTAACAAAACCACATCTGAATTCTCTGACAGTGGGATCTGTCAGGCTGTAGACTCATATTCTCCTTCCCTCTGAGAACATGCAGGAGTATAATTAAGGAAGCACTTAAGACTAGACAATCCCCATGAGAAACATCCTGTATAAAAACTACTTTGGGCAGCCTGTAGTAGAAAGATCCCAGAGACCTTTTTTATATTCAGTAACTCATAGATTTTAAAAAAATGACACCAAATAAAAAATCTGCAGGTAAAGTAGGTGCAAGGGCTAAGCTTGCCCTTTTGAAAACCCATCTCAAATAGTTCCTACAACTTTCTGCCTACCTTCTTTTTGACTTCCTGCTGCACCAATACTCTGCTGTGTTAAGAGACTCTGGTTATAGAGCGTGGGCAGTGCAGCAGCAGCATATTGCTGGATTCCAGAATAAGCCTGCGTGAGGGCTTCCATTGTGCTACCTGTCCCATTTGAGAGACCACCACTGCCAAGTCCTCCATTTAAGGCTGCCATTCCTGTATAAGAAAGAGGAAATAAAAGATGACTGAATGCTTCCACCAAGTCAGATCAAAACTCTTTCAAATGCTCTGCATGACTACAAAATGCAGAGAGCAAAAAAATCACCCCAGAGAGATATCACAGGCTGAGGAATGAGAATCAGCTATTCCCCCAGGCCACCACTACACATAACTCACCTGCTAAAGAGCTAACATTGAGGCCTGCTGTAGCACCTGCCAGCGTCTGCAAAGCTCCAAGAGAAGCCATTGGATTAACAGAAGAGCTGCTACTGGAACTAGGTGAGGAACCTGCTATTAAAATAAAACAATTAAACTTCAACCAATATTTTTTAGTTCTGATAACTCAATTTCTTCATTAAGCTATTCCAGTAGAAAAAACTCGTAGGGAACAGATTCAGGCAACACAGGATATTTTATGTAAAAAAAAAAAACCCAAATCCACACAACTTGATTATCATACTGCTTGTATGTTCTAAGCCCTTCCTACATTTTTAAAAATTCTACTTCAACATAACATCTACTCTTTGTAGCAATAATAATATCAGTAAGTGTAAGACATGTAAGATTGAGACATTATAAAAATGTTGGCTAAACTCTGTTTCTCAACATAAGGTAGCCAGCAGTGATGCCCTGTTTCCTGCTGCCCAAAGTAAGAGTTACTTGCTATGTATTAACATATATCCTTGAAACATCACTCAAGGTGAAAAAGACTTGCAACATAGGTACTAGGGACATTAAAGAAGGCTGAACATATGGTTTTCCCATACTGCCAGAACAGGAACACCACATGCCCAGATTATTTCGACACATTAAATAAATTTCTATTAAAAATCCTGATGACACAGCTGGGGCAAGGATTGAGAAAAGTCTTGAAATTTACATCCAAAAATAAATAGTCTGTCCTCTATTGCAGCAACATCTTCAACTACTTTGACTCAGTAAGACAAGTCTACCAATATAGTACCTAGGACAGTAACAGCTTACATGGTTCATCAAATTCTACACCACGTAGAGTTAATTCTACAGAAGTCAACATCAAAATCATGAGGGAAAAAAAGCTGGTATGTCAAAAGAAAAAGATGTTCACATTGAGGTCAACTACAAAGATTTATGGACATGATAAAATAAGAAATGCATAGTATTTTTATGACTATATGGCAGTGATTTTTCTAACAGGTTTGTACACTACTGTAGAAAACCAGCTATGTGTATTGCTATTAACAAAGATATTTATAGTTACTGCACAAGATGCACTAGAAAATATTTATGGCAGCTAAAAATTAAAATATAATGAAGACTGATGCTGTAGAGGCATCTTGTAATCTGCTTGCAAGAGGAATTTACCAGTTTGACCAAGGAGGTAAGAGAAGAACTGAATTTGAGACATTTTCAGTTTTCCTCATGTTTTTGTGATTCTCCATTATGCTGCATACATCCATAAAAAATTTAAAAGAATTTTTAGCATCTTTCAAGCAGTTTCACACACACTACATATTTACCACTTCATGTTTGTGGCACAAAGTCTCTGCTGGGGTGGGATATTAGAACTATTTAAATGGAATACAGCCTAACAACCCGTTAACTAAAGTAGTTGTACCTAACCAAAGCTGCATGAGAACCAGAGAGCTGCACTTCACACCACTTTTTGTAATAACAGATGGAATGACGAACCCCCTCTAGTACATGTTAAGACAAACTGTCCTAATAAATCAAAAACTAAAATACAAAATCCCAAACTATTTTAAGATGCTTACTCTGATGGAAAGGAGACACATCCTGTCTTACTATCAGTAGAATATTAAATGTTGGGAAAACACAGGGAACAAGTTACAGTATAAACCTCAAGCTGGTAGAAAAACTAGCAGAGCTGCTGAATAAAAGCCAGAGTTCAGAAATTGTATGGTTACCTTGATTGTAGAATACCACTTGTTTCTACAATGTTTCGCTGCTGATCTTTGTAATTGAAAAAGACACTACATTTGATAGATGAGAACACCATTTAAAAACCCTTCCAAACCTATCCCAAATAAAGTAGCAGCAACTAAGGAATAAAAGGCTAAAGAACAAAGTGAGAGAGAAAATGGATATCTTCCCTACTTTAAAAGGCTGTGATTTAAAATAAATTAAGTTAAACCACTATAAAAAGCTGATTACACAGTTATTTTAGTTTAGCCGCCTTTATCAGAATTTTTTTAGGCAACACAAGAAATGCTTTAGTACTGAAAATGCCAAGAGAACTGAAGACTTGTCTGTATTTTCTTTATCCTGTGTACAGAGGAATTGAAGACAGCATCCCATTTCTGATCATGACAAAAGGCAGATAAGTAACAGTACAGCAGAAATACAGGGCAATTACAAAGGAATACTTCCTATTTATAGCCTATATACCAACAGAGCCATCTGTGAATCTAGGATTTTTTCAGCCAAAGGCAATATCTTTGTAATAAAATTACAATTTTTATTCATTAATTTCAATGCAATGTGAAAACCAAACTGTTGGACTCTACTATGTTCTAAGGCACAACTTATGTAATTTAATCATGCACTATGCTAAGAAAAATTTCGTTTTTATTTTTAAATTATAAGGTGACAACTTGACCTGATATCCTGCAATTCTGTTCTTGAAATATCTAATGTCTGTTTTTTCCTTCTTACATGTCAGTCTTCTATTTTTCAGACTATTCCTAATAGCAAAGGAGTTCCACTGGTCTAGTCATCATTTCTGTTCTTGTTTTTCTTGTGTTGTATTTTAGATCAGAAGAGAACAAAGCAATGGGGATGGAAATTCAGTATTGTTTTATACACGTTCTTTACTCTATCCCTAATTCTTAATGTTGTTTTCTGTGCAGTTTTTGATGGGTTGTTGGGATTTTTTTCTTGCTGCTAAGGTTGTTTTCTTAGATCTATATACTGAGTTACATCTAGTCAAAAAGGCGAACTACAGAAGTATCTGAAAAGGTTTAAGAAGGTTTTAAGAAAATTTGAATATGTAATAAGGAACAGCTTTGTAGAAAGACACTGAAAGATATATTATTAGAAAGATAATGAAACTCAGACAAGAACATCAAGTAACAACTTTTGGAGGTAGGTAAACTGAGAAAGCACTAAGTCTGTCCTAATTCAGTCATGTAACATCCAAGCAATATCCTGAAGAAAAGTTAAATTCAGGTGATGAATCTGACTGAACTGTACCTGAATTAGTTCCAGTAAAACCAGAAACACCCTGCTGTCTCAGAAAACAATTTTGCCAGAGACACATCAAGGCCAGGAAAATCATCTAAGCTTTGAGGTTGCCTTTAGAAGGAAGAGAAATGGAAACATACCTCAGTGTTTGCAACCATTCTATTTTCCTCTGAAGCAGATAATTCTTATTGGTGCTCAAGTAAAAAAAATGGCAGACAAGACACTCCTAACCTGAGATACTTCTATAGTATTTTCTTGGATGTTCCTTTCACAAGCTAGCAGTTTATTTATGGTCATGGTCTCTGCAACAATGACTATGTAACAGCAGCAGACTGCTCACTTCCGAGAGCTGATCTTCATCAAGGTTTAAGGTTTTACTTCATCCCATTCTACATCAAAATACACAACTGTGCTTGGAACTATCTAAAGAATATTGTCTGAAGTATGTAGGAAGGCAGCCCAACAACTGTATGTAACATCTCTGAGTTCCACCTTTCCAACATGATAGCCATCCATAAGCCCATGGGCTGCACTGTGCAGACTTCCAAACTCCCCAGATACAAATTAAATCAGTGCAAATGAAAGAAAATCAAGAAGGCAACTATGCAGAAGGACTATCTGGATTTTTCCACCAATTATGCAATTTGAGTGGAGATGTACAAATAAGCATCAGGTGAACATTTGGATGACAGATGGAGAGAAGTCAAGGAGTTAGTCACCTCATCTGCAGTTAGGTTTAAGAGGTTATCACAGTAGATGTTGCCATATGTCCTTCAGACAAGGCAAGCTCTTACTAACACATGTACTGAACTGCTATATAGTGAATTTCTACAAGGTCTGGGTGTGGTTCAGGAGGGATAGATGTTTTCTGTGTGGAGCCCAAGAGCCTTCTATGTGAACATATATAGAGTGAATGCACATGTGAATATTAATCAAAGTAGAATCTCAAGTTTACTTGAAGACTCAAGAGTCAAAAAGCTGTATAATTACAGGAGGTATCAAGGGATTGAATTTGTCTGTACACACTGAGGCTTCCCCTCATCCCAGTTTGAGTGTAATTCTAAAAAGTGAAGCATATTTATACCTCTAACAAAAAGCACCAGAACTGTTTGAGAATTTGATGTCAGCGACTACTTATAGACAACATGCCCTCCAAAACTTTTTATTTCTTTTGAACAAAGCTAATTTTTAGTATTTAAAATTATATTTGAAATTAGGTTTAAAGAGCAATACAATAGTGTCTGCTACATGTTACAGGCTTGTGAAGAGTCAATTGATAAATCTGTATAGGATATAATACAAATGATCCACCATACGTGCATTGCTGACACACAACCACTTAGGGATATTACTGATGATCAGAAAGTTATTTGAATTCAGTAGAGAAAGTACTGGAAAGTGGCCTGCTTCCCATCCCCAAGCCCTTCCATGAGCATGATAAAAAAATGGAACAGTGTCCTGAAATGTGTCTCTCATCAAGGAAAAAGAAACCTGCATAGTTCCGTGGAACAGCCAAAATTCACAGAGGGGAAGCCAATTTCAAAGAATCAATGAATAGTAGCATAACTTCATTTGAAAGGGATCTCTCTAGATTATCTTATCTAACAGTTTGCTCAGAGCTGATCTAACCTCTGAATTTGAAAATGTCCTTTCCAACTGAATTCTCAGGCTCTGAAATGACGGCGATTTCACAGCCTCTCTGGCCCCTTGTTCCTGAGCTTGATCACTCTTGCCAATAATTTTATTTTTCTATCTAATCAGAATTTTCTTGGCTGCAACTTGTATCCATTGCCCTTGTCCTTTCACTGCACACTTCTGAGAAGGGGCTGTCCCTGCTTTTTCTAGTACATCTGACATTTGAAATTCACAACCTGCCAGCCTTCTCCACCTCAACAAAATAGAGAACAAACTTGCTGCAGTCATCAGATGAGACAGCCAATAAGGAAATCTTAGCTCTAAATGCCAATCTCAACAAATTCTAACCTGACAAAGCATGAGGAAATATAGGAGAAACTGTTAGATATTTTCACCTTTATGCTTCCTTTATGATGAAGAAGCATTAGTGGGTTATGAATGCAGCTCTTCTGTAATCTGAACTCTTCACAGTTTTTTGTTTTCTTTTGTTTTGTAATTGTAGATTAGGATACATAGCTGTGTGTCAAGATAAACTTAAAAATTTCAGTATTTTAAGGATTGCAGACCACAAGGTTTTTATGTAAAAATGTCCTGCAACAGAACACTCTTTGGACTAATTCTTTCTTTTAAGTAGAAAACTGTGCAAAGCACCCATGGTTTAACTCCCAATCATGTGACAGAAGGTTTTTCAAACAGCTTTTCCTTCTAATCTCTTTATAATCTCTTAGCCTGGCTCCTTGGTCCTCCTACGCAACTCAAAATCTAAAACCCCTTCCCTCCAACCCTCTTTGGTCTCTCACAATCACAGATGACGATATCAACTCTGTAGGACAGAAGCCAGAGATGCTGGAAAACTGACACCCTGAAAATACAGGGTCTCCCTTCTCATGCCAAGATTTAGTAATAACTCAAAATATGATAGAAATAACTGAGCAGAACACTGATCCTCATTTGTGATAGAAACCTAGTATGTCTGCCATAAGCACAATTGAATTTATTTTTAATTTTTTGCTTGTTCCATTTAATGATCACATTTAACAATAAGGCAGCAAAAGAACACTACTTGGACATTCTAGTATCTCTGGTTGATGTACCTAACCTAAAGTTAAAAAAACCCAACTTAAACAAACAAAACACAAAAAAAGCCAAGCAAAAGATACTGATTTTTATGTGTAACTCATACACTAAATTCTAGACAACAACTTTCCAGTAGAAATGCTAAGTGTCTGTTTATTCTACATTTATGAGGAAGTTATCCTTGTCTTCATTAATGGAATATGGAATATAAGCTGTACTGTTCTAATGCACAGAACGCTTTATCTCATGATAAAGGCATTTTCTCTTTCCATATTGAGAGGAACAGGGTGTATTTACCAGTGCCTGCCTAAAATCACACATAAACCAAATGTGTGATGAGATTGTAATAATATGACTGGAAGGAGGTCACCTACGTTTTCTGCTTCATGATGACCTCAAAAATTCTTTTTACTGTAAATTAATCTGATCATTTGGAGGAAGAGACACAGCAGGTAAAAAAGCTTTTGCTAGTGGCAAAGATACTTATCCTAAACAGAGGCAAGTGAATCCACTAGTAAACTGTTCCTCTATTACAGATCAACATGAAAGTGCCAAAAAGGGATAGACAAAGAGGTGACATCTATCCTGAAAGGACTTCCATGCCAGGCTACAGCAGGGGCAGTCTCTTACCTGAGCTGGTGAGCACGCTCAGGGGGCTGCTGGAGGAGGTGAGCGCAGCGGTGCCACTCGGTGTGTTCTGAGCTGCGCTGGCCGCGGCTGCCAGGGCGGCCAGGTTCTGTAACTGCATCGCGTTCAGTCCTGCAACACAGGGAGGAATGCCAGTGTCTCCTGTCAGAGCCACCATCACCCAAGTGTGACAGATCCAGCCAGCTCATCACGAGGGATGAATGGGAAGGAGCTCAAAAGCAACAGGCTTAATACTAGTTACTGATCTTTGCTACCTTGCAGCTCCTTGCTATAGTTGAAAAATTTTCCTTTGGCCAGATAGATGTGGTTCTGGAAAAGGCCAGGTACTCCCAACACCAGATGGAGACTCCAAAGGACAGAAATTTTCAAGCAGTGTTCTCTCCAATCCAAACTTAATAGGAGTTAAGCCAGGGTCTGAGAGCTCATGTGCAAGCTACAGAACTTGCCTAGACACCAGGCCAATAACTTCTCCCACTCTCATGTCTCTCCACACCCTTTCTGTGTGGACAGCAGTAACTGCAAAATTCTATCACAAAAGCCTCACACCACAGAGGCCACAAAGTCATGGCTTCAATCCACCATCAGCATGTTTTGTTTGGTCCCCCTAGCAGCCAAGAAGCAACAGTCAATTGTGAGACAATTGTTAAGTGGCAACTCTAAAACACAGGATCAACCAACGTTATGTGCATGCTGGTCAAACATACTGGAAAGGAAAACAGGAAACCTCAGGCATGCTGTGTGTAGGGAGCAAGGAATACTGCAGGGGGAGGAAAGGACCCCTGTTTTTATGAATTTTACTGGTCAATTTATTCATCTGACTCACCTTCATTTTGAGCCACCACTTTTGAATGAAACCATTTGGTCAGTACTGACTGTACTTTGCTCTCTTTTTCTGCCAGAGGATCCATTAAAATGGATCGCCTCCTGAATTCTGCATTTTAACCATCCTTTGGTAGACTAGCTCCATTCTTCCAATTCTGCCTCCCTTCACTTTTCCCTTATTTTCCATTTTTGTCTCTACCTTTGGTTATTCCTCCTCTCTTCATCTAACTTCAGACAATTCCCAATATTTATTCCCAACATTATTAAAAACAAAACTAAATTAATCACCTTTCATTTAACAACATCAGAACATCCTAAGCAGAGGTAGTATCTCATCTTTAGGATACTCAGTAAGACCTTGGGAGCAAAGCACACATCCCAAATAATTAAAACCTCAGTTTTGTAATCTAAGCAGTAAACAGACAACATAAGAATGTGACAATGCATTATAAATGAATTATTTTCTAC